>NC_024007.1:0-600000 GCF_002220235.1 Bathycoccus prasinos
AAACCTCTAAACCCTAAACCCTAAACCCTAAACCCTAAACCCTAAACCCTAAACCCTAAACCCTAAACCCTAAACCCTAAACCCTAAACCCTAAACCCTAAACCCTAAACCCTAAACCCTAAACCCTAAACCCTAAACCCTAAACCCTAAACCCTAAACCCTAAACCCTAAACCCTAAACCCTAAACCCTAAACCCTAAACCCTAAACCCTAAACCCGAAAACCCTAAGGGTTGCGTAGGGGAGTTCCGGTTTTATCTAGGTTTTTTTAGGGGAGTTCCGGATTTTGAAGTAGTAGCTAGGTAACTAGTTTGTAATATATCGGTACATATGCAAGTCTTGTGAAGTAGAATGGAATGATTATCGTGACTGAGTGATGCGTGTTCATCATGTGATTGAAGTTTGAAGTTTGTGTGGCGAAACTACTACATACTTAAATCTTCGATTTTTAAAAAGTCATGCTCTCTCCTTGCTTCGTTGAGCATAACGTTTCCTAAGTCCTTTTCTGCCATCTTCCAGTAATTCTTGACAACCTTGATGTTTCTCTCGCACTCTTGAACCGGATCTTCGTTCATCGGGAACGTGTCGAAGTAAATAACACCATCGTAATTGAATTTTCTCAAAACTCGAATGAACTCATACGCGCCGCGAGGATTTACGCTTCCAAACGATAGCCCGTCTTCTGCGCCTAGTTTTGATTGCACGGCATCGTTCAAGTGCACACCAAACAATTTTTCTCCTTTCATAAAAGCCATGGTTGCAGATTGCGAGGGATTCTCTGCGGCGGTTAAAACGTGCGCATAATCGAGCGTCAAGCCAAAGTTGGGCAAATTTACTTCATCGACTAACAATTAAAGACGCAAACGTATTCGGTATCAGCGAAGATCGACTGAGTGCATCCGTCGGTTTGAACTCGTACGATATCTTTCTAATCTTTGCGCAAGTCTTCGAATCACCAACAGCTGCCGTGTACCCGCTCACCAAATGCATCCACGACTCGGAAAAATCAACTTGCCCATCCTAATCATACCCATCAAATTGAAAGACACACAACCACGCGTTGAACTTTATCTCCCAATAACAAAGCAACTTCGCACGCATCTTTCAAGAACTGAACGGCTTTCTTACGAACTTCTTCGCTTGGGTTGGTGAACGCACCGTTTCTGAAAAGCTCTTTCGGGAAGCGCACGTTCAATCCCGAAACCTTCAAATGTAAACGCTCGACGATTTTCGCAATATTCTTAAGAGAACTTTTGGTGACGTGCTCTGGGAAATTCAATTCGACCAACGAAACACCTTCTATTGTCGCGTACCGTTCTAAAAGCGCCTTTGTTTCGAATTTCGTGACTTTTGGAACTAAATCCTTCCTCTCTTTCATCGAGTTTAATCGGCACACAAACCTATCTATCGTATCTATTTTCGGGTTGCTAAAACTATCTCCAAGAGGAGATGATACTTTCGTTCTCAGGCGGCCGTTCTTCTCTAAAAATTCTTCAATACTAGCTCTATTTGGCAATGAAGGTGCTGCACCCATCTTTTGAACTGCTAACGCACCACTCGCGGAAGCAATCTCCATTGAGCGCGTTATCGTATTTCCTTCCGCAACTGCAACGGCAAACGAGCTACGGAACGAGTAGCCGGCTGCAGTACAATCGACGACAAGTTCTGGATCCAACGACGCTAGCGGTTTTACAAATACAAACTCTTCATCTTTATCTGTGACGTAAAACGATCCTCTGTGACCCAAAGTAACTAGAAGTGCTTGCTTACCATTGCCTCTAGATTTCAATACGCCTTTGGCTGCTCGAATCGCGTCGTCATCGTTCTCGAAATTATATATGTTTACACCATAATCCGGAATCGATGTTGCGACTAGAGTTTCAAGCTCGCTCAAGTTTGGAGAAATAATGTCTACGCTTTGGAAGAGCGCATCTGAGACGCGAGACTGAGAGCCGCCGAGATCCAAAAGCACGATACGAGGATTCAAATCCCCTTTTTCTTTGAAAACCTTACTCGCTGCTTCACTCACGGCATCTGGAATCTCACGTTGTAGTAAAAGAACAGTTTTTGTGGAAGAAATAGAGTCACCATACTCTCTTTCATCATTTGCTAAGCACGTGCGATCTTCAGTCGAGATATCTGATGATGAGAAGACGTCCGCGAAGAAGTTTGGCAGAGCGCTTTTCGCCTCCCATTCGGCATTTGCGCCAGGGACAACGACGGAAGACGCGACGCCCTCCTTCGATAATAAAACAAAACCAGTTCCACTAGAAACGTTACGGATAGATTCAGAGTGTTTCAAATTGACGGAATACTCTTCAGAGAGCGTATTAAACAACCATTTTCCCTCTTCATCATCTCCAAACTTACCTACAAAGTAAACGACGGAATCTTGAGGACGCAGCAAACTCATCTTCGCGCCGACTGCTTGATTTGCGCCTTTCCCACCGAGCGCTCGATGGATGTTTGAATTGTACGCTCGCATAGTTTCCTCAGATTTAGGAAGTTCTGTGTGCACCGTAACATCGAAATTGACGCTGCCGACGACGAAGATTGCCGGTACGTTATTTATCAACCGCCTCGACGAACATGCGCTCTGCACTTCAGAAGACGCAGAAACGATACCAAGGAGTATAGAAGATGCAATCAATGCAATCATAGAGAATATCAAGCCATCATATTTTGTACCCTTTTGATTCAATTTCTGCATGATATTGATGGAAAGTTATTTTCTGTACGAGTAGAGAGCGCAGGTATGTTCTGTCGCTTTCAAAAGGTGATTTCGAGAGAAAGTTAGTTATCTTTTGGATTCTTGTAAATTTAACATTTCGAAACACTCTCCTCAGTTTTGGGATACAAGAACTTGCGCGTGTCTTCTCTAAACCATGGCTTACTACTGACAGGATTAAGAAGGAGGTGGCAACGAGAAAACCAAGCTCGCGTTCGTGCCGCCAAATCCAAACGAATTACTCATCGCCGCGTATCTCTTTGCCTCCGCCGAGAAGGAAATATCTTGAAGCTCTCCCGACGCGCAGCCGAGCAAAATGTCCGACAACGGTCGCGATAAACCAACCGTGGCGGGAGCTACGCCACTTCTTAACGCCAAAATTGTGAAAATGGCTTCGATTGCACCACTCGCACCGAGACAATGACCAGTGCTCGACTTTGTGGCGGAGATGCGCACGTTTCCCTTTCTCAAATGTTCTTCGCCAAAGAGCGAGAGGATGGCTTTAAACTCGGCTTCGTCGCCGATAGGCGTTCCGGTAGCGTGGAGATTAACGTGGGCAATATTTGTAGCAGCTAACCCAGAGTCAACTAAAGCATTTACCATGGCTAAACGCGCTCCTCTTCCATCCTCCGGAGGTTTTGTCGCGTGAAACGCGTCGTTTGAAGTGCCGTAGCCTCGCAATTCGGCATAAATCGTAGCCTTTCGTTTCTTCGCAGATTCGTAACTTTCTAAGACTAACATCCCTGCACCTTCCCCGATAACAAATCCAGACCGATTTTTATCTAAAGGTAAACACGCCGTCGAGATATCGTGAGCCATAGTGAGCGCTCTTACCGTGCGAAAACCCAGAATACTCACCGCATCTAAACAGGACTCCGCACCGCCAGCGAGCATCAAATCCGCGTCGCCTCTTTGAATCGTTCTAAAAGCATCCCCGATCGCGTGCGCTCCCGCGGCGCAGGCGGTAGATGAGCAGTGCGTCGGGCCGCGTAAGTTCCACGCAGACGCTAAATTGCCACTCGCGGCGGAGGCGAGCACTTTTGGTACGAAGTGCGGTGAAAGTTTCTTCTTCGGGCTCTCGTACAGTTGTCTCCCGGCGTTGGAAATATCCGAGACGCCGCCCATTCCGACGCCTATGGACGTACCAAATCGATCAATATTTATACTATCTCTACTACTACTACTACTACTACTACTACCGTCGGTCATGGCATGATAAATATTACCATCATTATCGATGATATTCGCATCTCGTAAGGCTTGAAACGCCGCGTCTCGGCTAAACGCGACAAAAGGGGCGACGCGATTTGCGTCGTCGTGCCATTTACTATCATCGAACATGTTTTCACCGGCATCCTTCTTGTTACCATTTTCGCTATCTTCTTTTATACTCCTTTTCCTTGGGACGTTGGCAACTACTTTAATGCCGCCTACGCTCGTCAAGTCTTGTTCGTGGATGTATTTCTTTTCAACAGTTCTGATGCCAGTTTTTCTTGCTTGGATTTCATTCCAATTGTGTTCCACGCCGCAACCTAACGGCGTTACTAAACCTAAACCAGTAACTACGACTCTGTGGTGTGCTCTGTGCGGTGGCGGGTCGTCAAATCCTTCCTTCAAGTGAGCGGTAGCAGAGTGAAAAAGTCTCTTCTTGAACGAGATTTTTGCGCAACTTTTATTATCCAAAATCGAAATGTTCACGGCAACAAAACACGACGACGACGACGACGACGACGACGACGTAACAGAGGACAAAGAATTACGCGAAGAAGAAGAAGAGCACGCGAGATTGTGACTGATCCTTCTGTTCGCGAGTGCCGCGAGTAGTGCCCTCTTTGTCCTCATGCCAGCGAGCGAAATGGCGAAATGTGTGTTTGGGGGTTCGTTTCTTTTTGTTGTTTTGTTGCCCTTTTGTTCCTTCCTCTACCTCTCACCGTCTCCCAAAAAAATTATTCAAAATCAACTCAACTCACACACACACCACAAAAAAGCATTCTTTGTTACGTGACGACACGACTCATTTCATTCGTCGAGAGACCATGAGCAACGATGGAAGCACCAACGCGTCCTTGTTCTTCGTGGCTGGATCGTGTGTCGGAATGCTGGTGCGTCGGTCGTTTTTTTTTATCTTGTTTGAATTAAATTAAATCACAACGAGAATAATAAATTCGTTCGTTCTCGTTCTCTCGTTGTTTGTTATTATTGTTTTTACTGACATCACGACGTACTCTTCTTCTTCTTCTTCTTCTTTTTACAAACGTTCTGGTTCAGGTTGCGGGAGCATCTGCGTACTATTACGCCAGTGCGATCAGCGCTTTGGAAGATAGACGACGAGAAATCGACAAAGCGGAAATGAGTTTACAGTTGAAAACTTTGTCAACCCCTAGCAGCTCACAACAACAACAGCAGACGACGCCATTACCGAGCGAGCCATCCACGCCAACTCAGAACAAACATCACCATCACGGTAGCAGCAGCGCACGAAAGCGCAAACCGTTTTCTCGGCTCGGAAGTGGTGGTGGGTCTGGAAGTAAAACAGGTGGATATAACGATTCCTCTTCCTCCTCTTCCTCGGACGAAGAAGATTCAAAGAAGCACGCCGATGAAAGTAACAGAAAAGAAGCTAAATCACGCGCGCCTCCACCATCGCCTCAACAGTTTAATTCTAGATTGGCTTCGCGATTAGCAAAAAACGAAAGCGATTTGAGAATCTTACGGTCGAATTCCGCGCTCGAACACAAAGTCGTCTTCAACGACGTGACCGATACGGAAACGGAGGATCAAAGTTTTAAAGACAACGACGATAGCATGTTACAAGATGATATGCTGTTATCGGAACAAGAACGACGCAAAGACTTGGAAGAAAATCAATTAGCTATAAACAGCGATAGTAGTAGTAGTAGCAGCAGCAGAGGAAGAGGAGGAGGAGAAGAAGACGAACGAGAGGATAACGTAAAGAAGGACAACGCCGGGAACGTTTTGCAGAAGAAGAATAAAAAAGATGCGCTAGGAAGAGACTCCTATGCGGAATCTTCGGATGGGAATTCTGACGCGCATTCGACCAGAGTAACGATAAGAACTGCTAAAGTGGGGACACCAAACGTTCCAATCATGATTAAAGATTCCAAGAAGGACGGGAGCGTGCACGGAGGGAAGATCAAAGTAGGGGAATTGGCAAAGCTTCGCGACATAACCGGAAGCTATACAAAAGTGCTTAGCCCAAGACGCGCGTCTATGAGCGACACGCGCAACTATTTCGGTAGTTCGGATAAAGTGCCATCGGAAGCTTCATCGCCTACAACCGCAGGCAGCGCTGAGAAGAGCGATGCATTAGATGCCGTAGGACAACAACAACAACAAAACGCAGGCACGCCTCCATCGCAAAGAATTGAGATCTTCGCGCAGTCAAAGTCTCCTTTATCCGTAGATATGAAGCCACAATCATCCGCGACTAGTAGTATTCTGAATATTGATGATGCGAGTGCTGGCCCGTCGACGACGCCATCGTATAAGAATATGCGAATGCGAACGCAACAGCTGCGAGAAGGAACAGCGCCTCCGTCACCATTTGGTTACGATACGGTAACGCTGCGCGAATCGAGCGAAGGTCAAACGATAACGGATGAATGCGAGGAAACGTGTTTAATGATAGAATATTGCATTGGATTGAGAGAGAAATATTTGTTCGAGCCGACTCTTTCGAAGGTTGGATCTCCGGTGATGGGATCGGTTGAAATCGAATCGAAAGAAGCGCTCGCTGCTTTGAAAACCGATCAAAAATTCAAAATGGTAGACGGTGTGGTGCGAGTCTTTTCAAAAGATGACGAACTGTTGCACGAACCACCGGCATCGGCGACGGCGTTCTTTCACGACTTGCACGCGTTAATGATAATTCAATCCGCAGGCCCGGCGAAATCGTTCTGTCATAAACGCCTCATGCTCACCGAGCAAAAATTTTCTTTGCACGTCATGTTGAATTCAGATGCCGAGTTTCTCGCGCAAAAGCGAGCGCCACATCGTGATTTCTATAACGTGCGTAAGGTTGATACGCACGTCCATCATTCGGCATGCATGAACCAGAAGCATCTTTTACGATTTATTAAATCAAAGCTGAAAAAAGAGCCGAACGAACTCGTCATTTATCGGGATGGTAAATATTTAAACTTAAAAGAGGTATTCGAGAGTATTGGCATGACGTCGCACGAGTTGAACATCGATACGTTGGATATGCGCGCGGATAAAAACACGTTTCATCGATTCGATCGATTTAATTTGAAGTACAATCCATGCGGTCAGTCGCGTTTAAGAGAGATTTTCATCAAGAGCGACAACTTGATTCGCGGGCGTTTTCTCGCGGAATTGACGAAAGAAGTGCTGACTGATTTAGAAGCAAATAAATACACCATGGCGGAGTATCGTTTGAGCATATATGGACGTCGCAAAGCGGAGTGGGATTCTTTAGCCGCGTGGGTACTCAATCACGGTTTGTTCTCGAAAAACATCGTTTGGATGATTCAGTTACCGAGACTGTTTAATATTTATAAAGCGCAAGGCACGATGAAAAATTTCCAGCAAATGCTTGATAATATTTTCATACCTTTGTTTGAAGTGACGATTGATCCTTCGTCGCATCCTGAGTTGCACCATTTTCTGAAAACTGTCGTTGGATTCGATATGGTTGACGACGAATCCAAACCCGAGAGACGACCGAACAAGCACATGCGCGTCCCGGAAGATTGGAACGTTAACCATAATCCAGCCTATTCCTATTACGCTTATTACGTTTATGCGAATTTGTATACTCTGAACAAGTTAAGAGAATCGAAAGGCATGAATATCATTACTTTTAGACCACACGCGGGCGAGGCTGGAGATATCGACCATTTGGCGACGACTTTCATGTTGGCGGAAAATATCGCGCACGGAATCAATTTGCGTAAATCGCCGGTTTTACAATATTTGTACTACCTGACGCAAATCGGTTTGAACATGTCGCCGCTTTCAAATAACTCGCTGTTTGTCGACTACCATCGGAATCCGTTTCCGTTGTTCTTTGCGAGAGGTTTAGCAGTAACCCTTAGTACCGATGATCCGCTCCAGATTCACATGACGAAGGAGCCATTAGTTGAGGAGTATTCGGTCGCGGCTCAAGTTTGGAAATTGAGCGCAGCGGATCTGTGCGAGATTGCCAGAAACTCTGTTTTGAATTCCGGATTTCCTCGAGAAGCTAAGAAACACTGGATTTCAGACAATATATTCAAATCATCCTCATCAAACGGTTTAGCTTCATCAAACGAAGGCGGCGGCGGAGGCGGCGGCGAGGACGAGGAGTTGGTGCTTCACGCGTTGGAGGCGAACGATATTGAAAAGACGAACGTTCCAGATTTACGTGTACAGTTCCGATACGATGTCTTAGAGGCGGAGAAGGGTTTGGTACGACGCGCGTGTGCTCAGGCTCGGGAGAAAGGCCGTGTTGTAAAAGTTCGTTAGTACTTTCGCCGCCGGTGAAATTTTTTTTACAACAACACCACGTCACCAACGACAAAATAAAAAGAATCAAATATACTTTTACGAATCAAAGTGCTCGGCTTTGTACTTCATCGCCGCTTCTCTGACGTTGTCAACGATAAAGAACGCGCCGCAAATTCTCGCTGTTCTAGCCGCACCACCTCTATAAAGCCCCCCAATACCGTGTTCGCTGTAGACTTGACCCAACGCGCTTCGGGCGTTTCGGTACGTCGTGGACGCCATGTCTCCTTGCATGCACGTCTTCGCCGTATCCACCGGGTGCGTCATCACCGCCGCCATGGTACCCGCAAAGCACGATCCCGCGATACGCGCGGCTTGTTCGTTCTCGCTAAAAAATGGGTGCATGGTTTTGATATGTTGCGTCGCGACTGGACCGACGCCCAAGTAGCCCGCGGTGTAAATCGACTCTCGCACCGCGCACGACGTGAAGCCGCGGAAGAGAGCCGCCATACCATGCTCCTTCGTCACGGCCGATAACGCTCCACCAATAGACGTCGCCAACTTTTGCTGTTGGATGACAACCAAATCCAACGGGGAATACAAGATGGAGCTGATTGCGCCAGCACCCATCGCTGCACCAATCTTCTCGTGCGCTTGCAACTCTCTCGAGGTATCGCCGGCTAAAATAAGTCTCTCTAAGCCACCGTTCACGGCCATTTGAAACGCAGTAATCGGCGCCACTGCACCTGCGTTAGCAACCACGCCTCTGTACCAACCTTGAATGTTCTTAGGCATCGGTCGACCATCTTGCGAAGTGATCTTATACGTGATTAAAGGCACTGTATTTTTAATATTTAAAGGAATATTTTGGAAATTTTTTGTCGTCAGCAATATAAACAAACCCGAGGCTGAAAAAGAGAGAAAAGCAAAAGTGATGATGTGTCTCCCCCTATCACACTCTTCTTCTTCTTCTTCTTCGTATGAAAAAGGAGATGTGATGAACTCGAGCGACATCAATCAGTCAGTCAGTAAACAATCATCCACCAATCAAAACGAAAACGTACTCTGTATGCCAGTTTCGAGGATACCACCGAGGGCACCGACGGCGAGATTCTCCGTGTCCGACAGCGTCGCTTTCTTCGTCGCCATGTTTTTGTTCTACGCGAGAGTAGATATTGGTGGATTACTCTTTTGTAACAAACAAGAAAAACAAACAAACTCTTTTTGCTTGCGTGTGCGTTTTAGTCGAGCGTCGATTTCGAATTTTGCAAATTACAAAGATATATGCAGAGAGTGTGTTTGTGAATAAACGGGCTCTCGAACGCGTAAGAGTGCGTCGCGACTGTGACGACGTCGCGCGAATGAGAAATTTGGTTTCTTTTTTCTCATCGAAATCAAAAACAAAAACAACCAACGCCACAAAAAGTGAAAAAAGTGAAAAAACAAGCCTCCGTGGCCGATTTTGAGGCCAGAAGCAAAAAGAAGAGATGAGACGAGAGAGATGAAAGAAGAGAGAACAAAAAGTCGTTACAGAAAAACAACGAATAATAAAACGGATAAAAACAACAGAAAGCATGTTGAAGAAAGTTGACGTGAGTACCCGCATCGCACCAGTTTTATCATCCTTTTAGAATACATAACTCTCTCTCTCTTTCACTCGCGCTTTTTAAACTAATCATCCACTCTCTTTTCCTGATAACGAACGACAGATACTCGTGGTAAACGACGACGGCATCGATGCGAATGGCATCAAAACGCTAATTCGAACGCTCGCGAAAGAAAAAGAGTTTAACGTGTGCGTCGTCGCGCCAGAGCGCGAGCGATCGGCGAGCGGACACTGCATCACAGTACACGAACCAATAGGAGTTAAACGATTATCGGATTACTATCACGACGACGCCTACAACGATGATGATGAAAACGAAAACGAACAAGCGAACGAAAGAAAAGAAGAAGAAGAAGATGATGAAAAAGTGAGATGTAAAAGTTATTCAATCACGGGGACGCCTGCGGATTGCTCAATGCTTGCGCTAGGCCCAGATTTGTTTCCAGAACTCATCAAATCGAAGGATGATGGTAGTAGCAATAACGATAGCAATGACGGTGTGGCATTTGATGTTGTTCTCTCGGGAGTCAATCGAGGCGACAACGCGGGTAAACACGTCATGTATTCGGGAACGGTCGCCGGTGCCCGAGAAGCCGCGATGAAGGGCCAAATAGGCGTTGCACTTTCGTTAGATTCGTATTCGAGAAGTGCCAATTACTCTGAAAGTTGTAAAATAGCCACGCAGATTGTGAAATCCATCGTATCGAGCGAAGAACGGAAGCGACTTTTGAGAGGTTTTGTCATCAACGTGAACGTCCCGAGAGATGGCGAAAAGATCAGAGGCGTAGAAACTTGCGCGGTATCGAAGTGCTCGACTATTCCGCTGTGGAAACGAGTCAAAGACCCTAACCCTGAAGTTTTATACGTGACGCACGACGACGGCGAGGAGGATGCGCGAGCGCCTTCGCCGATACCGTCTCCCCCATCTTCGCCTCGAAACTCTTTGGAAAGGAAAAGCAGTAAAATTCTTTCGTCGCCGAAGAAGCGCGATGAGGCTGGCGTCAAAGGCGGTAATAGCAAAGATTTTGACACGTCCGACTATTTTAAAACGAATTTGAACATCTCTGGTGACGATGAAAACGGAACGGCGCGTTGGAGAACGAGCGAGACGCGATGGTTTCGAAACGGGTTTGGTGGAACCGAACGCGACGACCGCGTCGGAATCGACTCGGAGCTTTTGAAGCAAGGTAAAGTCGCCATCTCGATATTAACAACGAATAATGCGTGCTTAACGGATCCAACGCTCAGATTCGACGTCAGCGAAGAGGATGCGGCGAGAATAAAACAGATTGGCGATGATATAGCTCGAGAACTAGCGAGTTCGTTGTGCCTTTGAGCGCATTTTTTTTACCGCGCTTGCGTTTATTATTTATACTTCCGAGATGTAAAGAAGGACTTTGGTAATTAACGATCAAGGTTAGATTATCTACTTAGTTGTCATGTTTAGTACCCAGTGATACTATTTATTATTGTCGTTGTTACTTGTGGATTTTAAAGGTGTCTAACGCTTCCGCGTGCTTGTTGGTTTCGAGAGAGAAGATTTCGTCCTCCTCTGCATGCAACAATAACAAACTTTTCGCCTCCTCCTTCGCATGTCCTCATTTTTTGAATTGTGTGTTGGTTATAAAGAAACTACTGATGGTAGTTGACAACGACGACGATATGTTAGAGGACGGTCGGCATGGCGTGAAAAGGGAAGAAGGAAGAGGAGGAGGGTCTCCTGCTGATGACAATACTAATACCAACACCAACAACACGTCGTCGTCGTCGTGGTCGTCGAAAAATGCAAAAGGAAAGAAGAGCGTTCCCGTGTGCGTGATGTTGCCTTTGGATTTAATTAACCCAGACTCTGGTCGATTTTTGGACGAAACGAAAGAGAAGTTATCGATACAGTTGGAAAAGCTGAGATCTGCGAACGTGAGTTCAGTCATGATCGACGTGTGGTGGGGGATCGTTGAAAACGAAGCGCCGGGAAAATACAATTGGGGTGGGTACAAATCACTCATCGAACTGATTATAAAATCAGGCTTGAAAATACACGCGGTGATGTCGTTTCATAGTTGCGGAGAAAACCCGGGTGACGGAGATTTCACCGTTAATTTACCGCAGTGGGTTTGTGATTACGCGCAAAGAGTTGACGAGAATATATTTTATTGCGACTCCAAGGGAACCCGATGTAAGGAATACATATCGTTATTCGCGGACGAAACGCACATCGGCACACCGCTCGGCTTTCATCACGAAATTCGCATGTTTCACGACGCGACGATGACACCACTAGACGCTTACGAAAACTTTATGCGCTCGTTCGCCAATACGTTTCGCGAGTACATTTTGAGTGGGTCTATTCTCGAAATTATAGTCGGTCTAGGACCGTGCGGTGAACTTCGGTACCCTTCGTACTCAACGTCAACCTCAAATTGGAAGTATCCAGGAATTGGCACTCTGCAATGCTACGACGAACGCGCTCGAATGTCGCTCGCGCTACACGCGAGTAAGTCTGGCGTCCCAAAATGGGGGGACCCACCTAAAAATTTGGAAGTTTTGATTAAAGTTGGAGAAAATTACAAAAACGAGACGAGCGTGGACGACCTCGTCAACGCAAAACCGAATGAGACGCAGTTTTGGACAAACGACGAGTCGACGTTGAAAAAACGCGATTTTGACGATCACGAACAGTGGGATTCAGCGTATGGTTGGTTTTTTCTGTCTTGGTACTCAAAAGAATTAAGTCTACACGCGGAAAGAGTTCTAACTCGCGCGAGAAAAGCATTGGAACACGTTTTAAAACCCATCGGAGATAATCCCCTCGTAGACGGTAAGAAACCGAAACGAATTTCTTACGAAACGTTACGGTACGAAGTCGACGTGGACGACGACGACGACGGCGTCGACGGCGATAACGATAATAATACTAATCAACAAAATAGGATAGATGGAGGACAAAAACAAGAGCAGTATCGTGCGGAGTTGTCGATGAAACTCGCAGGCGTTCATTGGTGGGCGAATACTCGAAGCCGAGCGGCGGAGTGCATTTCGGGAATGCACTGCTCCTCGAGAACGTCGAGAAATCCGAGAGCTGGAGTCGGATACGAAGATATCGTTAAGATTTGTGCAATGCTGGACGTTAATTTGACGTTCACGTGTTGTGAGATGAAAGATAATGAGTCCAACGAAGCAAGGTCTCGGAATTTGCACTCCCCGACGAAGCCGGTGCCGGCGCTCAATACAGGTGAAAATGACGAGTTGGAAGACGGATCTGCGCCTGAATATCTACTCAAGCACGTCTCCAGCTTGTGTTCGCTCTATGGAGTGCAACTTGAAGGAGAAAACGCGCTTTCTCGAGTCGATCAAGAGGCGTACGAGACCATCACAAAACACTGCAAAGGTGGGTACGCCGTTGAAATCATTCGAGAAGATGAAGACGGTTCGCTCACCGGTGAAGTTTCCAAAGTGTACGTCCCAGCGATGAAATCGTTCACTTATTTAAGACTGCACGATGAGCTCATCACGGATGAAGACAATTTCGAGCGTTTCAAGCGCTTCGTTGAAAACATGAGTATGATATAGAGCGAAAACATATAGTAGCAGTAGTATAATAGATATAGTAGCAGTTTGTACATTAGAAGAAGAGTTCACGGCGCCTGCATAAAATTGTTTGGATTTCTGGATTTGTCTGTTACTTTGTTTTACGAGCATTCGTCGTCGTCGTCAAAAGTTTCTGCGTTTTTGTCAAGAAGAAGAAGAAGAAACAGAAGAAGATATTATTCAAAAGAACGATGATGGAGACTTTGCAAACGTCGTCGTCGGGATTACAAACGACGACAACGACTCTCGCGCGCGGTAAAGCGTGCCGTCCAAAGCATCGTTCGTTGCAACATCATCGTCGCGGTCGTCTTCAACAACAACCAAAAATCGTTCACATCGTAAAAGCCGACAACGATCATTCGTCGTCGTCTTCCAGTTCGCACACAGAAGGAGAAAAAGAAGGAGGAGAGGAACAGGACGTTTTCGCGGAGACGAGGAGGGAAAACGCGGATAGTGCCTCGACATCCGAAATAGAAGAAGAAGAAGAATCAACAGAAAATACGAACAACAAAAAGAAACTTTGGGAGTGTTCGCAGTGCTTTGGAAACCAAAGCGTGTTAGTCTCTCAGTTGCGAGATGTCTCGGAGGTTTTAGCGGACGGATTTGGGAAACCAGCGGACGACTTACTCAACGGTTTGATGCAAAAAACAAGATGGAGCGCGGGGAATTTCGCGTGCGTCATCGCTCGACCGCGCGGCTCGCAACCGTACAAACCGTCCAAACGCTTGACCACGAAAAGCGTGCGCAGAAAAGGAGCGACGGCGGCGGCGGCGCAGGCTTCTTCGGCGAATAAAGACAAGAAAATGTTTCGAGACGGTAACGACATAGTCGGTGCGTGTGACTTGACTCTCTTGCCTGCGTTTGGTCCGAAAGCTTCCAGAGAGTCGCGCGTGAAAAACGGGGTAAAGTTACTCCGACTCTCCAACGAGAGTAACTTTTTATACTTGACTGGAATGACGACGCGTTCGGCCAATCGCAGAATGGGCGTCGGTAAAGCACTGCTGGAAGAGTGCGACGTCATCGCGCAAAAGATGGAAAAGAGTCGACCAAAATGCATAGCTCTGCACGTTGCGAAAAATAACGCCAACGCTATCGGTCTTTACGAGAGTTGTGGCTATAGAATCGTTTCCGAATCAACAATGACAACGACAACGACAACAACAACAACAAATGATGGTAGTGGAGGAGAGAGGAGTAGTACGGGTAGTAGCGGGAGTAGTGGTAAAAACGACGAGAGCGGCGTGCCGCCGACGACGAGTCCTTCCTCTTTGGGCGATAAGTTTATGCAGTTTGCGAATAAATTTGGCGGCGGCGGCGGCAACGGTGGTGGTGGTGGTGGTGAAGAGGAAGTCCATTTCATGGTCAAATGGATACGACGAGACGTGATCGATGAGAAAGTGAAACGAATGGACGAAACCGGAGTGTTGAAGGAGATACCGACCTTGTGATTTACTATTAAATTTTTATTTTACAGCGCACCACCTTTTTTAAAATTTTTCAACTTTAAAGTTTTTCGTGTTTTTGGGGCAGAAAAACAAAAAGGTTCCCACAACAAAAAAAAACAAGAAGAAGAAAAAATTCACAAAAACCACACAAACAAAAAAGCTCTCTCTTCCCCCGCGGCTCGCTCGAATTTCCTTCATTGAAAAGAAGTCGCGCGCGCTCTTAGAAAGAAGGAAGAGACTTTTAACGACTGATACCATCGAACACAAAGCAGTAACAACACAACAACCGAAAGAAGAAGGATTTGTCTGTTTTGACGATGTTTAACAACAACGAATCTCAGTTTGATCCGTCTTTCAAGCACTCGAGTCGATATTCGCAAACAGCGGCTCGATACGGGAAAGCAGAAAATGGGCCGCGACCGGGGAGTGATGTTGAAAACGGAAACTGGGCGGCGCAACAACAGTCGATGAACTTGATGCAAAACGCTCCGCCGGCGATTAACACCGGCAGAGGAAATGGAAACGCTCACGCTGGTGCTTCGAGTGGCTCGTACAATCAACAATATCACCAACAACACCATCAAGATCACCACAGGACGAATTACGGGACGAACCACGGCGGACGCAGTCCAAACGGCGGACAAATGGACGAAAGTTTAATCGACCGAGATTACTTGCGAGAACACCGCGAAGGTCAAGAAAGGTTTCGCAGGAACACGTGCATTGGAATTCTTGGGGCTTCCGTAGTCTCTGTTATTGGGTGTTACTCCTACTATGGCGTCTCGCAAGGGAAAAGCGCCGGCGCGAGCTTTACGTCTCTTTTGCCATGGTCGTCTTCCGACGCGGCAGACGATGATTACTCCGCCGCGACGTCGTCGTCGTCGAAGCACCACCACCACTCTTCTTCTAAGAACGATTCTGGCGATGATTACGACAAAGCGCCCCTCGAAGACGACGACGAGGACGACTCCGGTAAGACTTCTTCCAGAAAGAAACACAAGGAACTCTTCTCGAAAACATCCAAACTCGTCGATAACGACGAAGCAGATGGCGAAAGCGAAAGCGATTACGACGGATCGTCCTCCTCGAAGAAGTCGAAAAAGAAGAGCTCCAAAAAACACGGGGGCGATGATTCGGAGGAAGAGGAAGAATCCGGCGAGGAGGCACCAAGCGAAGACGAACAAGCGCTCATTGATTCTGTCACGCAGGATTTGAAAGAGTCCGTGAAGAACGCGCAAAAAGCCAAGAAAGCGGCAAAAAAGATTGGCAAAGCTGAGAAGGAAGAGGTCATCGATCCGCGAACAGAGATTGACGCCACGAGAGCAGAGCTTCTCAAAAACGCCGGTATCGAAGAGGAAGAGGACGAGGCTACCGGTGAAAAGAACGAGAAATTGTTGGACGGTGAAGTCGATCCTTTAGTTGCCGGTTTGTTGACTAAAGACATGCAAAAAGCGGAGGAGCGCATCAAATTAGTCAAAGGCACGCATTCTCACAACAAAAAAGAAGCGAGAGAAGCGGAAAAGGCTTTGTACGAGTATGACGCTAAAATTGAAATGGAGAAGGAAGAAAAGATTCGCAAGAAGCAACAAGCTGCGATTGATGCTGAGAAGGCGAAATACGAAGAAGCTGCCAGACGCGAAGTCGGAGAACAAGAAAAGAAAAACAAAATACACGCGGAAGAAGAGAGAATGAAGATGGAAATTGCCAAGGCGAAAGCGGACGCTGCGACGAAAATTGCCATGGCGAAGGCCAACGAAGTTTCGAGCAAAGCCGCGGCGGAAGACAAAGTCATGCAAGAGATTGAATCCAAGATGCATCCGAAAGAAGATGAAGACGATAAGACGCCAAGTACTTGGAGTTTGAGTTCTGATCCAATCGACGGTGCTCGCAGTGATGACGATGTCGACAACTTTGTCGAGCAAGCTGAAAAGGAAGGCGCGCACGTGTCCAAAGAAGACAAAGAAACATTAGAAGAGGCACAAAGAGAGCGCATGGTTGCCGAAGAGCAACTGATTGAAGCAAAGATGGAAGCTGCTAAAGTTCAAGCTCAAGCACAAGACATCATGAAGGCTGCCGAAACCAGAGCGGCTGAAGCGGCTGCGGAAGCGAAGAAGGAAGCGCAAGCCGAAATCGACGCCGCCAAGTCGGAAACCGAGAAAGCGAAAGCTTCTGCTCAAGCCCTTTTAAGTCATCAACAAGCGACTGAGGAAGAAAAAGTCAAGTTAGAGACGGACTTAGAGAACGAAAAGTCCAAGGAAGGAGACATTGCGAGAGAAGCTGCTATTTCAGCTGCGAATATGTTGCAAGAAGGAAAGGATGCCTCGGCGTCAACTTCTGCTTCCGCGAAGGGGGAGGAAGAATCGCCTGCCACAACTGAAACGGAGACGGAGATCGCATCGGCGGAAACCACTTCAGAAAATGCAGTCGTGGATGACGAGAAGTTACCGGAACCTTGGAAAGCCGTGTTAGATAGCGATTCCGGGAAGACGTACTATTGGAACACGGAGACGCAAGAAACTTCGTGGGACAAACCATCGCGAAAATAAGAAAAATTGTAGCCGAAAAATACTTCTCACGAGTCCGTGAAATGAAATGAAATATGCCCTATATCAAGTATCTTAATACGAATGACAACATAATATCTATTTTCGATTTATCATATTAAAATCCTGGTAAGACCGAGAAGTCAACCATATCCTTCGGCAACGATGCAACCGAGTCTATGAGGTCTAAGCGGTTTTGTCGCGTCGGTAAGTCTTCACAGTTCACGAAAACGTCTTCGAAGAATCGTGTCGAGGAATCCTCCATTTCTGCTAAAGCTTCAATCAAAGATGCGATGCTCTGGTTGGCTGCTATTTTGTCGCACGCTTTCTTATACGTGTTAAAGAACTCGATTTCCGCTTCCTCCACGAGCAAAGACTCGTCTATTTTCCCACTCGGCGTGAAATCTTTCTTCCCTCTGATGAGTTTCGTCGGTCTCGATAAAACGTTCTTCGCCTTGGAAAAGGTGTTTGCGTCCTTCATTGCCGCTTGCAATTCTGTTACCGAAGCGGACGCTCTCGCAGGGTTGAATCCAATATCCGTGTTCAAAATTGCGCGAACGGATTCAACATCATTTCCTGCGTCCACTAAGAGTTGTTCTAATCTTCTTTTCGTAAACTCCGCGCAGTCTTCCATCGCTTTGTCGCTTACATCCACGGGCTGTTCACTCTTTGCAAGTCCGAATAACGCTCGAACATCTCCACCTTGTGTTTGAAGATCGTTGTTTACTAACGTTTGGACGAGACCGTACGCAGTTCTTCGCAAACCGAAGGGATCTGCCGTCGCTTTTGGTGCTCCAACGACTGCAAATAATCCAACCAAAGTATCCGCCTTGTCCGCTATGGTCGCCACGATACCTGGAGCCGTGGAAGCGATTAAATCTCCCGAAAATCTCGGAAGGTTTGCTTCAAAAATAGCTTTAGAGGTCGTGTCGTCAAGCTTGTCACACTTTTTCGCGTAGTGTTCGCCCATCACGCCAGCGAGCGATGTGAGCTCCATGACCATGGAAGACGCTAAATCGGCACGAGCTAAACGTGCGGCTTTCGTCGCCATGGCCACAATTGAAGCGTCATCGCCGTATCCCAACGCCGCCGCGACCTTCGGCGCGAGATTCTCGGCTCGCTCTGTTTTCTGCAGCATAGAACCTAATTCGGTTTGAAACGTTATGCCTTCCAACTTTGGACGAAGCGTCTCTAAACTTTCCTTGCAGTCGTTTTCGTAAAAGAATTTAGCATCTTGGTACCTCGCTCTTAATACAGCTTCATTTCCGGATTTTACGGCCGAAACATCGCACGGTCCGTTCGCAAACGTCACAAAGTTATTAAGCAAGTCACCGCTTGTTTTGTTCTCGACTGGGAAATAGCGCTGGTGCTTCTTCATGACGGTAATTAAGACTTCTTTCGGTAAGCTCAAATATTCCGCCTCGAATTCGCCCAAAACCGGTTGTCCCGCTTCCAACAAATTCGCAACTTCGTCTAACAAGCCACCACTCTCTTTGTTGCCTTCCGGGACAACGCCTCCGACTGATTCTGCTAAAGATACCGCGTTACTCCAAATTTCATTTTTGCGCGCTTCGATGTCTGGAACGATTCCTTCTCTTTCCAAAAACGAAAAGTAGTCTTGGACGTTGGTCAGCGTTTCCTCCACCGGCGCTTCCAATCCAGGAGGTCGCAAACCTCTCGTCGTATCACTTGAAGTAACACCGAGCGCAGAAAAGGGTATTATCGATTGACCGTGGCACGCAAATAACCAACGCATAGGTCGTGAGAATGCGTTGTCTTCGTTCAACTGCCAGCGCATGGTTTTGATAAACTTGATGGATTCTACGACTTTTGGCAACTCGTCGCGCATAACTTCAGAGGCAGATTTCCCGACTGCTTTCACGTTTGCCCACACGTACTCGTCGTCCTTTTCGAGTTCTTTCTCGAGATCGACCACATTGTTTTTTGTGCAAAATCCGAGCAAAGCTTTGGTTGGAGTCACTCCGTCTTCCTCAAACGCTCTCGAAAGCGGAGGACCGCGATTCCGCGATTCTTGATCTGGCTGTTTTGGAGAGAGGTTTTTTATCGCGACGGATACGCGGCGAGGCGTACCACCAACTGAGACGCTATCGTATTCTAGTCCAGATTGCTCTAAAATGGAATTCATGGCGAGCTCGACTTGATGAATGCACGAAACAACATCGTGAGGCGGCAACTCTTCGGTACCAATTTCAAAAACAAAATCAGCCTTCTCATTCGGGAGCTTTGATTCGTCTATGGGCGCAACAGGTTTCGCGGCGTCGTTTTGCTTGTTATTCTTTTTCTTCTTTTTTTTACCGTTGTCATCTTCTTTGTCGTCGCTTGATCCTTCGACTAAGCTTCCGAGCGGGTAACCTAACTCTTCGCGTCTTTCGACCCAAAGGGAGGCAATATTTCTCGCCAAATCACGCATGGAGGCAAACAATTTCTGTCTCTCCGTTACGCCAACCGCACCACGAGCGTCGAGAATGTTAAACGCGTGAGACGCTTTAAGCAACTGGTCGTACGCAGGAAGAGGAAGTCTGTTTTCAATCAGCGATTGCGCTTCTTTATCGGCTAAATCAAAACGCAATCTCTGATTTTCCACCGAAGCTACGTCCATGTTGAACACGGACATTTCGTATTCGTCCTGTAAACGCATTTCGCCGTACGTTAAGGAATCATTGTATCTAATATCTTTGAAGTGATCCACATTTTGTAAAGCCATCAAGACGCGCTCTAGACCGTACGTGATTTCAACCGCAACTGGATTGACTTTCACGCTACCGCATTGTTGGAAATACGTAAACTGCGTCACTTCCATGCCGTCGAGCCAAACTTCCCATCCCAACCCCCACGCGCCTAAAACTGGACTTTCCCAGTTATCTTCCACGAAGCGAATGTCGTGCGCTTTCGTATCTACGCCGAGCGCTTCTAAGGAGCCTAAATAGAGTTCTTGCGGATTCGCCGGTGCTGGTTTTAAAATCACCTGAAACTGCGTGTGTCTTTGTACTCGATTCGGATTATCCCCGTACCTAGAATCATCCGGTCTCACCGACGGTTCCGGGTAGCACACGTTCCAAGGTTCTGGTCCTAAGCAACGCAAAAACGTCGCCGGGTTCATCGTTCCCGCGCCGACTTCAGTGTTATGCGGAAGCCAAACTGCGCACCCTTTTGAGGCCCAGTAGTCTTGCAATCTATTGATTGCTTGTTGAAACGTCGGCGCGTCTGTGTTCACTCCCGCGGCGGAGGAGCTTTTCGCAGGTGAAGAAGAAGGAGGAGTTGAGGCTGAAGCTGCAGCTGCATCCGAAGAAGACGCAATCGCGCGCGTTCTGAACGACGACGATGAAGCAGAAGAAGAAGAAGAAGAAGAAGAAGAGGATCGTTTTGTTGCGGTTGTAGTCGCCGATGAGGTTGAGAACGACGAATTCATCATCTTCGCGCGCATCGTCATCCTTCCTCCGCGGTGGTTGAAGGAGGAGAAAAGAAATGGGTTTTTCCAGGAAGAAGAAGACGTCGTCGTCGTCGTCGTCTGAATCGTCGTCGTTCTCAACGCGCGATGAGAAGATTTTGCCGCAGCAGCTCCATTACTCTTGTTCACGAGCGCATAGTGCGCCAGGCGTAGCATCGTGTTTGACCCGCGGGGCGGAATAGTGTCAGCAAATAGACACACCGCGCGCGAACGACGACGTCGCAATTCTTTAATAAAGCAAATTGAGAAGAAAAGATAAAATACTCGAGAAGAACAAACGAAAAGAAGAGGGAGACACTTTTTGTTCGTTCTGTTCGAAACAAACTTTTGATTTGCAAAATTAGTAGAGAGGATGAAAGGCGTTGGTTGCTACATGAATAGTATTATTAGTATTAGTATTACACATCATCATCATCATCATCATCATCATCATTTCAGAGAAGACTCACGCTGTTCCAACAGTTAATCCAGGACCAGTTTTGAACATGGCCAACTTGTAGGTGTATACAGTCACCGGTCTTCCCGCGACGCGCATAAACGTTTCGTCGGCGTTGCCGTTTCCGGAGGAAAACGGAGTCAAATAATCTAAGACGATTTGCGTGCACACGATGAGTGGCTGTCCGGTTTGCGCGTCTTTCTGGTCGCGCCACAACCATTTCGTATACGTTCGCGTTCTTTTCACGTTCGGGTCTGTCCCACTTCCTTCGTAATCGTTAAAAACAACCTCTGCGAGTTCACTCGTTTCGAAGCGGCGCTTTCTCGAATCGTCCTCGGTTTCCGACCGAGCGGTGACTTTGAAAAAAATCGTCTTTCCATCCGCCAACGAACACTTCATGACGTTGGGGTCGTCTAAATTCCAATCTATGTCCGTAAACACGGAGCCGTTCTTGACGTTCATAGTATACTCAGCTAACTTTTCCGTATTCCAAGCTCGGTCTAATATGACTTCGTTCCTCGAGTTTCGCACGAAACGTAAAGGATACGAGGTAGGCCTACCGACATCATTCTTTGCTCTGTTTACGCTTTCTATGTTTGATACCACGTCTGCACCTTCTGGTAAATCTACATCCGTCAACGTCGCGTTGACCAGCCATTCGCCTTGAAAGCTTTCCGGAAAAGTCAAATCTGCCGGGCCTCCACCGCCGAAGCTCTCCCACGCGTCGCTTATAAATCCGGATTCAATAGCCTCCGCTCTGTTTGTCATCTCGTCGCTTCCAAAAACGCTCGCCACGACGAATACTGAGGATGACCTGAATAAAACATCCCTTCTCCTCCTCCGGTGCAAACTTGTCGTTCCATTCGTTGCGTGTCTTTGTGCATTCATCCGTGTTCTTTTTACTACTCCATCTGCTTTTCCTGTGTCGTCGTCGTCCTCGTCGTCCTCGTCGTCCTCGTATCCAAAATCTTCGAGAGCGCGTTTGAACGAATGAGAGAAGGAGGAAGAAGAAGAAGATGATGACGAAGAAGAAGAAGAAGCGGTAATCGTGCGGTGGTGCGTTTTAAGACTTCTGCTCGCGCGCTTGGGCTGACTACGCCCCCCCGCAATCGATGAAGACGATGACAAAAGTTGATGACAAAACGACATATTTTTTGTCGTCTTCTTCTTCGTCTCGTCAACTGTCAGGAATTTGAAAAAATGACGTCGGCTGAAGTGTTCGCTCTCGCGTTCGAGCGGGGGGCGATGTCTATTCTTCGCATGAATATTGATTATACTGCACTATGCTATAATAATACCAGGAGGTATCGATAATATACAACTATGTAATATAACTAGCGAACAGCACCGAGCAGTAGTAAGTCTTCTCTACGTTTCTAACACCGCCCGTCTTTTTAGTTTCTCAGCCGCTCGAATTTTAGTCGACGACGACGGCGGGAGAGGTTTGGTCTCCACCTCCTTAACTTTCGGGAACACGACGACCAAGTTTTTGTTGAAATCAGACAAAGTTTGTTTCAATTCTGAATTGCGCAACGCCGCTTTCTGAATAGAAGATCGCACGCTTTCCAACTCGGCTTTATATTCCGCCTCTTCGCTTTCTTTTTGTTTCTTGTCCAGTAAACGCTTCATCTGCAAGTGCTTCGCCTGTCTTTCTTGCAAAGCTTTCACTTTCTCGTAAGCGTTCGCTTTCGCTTCCATCGTTTTCACGCGTTCCTTCTCTGTTTCCTCGACGTCTTGAATGGCTTTTTTCAACGCTTCTTTGATTTTAGCCGCGTTTTCGGCATCTTTAGCGGTGGAATTCTTACGGCGCAACTTCCCCATGGCGACGTGGTGTTCTCGTTCTCTCGTCTCTTTAATTTGAATGCACAACTCGTGCCGCGTCGCCGCCGAGCGGTGTCGTCTACCTTTCTCCATGACGTTGCGCATCTCTCTTTCTACGTGCATGTTGTTCTCTTCGATTATTTTTTCTTCCTCGAGTCTTCTCGTTTCTTCCCGGAGTGCATTTTCTTTCAACTCGACTTCCAAGTTAGCAGTCTCGCGCAAGACTTTGAGCTTTATCTCTTGCGCTCGTCTCGCTTCCTGCCGCGCTAACTGCGCTCGTTCCGCTTTTTTTCGTTCGTTTTCGTGCATTTCCATGATTTTCTTGCGCTTGTGTTCCGAGTGACGTCGGATGAGCTCTTTCTCCGAGAGTTGTTTCAGTTTTAATTCCTTCAGACGCTCTTCTTCGACAATCGCCATCTTGCGTTCTTTCTCCAGCCTTTGCTCTTCCATTTTCGCTTCGAGGATTTTCGCGCGCGCGATGGTCTCTTCGATTTCCTTCTCTTGTCTCTCAATTTTATCGATGTATTTTTGTTTCGTCTTTTTCAACTTCAGCTTATCTTTCTGCGCTTTTATTTGCTCTTTTCGGATGTTCATGCGCTCGATGAGCTCCAGTGAGTCTGGGATGCTCTTCACTAACTTTTCGGTCAATAATTTGTTCTCGCGGCGATGAATTCGCATTTCTTCCTCAAAATAGTCGTCATCTTCGTCGTCATCGGCGTCGGCGTTGTCGTCGTCGTCGGAAATTTCGTCCGCGTTCAACATCTTTTTCATGGTTCTCATTTCTTCCTTCCTTCGTTCTTCAAACTTTTTCTCGCGCTTTCTCACCTCTTCTTCATCGAGTTTCCACTCGTACTTTCCGTTGTTCTCTAGCGCGCACTCTACGATCGTGTCGACAATGCTTTCTGCCATACGAAGCGGTTGTTCGTGTTCAGGCAAATTCATCTCCGCCGCGGAGAGAACGCCTCGGAGCAACTTGTGTTTTCGTTCTTCGACGTGATATTGATTTTCGTATTTATCTCCTTCGCGTAAGAACTCATCTCTATCGTAATTCCAAGACCCGTTGAACGCGTATCTCGATTCCGAAGTTACCGACTCTTGCACGCGATAATCATCACGCTCTCTGATTCGTCTCAGTTCTTCTTTGCGTTGTTTTCTTTGATGCGGAGTGAGTTTATCCTCCGCGGTCTTGGCGTCAATATCCATCGGAACGTTGTTCTTCGGAGCGTTCAACGTCTCGTCCATTGCTCTAGTTGGATTGACTGGAACTTCGGTAGCGTAGTCCCCTCTCTCGTCGTATATGTGCTTATCTATTTTCGCCTTGAGTCGCAACAGCGCCTGCGCTCGAAACGCTTCGTTACTATCGATGAGCTTCGCTTTCGCCTTGACGCCTTTCATCGAACGAATTTCCTCTCTCGCTTTCCGTTCTAACTCAAACTTAGTACTCCCGGACGCGTTCCGAAGTCGTTCGGAAAATTTAGACTCCGTGTCTTCGTCGTCCTCTTCATCGTTTCTATTCGCGTCTTCTTCTCGCTGTTGTTGTTTCTCTTCTTGATATTTCGGAGGCGTGTTCGTGGACTCGTCTTCCTCTCGTCTCCTTTGCCGCGTTCTCCTCTCCTGTTGTTGTTGTTGTTGTTGTTTATTGTCTTCTTCATCATCTCCTTCCTCGTCGATGTCTTCGCTGCCAAATATGTTCGAGAACACGCTCTCGAAAAACGACTTGTCCCCTTGTTGTTGGTTATTCTTCTTGTTCTTTTTCTTCGTCGTCGTCGATATCAACTCATCTTCTTCTTCGACTTCTTCGAAAAAATTCCGGTGACGAATGTGATTGATTTCGTTCCTCGGAGGAGGAGGAGGTCGGTCTTGCTGTTGTTGTTGTTGTTGTTGTTGTTGTTCCATTATTATTATCTCTTCTTCTCTTTAAAAAACAGTTTTTGTTGTTGTAAATACGACGACGACGACGACAACGTACAGTAGCCGAGTCCTCTTAGAGTTTCTTCTCAGACCGTCGTCTCACAGAGCGCGTAAAACTGAAGAAGTGAATTATGAATTATTGGTTTGGTGTTGCGAAAATTTATAAACCCTAAACACAACTTGGATGAAAAAAGGATAGGGACGACGACGTGAACGAATTTTTCAACTCTTTCTTCATAGTATTACACACGCACTTGTCGTTGTTGCAAACGTACTACAAAACACACCACTACTCATTAATAATGTCTGCACTCGCCCAAACGTTCACGGCAACCTCGGCTTCGGCCTTAGCTTCGCGCAAATCGTCCTCGTTTAACGCGCGTTCTTCTTTGACGACTTCATCCTCCTCTTCCTCTTCTTCCACGAGAGGTGCTCGATTGCAAACGTTTGCGAGAGTCGACGGAGGTGTTGGAGTCTTTGGAAACAAAGCGGGGATGACGCAAATTTTCACGGACGATGGATTGTGCGTCCCAGTGACGGTTATTGCCGTTAAAGATGGGAACTATGTCAGCGCGGTACGTCTTTCGTTTCTATAGAATTTTATCTTTTCCGCCGCGAAAAGAGGGACTTTTACAAGGCAAAATGGTGGCGGTGTGCATTTTACGCGCGCGCATTCTTCGCGCTCGTTTGGTACGAGGAGGATTGAAACCCATCCAAAAAAGAATCCATTCGTTCGTAACGAGTACTTCTTCTCGCGAATGTCCACTCTCTTCCTCGCGCGTGCGTTCGCGTGATGGTTTCCAGCCGCTGGTTTCGAGCGAAAAGGAGGGCGATTTTTGCTTCTTCTTTCGCCCTCGTGTCTCAAACCCTCTTTCTTTCTTTCTTTCTTTTCTCTCTTTCTCCTTTTTTTTCCTTTTCCGAAAAAGGGAAAAAGGGTCAACAACAACAACAACAACAACAACAAACTGATTATCATCAAATCATCTCTCATCAATGAAATAACAATTAAAAAATAGGTTAAAACTGCGGACGCTGATGGATACAACGCCGTGCAAGTGGCGTACGACGCCGTCGCGGAACACAAAATTACCAAGCCTGAAGTCGGTCACTTAGCGAAGGCTGGCGTGAAGCCGATGAGACACGTGGAGGAGTTCCGTCTCGCGGCGCCGGCGGACGGCATCACCGTCGGCCAGAAGTTGAGCGCTCCGGAAATGTTCAAGGAGGGCGACTACGTCGATATTCGAGGAACGTCCATCGGTAAGGGTTTCCAAGGTTCCGTCAAGAGACATGGTTTCGCCAGAGGTTTGATGACGCACGGCTCCAAGTCTCACAGACAACACGGTTCCGTCGGCGCGGGTACGTACCCAGGTAGAATTTTTCCGGGAAAGAAGATGCACGGTCACATGGGTAACGAGACGACGACGATTAAGCAGTTGAAAATCATGAGAGTGGAGGATGATTGCATCATTATCAGAGGAAACGTCCCGGGTAAGAAGGGCAACTTGATTCGTGTAGCTCCGGCGAAGATTGTCGGGAAAAACTGCTAAACATTTATGGAAGTTAACTTTAACGATTAGCAGATAAATAATATTACTAACAACAGGAGAGCTTAAAGAGGGAGAGAGAGAATATGTGTGTGTATATACAAAAACTTAGCAGCAATTGTGATTGAATTTATTAAACTTACTAAATTTACTATATTACTAATTTGTATTGTACAGCAACTTTTTTGTATTCGGTATCCCCTCTATTAACCGAAGTAAAAATTTACAAAGTTATTGACAAACCATCTCTCCGAATCTACGTCCAAAAACTGACCGTTTTCGCTGAATTTCAAAAGCGACAGGTCAAACTGATCCACGGCATCTCGTATTTGCTCGAGCCTCTCCACGCCTCCGTCGCCTAAGAGGAGGCCGGGCTCTTCTTGAATCAAATAATTCACGCAAGGAGAAGGCATGCCGTAAGATTCCAGCGTTTCTTTCGTATCGCGTATACGCATGGATAACACCTCACCATCGCATACTAAGAGCTCCGGACGATACGTCAGAATATTCGAGACGTCGCAAAAGGGCAACTCTCGTTTCATCGCCAGAATAGATTTCGCCACCGTCGTCGCGTCGGTGAAACAAAGGAAAGGAGAAACCGAGAACGCTCTCAACACGTTCGCTACGTTCGTATCAAACACGTCCGCCAAACGACAGGTGTTATGAATAACTCGTTCTGGATCCTCCAGAACCTTTTCCTCTTTGGCGGCGACTTGACAGAACAATATCGATAACGCTTCGATGTGTCGCTCCGTAATCTTCCTCTTTGTTTTCTCGTCGCACTCCTGAGATATTTTCTTCACCCAAGAGTTCGAAATTCGCTGATAGTCGGTCCACGCGGAACACTCTCTGGCTTCGTACGGACCTAATATGGTGTTGATGGTGTGGTCATCCAGAGACGCAAATTTCTTTCCTCCTCCTCCTTCTTTTTCTTCTTTCTTTGGTGACGATGATGATGATGATGACGATACTATTCTTCTCGTTGTTCTCCCAAAAACGCCGCGTGAAAAGCAGCAGCAATCGTTGCGACGCGCGCGGTTACTAACGACAAAACGCGGACTGCACCAACGCGACGACATTATTATCAGCGCATGATTACGTCGTGTTTGGAGATTTCGCGTTTAAACGCGCGCGCGTGTCAATAATGAAGCGAAAGACCAGCATTTTTTTATCCATGCAAAGCAGTTTTATGGGAAAAGTCGTTACAAAAAACAAAAGTGTATTCTATCGCACGCCGAAAAGAGGAACGACGCAAAGAGTAAAGAGAGCAAAAGAGGAAGAAGACTAAGAACGGGAAGAAGATTTCGACGAAATATGACGCATCTGAGATGAGGACGACGACGACGACAGACGCGTTTCTCCGCGCTTTAGCGCATTCGAAAAGCGTCGAGACGCAGACGCTTTTATTGGACGAGATGCTTCGTTCTCTGATATCTGAAACTGAATCTCTGGACGACGACGACGACGAAGACCGAGCGTGGTTTTTAGATTTGAGACCGAGAGAGAAGTACCAGAAGCACTCTTTGTCGCGCTCTGTGAATATTCCGTTCGATGAAATCAGCGGTTCGTTCCACTTGCTGCCGCCAAGAGAGACGCCTTTTTCGGTTTTCGTAGAAGAGGGGAGAGACGACGACGAAGAGAGTTTGGTGTCGTCGTTTGAGAACCAACGAGAAACTTTTCAGAGAGGAGATTTCAAAGGCGTTCAGTGGAACATTAAATACGCTTTCGTCTACAACGAGCATTTTATCAACGCGGTGAACGCAAAAATGCTGAAGATGCAGAAGGATTCGTCGCTCGGAAACGGCGTTGATACGCACGACGTTCTCGCGCTCAATAACGAAAAGAAGAAAAATAAGAGGAGGTTGTGGGAACCTTCACCTTCGGTTAAGGAGTTGTACAAAACGTTTTTATCATCGTCAGAGACGAATAATAATAAAAATAATAACAACAATAATAGTAGCAGCATCGTCCTCGATTTAGGTTCAGGCGTTGGGCGCGATTCCGTTTATCTCGCGTCCAAAGGTTTCGACGTGCTCGCTTGCGATTTCGACCAAAAAGCTTTAACGAGAACGCAGGAAATGGCAAGACTTCATGGCGTCGAAGATAAGGTGAAAGTTTTGAAGTGGGATGCGAGAAATGACGACGCTTTTATGTGCGCTTTGAGTAGCGTCGATGATGTTTCTCGGTTAAAACTCGTCCTTGGCGTTCGCTTCTGTCACAAACCATTATTCGCTCAAATCGTGAAACACATGCCCGCGGAGAGCGATTGTTTCTTCGCGTGGTTTCACTTCGCCAAAGGCTGCGAGCATTCCAAAGTTGGCCGGCCAAACAAAGAGAAAGATTTAATCGCGCCGAACGAAGAGCTGCGATCAATTTTTACCAAGAACGAAGGATTCGAAGTTTTGAAAGATGACGTCTCGTTCATTTCGGATGGTCGTCCTTCCGCAAATTTCATCGCGAGAAGATGAAATGCCGGTGTAATATACGATAGCGTTTTTAGAATAGTTAGTTTTTAATGATATAATGTACGGTAGCCGCAGCGTAGTGAATAAGTATTATATGTCTCTCTCCCTCTCTCTCTCTCTCTCTCTTTCTAATTTTTATAATAGTATAGCAAAGGTTTTGTTGTTTACTTCTTTTCCTTCTTGGCCGGCGCCGCCGACGACGCGGCAATGGTCGCCTCCGCCTTCGCTCTCGCCTTCGACATAGTCTTACGGCGAGATTTCAAGTCCGCGCCGAGTTTCGCCGTACCTTCCATGGTGTACGAACTCATGGACGCAGTGGAGGAGCCAACGAAACCTTCACCCGCGAATTCCGTTCGTCTGGCGAAGCCGCCCATGGAAGATTGGGACGGGATCGTCAAGTTGGCGTTGGCGCTCTTCGCGACGGTGGAGACCGCGGCGGCTGTGAACAAAGCCAAGGCGGCTCTGCGGTCAACCTTGTCTTCCGCCTTGGCGGTGACGACGGTTTGTACCTTCGATCTTCTCGTCGTTTGCGTCTGTAATAGCGTTAGTATGAACGAGTACGTTTTGGGTGGTGGTCAGTATTTTTGAACAATGAGGGAGATGTTGGCCAGAAAAAACAAAACGGGAGGAATGGAAAATCTCTCTCGCTTCTCTCTCTCATTAAAAAAGAGCCATCTTTCTCCTTTTTTTCCGTATCTTCGAAGGAAGGAAGCAGACTTATTGGGGGCAAAAAATAAAACTCATCGTCTTCTGTCTCTCTCTCACTCCTTCCTTCTAAAGGAAACTCCCTCGACGACGAACGAACGATCGCTTTCAGATAGAGTGGCAGATGAGGATCAAAGCGTTTCTTCCTCGAATGCTTCTTCTCCCCTCTGAAATAAGAGAGAGAGTGCGTTTTTTTACGCCTCATCATAGGACTCCTCCCAATATTTGAGAGAGAGAGAGAGAGAGATAAACAAAATTATCTCATTCGTCTCTTTCTCTCTCTCTCTTCTGTTGTCTGCACCTCCTCCTCAACCGTTGTCGTCCATCTCTCGTCGTCGTCGCGCGATAATCGCAAAAGAGCAGATTTGAAAAAAGAGCGCGCGCGCGCGAGTATAAACGTACCTTCAAGGCCGAGACGGAGGCAATAGTTTGAAAAGAGCTCGCGATCATTTTGTTGGTTTATTTTGTGTGTATTTATGGCGAACCAAAGAGGCGAGTTTCCTCTAGGCTCTCTCGATTAGGGTATAGACAAATGCAAGAGATTCAACAAAACAGAAGAAACAGAGGTTGTGTTTTTGTGTGGTCTACAATATTTTACAACAACAAATAAACTTTTCGTTTTAAAAGTGGAGAGCAGCGGCGGAAATATACAATCTCTCAACCTCTTCCGCGCGCTCTGTATAGTATTATTCTTTTCTTTCTTTCTTTCTTTTTCTGTGTTGGTACAAAAGAATATTCTTATTGTTACGTAGTATTATATTTTCTTCTTTTCTTCTCACGCAACCGGCATCGCGTGAACTTCCAAATCCGGGAAGTACGTGGCTTTGGAGTTGGAACCATTCGCTGCCGATGCCGCCGCCTCTGCCGATACCACGCTCTCGTTCTCCTCAAAGTCATAACGTGAGATTCGAGACCGCGTGACCTCGATTACATCGCCTAATTTCATTTCAAAATTGTGAACGTCGTCGATGTCGACGTTCTCGCGATTTACCCGCAACGTCCGGATGCCGACAAACTCGCTCGAAAAACCGTTTCTCACCGCCGGCATCGTCTTTTGATCGTCGAGCAAATCAACTTCCGATAATCGAGAACCGGCTTCGACTTCTTTGATGCTCATAGAACCGTCGATGACCAAAATGACGTACGTCATTTTAGGCGCCGAAGGACTACCAGCGTTTGGCGAAGAGGACAACGCGTCATTCACGTTTGCTCTCTTCATGGCATCTTCGAGAACGGTAAACTCATCGAAAGAACCGGAAACGTCCAACGGTGCCATTGATTCGTTGTCGCTCGACGACGCCGACGACGGAAACGGGAAGGTGTTCTCCATCGAAGGTTTCCCTGGCAAGCGTACTTTGGATTTATCTTTGACATCTTGCATGCGAGAAAGGACGAAACGAGCCCATCGAATTCCACTCTCATCCACCGGAGACGACAAACAAGTATCGTTCACTTTGTACCGCCAATGCGCTGCGACGCCGAATTCGGCTTGCATGTGCATAGACACCGTTCTCACTTGGACTTCCAAATTGTTCCCGGCTTCATCTTTCACGACGGTGTGTAAAGATTGGTACCCGTTCGATTTCGGGCTCGAGACGTAGTCTTTAAAACTACCTTGAACCTTTGACATGAGTCCGTGCACTTTCGAAATGACCAACTCGCACCCATCCTTACCAGCACTGTCCGGGATAATGATTCGAATGGCGCGCACGTCGCGAACGTCTTCGAGCTTGATGTTTTTCTTTTTCATTTTTTTATACACGGAATACAATCCTTTCTCGCGGCCAACGATTTCCATCGGCTTCAACTCTTCCATGGAAGTATCGTTTGAGATGGCGTATTCGAACGACTCCATCGCCTTCAGAATCGTTTCCTTCGAAGATACGCGCTTCAACTGCGCGCATAACTCTTCGTATTGCTCCGGGTGTAACGTCTTGAAGCAAATATCCTCCAATTCATTCTTGATGGTGGCCATACCCAATCGGTTCGCGATGGGCACAAACACGGCGAGCGTCTCTTCGGCGAGTTTACCGCGTCTCGATCTCGACACGTTCTCCTTCATCGTTCGCATAGTTTGTAAACGTTTCGCGAGTTTGATGATCACGACTCGCGAATCTGTCATAGCTAATAGCAGTTCGCGGAGAGAACGCATTTCTTCAACCTCCAAGTCACGCCCCGACGCTTGGTGTAACTTTGACACGACCGTCAATTTTCCGACATCCATCGCGAGCTTCGTAACTTCTTCGCTGATACCTTTCAACAACAAATCGTCTTTATTGAGTAAAGTTGTGGTCGTCACATCGTGCAGCAGCGCCGCCGAAATGATACCAGCGTCAGCTCCCAATTCGCACAAAATCTTAGCCGTGCCGACGCAATCCAACAACAACGGTCGGTGTCCAAAATCCGAGTGCGCTTGGACGCACACTTTGAACGCTTTTTGAACTTCTCTCGACTCGAACGATTTCGGGTATTCTTCAATCAAACCATTCAAGATAGCAGCGTTTTCTTCGTTCAATCCAAGACTCTCAATGCCGGCATCTTCTTCTTCGGAGGTACGCGCCCCTATCATTTTGCCGAGCTCCTTGGAGAGCTGCGTCGTCAACTGCGACGTGTTTCTCGAAACGACTGAAAACAAGCTCGCTTTCGAGTTTGGAGACACCGGTGGCTTTAAATGATGCGTCAAAGGCTTTGGTGGTGTTGATGATGTCGTCGTGGACGCCGCATTAGTCGTCGTCGTCGTGTCGAAACCAGCGTGCGTTTTAAAGTCTCCTTCCTCCGCCGCCGAGGAAGGCGAGAACATGCCGCTGGAATGGAGCGAATTCGATGACAAGGACGGAGATACGCGCGTAGGCGTCGACATCGGTGGTGTCTTCGCCAACTCTGACGATGAAGAGCTGTTCTTCATAGTCGTTGTCGTCTGCGCCTTCACGCCAAACCCAGAGATTCTCGTTTGCGGAACGTCTTTGGGCAAAGGCGAAGCGCCTTTCACGCTGGACGAACTTCGGAAACTCGCCGGCGACGACGATTTCCCGTACGACTCCGACATTCTGTTCTGTACGGACGAGGACATCGTCGTTGGTTTCGGCGACGACGAGAACGCGGCGGTGAAACCGGAGGTCGCGGCGGAACTCATATTTTTTTCCCTCTCTCTAAAAAAGAGAGACTTTTTACCCCTTTTTTTGTTGTACTCTCCAAGAGAATTTAAGAAGGGTGCCTTTGGTCCACTCGTTTAAACGAAGCGATTTGAACGAAGAGACGTCGCGCGTGTTCTTTGTTCGTATCTGTTGTTTCACGCAGAAGAAGAGAAACGAGGACGGTCAGAAGATATAAATACGGAAGAATACAAAGCGCGCGATATTCTTCGATCGTTTCGATCAGATCCTCGTCGCGTGTGCGCGTATTTCGCGCGAGTCAAAATTCGGAACGCCGTTTCAAATTACCGTTGAAGACGACCAAACACCACTCGTTCGTGTTGACGCGGGAAAAGAGATTCCAATTTTAGAACCGTGTTAAAAGCAACGATGATGCGAACGCACGACGTACCGAGACGCTCGCGAAAGCCGTTCAACAGATACCGCCTCGTTCGCTTTTGTGGTGAAGCGAAGCGATCTCTCTTTTTATGTTTATGTGTGTGCTCTCGTACGCGCGCACTTGAAATTATTTCTGAAGAGATGGAAAATTTTTACGAAGCGTCGTTTTGACTGATTTTTTGAACGACCACGTCGTCGTCAAAAACTCACAAGAAACGGATCTCATCACTTTTTAAAGGGGGAGCGAAATAATACACGTGTGTAAGACACTCTTTTTACAATCATCATAATACGCAGATTTCAAATCGCGGTACTATCATTTGCTACTCTTTTCGAGCGCGCTCAACGCCATCAGTCTCAACACGTCCGTCGGGTCGTTGAGAGTGTTTCTATTTTCAGCGAGCTTCATTTTAATATTCTTCGCGGCGACTTGCCTTTTCGAGTCCTCGGTCGCGCCGTCTTTGTGCCGGTGCTCGTGTTGGTTTCTTTTGTGCAGTCTGGACGATGTGGACGATAACAACTCGTCGACGCACTTTGCAATCGTACGCGCGGCTTCCGACGCAGCCTGTCGTCTGCTGCTCGATTCCCTGTTTTTGTTTTTAGTAGTATCGCTATTATTATTATTTCCTTGTTGTTGTTGTTGTTTCTCCGCCTCGTCTTCTTCGCCCTTCTTCTCTCCTACTTTATTTTCGAATAATAACAATCGATCGAAAGTAGACGCGTATTCATCCGGAGATAACGGCGACGTCGATCCGCTGTACGCCGAGCTCGTTATTCGTTCGACTCGGGCACCGACGTCTCTTCGCATCTCTTCTAATATTTCTTTTCGCACTTGCTCTCTCAACGCCACTCGCATCTTCGAGGGCGACAAGTTATACAACGTCTTGTCCTCTTCATCTTTTTGTTTCAAGAGTAACTTTTTCCTCCTCAACTCTTCCAACGCAAACTTTTCGGACTCTTTCGCTCTTTGCATTTCTCCTCTTTCCTTCTCTAAAGTTCTGTTCAAGTTATCGAAATCTTCGGCGGCGTTTGAGATGTGCCGCTCGACGCGTCTCAGTTGTTCCTCTAAACTCAGCGCTCTCTTTCTTAGCCTTTCGGCATTTTTCGTCGCTTTCTGTTCTTTCAATTTGCTCAAGATTAACTTGGTCGCGAATTTCCATCTTTGTTTCGCGGATACAAACGTCATCTCTCCCAATGCTGCCATTAAATCTTCCATTTGTTCGTTTAACATTATCTTTTCCTCGCGTTCGCTTTGTAACTGTATCTCGTAGTCTCTTTGCAAAGCCACTTGTTTGGAATCAAACTGCGAGGCGATTCTATTGGATGCGTCGATAATGAACGCATCGAAGGATACGTCGACGACTGCGACTGAAGTGTTCATGTTGTTGTGAATTGTAATGCTATCATCGTCATCGTTCTCGTCTTCGTTTCTTCTCGTCTTCTCGTCTTTGTCTTCTTTGTCTTCTTCTTCTTTTCCCCCTCCTCTTCTTGAATCCTTCTTTCTGCTGCTGTTTGGTCCGTTTTGTCCTCCTTTCGGGAACGCTTTCTGTTGTTGTTGTTGCTGAGACTGCTGAGACTTCTTGCGTGCGACGCCGTTGCTGCTTTTCCTTCCCATTCTCGACGGAGAAGAAGAGGAGAAAGAATAATCACTTTTTTTGCCGCTCGTGTCTTCAAAGTCGTTTTCCGTCGTTTTTGTCGTCGTCTCTGAGTTGATGAGTTTGAGCGAAAGTTCACCCAATATCTCCCGTTCCATGCGTGTTTTTATTGATTACAACACGGACGACGCGAGAAGGAAACAACGTAGAGGGGTGGTGGTGGTTGAACCGTTGGTATTTGTGATGATAGTATCGACAAAGGCGGTAACTGTGACGAAAAGTTTTTTTTACACACGCCCCGGGAGGGGGGTTCCCCTTTGAAAAAACAAAAAATGAATGTACAGAAAGATGATGATAAAGGGTAATGGCTTCTAAAATATGTATAATAAACACGCTATCGTCGCACCCAACACAAACTCCTCTCTCTCTCTCTCTACGTAGCACACGCACTCTTCCTTCTAACTCTTCCTTCTAAATAGTTAACTAAAAATATTTACAAATAGCTTAATATATATGCAGGTTATGTGTATAATAATTATCGTCGTCGTCGTCGTCCTCGTCGTCCTCGTCGTCCTCGTCGTCGTCGTCGTCGTATCTTTTTCAAATAAACTGATTGCTTTGCAATTCCAAGTGGCCTCTTTTCAGAGCGACCGGGCGATGAATTCCCGCCGTCGTGTTCGTCGGAGATATTGGAGAGGGGTGCTCCGTCATATCCTCAAAACTCACGCGGTTAGAACTCGGAAAGGCTCCTATACTCGAAGGCGATGCAACGCCGCTTCCGCGGATGTTTTTGTCTTCGGCGGTGTAAACGCCGCCCGTCTCCAAGGAGCTATTACCGTCACTCGCAGCTGATTGATCTAGAACCGGCATCGACATCATCTGTTGTTGTTGATAATGATGATATTGTCGCGGCGAATACATTCCGCCGCCGTAATACGGAAAGTATGTACCAGAGTGCGTAGAACCTTCTCTCGAAGCCGTCGGTATTTTCAAATCCAACGACGACGGCGGCATTGCAACATTTCCACCACCAATAGAAGCCGCAGCTTCAGCCGCACGACGCTCAAGCAAACTCATTCCAGCGGTATTAGTAGCAGTAGCGGCGGTCGCGTTGATGTTTTTATTCATCTCCGCCCATTGCACCTGCATCATATTTGAATTAAGATTCATGTATTGTAACGAGTACGGGACTTGATACATCAGCGGAATCGACTGCTGAGATGGGTTCATAGACGTGGCCATAGCCGCTTGCATAGCTGCCACAGCTGCGGCAGTATTTTGAACATGTTGCAACTGCATTTGCTGATAGAATGCTGCCGCTACATCTGCTTCAGAAATGTTGTTCATATTGAGTGGAGCAGAATTTGGACGAGGTTCGAGACCCTTCTTCTCTCGAGATATGTCCGAGGACGGCGGCCGAACCGAGCGTTGTACATCGCAACTTCTGCGAACTTTTCTCGGCGAACCGATGATCGATTCATCTTGACCAGCCTCGTTCTCAGTATTTCTGCCCCATTCGTAGTCGTCGCTGTTGTTGATGACGTTCTTGTTCTCGTCACCACTGACTTGTTCACCTTTACCGCCGTTTTTCTTCGTGGTGTCCAAAGCGGTTGCCGCGTCGAGCAACGCATCAAACAGTAACCCGCTGTCTTTTCCAGAACAACTGTTCGAACCTTGTCGCTTCAACGTCGGTCGCGTAGGCGTAGCCGCCGTTGCCTTTTCGATGACTCTTTCCTTTCGTTGCCACAGTCTACCAGTAGAGAACGACTTTCCCTTCTTTTTCTTCTCTTCCTCGGTGGGGGCGCTGAGAGAAAATTCGTCGTCGATTTGGACGACGTCCGCCCTTCTTTCATCAGATTCCTGAGAAGTATGCGTACTTTCAGCAATTTTCATCTCAGTATTCGTCGCCACCGTCGCAGTAGTTGACTTCTTTTTCTCCGCACCGTTATCGTCGTCGTCTTTCTCGGTACTTTTCTCTTGAAGTTGCAGCTGGTGTTTCTGCACTGCGTTTGCTGCGGCAGCCGCTTTCGCGGCTTTCGCCTGTTGGCGCGACGGCGATCGAGTATTGTTACTCTCGCCTCTTTTCTCTGCGGTCAAACCACCGTTCGAGTTAATCGCACTACCAGTAGAGTTTGGTAACAAGTGAATGTTCGAATTCGGATCTGCGTATAGTTCGTCGCGCATTTTGAGCATCTCTTGGAGACGATTTTCAATGTCTTCCAAAATCACTTTTCGCGTCGGCGCGCCGACGACGACAAAGTTTCCTCCCCTTTCTTCTCCTTGTTGTTCTTTAAGTCCTCGGGGGGGTTCCTCTTCTTTTCCCGATACCGATGATGATGATACAACCTTCTCCTTCTCCTCTTCGAGTTGTTTAATCAGCATGTCAATCTTCTTCACCTTTCGAAACGGCCAGCGCACGATGCCAAACTCTCGGCATTTCTGTTTAAGAACCGTCACGCATAAGCCCAACTGTTTTATTTGGAGGACAGACAGAGGACAATGAGTAAGGTGGTGAGTTTTGAGTGAAACGCCCCCCCCAAATCGGTCTCCGAGCAAAAAAAACAAACAGTAAATGGCACCCAAATAAGTGCACCCAAAAAACCCAAGACAAAAAAAAATTCTTTCCACGTGTTTTTGTTCTTGTTGTTTTTGTTCCTTCTGACGAGGATGAGCGAGCGCGTGTCTTTTTTTACGTACCTTCTTTGCGGCGTCGTTGATTGGGAGATGAAACACCGTCCTCAAATCATCCATGGATTGGACGTTCTGCACTGTTACTTGCGTGCGATTCTGGATTGATAGAGAGTTGCATTATTTCGCAACGAGTTCGTTAGTACATAGAAAAGAAGACACACGACAAAATTGCGAAATCCAACGTTTCGTCTCTTTCGTAACGAGAGAAAGTTCTCGTTCTGGCTGACGCGATTTTTTCTGTTAAAAAGCGGACAAAAAAAAATCATCTTAAAAACCGCGGTTAACGTCGAGAGAACGACGATGCGAATTGAAACGTACCGGCATGTTAACATAAATACACGACGTATTGATGTTTGATGTGAAAACAGGCGGCTCTGGTTATATCAACGGAGAAGAGCCAAACACTCCTATAGGTATAATTGAAATCTTTCAATGACACTCGTATGTTGTGAAGACGAGAACGAGGTTTGTGTCTTTTGGGAAGAAAGCCAAAAAGAGGAGATTTTTATGTTCGTACTTTAAAAAATACTCGAAAACCAAAAGCCTCTCTCTCTCTCTCTCTCTCTTAAACGCGCGCAAAACACACGACGACGCGCACCTTATCAGAAACAGAAACACGAGAAGACGATAATGAACGACAAGAAGGAGGAGGAGGAGCGGGAACGTTTCTTTCGAGCGACGACGACGTCGTCAACGACTTTAAAAAAGGAGGAGGAGGAGAAAAAATACGCGACAAGAGTTTTCCTCCTGCGCTTCGCTCTTCTCTTCGCGTTGCTGTTTTTCTTCTCGCGCATCTCTCGATCAACAACAACGTCCTCTAATGCTGCTGCTGCGGGTCGTCCGGTGGCCGTGACAATGCAAGAGAAGGTGGAGGAAGAAGAGATCATGCGCAACGTGCGATACCCGGGCTCGACGACGACGACGGAGAAGAAGAAAAAATATCACAACTCTCAATATGGGAAACACTCGTCGGTGAACCTTCTCGTGAACACGAACTCTTTTTTCGCACCAAACGAACATAAAGAAAAAGAAGAAGTGAAAAGAGAGGGACGAAAGCTTCTTCAATTTCTAGCGCCGGTGCGATATAGTCTCGTTCCTCTGTCTGACGCTATTCAGGATCTCTGTGAAGCAATCTTCGATTTATCGATAACGCCTCTGCAAGCGAGGATAGCGCCGTTTTTGAAGTTCCGCGAGACGAACGTGACGGACCCGAAAGACCCTTTGGTTCTTGATAAGGAAAAAGTGAAGGAGGCAATCATGAAAGAAACTTTGCCGTAATCGAGGAAGAAGATAAAGAAGAAGAAGAAGAAGAAGGAAACGATGCGCATTTCTGAAAGTATATATAATATGTGTATATATATATTGAATACCTTTACATAACAAACAATTTACTACGAGTTTAGAACCGCGCGTCGTTTTCTCTCGCGAGCGAAAACGACGTTTGAAGCCCATCCGTCGCGCGCTAACAAAAAATCTAATACGTGTGAGAGTGCACGACTCTTATTCTTTCTGGACGTCAACTTTGAAGGATCCGGTAACTTTCGGGTGCAATTTCACCGAAACATCGTAAACACCAACTGTGGAGATATCGGGAACGTCGAAACCCTTTGTGTCCAACGCTTTCCCAGTTTGTTTCTCAATCGCATCCGCGCAGTCCTTCGCCGTGACAGATCCAAAGATCTTGTCGTCCTCACCGACGGTCTTCTTGACGACAAACTTACCAATCGTGCTCAACGCCGTGGCGATGGCTTGCGCCGCCGCGCGTTCCGCCTCCACCGCCGCGACCTGGTCCGCTTGCTTTTTCTTAAACTCTTGGATGAGCTCCTGCGTTGCTTTTTGCGCCTTGCCTTGCGGCTCTAAGAAGTTTCTGAAGAAACCAGAGGACACGGAAACCATCTCGCCGGCTTCACCGACGTGTTCGATCGAGTCTAACAAAACCACCGAAGTTTTCTTGGCGACTTTCTTGTTCGCCTCGACGACTAAAAATGTTCTTCCTCTGGTGGACGACGACGACGACGACGTGGTGGCCGATTGTGATTTTTTCGCTTGGAACGAAGTCGAGACCGCGACGTTCGCTCTCGCGGATAACTGAGTGGAAGCCATCGAAAACATTATCGGTGATATACGAATGAGTAAATTAAACGGTATTAAACGGTATTTATATATTCGCGAGCGTGGCAAAGAGTGGCGTTTACGAATTACGGTTTAGCTTTTTTTTTTGCTTTTTAAGGGCGGTGGCTTTATCCAAAAAACAAAACCTCAAAAATTTGTCACAAAATGTCAAAGACTGCAGAGGCTCGTAATAGGGAGCTCCTCTGCTACCTTTTTCCAAAATACTCTAAAACTCAAAACTACTATTTCTTTTGTTCCTCTCCACTTCGCATCAAAGTAAAACACAACCATCGTAACTTCTCTTTAGCTTTGACTAAAGTCACCTCTAAGTTTTTCGTGCCGTCTTTTTGTTTCACCAGCGACCACGAGGAGTCGCCAGGGACGATATCTTGGAACAACGTCTCCTCCGCGGAGACGACGGTATTCGGCTGGATTTTTGCGCACGATAAATCTATTTTGTTCTGCCCTGGACCGAATTTTAATGAGATTGAGTTCTTTTCCACGTCTCCCGGGACGTTTGCAATCAAAACCACCTCCTCTTCGTCTTGCATCCAGGTGTACGGGTAGGAAGTTTTCGTGCCTTCGACGGCGATTTCCTGGTTTAAATCAGCCTCCGTCGGCGGCGCTTGGTAGTTCTCCGTCATCATACTTCCCAATCCTCCTTCGGCGTCACCAAACGACGCCATTCCACTCTCGGTGTTTAAGCTTCCACCCATTTTACTGATTTTCTCGTGCGCGTTCCCTAAATTCTGTCTTCTTTCCGTGTTCAACTTAATCGCCTCTTCCACCCACTTGGCGTCCGAGCGCAACTCGTCCAAACTAAAATCTATTCTCTTAAAATCGCTCTTTTCGTCGTCAAATATCCTCGCCACGAACGCGTCCCCGGCCACGTGATTCGGCATGTTCACTAATTGCGTAAAGTCGCTCGCTCTTTTGTTCAAACGTAATCCTTTCGATATCCCTTTATCGTCCACGTACATGTTCACGTGAATGAAATTATTCTTCGTGCCGCCGGGGAGTAACGCCACCGGTTGGACCATTTGCATGTTCGCCGCGACTTTTAACATCTCGTCGTCGATTTTCTGCCCGGATTGCTTTTCCAACTGCTTTTTCAACCTCGCGTTCTGCTGATCTTTCGTGACCGATGTGTCTTCCATGGATTGCATCCCGCTCTCGAGAAAGTGCGTCTTTAACGCGTCCAACAAACACTCCATCTCTCTCCCTGGTGGAATATCTAAGAGTTTCTCCTCGATGGGTTGCGTCTCGTCGCACGGGATGAACACGTATTTGAACGATTTATTATTATTATTATTCTTCGAGACATCGTCCTCTTCTTCTGAGATTTCAACCATTTTGACGACGATCTTCTTCTTTGTTGTCTTCTTTGTCTTACTCTTCTTCTTGTGACTTCAGTCTGTCGCTTTCTAATGTCTCGTTTGTTTATAAAGTGTCAAGATTGTTTTCTTAAGGAGAAAATTTCACGCATCTCACACAACAACAAAAATTCATCACGCACACTTCATATCATCTCTCACCATCCTCTTCCTCTTCTCTGAAAACCGACGACGCAAAAAGAGGACCAAACTTATCACCAAAACCAAACAAAGGACGACGATATAAACGACAATAATGGGGGGACATTGAGAAGAAGAAGGAGGAGAAAAACGATGAAATTCTTTTCCAAATTCTTTTTCTCTTCTTCCTCTTTGATATTTTTATTCGTCGTCGTATTTCTCAACAACGAAGTTCACGCGATACGACCGGAAACGAAGAACGCCATCGACCGCTCTGGATGTGGAAACCATAAAACGTTTCTAAATTCTCGCCGCACTCGACAAATGTGGACAAACGAAGCCATCACTGGTCCGTACGCGTTGTTACATCGCTCGCCTCGAGAGAGTGATTTTTTCAACCGAGTGTTGCTAAAATGCGGGTGCAGAAAAGCAGACAAAGAGAGTGAGGAAGTTTTTCACGAAGACGACGACGATTCAGACGACAACGAGCGAAAAGAGCAGCATGAAGACGAAATTTTTGAAGAAGAGGAAACTATTTGGTGCCAAGATTTCTTACCGGCGTGGTTCGCGTATATTCGAAGGTACCAAGACATTATGCAAGAGGAAGGGAACGCGTCCAAACAAAGTCATCCAATCTTAATCGTGCGGAACGACTGGCAGAACTTGGGTTTCGGACACATGGCAAACGTTGCCGCCGGGTGGATGATGTTTGGATTGTATTCTGGACGCGCGGTATTTTTCGACAACGCGGAAAGTAAGTGGGATTTTACGGAGTATTTCGAAGGGTATTTAGGAGATGGCACGAACGGCGGGATGAGTTTTAAATGGACGGAGGAGCTGCAAGAGAAATATTTCCCAGGCGTGGCGTTGAGCGAGGAGACGAGTTCGACAGTGTACGAGAAGTACGAAGAAGGAAACGGAGAGGAAATAGATTACTTTGCGAGGTTCAATCTGTGGCGAACGAGCGATGCGAATAAGTACACGAAGTGCCAATACGGACCAGACGAAGACGTCGATGTTGGCACGTGCTTTCACGGCGAGGATGCGGACAAATGCAGGTACGGCGAGTTTTTAGAAGAGCCATGTTTGACCGAGAAAGAGATGCGTTACGAGTGTCCATTTGGTTCCAGAGAGGCGTTCGGTTGCCCATCGTGTAACAAATGCATAATACACGCGTTCAAGACAAAGCATGTTATCCTCTGGGATTCATCCAGCGGATCTGGTGGTGCTCTTCCGATTGAAAGAAGAAGCGCAGACGTGATGACCCAAAAAAATCTCCCGCCTGAGATTGTCTTTTCAGACGAGTTAAGGGAAGCTTTGATGGAAACGGCAGAGAAGAGATTTGGATGGACGCACGCGAAGAGTTTTGGTTCGTATCATCATCAGAGTCTCGGGAGAGAGGAAGGCATGGTTCCGTTGCAGGCATTTGAGCAGTGTCTTCCATGCGCGATGAATTTGTTGTTGCGGCCAAAGATGGATCTACTGGCTTGGAAGCATTTGTTACGTTCGGATGTTGCGTTTGCGAATCGATTAGTTGGCTTACGAGCGAGAACTGGATACGCCGAAGATAAGATTTGTTTTCCAGAAGATATGCCTCCGATGGCCGAGTGCATAGACGAAACGTTCTTCAACGAAACGTGTTCGTCGGTAGAGTTACAAAAGTGGCACATTCGATTGCGGGCGACGACGTATAAAGGTCTTCCTGGAGAAAACGAACGGATTTTAAAGCCCTCGGAAGCGGTGGAATTCATAAAGAACCGCTTGGACGCTACAATCACGCCTGAGAGGGAATACGAGAGACTATATCGCCGCGGGTACTCGCTTTCAAAGCGTTCGCTCGAACGACGGGCAAAAATGAGGAATCCAGACGACAACTTCATGTACGTCGTCACGGACGCGCCAGCCTTGCAAAACTGGCTCGAGAAACAGTTTCCAAGTATGACCCGATTTTCTCCCGGCGTCGGCGTCGATCCTACGAATGATTTAAGAGAAGACCATGCGAGCGATGCGGACTCGCGAGCAAAGATTGCGATCGATTTCAAAGTCCAAGGATGGATCGATGTCAGTCTCACTCTTTCGCCGAGTCAGTACTACAGCGCCGCGGATGTGCAAAGTTTCGATAACTTGAGATCATTTGGTCAGGATAAACCAAGCGGTCGGGTAGTTGAACCGCCTAAAGAAATGAAGAGTAAAGAATTAATCGGTTTCGTATCGCCAAAAGAGCTCTACGTGAAGAATGTCGAGGTTTTGCGAGACAGAATTGAAAGACGAAAAGAAATGTGCGGCGGGGAGGACGATGCGGGCAGTCTCGAGTTGCGAAAGTTTCTTCCTAAGAAAAGTAGCACGGAAGATGAACGAGAAGATGAACGTAGATAGATAGATAGGCATAGTGAGCGATTGTTAGTAGTTAATAGATTTATTTGTAGTACAGTCAATCAAATTAAATAGTAAAGATAGGAATATGTGTGTGTGTAAGTCTAAGATTCTGTTTTTATGTTTATCGTTGTTCATCGTGATGGTTTATTCGTCAGAGCTCGCAACTACTTCGTCCGTTGGAGAACCCCCTTCGGCGGCGGCTTCCGCAGCAGCGACGCGTTCTCTGAACAATTTACCCATCTCTTCGGCCTTTTCGTAAACTAAACTCGGGTTTCTCAACATATCGCCGTGGTTCGGCTCCAATTTCTTCGTGGACAAAGACAAACGCCCGCGTTCCTTGTCCTTGGACAAAATCAACACCTTCAATTCGTCACCCGGGGACAAGACGTTTTCAACCGCAACAATTCTCTCGTGCGAAATTTGAGAGATGTGCAACAAACCACTTTGGCCACCAACATCAACGAACGCACCGTACGGCTTGACCGCCTGGACGATGCCAGTGACGACGTCCCCAACATCTAAACCTTCGCCAGAAACTAAATCAGTCGCCAATCTGTGCGACGCGACTAAGCGGTTCTTCTCTTCATCAACTTCGATAAACTTCACCGGTAAAGTTTGTCCAACCAATTCGTCTCTGTCACCCAAAGCTAAGCGAGGGCCGAGGTGGGATTGCGGGATGAAGCCTCTCAAGTTTTCAACCTCAACTAAGATACCGCCTCTGTTCACCGACAACACTTCGCTCGACAACGCCAAGTCGTCCGCTTGCGCTTGTCGGCATCTCTCCCATGCCGCTTCTAATTGGATTTTGCGCACGGACAACGTCATCGACCCTTCGCCGTCGTCGCCCTTCACAATTTCAAATTCGTACTCTTGTCCTTCGTCGAATACCGCCGCGGCGTTACGAACAGACGCCAAGGAGCACTCCACGGTTGGGCACAACGCAGGGGCTTTTCCGCCGATATCGACGTAAGCACCTTTGGTGTTCATCGCGGAGACTTTACCCATGATTTTGTCGCCAACCTGTTTATTTATTACGAAAGAAGAGAACGTGGTGGTGTGAGTACTACGCGCGATGATAGGAGTGTCGGTTTACGGCGTCGTGGTAAGAGAAAAGCAGCAGCAGCGGCGAAAGAATTATTACTAATTTTTCCTTATCCGCTGGCTTTTGCGAAAACCTGAAACGCAGCCGTCGAGAGGGAAGAAAGAGGAGGAAAAAAATCGCTCGCGCGTATAATTCATACAAACCCATGAATGCGAGGGGACAGACGATGACGCGAAATTACCTTGTAATCGACTAAATAGTCACCCAACATGCCGGAAAAATCATCGTACGCGGCTTTGTTTTCCGCGGACGCGACCGGTTCGGTGATGACGGCGCGAACACCGACGGATTTACGCGACGACGATGACAAGGTTGATTTCTTGGTGGCGGTGTTCTTCGAAATCGACCTCGTCGTCGTGGACGCGAACTGCGTGGAGACTCTGTGTGCAAACGACATCGCGATGGATATAAAACGCGAGAGTTAAATTCGGATTCGATGTACAAAAAACGACTCCTCTGTTTTGAAGAGAGCGCGCGTCTGCGTGAATGTGAGGTACAATGTTTCACTCGGGGTGGTTTTTTTTATCTTTTCTTTTCTTTTGCCAAAAAAGCTCATCACGCAAGAAAGAAAGAGGAATCAGTCATCATCATCAATCAAGGCGAGACGAAGAGAAAGGTCCAAAGGGCCAAAAAGACAAAAAAAAAGGGGAAGGTGTAAAAGAACACACAAAAACAAGAGAACCGTCGTGACAAAAAAAGAGAGAAAAAACGAATTATTTGTGATTTGTGATTACTCTCCCTTTTATTATAAATACTACTTTTACGACGACGACGACTTGTTGGGAGAATGACGCGTGAAGGAGCGTCATCATCAGCGCATCATCGTCATCGTTCTTCTCTTCCTGGTGGATTTCTCGGATTAAAAAATCTGATGAATTCTTCCTCGGGGGGAGTTGCACTCAAATTCGTAACGAACACTTTTAAAAACAACAACAACAACAACGAAGAAGAAGAAGACGACGAGAAGAAGAGGAAGAAGAGGACAAAAAAGAATGGGTGTGAATTTTATACCGACGACAACGACAGGGATGAAAGAAAGAAGGAGAGAGAAAGAAGGACGAGGAAACCGATGCGATCGATCTTAACGGCGTCCATCTCTTCAAAAAGTACTTCTGCGAATGCTCATTTTAAGAAGACAACAACGAATAGTACTAATAATTCGGAGACGACGACGACGACGGCTGGTGACGATAACGATGATGATAACGATGATGAAAATCTCCCGGATCCGAATTCGTACGGATTCAAAGCGTTACAAAGACGGTTCAACGATTTATCCGCGAACAAAGTTGAAATTACCGGCGAGGATATCCGCGTCGCGTTGGAGAAGTTGAAGTTTCCAGCCTCGCGAGACTCTGTCTTGTCGTTTATGAACAAAATAACGAAGAAGCGAAAGGAACATTTCGAAGACTGCCCGACGCTCACGTTTCGCGAGTTTCAAGTCTACGCGGTAAAACGAGAACGAGAACTGTTGAAAACATTTCGGCAGTTTGATAAGCAGAATTTGGGGTACTTGACGCCGTGGCAGTTGAAGCGAGTGCTCTTCGCGCTCGGGCGATGGACGGCGACGAACAAAGAGGTGGATTCAATGGTAGAACGCATAAAACGAGGTGAAGGGGCGTTTAGTAAAGGAAAAGGTTTGTTTTCTCCGAAATCGTTACCGAAAAGTTCAGATGGGAAAGGCGGATTTGTTTCCATGGGTAAAGCGATCGATTTTGCCGAGTTTCGAGACTTTCTGTTGCTCTCTTCGGCGGCGGATTTGGGAGACGTCGTCGAGGTGTGGGGACGAAGCATGACAGATTTGAATCACTCGTTCGTGACCGTTCCAAAAGGTGCGTCTGAAAACGAAAAGAGGAAAGCGCAAGCGAAAGCGGTGTCTTTGCATTTGCTCGTCGGGGCGATTTCCGGCGGCGTATCGCGGACCGTCGTCGCTCCGTTGGAACGCGTAAAGATTGAATACATGCTCGATTCTTCGAAAATTGCCGCTGATGGTGGCGTTCTGGGTTCCTTAAAGCGCATCATCAGAACAGAAGGTGCACCCGCTCTCTTTCGCGGTAACTCTTTGAACGTTTTGAGGATCGCGCCGACCAAAGCGGTTGAGTTTTTTGTCTACGACACGTACAAAGCGAGACGGTTGAAAATGAAACAAAAAGATCAAATCGAGAACGAGAAAGAAAATAATAATAACACGAACAACAAAACCGCTGCGGGGGATTTGAGCGGAGGTGAACGCATGATCGGTGGATCCGTCGCGTCCATGTGTGGAACTGCTCTGACGCATCCAATCGATACGCTTCGTTCGCGCGTCTCCGGGACCGGCATGCGCCTCGAAGTCGCTTGGTCGGAACTCATCAAAAACGAAGGCCCGAAAGCGTTGTGGAAAGGTTTAGGCGCGAACATGATTCGAGTTGCTCCTTACGGCGCCATCAACTTCTTCGTGTACGATTATTGCAAGCAACAATACAAAAAGTTTCGCGTGCGTTTCCTCAACGAAGACGAATCGACGCTATCGCAGTCCTCAAATCCTTTACCGACGTTGTGTTTCGGCGCGCTCGCGGGAGCCGCCGCGCAGACCGGCGTCTACCCGATCGAGCTCGTACAGCGTCGAATGCAAGTTCAAGGCATGAAAACGCTCGCCCATGGTGCAAAAAATGCCACGCAGTACAAAAACGTCGTTCAAGGCATGGTGCACATCGCGCGAGCCGAAGGTATTCCCGCGCTTTACGCCGGTTTGATTCCAAACTATACGAAAATTTTCCCCTCCGCGGCGGTTTCGTTTTACGTGTACGAACTTTTGAAAGAACTGTGGGGTTTGCAGTAAAAGGGAGACAACCAGTTAACTTTCATTTTTAGGTGATGGTGTTCGACACGCAGACGACTGATGATGTAAATACTAATAGTAGTCACTTTAAAAAATTCCTCTGTCTTCGTCTCTTCATTTTTTCGCACAAAAAAATTTTAGTGCACTCGCCACAAGAAAGAAAACACAATCACACAATTGAGATGGGATTGTTTGGGAACAAGAAGAAGAAGGACGACGGGGACTCTTATACGAAATCATTCCCGACGACGACGACGGAAACGACGACGCAAGGAGGATCAGGATCGGGAACAAACGGTAGTAAAATGAAATTTTACGAGAACGGCGAAGAGGACGAAGAATTGTTAAAGCAACAAGCGTTGAAGCATTTGACGAAAGGCTGCGCGATCGACGATTCGTTGAAAGAAAGCACAATAGACGTGGAGAATGATTTCGGAGGAGCCTCTTCTGAAGAGAATCAACTGGAAGCGTCTCCGATTACGGTGTACGCGACGGAATATCAAGAGTCAAACGCTATAAAGATAGCCGCGAACGAGACGTTTTGTTGCTACGGGATTCGGAACGGGTTAGTCAGAGTGTTGAGTCAAGTGAGTCAATCGCGCTCGCTTCTCAGAGGGCACGAGACGCCAATCGCGAGCATGAGTTTTTTACCGTCCACGAACGAGGAAGAGAACATTTTGGCAACCTTGAGCGAAGATGGGACGTTGCTTGTGAGAAGACTAAACGAGGACGAGAGTTCGGAAACGATCAGCGACTCGACGCTGTTGAAGTTGGACGTGTCGAGCGAAGCGGACAACGTGAACGGAACGACCACTTCGAACGACTCTTTAATCGTGCCGAGCTTTCGCTGGTTTCCTAGAAAATCATCCAACGACAGCAAAGCGGAATTTTTGATCGCGTATGGGAACGCAATCTTCAAATCTTCCGTAGATTTAAATGAAGATGCCGGCGGCCAATCGCCGATTCCGTTTGAAGAGAACGTAGACTTGCACGGCCCGATCACTTCGATTGACGTTACAAACCAGCGACGAATCGTCGCGACGACTGAAAGGGACGTCTCAGGGTGGTATGGTATAGTAGTGTTTGAGTTAGAACCGCAAGGTTTAGGATTCACGAAGACGACTTTGTTAAAAAGGGAGTCAATGGGAAACTGCGCGGCGCGATGGATGAATGAGAACACGTTGGCCGTAGCCACCACTGTAAACGCGAGTTCGGGCTGTGCTTACATCGAATGCTTGCATTACGACAAAAAAACAGAAACTCTTAAAACGACTCAATCGATTAAAATTGGATGTTCTTCCGAGTGGTTCTGGAACTCTTTTCAATTCGCCAGGGTCGGGTATAAAGATAAGCAGTGCTTTTTGTTTGCGGATTCCAAGAGAAACGTCGTATACGCTCTTTCTGTGAATGAACACGAGAGTAAATTTAATTACATTTCTCAATTTAGCGTGTCGCAACCGATTTTATCGCTTGTAGCTCTCGATGTCTCGGATGAAGACGATGATGTACAAAGCGCGCAGTTTGGTCTGTTTTGTATGCAAACCGGCGCGATTCAGCAATTGCGTTTACCGATGTTAGATTGCGTGCGATTGTTACCGAAGGGTAAAAGCCCTTCTTCGACTATTGCGGACCAAGTACAACAGGAACTCCCTTCCATTATCACCGATGCTCCTCCTCAGCGCGCTGCCTCGCCGGTTGTTTCGGGACTCTTGACCCCGGATATGTTTAAGAAATCTATGTCGCAATCGGCAAGCGCAGAGGAACTCGCACCGAGCTCTCCATCGGTGAGCGATAAACCTCCGCCTCCAATTGCGCAGCAACAGGCGAGTAAACCGGCCGCGGCGCCTGTTTCAGCGCCAGTTACTTTTGCTACTACCGCTACTACAAGTGGCGACAGTGGTAGTGATAAAGAAGTTGCAAAGTTAATCAGAGAACTAAAGAATGAACTTAAACAAGATCGAGATAAGTTGCGAAAGGAACGCGAGAAAAGAGACAATGCGGAGCGCGAACGACAAAAGCAATTAATCGCGCTGATGTCGCAAGCAACCACGAAAGATTTACCAAGCGCGATATCCCAAATAGTTTCGGAGCTTTTGGGTGAAAATGCCGCCGCAGTGCAAGCTGCTCTTGCGACGAACGCGGCAGCTTCGCAACGCGCCGCCGTCGCCGCCGCAAAGGAAGCGGTGCAAACGACTCTTCAATCCGAAATTCGACAAGCTATGCAACAAGTCATGATTCCAGCGTTTGAACGCTCGACGCAAAACATGTTTAACCAAATTGCAAACACTTTCGAGCGCTCTATAGGTGAACTTAACAACGAGTTGATGCAAATTAGAGATCAATCGGTGCAAGCAAACGCGATGCCTCTCGTCCAAGAGTTGCAAAGAACTGTGAACGAGATGAGAAGTTTACCGCAGTCCTTAGATTCTGCACTCAAATCTTCCGTTTCCAACGCATTTAGAGGTATGCAACAACAATCTGGTCCATCGCAAGGAATGTTTCAGCAGCAAATGCCGCCACAAGCTGGTGGAGGAGGAGGAGTGCGTTCACTCGCCGACTTGGAGCAACGGAAACCGCCGCCGCAAGCGCCACAGGATCCTACTTTAGAGATCAAGAGATTGTTGAATACCGGCAATCTCGACGCTGCATTTTCATCGGCGTTAGGTACTTCCAATCTCGAAATTGTCTCGTGGTTGTGTTCTCAAGTAGCTCCAGAGCGCGTGTTTGGACAGCATCCGTGTCCGTTGTCGCCGTTCGTGCTACTTTCGCTGGCGCAACAGCTCTCTTCGGATTTGACGACGAAAGACGCGGAGAGAAAGCTCGATTGGATTCGCGACACGTGCTTGGCTATCGATCCTCAAGACCCCGCGTTGAAGTTGCACGTGCGACCGGTATTGACTGCCGTTTACGAGTCTTTGCGAAAATTAGGATCGAGTTCTCAGAACATTTCGCCCAGCGTAAAAGCCGCCGCGCGTTTGGTCGTGCACGTGGTTAACAGTCTCTTGAGCGCGTGTCCTTAAGAAGCATCTTCTGTCATAAAAAACTTTAACTACTGGTACAACTACATCTAATCTGCTCTAAAGTCATCTACAACTACATCTAAATGATTTCTCTAAGAATATCTCTTTTTCTATTTCTATACGCCCTCAACAGTTCGATATCGCCTTCGTCCATCTGTGTTTCCTCAAGTAAGTGTTTAAAGATCCTTTCAATGTTCGCGTCGTCGTCCGACGCAAATCTTTGCGAAAGAATTTCCTCCGCTCTTACTCTCACAGCGGCTATTGCCATATCGTTATCTCCAGATATCTCGTTGAGTACGAGTAACGTGGTGTTATCGACTTTCGCGTTTGGACTCAGGATAAATCGACGCCGTTCATCGTTATCATCGTCGATAAAATCTCCTTCGTCTTTCTTCTTGAGTAAACCGAGCGCTCGTTTGCATTTGTATTTCATCGCGTCCCATTTTGTATCGTTTTCATCCGCGCCGCAGAGATTTTGGTACCAGTTCAAGCACTCGTCGACGTTTTCCCACATCATGACTGAATTGCACGGGTTCATGGACGGTAAGAATCCATAAAATAACAGAAAGTGCTGATCGTTTCTCTCGCCGTAGGAAAGAATCAACTCCTCGTCTTTCCCGACGTTTCTTTTCGCCTCGACGATAAACGCGCTCAAATCTTCCTTCACTCTCCAAGTCACGTTCACTTCCTCCTCCACGGACGAGTGGTTTAATAAATCGACGATTGGAATCATCACTCTCCGCGGCGCTCTCCTACCTCTCGCGTCTTCAATTCGAAACGTCCTCGAAAATACTTGACTCAACGCCCAGCCGTACTTTTCTTCTTCTTCTTCTTCGCCGTGGCGGCGGCTTCGCGAAGACACTTGTTTTTCATACTTCATCAACTCCTCCTTCGCGTCGTGATCGCCCGTGGCCTCGAAAAACTTGCAAACGAGTTCGTATCGCGTGTTATTGTCGTAAAAGCAACACTTATTCGCGATGCCGATCATCTCCTTCGGCAGCGCGTTCGCGTACGCTATCTTTAGTTCTTTCTTTTCATCATCACTCAAAGTACTTCTCCTCCTTTTCACTAATATCTGTTTGGCTAAACTGGCGGCCCAATCATCATCTCCTTTCTCGTAATTGTCGATGAACACTCTCTCGTCTTCTTTCTTCAACGAAACGTGGAAGAGTTCCTCCTTCGCTTTAATCTCTCTCGACGCGAACAAGCCTCGAACGCGAGTCGTTTTATCGTACCCGATGGAAGCGCGAGCGTTGGAATGTTTCGTAACGAACTCGTCAAAATCTTTCTCGTCGTCTGCTTTTCCCTTCTTTAAGAGAGCACAATAAGCAATGCGAGGAGGACACCGACAACGGCGGCGGCGAGATGAATACCAAGAAGAAGAAGTTAAAGAAGAGGAATGCGTCCGAGTGACCGCCTTTATCCACGCCATGATGATTCTTAATGAGGAAGATGATGCAAAAAAATGTACAGTCGAAGTAAGCAAAAAATATCAAAAATTAAAAGACGCGAGTGTTGACTTGCGCTCGATAGATGGAAACCTCGCCGTCGTCGCTGTTCGTCAAAGTCATCTTCTCGTTGGCGTTGGCAAAAACGACCGATCCTTTCTCAATCATAACGTCGCCGTTGAGTGTACCTTTCCCGTTTTTCACGAGCAAAATCGAAGGTCCTTGGCTTACCGTCAATTCCGCGGTTTCGTTTTTCGAGCACGAGATGACTTCCAACTCGAACTCGTCAAACGGAGGCGAATATCGTTTCGTGTTTTTATCGATGACATCTCCCGTGAGAACCTCTGGTTTCCCCAACTTGTACGTCAACATGTCGCATAAGATTTCCGTATCTCTCGCTTTCGGCGTCAACCCGGCTCGCACGACGTTATCGCTCGTCGCCATGACTTCCACGCATTCGCCGTCCAAGTACGCGTGCGGTTCGTTCGCCGCCATGTATACCGCCTCTCCTGGTTGCAACTTGATGTAATTCAACAAGTACGCGCACATGACGCCGACGTCGTCTGGATATTGTCCGTTCAATCTCAACGCCAACCGGTCTCTCTCGTCGTCGCCGTTTCCTCCTTTTCCTTCTGCCTCCTCCTTTAATCGTTTCACCAGCGCTCGCACGTGCTTCGCCACCTCTTCTTTTTCCGCCAACATCACTTTCGTGAACAAATATTTCATCTGCGCTTTCTTATCTTCTTTCATGGCATCCATCTCTTCCAAACGAATCCCGGTCAACAGTTTCAATTCCGGGCACTTCTCCAACGCTTCTTTCGGTTCGCTAATAAAACCGCTCATGGCTTCAAATTCAGTCACCGCTAACGCCATCTCCGGTTTATGATTCGCGTCTTTATACATGTGCGGTTTCTCTTCGTGTAACTTCTCCGCTAACTGTTTATCCGGATGCGCTTGGATCGAAAGCGCTTTCGCCACGGATAAAACTTTCAGCAAAAACGGTAAATCGTTCCCAAACCTTTTTAAACATTTCTCCCCGAGCGTTTCCTTCGCGTTCGCTTCCACGTGTTGCTTTAAAGAAGAAGAAGAAGAAGAAGAAGAAGAATCAGTTTCTTTAATCACGTTCAGTCCGCTCAGATGCGTCCCCATCCATAACTCCGCGTGTGGTTTCTCTTCATCAATTTTTTCCTCTCTGTTTAAAGAACCGAGTTCAGCCACCGCGCTTGGGGTTTGTCCGGAAACGCCCCAATCGTAATGCTGAATAGCGCATTTCAGCTGTACCAGTGCGCCGCGTTTCATTATAAATAATACTATACGACGACGGGGAATAAAAATGAATAAAAATTGGAGAAGAGTTTTGACAGTTTTGAGTCAACGAGAAAGAACGAATAAAACGGAAAACGGCCCCCAAAAGAAAAGACACATTTACATGTGAAGAAGAAAAAGAGAAAAAGAAAGTTGACACACAACAACGAATGGGTGGGAAAAAGATAATATCCGGCGCGCAGAAGAGAAAGAAGAAGAGGGAGAAAGAAAAGCTCGCCGCGGAAATGGAGCGGTTGAAGCTCGGACCGACGGAGTTATGGAACGGATTGGTGTTGCATCATAAGGATGTGTTTGTCTCGCATGTGCTTCCGAAATTGAAGACGACAGATCGGTTTTTCTTTTCAGAGGTGAATAGAGAGAGTTGGGGTGTGCTTGAGTATGCCGGGGTAAACGTATCGGGATTAGGTTACTCTATTGTTGAATTAACATCTATTTCAACGTTGGAATGGGCGTGGAATAACATACGCTGGGGAGAGAAATATGAAGATGGAAGAGTGAAAGACCAAGCGTGGTTTTGCATGGGAGTTGCTGGAACGAACAAACTCGAGTTTCTCAAGTGGGCGAGAGAAGTGAAACACTGCGAGTGGGATGAATGGACGATTAAAGCGGCAGCAGCTAAAGGTAATCGCGAGATGTTGAAATACTGTTTCTATAATGGTTGCCCGTGTGATAAAAACGCTTCGTGTAAACAAGCTGCTCTTGGAGGACACCTCGACTGTGTTCGATTTCTTTTCGACAAAGTGAAACCTTCGCGAGATATGGAAGAAGAAGTGGCAGGACAAGCAACAGGTGCTGGTCACGTGGAGATCTTGAAATATATCGTCGAAGAAAGAAAGATATCTGATGTAGCAAAGCTCGCCTGCGCGGGACAAGCTGCGTGGCAAGGCCACCTCAATTGCCTTCAATACTTAGTCGAAGAGGCGAAAGTGCCTCTTGACAACTGGCGATACATCGCTTCGGCTCGGATCTTAAAGCACCACGACTGCCTAAACTACTTGCTCGAAAAAGGATCTCCAGAACCAACGGACGAAGAATACGATTTGTTTGACGAGGAACAACAACAACTACGCTTCAGAACAGCGATTGCGAGGTTAGCGGGATTTCCGGGATTCTGATAGCGACGAAGAGAGAGAGAGACTGAGAGAGAGACTTGAGAGAAAGAGAAGCTAAAAAAAGGGCGACACAAAGAACACGTAACGCACAGAATAAATAAACAACAACACATACGCACACACACAGAATACCACTTGTAGTACTTCTCTAATAAAACGAAAACGAAAGAGCGACGACATCAAAAAATGAAGCGAGGCGCGGCGTCGTCTGCGAATCAAGCGCTCAAATTAACCATGGACATGTTCCGCTCGAGAACGAAAACCGGGAAACGAGAGGCGAAAAATCTCTTGTTTCCCTTAGCGCAAAAGCTGACGGGCGAAGGCATCATCGAAAAACCAAAATGGTTACAGGCGATGGAACGGGTTCACCCGGCGAACACGGCGATTGGGATGAACGATTTCCTCGCCGAGAAGAAAGAGAAGATCGTCTATCCCGAGGATAAGTTAATCAGGGCGTATTATAATCGAAGGCCGTTGGCAAAGTTGGAAGCGATCGATATGCACGCAGGTGAGAGAAACGAAAAGGAAGAAACCTCTTCGTCGTCCTCTTCGAAAAAGAACAAAAATACAGGCAGACATTTCGTGAGACAGTTTGCATTGAGACAGTTGGAATACATGAACCAAAAAGCGCAACCGTTAATTAGGACGAAGCAATATCCATCCGGACGAAAATATACGGAAGCAGAAGCTAGGGAACTGGTTGAGAAAGAAGCGGAAGAAGAACGGCGTTTACTGGCGAGGAACCGAGAAGGCGATGAAAATCCATTCGTACCAACTTTGATTAGTAAAATTAAAGTCGATCCAAACCTTTTAGAGGTCATTAATAAAGAAGAGGAGAGCTATTGGATGAAGAATAAAGAGACGAAAGCGTCGAACGCGGCTTTAGGATTAGATGGTAAATCCGGCATCGTCGGTAGATTTAGTCGAGGCGCCATGCGAAAGAAACGAGAAGAAAGAGATTCGCCGTCTTCCAACACTAGCAGCGCTTCAACAACAAGTACAACAACAACAACAACATCAACATCAAAAGTAGACGTTTAGGAAATAATAATAATAAGGTTAATATTAAGAAACTATAGTATTGCTTTGTTATCAAAAGAAGGGTTTCATCCTTCCGCGTGCCACACGTTGTTCGTTTTCCGAAACACGACTTCCCGCATGATGTGAATGCTATTTCTATTCTTCTTCTTCATTTTACTATTATTATTATCTTCTCTGTCTTCCTCTTTGTCTTCGTCTACCATCATATCGAATCTAAATTCCACCGGGCCTCTTTCTTGATCCCCGGATATCCCGCGATATTTCCCCGTCTGTAAAATCTCAATCTCTCGTTTCATCCGTTTCCACCTCTCGCCGTTTTCCATCGTCCCTTTTAAACTCTCCATGAAATATACTCTATCTTCTTCCTCTAAATCGGGAGGCGCGAATACTTTCACGAACTGTTCGATCTTATCTTCTTTGCACAGTTTATCCAGAACGTCCACGTAGAGTTTGAGTTGCATGTTTTCTATTTTATACGAAGACGTTTTCCATTCCTCTTCTTCTTCGGTTTCGAGTGCTTTTTTTTCCATCTCCGAGTACATGAAATCATCATCATCATTTTCATCGATATCGTCTTCATTATTTTTCATTTCCAACGACATAGCATCGCGCGTCTTCAAAGCCAAGTTGGCTTTCTTATCATCGTTGTCGTCTTCTTCTCTCTTCTTTACCATTAGTATTAGTATTAGTATTAGTATTAGTATTAGTATTAGTATTATTAGTATTAGTATTAGTATTCGTTTGGTATTATTATTTATGACGCACAAACAAACAACTGCAGTGATGAGAAAATGAGAAAAGTTAGTTTTTGAGATTCGAGCGAAAAAAGGAAAAAAGCGGCTGTCGCATGACCTGATGACAAAAATATCTCTAAGAGAATTCTCTGCATTAGATACACACACGACTACACGTAATAAGAAGAATAAACTATGAACGATAAAGATCAATTAAAGAGAGATTTGCACAAAGCTCTGTTAAACTCAAAAGTCATCGCGTTCCCGATCGCAGTCAGACAAGCGTGGCACTCCTCCGGGACGTACGATAAACACAGTAATACCGGTGGGTCGAACGGCGCGACCATGCGATTTGCCCCAGAGAAAGACGACCCGGCGAATAACGGGTTAGGCATCGTTCGAGACATGCTTCACGAGGTGAAGAAAGTACACCCGAACATATCCGAGGCGGATTTGTATACCTACGCCGGGGCGTTGGCGGTGGAATTCGCCGGTGGGCCGCACGTGCCGTACTTGTTCGGGAGGACGGACGATTCGACGAACGCGAGGTGCCCTATGCACGGACGGTTACCGGACGCGAGTCAAGGAAAAGACCATTTGAGAGACGTGTTCCACAGAATGGGCATGAGCGATCGAGACATCGTTGCGTTGAGTGGAGCGCACACGTTAGGACGGTGTCACTTCGTTCGAAGCGGATACGATGGTCCTTGGACGCACAATCCTCTGAAGTTTGATAACGAGTATTTTCGAAACTTGGTGTCCTTGACCTGGGTACCGAGAGAGTGGGACGGAGAGATGCAATACACGGATAAAGAGACGAAAACGCTGATGATGTTACCGACAGACGTGGCGTTGATACGAGATGGAACGTTTCGCAAGTACGTGGAGTTATACGCGAAGGATCAAGAGGCGTTTTTTCGCGATTTCGCGGACGCGTATTCGCGGTTGTTGGCGTTGGGCGTCCCGCACTGCTGTCCGCACGCGCAAGCGCAGAAAGCTGGAGAGATGAAACGGAAATCGGCCAAGTTTCGCGAGAGCGCGATGCACGGTGTCGTGGAGATTAAAAAGTTAGCAGAGGGTGCGGACGTGAGAGAGGGTGATCCAGGGAGCGGGAGAACGGCGTTGCACAAAGCCGCGTATTGGGGACACGCGCACACGATTCAAACGTTGGTCGATTTGGGCGTCCCTCTCAACGCGCAAGATTCCGATGGCGATACCGCGTTACACGATGCCGCCAGGTTTGGTCACTTGGAAGTCGTGAAGCAGTTGTTGAACGCGCGAGGTGTTGATATCGGTTTAAGAAATAGACAAGGATTGGACGCTTTAGGATTGGCGAAAGAATACGGGAAACGAGACGTCGCGGACGCGTTGGAACAGTTCAAAAGGAACGGCGGCGGAAGCAGATTATAACAACCATAACGACAGCGCTCGCTGCGAAATGGGATATTAATATTGAAATGATGTCAAAGCTAATACTCTGCGTCTAAATTCGCCGATCGGTCTCGCATGAGCAACACGAATAAATTTCCTTTATCGCCTCTCGAAATTCTTAAATCCTCGTCTACGAAAGTCGTGTCTAATTTCCCTTTCGCGCTTTCCGGCGCGTTGATTTTAATCAACCCGCCGAACAATCCGAATTTCTTAAACTGTACATCCACGCTCGATTTCGTGGTTGGCGTTAACTCCGCGCTCACTTGGTTAAAAAATGGCGCGCTTTCGCTATTAAACGCTCGTAAATTCCTCGCGTCGATGGTTTGGTAAATCGGCCCAGACGGTTGAAAAATTTTCGGTTTCGTCAAGCCTAAAATCGACGCCGACGTCGTGTACATCAACTCCCATTTCCCGTTTATCTCCTCCGTTTCTAACGCGTTTTTACGTTTCTGCGTGTTTTCCACTTTTTGAGCCAGTAAGTCAATCTCTTCTTTATCCTCTTCGCTCGCGCTCGCGCCTCGCTCGACGGTTGCGATTTTGGATAAAAGCGCCTCTTTCAACTCTTCCACGTTCAATCTTTTATTACTACTACTACTACTTGATGTTGTGACAGCAGATTTTATCGTCTCTTCGACTTCCGAGGATTTCTGTTTCGCGAATTCCATCGCGTCTTCCAAGAATCCTCCTCTTGGTATTACTGCGCTTTTCTTCTTCCTAAAAGCTTTTCTTCTCGTGATGATGTTTCTCGTGTTGCTGATTGGATGAAGACGACGACGATGAACAGCAGAAGCACGAGTAAAAGGAGGAGGAGGATTAGCTCGGCTCTGCATCATCATCATCATCATCATCTAAAGAAGAAGACGGAAAGATTATTTTTTTTTGTGGAGTTTGTATGTTCCTATGCCGCACAAGCACAATCAAACGTTCGTCCTTTTTAAAGAACGAACTATCTAACTAAAAACGCACTCCGACGTCTCCACGAGCGACTTACTACAGAACCCACGCTTACCACCTGGACATATATCAGAATTACCGCATTTTCTCGCACAATTAGCTCTGGGCAAACCTTTCGCATTTGCCGGCGTTTCCGGGTGTTTCTCGTCGTAACAGTACCCGGGTTTGGGCACCGGATGCCAGGCGGTCTTGGCGCACACCAATCCGGGCGCGCAGTTTTTGCATTCTTCGTCACTTTCTTGTTGTAAACACGGTTCGCCCATTTTGTGCGTCGCGTGGCGTTCTTTCAGCCACATCTCTAACCGGTCGCCTTCTTTATCGTCTCGAAACGATTGACCTTCGTTTGGCGCTTCGCCGTTGTAATAGTGATAATACACGTTGCCTTTCCACTTGCGGAAGAAACCGTAGACTTTGACTTGGTCGCAGAGCTCCGTGGCTAAGAGTAAACCGTAAAACCCGTTGGAGACGACGCCTTTGTCGGTGTACGAAATAGCCAACTCGTGGAAGTCTGGGTCAATCGCGAACAATTTTTTCTTCACGTTTATATCGTCTTCGTGTTTGACTTTAAATCTCGTCCATTCGTCCAACGCGTCCGGGGTTGTGCAATGTTGCAGAACCATTTCCTCTTTCGTCTCCCTAAAGCCCATGTGCAATCTGTTCACTAATCTGTAATCCGTTCGCGAGCCTACTTTCTTCTCGAAGCCTTTGATAGGCCCCGCGTTTAAGCGAATAATAACATCCGCGCTATCAATCTCTTCACCTAAATCGTACGCCAACAACGTCCCTCCGTTGCCGATAACCGCGCACACGTTCTTCTTTCTAAAACTATTATTATTATTATTACTACTACTACTTTTTCTATTGCTCCTCGTCAATAACGTCAACCGTACCTCGTCTTCTTCCGGAATGACTCTGATCAAATCTCTCTTCGCTTTACCTAACGAGTAATGCTGCAACGTATCTCTCAACTTTTTCCTCGGAAACGGAATCTCTTCGTTCATTTTCCTTCTGCGTTTGTTCATCACGAACGACCCTTTGAACGACGGCTTCTTCGAATCTTCTTCTTCTTCTTCTTCTTCTTCTAACTGTCGTTTCTCCCCTAACTCTTTCAGTTTAGAAACCAAGTTCTCGTTCATAAACCCGAGCTGTTTAGAAGCGCCCGTACCGCTGCCGCCAATCCTGTGCTTATTATTATTACGTTTCTGATGATGGATGTTGTTGTTGTTTAGCAAAATCGACGTATTGTGTTCCTCCTCCTCCTTCTCGTTATCGTCGTCGTTATCGTCGTCGTTTTGCTGCTCATGTTGCTCATGCTGCTGCGCGTTGTTGTTGTAATCAACTTCATCATCATCATTCTCAATCGCGGGGGTGGCGACTTTGTTTCCCCGGAAAGAAGAAGACAAAGAAGAAGAAGAAGAGAGAAACGCACAAAGCAACGAGAACAAAAGAAAAGAGAAACAGCAGAGAAGGAATTTCGCTCGGTGTCGACGACGGCGGTATTCCCTTTTCGGAGGTGGTGCGCCCATTTTTATGAGTCTATTTTGCCGTCTTTGGATTATCTTGATGAAAGTGGAGAAAGACATTTTTTAATAAAATACGAATACGAGTTCACACTTCTTATTCTTCTCTACATTACAACACTACAACTGATCGTCTAAACCTCCTTTCGTGTTGTTCCTGCTCTTGACTAACTCGAAGGACTGACCGGGCGACATCGCGGTCGCACCAGCTCTGGGAGATGTGGCCATCAGTTGGACGCTGTCGCCTCGCGCGAGTTCTTCTTCGGAGAGGGAATACTCGTCACCATTTTTCTCCAGGTCGACGATGACTTGATGATGACTGGACCCGTTTGCTACTAAGGGATTTCTATCGCTATTCTTGTTATTGCCGCCGTTTTTGTCGTCGTCGTCGTCGTCGTCGTCGTCATCGTTCGAGAACTTGACGTAATTCATCTTCCCTTTCTTCTTTGAATCCGTCCCGCTCCGAGGAGAATTACCTAATATTCCTCCTCCTCCTCCTCCTCCGGCGCCTGCCACGGGTGAATTCGGTACCGACCCGTGTCCACCACGTCCCAGGCATCGATTAAACTTTCTCTGTATCCACTCCGTGTTGTTTTCTACGAACGTTTTGATGTCGTACAAAACGTCTCTGACGTCGAACAAATCGAACAAATTATCCGTCAATTTCCTTCTCGACATGGTCGAGTTCAACCCGATGTTATAGCCGCCCACCGGTCCTATTCCCCCGTCTGCTTTATATTCATCCGCCGGGAACGCGTATAAATGCAAAAGGGCGAAGAAAAACATCTCCACGCAAATTAAAAACTCTTGAATTGCATTCGCACAATCCGCCTTGTCGTAATCCGACCACGTCGGATCGATCCAATTCACCCTAATGATGCCTCGATTGACTAAAAACGCAATCAACACGGATTGCCAGAAACTAAAGAAAATGATCGCTTTAACGCTCGCAAACTTATAGAAAGGACTAATCGGCGCTAACTCTTCTCTCGTCGCCCGGTACAACAAAACTAAGCAATACATCGCCCAGGCTGCGCTCAAATTATTCACAAACGCCAAGTACGGGTACGACACGTACGGATTCATAATCTGCCCGTCGCCGTACACCCCTTTCGCTTCGGTTAAAAACGCAATCGACGCACAAAACGGTCTCAACGTCACAAACTGTATGATCCCGTGTCTACAAAACCGCACGAACGGCTCTCCTACCCTCGGTGGTCCTAATATAACGCTTATCGGCCATAAATGGTGCTGCCTAGGTTTCCTCGCCAACGCGTGTTCTAACCCGGGCACGCAAAACTCTTGCAAATACACCATGCAATACGTGTAAAAGTTCCAAACCACGTACGCTTCGTAACACTCTCTCACTGTATCTAAATAAATAGTCGCTTTCTTATATCTCAGCGCGAACCAACAATCAATCGCGTACACCGGTACCATCGCCAATATCCGAATAACGTGCCTTTGCAATTTCGGAGCTCGATAGTTTTCCAGATGTAAAATAACTTCGTAAAACGTAATCGGAATGGAGAGCATCGCAAAAACGCCCGCGATGAACCAGGCTATGTATAACTGTTCGTAATCGTGTTTGTGCATTTGGTACGCGACGACTGGGATGGCAATCAAAATCAAAAGATTGAGAATCACCCAGACTGTTTTTAAGATTTTCCTCAAGATTGTTCCAATGCTCCACTGATAGGAAGACGTTAACGGCGCGTTCGGGTGAATAGAAGAAGCATCCGACGATGAACCACCGGCCATTTTTACGTCGTTTACAACAACAACAACAACACGGAGCGCTTCTCTTTTTTCTTCTCTCTTCTATTTCTTCTCTTTCTTCTCTCTCTCGTTGTGCTTTGTTCGCACTTCTTTATTCGCGTGAATATTTATGAAATGAATTTAGACAGAAAGAAACGGCTAATTAGTGCAACAACAACAACAACAAGAAAATGTAAAACTACTACTACAACACTCTGAACCTCTTCATTCGTCTTTTAACTGTTGAATGCGAAAGTGATGATGAATCACATCATCAACTGGCAAACTTTTGCTTCAAATCTCTCTCGTCTATAATCGCGGTCTTCTTATCCTTCATGCTTTTACTTCTCGCTCGATTGAAATTTTCGTAGACGATATCCAACTGTTTTCGATCAACCTCTCGCATGCGCGAGAATCCGCTTTTCCGGGCTAAGCGAACGTCCTCGGCGGTAATGGACGGGACTTCGGTCGGGTTTGGGAGAGTAGGATCGAGTTTCAAAGCTTCTTCGTGCGCTTGAATCACGCGCGTGGCGGCGTTGACTGAGCAGTTGCTGAGTAAACCTTTGATGTCGGCGCCGGTGGAGCCGTTCGGCATTTCTTTCGCCGCGATGGCGCAAAGGTTTACGTCTGGGTCTGTCTTGATATTTCTGGTGAGTTTCCACATGATGTCGTATCGCTCTTTCTCCGTTGGCCAGTCTAAGAAGAGCAAGTTGTCTAAACGGCCCGGACGTAATAAAGCGGGATCCATCGTGTCCGGTCTCGACGACGTGGCGATGACGTACACTCCTCGTAACTCTTCGAATCCGTCAATTTCCGTCAACAACTGGTTGACTAATCGGTCCATGACGCCGGCGTTATCGGAGCCTCTTCGAGGACATATAGAATCAAACTCATCGAAGAATAAGCAGCACGGCGCAGCGGCGCGCGCGCGTTTGAATACTTCTCGAATGGCTTTCTCGGATTCGCCGATAAATTTGGACATGATTTCAGGACCTCGGACTTTTATGCATCGCATGCCGGATTCTGTAATCGCCGCGTGCGCGACGAACGTTTTCCCGACACCTGGAGGGCCATAAAGGAGGACATTCGTTTTCAGACGCAAAGGGCACTGCGCAAAAACTTCCGGAAACTGTCCGGGAAGAATCATGCAATCCTCGAGTAACTTTTTTACCCCTTCGTATCCACCAATGGCATTTAGACCACCTTCGATTGTATACACGGATGGATCCGTGAGATTTAAACCTTCGTCGCCGCTCGGTTTGATGTCCACTCGCGCTTTTTCGTAATCGTCTACCGTTAATGGGATGAACTCGTGATCTCCACCGTGTTTTCGCTTTTGAAACTCAGGATCTTCGTCTAAGTTTAACCGTTTGAACGCGTTTTGAATTGCGCGAGTGACGAGAATGTCTAAATCCCGTAAGTCGTATCCGATTGTTTTTCTGTCTTGCGCAATATCCTCCGCAACGTCCTCGGAGGTGGAAAAGTTCAAGCCGGCGGAAATTAACATTAAAGACTCTTTACGAGCGTCGTCTTCCATAGGTCCAATATCCTGAAACTTAATAAATACCTCTTGATCGAGCAAAGGTTTAGCCACGTTCTCTTTTTCTTGCACCGTAGCCACGAAACAAACGGTTTCCATGTTTACGCAATATTTAATCTCATCCGCGAGTAACGCCGCGATGTGATATGCGTCGTCCATTTCACCCGCATCTTCAGCCCCTTCTGGCTGTATTTTACACACCGCGTCTAGATCTAAAAGTAAACAAATAGCTGGTGCTCGCAAATGTGCCGCTTGTAACGCGTGTCGTAACGCTTTCATCGCTTTCCGAGGGTGCGTTGGTAAATCCTTACATTTCACTTCGACGACGCTCGCGTAACAGTTTGGATCGTTCGCGATGCTCCACGCGATGCCTTTCGCCAGCGGGTCTCGATGCGATCCAATAGGTTTACCGCAAAGCATAGAGCCTCCTGGGATTTGGAAACAATTTTGTTCATTTCGCATAATTTGGGCCTCCTCCCATAACGACACTCGCACGCGTTTCAAAACTTCAATCGCGACTTTCTTGTAACTCTCTCCGGGCGCGACGTCACCGAGATGTTTATACCGCCCGTATGAAGGCATCACGGACACGCCTAAACAAGGTTCGAGTAAATTCGCGTGCTCTTTCCTCGGGTCTAAATAAACAGTCGTTTTCCCGAGTTCTACCCTTACGCGCGAGTTTTCTTTCACGAGATCGTCACGAGTGATATAAATCAGTGGAATCGCGTCTTCGGATAAATACGTCGCTTTCCCTCCAATCACGCTAATGGTCACTTCAAAACTCGCGAACGGCAAATACCCTCCGCTTCCAATCTCATCGCTCGATAACAAGATTTTAGAATCCGAACTCAAATGCATGCCATCGTTACTAGTATTACTATCATTATCATTACTAAAACCATTTCGACTGTTGCCGATATCTCCGCACTCGCCAGAACCGGTATACTTCACGTGTGCCTCGAGCCAATCGAGAAGAACATGTTTGGCACCAGAATTACACGATTCCGGTGTAATCAAACGCAAATCAGATAATGCTTCCTCCTCTTCGTCATCGCTGTCGTAATCGCTTTCGTCCGTTGCTAAGACATTTAGATGACCCAAACCGAGCGCGATGCGTTGCGGAGCGGTGAGTTTTCTCGCGAGAATTTGAGCAGCCGTCAACGGTTTCGATTTTGGAAGTAGCCCAGTGTCGTTGAATATGGGATTCTTTCTATTTCTGTCCTCGGAATCGTCCGAATCGAATCCATCTGCTTCGTCCTCGCTGCTTGTTTCGTCGTCTTCGTGAATCTTGAATTTTTTCTTTTCCTTTTTCACGACGATCGGTCGAAGTTGAATGACAACTTGCGCGAAATCATCCACTTTTAACGGTTTTGGACCTCTACTCAACACAACCGTATCGCCTTGAACGGTTCCTAGAAGATTCATGATTGCTTTCGACAACGCCACGTGGCCTGGTCGTAAGTGTTCGTGCGAGGAATATTTTATTCGCACGAGCGCAGAGCGGTCGTTGCGAAATTTTTTCTCCTCCGAATATATTTTCACGCGACACAACTGGCCTTCTCGACAGGGTAACTCTTGCTCGTTTTTATCTTTTGACACTCGAAGTAACGCGACCCCACTTAACTCGCAATTGAAATCGTCGATAGTTGCATCATTCATAGCTTTAAAATCGCGATCTACTTTCACCGCGAGTTCATCCAAAATGTGATACGTCGGACTTTGCACGCGAGCGCAAAACGGTTTCATTTTTTCTTCTTCCTTCTCGCCGTCGTCGTCGTCGTCGTCGCCGTCTCGTAGCTCATCGCCCGTTACGTCTTCCTTCGCCGGTGGTGCGACGATGAGCTCGGTGTTCGGCGCTAATCGAACGACCGACGGAAAGACTTGACTATTTTTACTATTATTTTCGCTACTTTCTACGTAAGCTTCCACTTTCGTGCATTTCAACACGACCGGTTTCCCGCCCGCCTGGACACTTGAAAAAAACGGAAACTTCATTCCATCGTACGCACTCCCAAGTTGCTTCAACAGAGACTCTTCCACCCGGTCGCTTTGTGCGAACACAACGTCCCAATCGTCTTTTCGCATGGGTGAAACGTGAACAGCGGCTGCAATCGGCGCAAAAAAGACGGGCCAAACTCGGCACAAGTCTCCGTCTTCTAAACCTAAACATCTCGCTGCCGCGATTGGGACGTCCATAAATATCTGTCCTCCCAACTCCGACGTCGAGCCTGCCCAAGAAACGTATTTAATTACCGAGAATATTTTCTCTTTCTCGTGCGCGGGAATATCGTAAGGCGCGCCCCCGTTTCGATTATTATTACTACTACCACTCGTATGCGCGCCTCTCTCGATAACTTTCACTTTCATTGGTAACGGGAACTTTGGAGCTTTTACGAGCAAACTTTCGCACGCTCTCGACGGCAAACGAATAAAAGCGGAAGTATCGTGTATGAGCCGAACGCGAAGTTCCATCGCGTCTCGGATGTCTATTTTGTCTATCGAAGCGTCTATCCCGCCGCCGTCCGGATCGAGCGACGATTTCAACGCGTTCAAAAATCCTTTCATCATTTTGGTAAAACGCAGTACAGATGTAGTAACACTCTCCTTCTTCTTTTCTTCTTCGTGTTCTTCTTCTTTTTACATGCGTTTCCCGCCTTTGCCAATTTTCACCACCGGTTTCTGTTTCTTCGGTCTCGGACCTTTAATTCCGTCGCCTTTTTCCGTCCCTTCGGGTGCTTTAATCACGCGCAAAGTCCCACCTGAACTCGTCGCTCTTCTCGCAAACTCTAACTCGTTCTTCAAGTTCACCTCTCGAGTAATTTTTATGGACGCTTTCAAGTTATCCGTCAACTTGTTCGTCTTCTTAAGAAACTGGCCTTTTCGAGTTTCGATGCGTTTCCCGTGTCGGTTTTTCGCGATTTGTTTCTTTTTAAAATTCAAAGCCGCGAGTTGTTGCGACGCAGAGTTAGACGAGCTTTGTTTTTTCTTCTTAAACGACGATGATTGCGGCATTTATATATGTACACTTAACGATGATGATTTTGGTGGTAACTTTGGTGACGACTTCTTCTTCTTTACTTCTTCTTGTGTCTTCTTCTGAGAAAAGAAAAGTTGCAAAGGGAAAAAAATCGTCGTCGATGAATGAACTTTTTTTAATGGCGAGAGAGACAGACTTGAGTTTTTCTTCTCTTGCAATGTGAGAAAGAGAAAGAGAAACTTTTGTATCTGTATCTCAAAAACGCATTTTTTTTTCATTTCCTCTTCACTTTCTCGCGCGCGCATTTGCGCGCATTTGCGCGCATTTGCGCGCATTTGCGCGCATTTGCGCGCGCATATAATATCACTTTTTTTTTGCGTGCGCGCGCGCACGCGCGCGAGAAAGTCACACGCATTGCTATCATCGATAGACCTCTATCGATGATAGTGGGTGGAAGGGTGGGAGCTCTTTTCTTCATCGTTTGCTTTCTTTCTGTTTTAGAGATACAAATCGAGCGTTTTTGTATCTCTCCTCCCGCATGCATGGCAGATTGAATGAATGAAAAGAGCTGGGAAAGAACGGACAAAGGGGGTTCGAGTACGGAGAGTTTTGACTTGCGCGGGCGAGTTTCTCTCCTTTTTTGTGTTCTTTTCTTTGTCGTCGTGTTATTGCATATCTTCTCTCTTCTTCATCGAAGAAGAAGTCAACGACGACTTTACATGGAGGAAAGAGCATTTTTTGGGAAAGAATTCCAAGCCTTTCATTTTTGAAAAAGGAGTTTCAGTACCGTTGGGGGAGTTTGTATCGATTAAAATCGAGAGTTCTCTCCTTTTTTTTTGGGATTGATTTTGGATGGAAAACATGTTTTTGGATTGCAGAAACATGTGACAACACAACGTCTCTCGAGCATCCATTTGCGATGCTCAGCCTATCATGACACTCGGCTCTCATGAGATCGATCGAAGAAACTTTGATAGGTGAAGTACGTTGATTTTTGATTGAAATATATATACCATATGTGTTTAAGTCCATATGCGTATTTTAGTCGGCGGCACTACTAAAACCCGTTTCAAAGTCTCAGTCCTGCTGAGGCGAAGTCTTATGTTTCCATGAGACGGCGTGGTGGACCGTCGCGACTCCGTTCCGCGGGGCTCGAAACAAGCTTTTTGAAACCAACATATCACCCGCCACATTCTTTGTGGCAAGTTTTAGAAAGTTGTAATTCCTAGTTTGACTGAAGTTTTTTTCTTCTTTTTGACGGCTGCTGCTGTTCTGAAATCCCCTAATAAAAATTATAGAGACGAACCAACTCTTTAGAACCACACAAACACACACACACACACACACACTACTATTATACTACTACTACAAAGACGACGACGATGTTTGGACGCGCTACTTTTCAACGCTCTTTTACTCCTCCTCCTCCTTTCGTAGTATTCAAAAACAACAACGCCTTTAACAGAAAACAAATGATGAGAACAAAAACGAAGACAATAATTATTGAATCTCGAATCCGTCCTGGTAGGCAAGTCGAGCAAAGAAAATTTCGCATGGAACGAGAGAAAGAGTCGATTGGGATTTACGAGTACTTGGAGACGATTGGGGTGGCAAAATCGGCAGCGTTGAGAGTTATGTCGCAAGCGACGATGCAATTTGAAGCCGAGAGAGCAAAGATGGGGATGACACTCGATGGGTCGGTGAAATTCGACGAGAACGAAGTCAGAAAAGTGGTGGAGTTTTTACAATCGAGAGATATACGAGAACAACAGTTGGGGGGATTAATCACGAATTTTCCGTCCGTGTTAGCGTACGACGTGGAAACGAGATTAGAACCACTTTTTGTGTACGTGGAGAAGGAGTTGGGGATCACCGGGACGGATTTCGCGAAGGAGGTGCAACGACGACCGAGTTTGTTGGGATTGAGAGCCGACGAAAACTTAGCGAAAATGGTCGGGTATTTAGAATCAACCGGGAGCACGCGGGAAGAGGTTGTAGAGTATTTGATGAAAACTTTATAATTAGTTAGATATGTATAGAGTGTGTGCGTGTGTATATATATGTATATGTTTTGTTCTTTCGTTGATACTCTGTATTAAAATCAATTACGCTTCTTCTTAAAATCAATCTTCGTTTTTGTCAACCGGCGCGTCGAGCTCCGTGGCGATTTCCTTCACGAGTTGGTCTCTATAGTCTTCAAAGTCGCCGTTGAATTTCGTCACCACGCCATCATCGACGACCCAGATTTCACTCGTCTCGTCGTCTAACACTTTGGAACAAATGTGCGCGTCGTGGGTGATGAGAACGACGCCACCTTCAAACGCAGTCAACGCGTCCGCCAACGCGTCGATGGATTGCATGTCCAAGTGGTTCGTTGGTTCGTCCATGAGCAAAATATGCGGGTTCGATAACGAAATCGACGCGAAAACGACTCGAGCTTTTTGACCACCCGACAATTTCACGATCGGTTGCAAATGGTTGTGTCCAGGCAAACCAAATTTCCCCAAGATTGCGCGAATGTCGTGGTCTTTGTAACTGCCCCCGTCTGCCCTTTTGTACTTTCTTTGTAAATAACTCACCGGCGTTTCGTCCATGGCTAAAACGTCCACGAAATGTTGCGAGTACCGACCGATGCGCAAAGCGTGCGACCGTCTCGAATCCCCTTCGGTTGGGTTTAAGTCTCCGGCGAGCAAATTCATTAAGGTTGATTTCCCGGCGCCGTTTGGCCCAATAATCGCGACGCGCGTTCCCATATCGATGCCTAAATCGATATTATCCAAACTGAAACCTTCCAAACCGGGGTACCGAAACGAGCAATCTTGCAAAGAAATCAACGGCGGATTTAATTCCGTCGGCTCTGGGAAGTTGAACTCGACGTCGTAATCGTTCCATTTCGTCGGCGCTCTCGCGGTGTTCAAAGCGTCGTCCGCGTCGTCCATCATCCCTTTGTTCTTCTTCTTCTCGTTCTTTTTCATCGCATCCTTCTTCGCCTGGGCCGTGATATCTTCCTGCTTCTTCTTGTTCGATTGTTGCTTGGCTTGTTTGATTCTTTTTTCGTACTTTTCAAACTCTTTGTTCGCCTCTCTGCGTCTTTGCTCGTACATCTCTTCGAAGGATTCAAAGTTTCCTTTGTATTGATCGAGTTGGTGGTCGTGCAAATGAATGATATCCGTCGTGACGCCGTTTAAGAAATCGCGATCGTGCGAAACCACAATCAAAGTTTTCTTCCAACGCATCAAGTACTCTTCTAACCAAATGACCGCTCGTAAATCCAAGTGATTCGTCGGTTCGTCCAACAACAAACACGTCGGTTCGATGAATAAAGCTCGAGCTAAGGAAATCCGCATTCTCCAACCGCCGGAAAAGCTCTTGGTCGAATTGTGCATGGAAAATCGATCCGGGCCTTTCGTTTCGCCTTTCTTGACGACAGTAAAACCTAAACCGTGCAGAATCTTTGACGCTCTCGCCTCCGCGGTATCGTCGCCTTTCAGTTTCAGCTGGTCGTACGTCTTCGTCAACGCTTGCGACGCGTCCATCTCGGTCCCGGTCTCTTCGTCTTTGAACGTCAACTGGTTCATTTCCTTAATTAAAGCTTCATTTTTGCTCTCGTCCGCTTGCGCCATCTTCTCCATCAACTGCTCGTACTCCATTTTCTTCTGTCTCAACTCCATGAGTTCCACGTCGGCGGCAACCACGGATTCCAACGCCGTTCTCTCGTCGCCGACGACTTCTTGCTCCACCAACAAAATGTCAATAAATTCCGGCACCGGAATCTTACGCCTCGCTAATAACTTCATCAACGTCGTCTTCCCGGTCCCGTTCGGCCCAACGATCCCGTATCGTCTCCCGTGCGCGATCGTAATGTTCGTATCCGTCAACAACGGCTTCCCTCTCACGGAAACCGAGAAATTGTCAATCTTGATATCGCGCGAGTTTGCCATTTGCGCCATCGCTTGGTCATCCATAGCCGGTAATCGAACGTTAAACGCGTCGTCGTCGTCTCGCATCGCCTCTTCTTTCGCCATCGCCTCTTTCCTCGCCATCTCGATCTCTTTCTTCCTCGCTTTCGCGGCTTCCTTATCCGAAGGTCCGTCGAACGCGTTCTTGGTTAAATCTCTCTCCACCTTTTCTTCCACGTCTTCGTCGTCCGAGGAGGACGGTAAGTCCATCCCGGCTAAGTAATCGTTTTTGCTCCCACCCTTCTCCTGCATCATCATCCCCACCGGCGGGCCTCTCGACTTTTGCTTCTTCTCTTTCAAAGCAGCCTGTCCACTTTGTTGTTGCTTCGACGCTTTCGCCGACTTTTCTTTGCGCTCGTCTTTTGATTTCCCATCGGATGATGATTTCGCCGCTTTTCTCGCCGCTCGCTCCTCGGGAGTCTCGTCCCTCTTCTTATCCTTTTTCTTCGACGCACCTTCTCTCTTCTCCTTCTCCTTGCGCTTCGAGCGCTCCTCCGCAGTTTCGTCCTTCTTTCCTCCCATCTTTATTTTATATGTGTGTTTTTGTGCGGGAAAGAGATTTTTGAAAGAGGGCCAACCAAGGCTTCCAACAAAGCGAGAGGTATCGTGGGACGAGCGCGTGTATTACTAGTAGTAGTACGTTTAATATTTGCAAACAATCTCTTTCTTAAGCGGCGGAGAAGAAGTTCACTCTTCTCACCCCGGCGTTCTCAAACAAGGTCGTCCACTCCACCGCTTTCTTCCCTTTGACTCCGGCTAAACACACGACGCACTTGTTATGTTGCAAACGCGTTTCGCCGACGATATTGGCTCTAGGAAACGCGCCGCCGGAATTCTCAAAGTCCTCCTCCCCGGTGGAAGAAGAAGAAAGCGCGGAACGAATCGTCAGGGAGTGGTAATCGACGATACCGTCGGGGTCTTCGTTTACCGAGGTTATGATTTTGACGCCCCCTCGCTTCCATCGTTCGATTTCGTCCACCGTGATTGGTAAGCGACTGGTAGATTCCGCGAGAAAGAAAACAGTCACGGGAGCTATGGAAGCGTGCGCGAGTAACGCCGGCGACGAGAGTAGAGATTTCGCGCACGCGAAACCTTCGGATTCTTTCGCGACAATCACGATGGGAACTTTGATTGTATCGGACATCATCGCGTTATCCAACGTCTTTTCGTTTGAAAACAGCGGGTTGGAAAATCCAAAGCCTCGCGGATTGGAAATTTTCATCTTCGCCTGCGGCTCTAATTTCGCTAAGTGTGCCTCCTCCTCTTTTTTACCATCGACGATGAATTCTGCTTTCGTATACGTCGACGCGCCGGGCGATTGCTTTCTCGCCATGTGTAAATTCGTCGGCGATTGCGCGATGGGCAGTTTGTGCGTTAATCGGCCGAGACTCTCGTCCACGACGTCCTCCCTCAACCAATCTTCTTCTTTAAACAGCTTAAATTGTGCGCTTTGTCCTGGAAACTTATACCGCAACAACCACTCGCTCTCAAAATCTGCTTCATTTTTCACGTATCCACCGTCAATTGTGGAATCTCGCGTCGTGTGCGCGTGCGTCCTCCCCGTCGTCGTCTTCCCGTTTGCCTTTTCTTTGTTCATTTTTAACTGTTTCGACATTCTGCTCATCGTCGCCACGTCGTCGTCGATTTCCACCGTCAGTAGCCGAAAACTTTCGTCCGGAGATATCGGTTCGTTTGAGAGTATCGTGCAATTGAAGTATTCGTTTTGTGTTTTTGTCGTCGTCGTCGCCTCGTCGGAGTTGTTGTTGTCGTTATTGTTATCAGAAGCAAAAGTTTTCTTTCGTCGCAGATGAACTCGATGAGGTTGTTGTTGTTGTTGTTGTAAAAGTTGACTCCTCCTTCGAAGAAAACCTCCTCCTCCTCGCAGTCGTTCCGAAGTTCGAACGCGTAATAATAAAGACGACGACGACGTCAAAGAAGAACCACTTACAGTCATCTCTCTCTTTTAACCTCTCGAGCAAGAGCGTGTTTGTGTTGTTGTGTGTGTGTGTACTCTTTCTTTCCGAGAAGAGATATAAAAAAAGAGAATAAAAAAGAGAGCTGTCTTGTCTCTCTTTTTTTCCTCTTTTTGTTTTTTTGTGCCTCTCTCTTCGAAAGATACATATTTTTGCATTGAAATTTCTATTATTGCTTTTTCTGCTTTTTCGTCTGCTTGGAAAAAGGCAAAAAGTGAAGGCAGAATTTTTCTCCTCAGAAAAAGAAGGAACACCAACCACCAAAAAAAACAAGAGAGATTTAACAACAAAATGGGATTCCTTGGCCTCGGACGACGAAAGAAGAAATCGGAAGCAGAGCTCGCGGAGGAGGAGAGAGTAAAACGAGCGAATATGCCTTGGTACGCGCGCATGTTTGGGATGGATTCGTGCTGCGGGAATCGGAAAGAGAATAAGAAGTCTAAAGATAATAATAATACTAATAATGGCGCGTCGTCGATGGATTAGTAGTGTGTAAAGAGATTCAAATTGATCTCTCTCTCTCTTTTGCTCGCTCTTCGTAAAGACTCTAAATCGCCGCTCTGAGTCTCGCTCTCATTCTCATTCTCTCTGTCTCGCACGCGAAGGACGCATCGTCGCGTGTTTTTGTGATGTGTGGGTAAACAACGCGTGTATATAGAAGAAAAAGAGAGAGAGAAAAAAGGGAGAAAGCAGAAAAGATATTCAGCAGCAGCAGTTTTGTAAACAAACAACAAGTATAAAATGTAACAGCGCAAATGTCATTTTCATTTTCGCAACACTCGCATCAAAAATCGCTAATAGTTCCCGACAGATAAGACGCTTTTTAACGCCAAAATAGCTTCGGTCAATCGCCCGGCTAAACTGAACGTGACGAGCACGACGCTCGATAAGCAGAGCAAAACGATGCACCGTCTTCGAGTGAACAAACGAGAACCGCCTCGTCTGCGTTTCTTTTGATGTTGTGACGACATCGTTTGCGTGTTTATTCGGTGCTCGCCCAGCTCCATGCGGTCGATGTTGGAGGAATTTGCCGTTTTTAATAAGCTTTCTGACATCATCGTCGACGAAGATGTCGAAAGTTTATTATTGTGCGCGTTCAAAGACGAAGCGGTGGCGAGTTTTTTTGTCGTCGGCGGTTTCTCCGGTTTCTCCTCCCTGCTCAAACTTCGCGTTAAGAATCTATCGACATCGTATGACGCAGACTCCGTGTTTATCGTACCATTTGGACCGACTAATCTCTGTAAACACTCCTTTGCAAACATTTGAGCGAGAGCAGGAACCGGATCGCCCGCCCTTCCCGTTGCCGTTTGTAACATCGCGCGAAGCTCTTCCACGACATTCGCCGCGCGCAAAGCCGAATGGTGCGCGGGATGAGACGATAAACCAGATAACGCGCGGCACGCGTCCACAAGTGCGGCTGAAGACTGATGCTCGGTTTCGTTGTCGTCGTCGCTGTTGGCATTTTTCTTCTTGTGGGTACTCCTTCGAGTACCGAAACCATCGTCGTCGTAAAAATCGTCGTCGTAAAAATCGTCGTCGTCTTCACCACCGTCACCATTCTCCGAGTCGTTCTCACCGTCGGAATCGTGTTCGGGTGGCTCTAAAGACGCGCATAAAACGTACGCACCTCCTGAAGCGCAAAATGCGCTCGCTGCTTGACTCGGAGGGTTCGTCTTCTTCGTCGTTTGCGCAGTTCTTCCTATAATCGCAGCGAGTTTGAGTAAATCCAACACCCCTAGAGTCCTCGCCGGATCGTTCTTCTCGACGACTCGTAAACCGAGCCATCTCGCGACTGACGTGCCTATGTACGCACCAATCGGCAATCGGTCGTTTTTCAACAGTTCACACGCGTAATTTTTGTCGTCGACTATGCGAGCAATCGTCGCGAACGCTAGCACGGACGTTTCCTTGTTCGTCGCGCTGTGTTCACCTCCTCCCGCTCCGCTGTTGTTGTCGTTGTTGTTGTTGTTGTTGTTGTTATAACTAGTACTAATATTACTACTTTCTCTCGCAAACGTCTCGCACAACGTCGCAAAGGTTGTTTTCGCGTGTCGCTGTAAATATTTCTTGTTTTCTAAAAGCGAAGACAATCGATAACTGGTCAAAGTTGCCCGATGTCGAGCTATAGCTGAAGCTCCGGAATGCGCCTCGGCTATTTTAACGACGCTTTCAATAGCCTCCTCGCCAATCGCTAACACCATCGTTTCCGACACCTCATTCGAAGAAGAATACGTGGAAGATTTATCGCTCGTGTTACAAAGCGACGCTATGGCCCAAATTAAAGACTCCGTCGCCTCGTCGCTCGGGGAGAACTGTAACAACGCTTTCGTCAGAGCGTCAATCGCTCTCGCCTGCCTCAACATGTGCCTACCTTTTAAACTTTGACCGGATAACAACACGATCAGTTTCGCGCAATAATCCAACAAGTGCGTCGTTTTTGTCGTCTTTTGTTGCGACTGTACCAACGCGCGTTGGAGTAAAGTCACCAGCGGTTCCGATACGCCGTGATTCAAAATCAGCTTCGTGTTCTTCTCGTTATTACTACTACTCGCGCTACCCCCAACCGCGTTTGCAAAATTACTATTGTTATTGTTTGTTTTCGCCCTGCAAATATGAATCAAAGCAATCACGGCGGCTTCCGCGCACTCCAACCGTTTGGACATCAAGCAGTTTACCAGTAAAAGGCAACTCTCTTTGGTCACCGGGAAATACTCGTTCCCTCCGCCGGCGGAAAACGAAGACGACGAGGACGGAAGAGACCCCGCGTGGTGATGACTCGAAGACGAAGATAAAGAAGAATGATGATGATTCGAATCCAACTCTTGACTGAAATTCGCTAAACTTTTAATCGCGAGATAATAGGTTTCCCCGTCTATATTCTCCGATTTCCGCGCAATCCTTAGCAACAAATTCGCCACGTTCCCGCTCCCTCCGAATTGCGTCATCTTCGCTCTGTTTTTATGCTTCTTCGATAACACGCAAATCAACTCGCACCCTTTCTCGCACGTCTTCGATTCCAACGACGACGCGTTCAACGCGAACGTTATCGACTGCATCCCTTTCAGCAAGAAAAATTGACTCAACGGTGAACTCTCTTTGTTGTTGTTTCCTTCTTTCGTATTCGTATTCGTAATCAAACGAATCATCTTCTCAATCGCATCCGCTCGTTCCAACTCGGGACCGGTGCATTTCTTGATCAACTCTCTCATCATCAGAGAAGATTGCTGCTGCTGCTGCTGCTGCTGCTGTTGACTAGACGAAGACGAGGACGACGTCGTCGTCGTCGTCATCATCTTTTCTAACTCAAGGTTGTTTTATGATACACTCACTCACTCTCTAGCAACAGAAACAACAACAAGAAAATAGTGAAGAACTTTGGCATCTTTCTTATTTATATATTGGAAAAAATGTCGCGCGCGTATTTCGTTTGATTCTTCGATCGGTAGTAAATGAATACAATGTATATGTGCACAGTTAGGACTACAAATGAGCTAATGCTGAGTGCGCACGTGCCTTTTCAAATTACTAGAATTACGAAAACGCTTCTCGCACACATCGCAATCGTACGGTTTCTCGTTCGTATGAATACGCATGTGAGTTTGCAAATGACCAGATTCACGAAAACGCTTCTCGCACACATCACATTCGTACGGTTTCTCTTTCGTGTGAATACGCTTGTGGTTTGTCAGAGCACCAGAATCACGAAAAGCTTTATCGCACACATCGCATTCATACGCTTTCTCGTTCGTGTGAATGCGCATGTGGGTATTCAAACTACTCGATTGACTAAAACGCTTCTCGCAAACATCGCATTCGTACGGTTTCTCGTTCGTGTGAATACGCATGTGCATTTTCAAACCACTAGCTCGAGTAAAACGCTTCTCGCACACATCACATTCATACGGTTTCTCTCTCGTGTGAGAACGCATATGTACGGCCAATGCAGATGGTACTCTAAACACCTTCTCGCAAACATCGCACTCGTGCGTTCTCTTTCTCTTCGATCCTTTCCTAAAAGCAGTTTCTTCTTTTCGTGTCTGTTCGTCCATTTCATACTCTTCTTCTTCTTCTTCTTCTTCTTCTTCTTCTTCTTCTTCTTCTTCTTCTTCTTCTTCTTCTTCTTCTTCATCATCTTCATCATCATCATCGTCAGGTGGTATTTGCAAACACAACACCAACGGTTCTTCTTCTTTTTCCCTTAACTCTTCTCTCTCACCCTTCGGGACCTTCAAAACCGTCCTCGCATTTTCCGCTCGTTTAGGATGCGGATTCTTTCGTCTCATAGTACTTCTCGTTGTTGATGTTGATGTTGATGTTGATGTTGTTCAGTGTGTATCAGTGTTAGAGTAGTAAAGTGAAGATTTTCGAATCGTTTCCATTCTTTCATAAATGTCCGTTGTTTTCCCCTAATTAATTCTTCAGAAACGAGCCCGCTCTTATATGATATAAATGTCGGTGACTTTACACACCTCCCTCGGCGACTTGAAACTCGAACTCTTCTGCGAAGACGCGCCTGCGACCTGCTTTAATTTTCTCGCTTTAGCCGCCTCCAACTATTACGATGGCACGATTTTCACTCGCATCATCAAGAAGTTCATCGCGCAAGGCGGCGACCCGACCGGAACTGGGAAAGGAGGCGAATCGATTTACGACGGAGGACGAATGTTCGAGGACGAAATACGAGAGCACTTGAAATTCACGAACAGAGGGATAGTGGCCATGGCGAATGCCGGGAAAGATATGAATGGAAGTCAGTTTTTCATCACGTTCGCGAAAGCGCCGCACATCGACGGGAAGAATACCATCTTCGGGAAAGTCATCGATGGATTTCCGGTTTTGGATATGATGGAGAAAGCGAAGGTGGACGAATCCATGAGACCTTTGACGGACGTGAAGATAGAAAGAGTGACTATTCACGCGAATCCAATGGCATCTCGATGATGTGAGTAGTTTTAGGGGTGTTTTATCGCACGCAACGCATTAGAGTTACTAGTATACTGTTAGCACAAATATTTTTACAACTTTTACAACAGCAACAACAACAATACAATACAAAATGTATCTTCTATCTCGTCGACGTTCGTTCCATCTTGAGCAAATCGCCGACGTGTCTGGCATTACCGGTGGATTTCAACCAGTCTCGAAACTCGCGCTGAATCATGGCGACTTTTTCCGAGTCCGCGCCGCTCGACATTTTTTCAACTATGTCTTTGCGAAAAGTGGCGACGAGCTCGTTTTTTTCGTCCATAGAGGTGACGTATTCACCGGGAATGCGAAATGGGTTCGCCCTCGTAATTTCTACTGGTGATGCTATTGATGCGGAAGGCGCGAGATCGTGCGACTGATTATACTCCCCTCCTCCTTTTTCGCCAGCCGCCGCGGCGGTTCCCGACGCAATCTCCTCGGACGGCAAAAACGGAACGATGAAAGGCCCGAAATCTTCCGGTTTCTGCACGCAGACGCTAAAGTTACTATTGTTAAGGTCGCTATCGGACTCTGAACCTGAATCGGGATCGGGATTTGTGCTAATTACCCGAGAGCTTTTCCAACTCTCCGTCATATCCTTCGAATCCGGATGCAACCGGCACTTTTTCAAGTGCGTCGACAACCCGCCGTAGTAGGAATTGTACGGTCCCACGACGCAACCTCGGGAGTCACCGACGAAAATTGGACGTTTCTCCACTGCGACGTTAAAGTTACAATCGTGCGACGCTTTGCTAAATAAATATTTCGACGCCGAGACGACGTGGACGCGCTCACATCTGGAGAGAAATATTGTCGAGGATACCGAGCCGATGAATAGGGAACAATCCACCACGTTATCGATTCGAACGTGCTTCACGGGCGCCATGACATACACGGTACTCTCCGAGCAATTCGCAATCAAGCACGAGGAGATTATTTCATCATCATCGTTTTCTTCTTCTTTAGTGCTGGCGGAGGAAACTAACTCGCGCGCAAACGTTTGCTTTTTCAAATTTTCCACGCGCAACTCGAACGGTTTCTTCAACGCGCCGGAAAAAGATGAAATCTTCGAAGACAAGGAGTCCTCTAATAATCGATAGATGTTTTGTACCGTTTGCAATTTCTCTTTCGCGCTCTTGGCATCAATCTCTCTCATCTCGTTCGCGTCGTAAAATTGAAACACGTATTTGAAGCACTCCCACGAGTTTGCGCTAATAAGCCCGGGAGAATCGATCAAGTCGTCCGTTTTCGTCGCAATCGTTTTAATATCGTTCCAATGCGAGATTAAAAACTTCATTCGCACGAATTCTTCTTTATCGCGTTCGCTTCTTTGTTGTTGTTGTTTTAGTTGTTGTTCGTTGTTTTGTTCCGCTGAATCATTACCCTCCTCGGAGTTCCCGCCTCCTAAGCTCGAGTACCACTCCGCGTTTGCTTTCATCGGCGACTTTGCCGACGGTAAGTTTATGCCGTGCATAAACAAAAACAAGCAAAAGAAATCTACTCTCACGCGTGAACCCCCCGCGGTTGAAGAATCTCTAGTATCCAACGACGCTTCGTACGCGTCCAGAATACACTTGACGTTCGCGTCCAGCTTCTTCCCATTATTATTATTATTATTATTATTTAGACGTCGATAGGCTGCGCTCGTCGTCGTCGTCGTCGCGCTGCTCGCGGTGGTGTTGTTGTTCTCTTCAAAATTCTCTCTCAAAACGTCCTCGACTCGTCTTCTTTCCAGCGTTTTTACGAACGGGTTGGTGTTTTCGGTGGTGGTGTTGGCGTTTGAATTTCTCTTTTTCTCGTCTTTGTCTTCTTCTTCTTTGTCTTTGTCTTCTTCTTTGTCTTCTTCTTCTTCTCTTTTCTCGCAGCGTTCTAACAACCTCTCTTGCGTCTGCATCACGCGCTGCTCGAAAGAAAGTGAAGACGAAGACGACGATACTAATAATGAATTGTTCGTCTTCTGATGAGAAAGAAAAATTGATAAATGTTTCCTGACCAATTGCGAAGGAATCACCCCGGAATACTCGAACACTTCCTTTCGGCATCTCGCTCTCATCATCGTTTCTTTTTCTTCTTCTCCTCCTGCTCCCGAGAGGAAGAATCCTTCTTCTTCTGCCATAAAACGCTCTTTTTGTATACTTGCAAAGCGCGGAGTCGTTTACGGTGTAGAATAGAATTGAGAAATCAAACTGTGTGAGAGCAAAAATTTGAGGAAAAAAAAAAAAAAGAAAAAAAAAGAGCAGAAACACAGATGTGAAAAAATTTAAAAACACGAGTGACAGCTCGTTTCATTTCAGATTTTGAAACCTTCTTTTTCTTTTTGAGAGAAGAGTTAAACGGTCACAAAATTGTCTCGTGACGAAGCAACGCACTACTACTACCGCGCAAATATTTATCCTCCAAATAACAAACCGCGCGCTGGTGCTCTGAGAGAAGAGAATTTTAGATGACAACGACGAGGAATAAGAGTCGTTTGAACACCACCGCAAAGTCTTTTTCGTCGTCGTCGGTCTCGAAGATGACGACGACGAGAGAGGATGAAAAAAGAATGACGACCGCTTCTTCAAAGTCCCCTAATACTACTACTAAGAACAAGAGCAACGAGGACGACGAAAACGACGCGATGAGAAAGAGGAGAAGTCCGCTCTCGCAAGTGCTCTCTCCGAATAACGCATCATCGCCCTTACATTCCGGGGAGTATTCTGATGGAGGAGGCAACGCGACGACGCCAACGAGAAGGCATTTGACGACGGGAGAATTGACGAGACCGAGCTTGAAAGTGTACGTGGAACAGATGACGACCCCGCCTCCATCATCATCATCACCATCAATCGTTGACGATGATGATAATAATAATAAAAGAACAACAAAAAGCGTGGAGGAAATCGCGGAGCAGCTGTTGAAGGAATCGAACGAGGGTCAAACAAAGACGGTTTTGATGGACTTGTTACAGACGGCGAAAGAGAACGCGAGTTACAAGCTGATGCTGGAACGGATGAAGTCAGACGAGGTGGAATATTCGTTGAGGTCGTCGAGAAAGATGAGCGAGGTGACTCAAGTGTACGAGACGTTAAAAGAGGACAAGATGAAAGCAGAGATGAAGATTGCGAAGTTGGAAGAGGAGAAGAAGAGTTTGATGACGGCGGCGGAACGAGCGAGAAGCGCGAACGTCGATACCGATTTTGGCGCCGCCAAGACGCCTTTAACGGCTCCAGCGAAGCAATCATCGCTGTCGTCGTCATCTTCGTTTCGTTTTGCAACGACGTCGACAGTCAACGATGGTAACAACAACGTTGGAATCTTTGCCTCGCCGAGATGGGAAGCGGTGAAGAAATCAGCGACGGAAACGGCAGAACGTTTGAGAGCGCTTTCGAGCGAGAAAGGCACGGCGGCTTCTCCGTTTACCGGCGGAAAAGCGCGAACGATGGTGATTGAAGATGAAGAGGAGGATATTTTCGTCGACGCGTTGAACACGGTCGCACAGACGCAACAACTCCATCGTAGTAAAAGAATGACGGCGCCAACGACGGCGAAACCATCAGTCAGGGCGATCGAAAAGACGCAAAACTCCATAGCCGACGCCTTGAGAGATTCCAACAACGAAGTTGAAGTTAAGAGTTTGCTCGCTTCCCTAGACGAGTACGTTCTGACGCTCAGAGAGAGAATATCGACGACGACGACGATGAACAGTGGTGAAGAAGCGAGTACTTCTGCTCCTACGCGAGACCAGCAACAGCAGCCGGGAGACAAGAACGAGGAAGAAGAAGTTTTGAAAATTGCGGATAAAGCGGACACTTCGATAAAATCGCTCTTCCAACTCTTATTTATTAAAGACAACAAAAAGAAGGAAGGAGAAAAAGAAGCTATCGCGACGAAAGAAAAAGTAGATACTAAAGTTGACCGGGTTAAATCGGATTTACTGAAAACGTTCGAAGAGGAAAACGATGATGCGCAAAATCGATTATTGAAGGAACAAAACGAGCGTAAGAAGGACAACGAGAAAGCAGTCGAAGCTTTGAATAAAGTTCAGTCACTCTTAGACGAGAAAACAGACGAAGCGAAACGAACGGTGGAGACTTTGGAGAGTGAGCGACGGAAAAACGAAGCGTTACAGACGCAATTGGGCCAAAAAATGAAGGAGATCGAAGATAAGAAGAAAAGCGTCGCGAGTGTATCCGTGCAAACAGAAGAAGTGGAAGAAAGTAACAGTAATAGTAAATTCGACGAGTACGAATCGTTAGTGGCATCGCTCAAAGAAGAGAATGAAGGTAAAGACGTGCAGATGCTTCAGTTGCAGCAAGAGTTGGCGGATTCGATGTCCGCGAAGAACGTGGAGCTTTCGAAACTCGCGAAGGAGTACAGAGAGCAAGATGAGAAAGTTTCCGAACTTTCGCACGCGTGCGCTACCCTCGCAGATGCTTTGGAGTCTGCAGAACACGAGGTTGAGATGTTGAAAGAAAGAGTAAAAGGTGGAGGCGAAATAGAGATGAAGATGGAATCTTTGAAGGAGGCGTTGACCGAACGCACACACGAGCTCAACATCGCGCAGTCTGAAAAGACCGAGTGGGAACAAAAATACGAAGATTTACAGTCTGAAATGCTTTTCAAAGTCGCCGCGTTGGAGACTTTGAAGAAATCTTTTGCAGAATTAGAAGCGAACGAAAAGGAAGTCGAAAATATGGAAAGTCGTAACGGTCTGTTGGCGGATGAGGTGGAAATTTTTGAACGTCTGTTTGAAGAAGAGAAGCAAAAGAAAATAGATTTAATCTCGAAATACAACGAAGAGAAGGAAGACATGCTTGAAATGATAAATCATCTCGGGAACGATATGAAGAAGTACGAATGCGAAGCGTTTACTTGGTGGACGAAAGCAGAGCTCGAAAATACGCGCGCAGCTGATTTAGAAGACGAAATAGAGCGCTTACAAGACGAGCTCGAACGCGTCAACGAAGAACAGGACGAGCGCACGGAATTACTCTTGGACGTAGCGAAACTCAAGGAAGAAAAGCGAGCAGTCGACGAAGCCTTGGAAAAAGTCGACACGACGAATAAAACGTTGAACGTTCGCTTGAAGAAATCGTACGAGCGAATACAGGAGTTGGATAAAGAGATTGAATCCGCCAATAGCGATTGCGATTTCTTGCGAAAAGAAGTCGACGAAGCAAACTCGAGAGTGAAAGTTCTCGAAGCGTGGTGTAAAGAGACAAAAGTTCACGGTGAAATTGATGATGGTGACGATGATGATACTAATATCTCTGATTCGTACGATTACGCTAAGATTCCCGCGAGATATGAAGAATTGAAGCTCGAGAATATCGAATTGATGGAGAAATTGACCGCCTCGAAAGCGGTGGAAGAGAGTTTATCGCAGCGACTCGAAAATACTATGCACGAAACCGACGGGTTGAAAGATGAAGCGAAGACTGCGCTCATGAAATCATCTGAAATGCAGAAAATGACTGAAAATGCGGTGGAGAAAACGGCGCAAATGACCAGCGAGCTGGAAGAAGCGACGAATGAAATACAAAAGCTTGAAAATTTATTGGCGGTTTCGAGACGGCAAGTACAGACGCTTGAAAAGCAACTCGCCGCGCCACGAGGAGAGATCCATCAAGAAGCAGAAATGCATCCAATCTATGAGAATGAAGAGGATACGAGCGCCATCAAAGAGTATTTCGAGGCGCAAAACGAAGAGTTAACGGCACTTTTAGCGTCCAAGGCGAGCGAATTGACGCAGATGCAAGCTGAAATTGAAATTTTGAAGAACAAATCGAGTTTGGAAGAGGATGCGAAAACGCTTCGAGGTGAAAATTACGAGCTCGCTGTTCGACATAAAGCGACGTTAGAAAGATTGACTGCAACTATGGAAGAGAAGGAAGCTTTAGAAAAGTCCTGCGAACACTACGAGACGACGATAGAAAACATGCAAATGGTTGTGAAAGAATTGAAGACGGAAGTTGAAAAGTTGAAGGCGGCGCCGAAGGAGACGTCGCAGTCGACGAAAACCATCGAAGATGGACGTCCATCGTCATCTGAAGCCAACGCCACTGCGGTTCGCGAAAAGATCATTTACGTGCATAATCCACAGCAGCATCTTCCACCGCACGCGAGACACGCGACGACGACTGAAGAGGATGAAATGTTTTACGACGTCGACGACGATTTCCATCAGCACCGCCGCCAAAGTCGCAACGCTCAAAGAGTTTCCGTGTATCCACTCGCACCAAAAGGACAGTTACCGCCGTTGCACAGAAATGCCATTGAATCTTATCACTTAGACGCGCAAAGAATGCGTTTACGTAAAGAGTGCGAATTGGAAGAGCGAGAGTTGTTGCGGATGAAACAAGAGAAGAGAATATTATCGGCGAGAATGAAGGAGGAGAAACGCTCTTCTTCCTTGAACAAAGAATCAGAAAAGAAGTCGACAAAAATGAAAAAGAGCAACAGCAAGAAGAATAGCAGCAGCTCTGCCACGACGAGTGCGACGTCGGTGGACTTTCCGGCGCAATCGCTCTCGTTCAAGACGCCGTCGCAAACTGGCGCGGCGAAGAACGACGAATCTTCTCCACCACCTTCCTCCTCCGAAATCCTCGACGGTTACAAAGCTCCTAAAAACACACCCGCGGAAACGACGGAAATTCCAATGAATACCAACGACGACGAAAACGCCTCCGTCCTATTAGAAACCGCCTTGACGGCAAAACTCGTTCTCGAAAACTCGCGCAAAGCGGACGAAAAAGCCAAACACTACAAAAAACAGGCGAGAGCGGCGTTCAAATCTCTCGAAAATATTAGCGAGGAAATGCGAAAGATGAAACAAGCCTTCGTCAAAGACCAAGAGGAGACAACGATGTGTATTACTCCTTTGACGGAATCTAAATTTTTGATGATGCGAAAATAGATAGAGAGATAGATGATGGTGATTGATTCTAGAGAGCGTTTACTTTTATCGTTTTTAATGTGATTTTTAATGTGTGCATGCTTCAATTTTTTCACAACAAAAGAGCAGAAGAAGAAGAAAGAAGAAGTTTTCTACGAGAAACACGAATACACAATCTACTCTATCACAAAACGAAGAATAAAACGATACAAATAGACACGAATAATGTCGTTAGATACTACCACGACTACGACTGCTACCACTCTCGCGGGGAATAAAAACGATCGACGTCTGCAAGAGTTTATTCTCTGGTGCGAACAAAAAGGGTGCGAGTTGAGCAAAGTCCACATCAAATCCATCGACGCGTATAAAGTGGAAACCCCTAAAGGACACCTCGCACTCCTCGATGATGATGATGATGATGATGACGAAACTGGTGGTGGTGAGAAAGAGTTCGATCGAAGAGTGTATTGCAGAACTGCGGATGATGATGATGACAACAACAACAGTAATACTAATGTTGACGCCCCGACAAAAACGACGATGATTAAAAAAGGAGAGCGAATTTTGTTCGTCCCTTTTGCGTGTTGCGTCGGGACGCAAGGGTTACGCGTTGGCACCGGCGGTGATTCTTTACCTCCGTTCGAGCAAGCGACGTCGTCGGAACGGTTAGCGGCGGAGTTATTGAGACAGAGAGATTTGAAAGAGAAATCGGAGTTTTACCCGTACATTAACGCGTTGCCGAAAGTTATCGATTCGCCGACGTGCGGGACGTGGACGACGGAGGAGATCAAGGAGATGCAATTCGCGGACGCCATCGGGACGTGCGCGAAGACGTTGGCGAGGGATTCGGTTAACGTGGAGATGCACTTTAAAAAGGAAGAGACGACCGCGACGAGGAGTTGTAGGAATTGGACGAAAAAAGAGTGGGCGTGGGCGATGGCGAACGCGCGATCGAGAGCGGTTGAGATTGACGCGGACATTGGAGACGTGGGGAATAAGGAGGGACGAATGCCTCCGTCTGGAGCGTTCGTGGCGCCATTTATCGACATGTGTAATCACACGCACGTCGACCCGGCGGCGTTTTGGCGGCCGGCTTATAGCGAAAAGAAGAAAAAGGAAATAGAAGGAATGAACTTGAAAACAACGTCACAACACGAAGAAGCTCCGTCCGAACAAGAGCAGGAAAAGAACAAACCAGACGGCGTTGAACTCGTCGCCAGAAGAGATTTAGAACCTGGAGATGAAATTACCGTCTCGTACGCCGTGGCGGATTCAGACACCTTTCTCCTATTCGGTGGTTTCGTCACGGAATCTAGAAACCCTCGCGATACGGTTGAGTTATGGAGAACGTTACCGGAATCTGCCACTTGGCTTTCGGAAAAACTCGTCGACGCCGGAAGTTCCGAGCAAAACGCCATGGCTATTCCTCTCGAATACTCCAAAGGCGTTGCGTATGCCATCGTCGAACAACGTCGTCAGCACATTTTAGAAGCCATGGGTCAGAATAAAGCCGACGTGAACAAGTTTGATTGGGATAAGTCCGGTTTAGACGAAAGCATACGCGCCGGATGGAATTTCGCGAGGGACGAGGCGCACCACGCGATGTTTTCCTTCATCGTGCAAAACGTTATGCAACCGGACAACGACAACGACCAGCTCTACCGACAAGTATTAATCGGGAGAATCACAGAATTACTGCAAAGCTTACCGACGTCCATGGAAGAGGACGTCCAAATCATGGAGCAGTGCGTTTCTCTTCTCGACAATAACGATAACAACAACAACAACGATAACGAAACGAGACTCAAAGCTTTGCGATTGAAAACCGTCTGCCGATACCGCGGACAAAAGAAGGCTATTTTACATCAATGGTTAAACTTCCTCGCGAAAGATGAAATGCCCAGGGATTTAACCGCGATTAAAAATCAAGTCAAAGCGAAGGAGGCGACCAGTTCCGCCGCGGATGAACTCGCCGCCATGTTGTAATATTAGTATAGAAACGAGTCCACATAATTAGTATCTCTCTCTTTATATCATCACATCACCAAGACAAAGAATGGCATCATCGCACAACAACAATACGAAAATAAGTAAGTTTTAAAGAGGAGTAATCTTAAAAACAAAATGGGCGGTCCGAGGAAAGAGCTGATGAAGAAGAAAAAAGGCATCGTCGCCACCGGAGGGATGAGCAACAAAGCGGACGCGAATTGGTCGGAGCTGAAGAAAATTGATTTACAGTGTCCGTATTGCGATCGAGATCCGTTTAAACAGAGAGACCGATTGAAAATGCACATCGAAAGACATCACAAGGAAGAGTTAGAGAAGGAATTTAATGCGGAAAGTGGTGGGAAAGAAGTAAAAATAGATGCGAAAGATGCGGTGAAGATGTTGGCGCAAAAGCAGAAAGATTTGCTAGAAATGAAGTTGGCGGAAAAGAGCAAACAGCAAAGCGATAAAGCGAAAGGCATCGATCCGTCCGCAATAAATATAAATACAACGACAACAAATCCGAAAGATAGAAGCGCGAAGAAAATTACCGTGGATACGGCACCGGTGGTGAGAGCGTCGGTGAAACAACCGAGAACGATCTTGGAGGAGTTTGCGAATAAGAAGAAGGACATCCGGAAGCCGCGATACGTGCCGCAAGAGAAGAAAGAGAGTAGTACTACTACCGGTGATAATAAATGGATTTGTAAGGTTATTTTGCCGGATAAATATAAACCAGATTCAGATATTGTGTTGTGGATGAACGACGCGGCGCCGTCAAAAGAAGAGGCGATTCAGAGAGGGGCGACGTTGGCGTTGGCGAGATACGCGACGAATCTCCCTTTGCAAAGGTTGCTTCCGCACGACTATAAACAGAGGTTTGAAAATTACGAGAAGGAAGAGAAAACCAGATTAGAGAAGAAGGAAAAAAGAGAAAAGAGAGAGTTAGAGAGGAAAAATAGGAAACCGAAACCGAAACGGGTCATTCCGACGTTACACATGTCCGAAGAGAAAAGGTTGATGGTTGAAGAACTACTCCGAACGTTTGAAAGCGAAGAGTCTTTGACGATTACGCAACATCACCGATCGTACGACGACTTTTCCGTGTTGCACGAAACGGACGAAGAAATTGCAAACCCGGAAGTCGAAGCGCTGACGAAGAGATTGGAAGAGTGTGGTTTTGAGAAATCAGACGCGACCATCGCCGTGAAACAATCGAAAGATTTTGCCTACGAGAGCGCCTTGGACTGGTTAGTCATTAACATTCCAGAATCGCGATTACCGGCAAAGTTTGCACCAAAAGCTATGAACGATCCAATATTCTTGTTGAACAACGCTAATAAACCGATGGAGGCGTCTAGGAAAGAGAGTAATAGCGTTCCCGCGAAAGATAGCGGAGATATTAGAATTCTTTGGGAACGCGGATTTTCCGTCGAAGAATCAGAGAATGCAGTCAAAACTGCCTCTTCTCTTCCTGCTTCTTCTTCAGTATCGCCGATGATTGTTGCGTATCGAAATAGAGTTGGTCCAAAGTTTACGATTCGTCTAGAGAAACAAAAGAACGAAGATTGGGAAGACGAAACTGTCGCGATTGAATCTATATACGGAGATGAGAACGTGAAGAAAGACGATAAGGAATGCGCTATTTCTGTATCCGTGGAGAATAAAGTGCTCGTAACATTTACGAATGTGCTTGGTTATCCCCAAACCGCACCTCCACTGATATATTTATCTTATATAGATAGCAGTAGTAGTAGTGGTGGTAGCAGTAATAGTAGTGATAGGGAAATGATTGCGACGTGTTTGGAAGTAGCGGTCGCAGCGGCGTTGGAATGCGTGGAAAGTGGGTCGGGGCCGTGCATGTATTCAGTCATCGATGCAATCAGCACGGAGTTAAGCAAAATGAGATCTACCAACAGCAACACCGAATCATATGCAACGACAAAAGCAACGCAAAAGTTATCGTCGTCGTCTTCAGCGGTACCAAAACCAAGAGGTGTAAACGCGGCAGCATTTACACCGCCGCCGCGACTTTTGGCAAACCAGCAAGGAGACACGAACAGAAACAAGAACAACGAAAAACGCAACAACGCGCGAAATCAACTTTCGCGAGCTCAAATCGAACAAGAAAGCGCGCGTTTGAAAGATGCGTATGATTTATGGCAACGCGATTGCAAATCCAACAAGCACTCGGCGGCTTTTAAAATGCAAACCGTTCGAAACAACTTACCCGCGTCGGAATCCAGAGATAAAATTACAAAACTCGTCGAAAGTAACGCCGTGGTTGTACTTTCCGGGGAAACTGGATGCGGGAAGTCGACGCAAGTACCGCAGTTTATTCTCGAGAACGCGATTTTTAATCAAAAAGGTGGCGAAACGAATATTATTTGTACGCAGCCTCGAAGGATTAGCGCTATTGGTTTAGCCGAGCGCGTGGCAAACGAAAGAGACGAAAAAGTTGGAGGCGTCGTCGGTTACTCCGTTCGTCTGGAATCGAAAACGAGTAAAGAGACGCGCTTGTTGTTTTGCACGACTGGTATTTTACTGAGAAGATTGCTGAGCGATCCAACTTTAGAAAGCGTCACGCACGTCATTTTAGATGAAGTTCACGAACGCTCCGTCGATTCGGACGTTTTACTTCTACTTCTCAGACGCGTCGTCCAAAAGCGACCAAATCTGAAACTCGTTCTCATGTCCGCGACTGCCGATGCGGATTTGTTTGCTGACTACTTTCAAAAACCGTCAAAACGAGCGAACGAAAATGCAATCAAAGCCGTGGAAACGTCCAAAATCACCATTCCTGGGTTCACGCACCCCGTGAAAGAATACTACCTAGAAGACGTGTTCCAAGAGACGAGATTTTTAGTTGGTCAAAAATCAAAGTACGCCAAGACCGCGGTGGAAAAGAAAAGGCAACTAGCTCTGCTTGAAAACGAGGAAGACATCGTTGATCCGAATGCACTTCTGTCTTCCTCTGACGACGAGGATTACGATGACAACCGACAAGCCGATCGTGAAGTCCCAGAAAGCTGGGACGTAGCCGAGCTGGACGAAATTGTCGCTTCTTCCAAGAAACAAAAGAAGAAGAACAAAAATGATGAAGATAATGAAGACGACGAGGATGACACATCGGATAGTGACGACGACGACGACGACGATGATGCAGAGGATTGGGCTTTGAATAAAAACCAGGCTGCAAAAAAACGTGCGTCTATTCCGAAGCTTTCTCCCGTGACGAACAATAACAACATCGACAACAACGAAACTACCGCGGACGAAAACATGAAACAAAGGAAAGAAGAGGAAGAACGAGAGCGTCAAACCGAACTCGCTTTAGCGAGAAAGCATTTGGAAGAGAACTACAGCGATGATGTAAAGCGCTCCATTCAAAACGTGGACGAATCCGTTTTGAACTATGAACTGATTGAAAATACACTCTCTGCGATTATTCGTAAAGAATTCAAAGAAGGCATGGAAAGCATCGTCCCGAAAGGAGGCAAACCGATGGAGAAAGATACGTACGGTGCATTTTTAATCTTCATGCCTGGCCAAGCTGAAATTTTGAAGCTCATTCGCGTCCTCGAGCAATCGCGCTTGCTAGAGGTTTCCGAAGTCGGTGAGCTAGACTTTCTTCCTTTGTACGGTCAGCTTTCTGCGGCGGAACAGCGAAGAATTTTTCAAAAGCCAAGGCTCGGCGTGCGTAAGATTGTCGTGGCGACAAATATCGCAGAAACTTCAGTTACAATCGACGATATTCGATATGTTATCGATACGGGACGGCAAAAAGAAATGCGATACGATTCGGAGAGAGGTCTATCTTGCTTGGAAGACTGCTGGGTCTCCAAAGCTCAAGCGAAGCAGAGACGCGGGAGAGCCGGGAGAACGACGCCGGGCGCGTGTTTTCGACTGTTCTCGCGCACGCAATTTGCAAACTTCGAGAAGACGCAAGCGCCGGAAATGTTGAGAACGCCACTTCAGTCGTTAGTTTTGAATATTAAAAGTATGGCGCCAGAATCTGGAACGGCGAAAGGAACGCTTTCGCTCGCGTTGACGCCTCCGGATGAAAATGCGCTGGACCTCGCCGTTCAAGAATTGAAGGATTTGAAAGCGATGGCGCTCGTAAATAACACCGAAGAAATTGTCACGCCGTTAGGTAAGCATTTAACGCACATGCCGTGCGACCCGCGACTGGGTAAGATGCTCGTCTACGCTTCTTTGTTGGGATGTTTAGACCCGATGTTAACCATCGCGAGCGCAATGTCCGGACGTCCTTTGTTTTACTCTCCGAAAGATAATCGAGAAGACGCCGAGAAGAAAAAACGGGCGTTCGCGGTTGGTAAATCCGACCACTTGGCCGTCGTCAATGCCTTTGATGGGTGGTTAAACGCCAAGAAACGCGGCGGAAGAGGCGCAGAGAGACGCTTTTGCGACGAAAATTATCTCTCGAGTCAAGCCTTAGAGGCTGTGTTGCAATCGCGAGTGGACTTTGCGCAGATTTTGTCCGACTTGGGATTTGTTTCGCGAAACTATGCGCTTCGCGTCAAACGATTTGGGCGCGCGAAAGACGACACGACGAATAGTAGTTATGGCAACATCGGAGGTGGTTTAAAAGACGAAGTGGACGTGAACTCGAACGTTTCTCGAATCATCAAAGCCGCGCTCGTTGCTGGACTGTACCCAAAACTCGTACGAGCGCAACATCCCGTTGCAAAATACGCCAAGACGATCGGCGGCGCCGTCGAGAAAATGGCCTCGGGGAGAGAGATGAAATACTACTCTCGAGACGTCGGCAGAGTATTTTTGCACCCAACGAGTGTAAATTTCAACGTCGGCAAGTACGAATCGACGTGGTTAGTTTACGGTGATCGCGTTCAAACCTCGAAGGTTTTTGTTCGCGATTGTACCATGGTCGGAAGCTATCCGCTGCTCTTGTTCGGAGGCGAATTAGACGTGAAACACGAACAAGGCAAATTAGTTCTCGACGATTGGTGCGAATTTAATGCCCCGGCAAAGATTGGCGTGTTAGCGCGTGAGTTGCGCAAGAAAATTGATCAACTTTTGACGAATAAAGTAAACTCACCCGGCCCCATATCCATGGACAACTCAATCGTTAAAGCCATGTTAACTCTTATCGAATCCGAGGGAATGTAGACGACGAGAAACCTAAATGTGTCGTAGTACTTGTTCTTGTTGTCAAGTGTCTATTCACTAGTACTGTACTTATTTGCTGCTGCTTCTACTAAAAATCCCGCTACTTTCTAAAATCTCTAAATACCGTTGCACTTTTCCTCTCGCGTCTTCTGCGGTCAACAACAACCCCTCCGAGGTGATGCGTTTATCTTTCCTCTTCCCCATCGCTACGCCTTTTCTCAACATGTCAATCGTCAACGCCGCTTCCGTCGACGGCGGTGCGTCTGGACTATTCACGCACGAATAAAGCGCGCACACGAACTCGTTCGGCGTCACTATAAAAGGCGTGTGCACGCCCCCTCCGTTCTTTTGCGGGATAGAGTCCCACACGGCGGCTTCAATCGGCGTTAACTCTTCCGCGTCGACGAACGCGTCCAGCTTCAGAGCGTTCTTTTGGAAATTGTAAATCGCCGAGTCTCTGTTTTCAAACACGTACGACATGAGCTCTAAAGGCGCGTCCGTGCCAACATCGCTCGCTCTTTGTAGCTGCCCAATCATTTGCGAGAGTTCCGCGTCCGCTCGCTTTATTTCCGAGAGGAGTATTTTCAGATTGCTGAAGTCAGACATTTTTCCTCCTTCATCAGCCGCTCGAGCTTCTCCTTCTTGTTCTTCTCGCGTAATAAAGAGCATCATCTCTGTCAATGCACACGACGCGAGTGTCTTGGTCATAATCTCTCGTCGTTTACGTCGTTTTTGTTGTCTATGTCGTCTTTCTTGTTGAACTTCAACTTCATCCTCGTCGTCTTCATCCCGCCGGGCCGTCAGAAACTCAAAGCCTCTTCCCGTCTGTTTCTTCGGTCTTCGCCTCGACAACAGAGACGACGAGGACAACAGCAGCGTTCCACCACCAAAAGCGTTCGCGTCAGTCGTAATAAAACTCTTCTTGGTCGTCGCAAACATTATTTATTCATTTATTTATGAGTAGGTGTGTTTGACGTGAAGCGAAGTTTGTGTCTTTTGTGTGTGTGGAAATTCTTTCCTTTTTTCCAATTAAATTCCTTTCTTTTCATCCAAATTTCTCAACTTCTCCTTTTTCTTCAGTCTTTCTCTTTCTACTTTGTTGCAGCCTTTTAAAAAGCTGCAGTCATCAAAAACGACCTTACAAACCCCTGAAGAACAACAACAGTACAGAAACAGCAGCAGAAACAGAGCAGTCGTTGGCGTCGTCAGAGAGAGAGAGAGAAGAGAAGAGGAGTCATCGATCGAGAAGGAATAAAAAGAAACATTTTCATCATCAAAAATCAGAATCGGAAAACATTTAACGAATATGACGAGTAGAGAACAAATCGAACACGCCGCTCAAAACCTCTCCTCTCGAACGCAATCGATTCGAGAACACTCGGAACAAACGTTACTCTCCTTTCGTAAATCACCGGAGGCGTTGTATTTGTGTCAAGATATACTCATCAATTCGCAATCGATCGATGCAAAGTTTCAAGCGTCGAACGCGTTACGGTTTGCGATTTTACAAAAATGGGACGTGATGACGAACGATATGCGCGCGGAGATTCGACAGTTTTGCTTGAAGTATTTATTACATTCACAGACGACGACAGAAACGTCTTCATCTTCGTCTCGGATGAGCAACGTCATCAGCTCGCAGATTGTTTCCGTGTTGGCGGTTGTGTTGAAGCGACAGTGGCTGGACGACGACGGGAAGCAACGACAGATGGCGTTGGAAGAGTGCGAACGCGCGGTGTCGTCTTCAGCGACCGCTGGAGCGAGGAAACTCGGTTTAGACGTGTTCACGCAAGTCGTTTTGGAGTGTGCACCAAGCACGAGCTCGCCTATGCATTTAAATTGGGAGTTTCACGAGCGAGTTCGAGACGCGCTCGAAAAGGAAGTTTTAGTCCATTTTTTCTCGCACGCCGGGAACATCGCCAGAGAAGTGCTGATGGTTGAGGGAGGGAAAATGGTAAAATTAGGGAAAGACGAGGAGTGTTTCTTTGCGAGTTTACGGCTGTTGAACGCGTGCTTATCGTGGGATTTCTCTCGGTTCGGCGGGTTCGGTAAAAACGGCGCAAGAGGCGTAGAGAATGAGAACGGAACAACAAGCAACGATAATCATAATAATAGCAATAGCAAAGGAGGTCGAAACGTTTTAGAAAACGCGTCAATATCCGATGGTTTCATTCCAGTGACGCCTGGGGAAACGTGGCGAGACGTTTTGTTGCAATCTGGAGAGAATGACACGTTCGCGTGGCTTTTTTCTTTACACGAAGCCATGCACTCGCCGAGCGGCGTGGCGCAGAACAGCGCGGACGGATCTAGCGCGATATTGCCGGGTACGAAAGTCGCCAAGGAGACGAGAAGTTTGTTTTCGAGCTTTTGCGCTTTGAGTGGATCGATATTTCCTGAAACCGACGTCCACAAGCAATTGAAGTCCATGCACTTCCAACGGTGCGCCCAATCGCTCTTGAAAACGCGAACGGTGATGGACCCGAAAGATGCCATGAACAACGTCGACGAAAGAGAAGGAGAAGTTTTAGATTGCGTCAAGCAGTTAGGCACGTTGTGTTCTGCGCACCATTGGACGTTCTTAGTGGCGCCGTGTGCGGCGACAGGTAGTAGCGTATTAGAAGCGCTGACGAACATTTGCTCGGCAGCGATTGAATCTGGCAGTTTGCGAGCGATAAACGACGGATCGTGTTTAGATCTTGTCATGAAAAATTGCTTTGATGCGTTTGCAGTGTTATCATCAAAAGTTGAGCGAAATCAAGCCGAGTCGCCGGAAATGGCGATGAAAATAAACCAAGAGATTGCAAAGATATGCCAAAGGTACGTCGAGTTTGGTTTACAATCGGCGAGAGAGTCTGCTTACGACGAAGACGACGGCCACGAAGAAGACGGTGCGGCGGGTATCGAAGCTTTAGATGTCGCATTAGATGTCGTCGCAGAGTTGTTTCGCGCGACGGTGTCGTCGTCCGTGCCAATGCTCGCCGCAGCGTTGCACGAAAAAATTAATTTCTTGTTACAATTAGCCGCGTTATCGACCGATAACGCCGCGCATGCGGATTTACAACGCGCTCCAGAGTTGTTTGAAGAGTTGTGGTGGTTGTTAAGGCTCGTAGGCCACGTCGTCGCGGACGATGGTCGAGGCGAAACGCCCATGCGGCCGTTACAGTTTGACGAAAACGAACAAACCAGAATAGCTTTGCGTCAAATTGGTGAACTGTTCATCGGTACTCTGTGCGTCCAAATGTGCGAGAATCAAAGCGTCAAACAGTTTTTATCGCCTCGCGTTGTCGAACAGGTTGTGTGGTGCGCGGCGAGATGGGCGGATACGCACCTGTTCCCGGAAGATTCGGGCGGGCGCGTGCGCAACGTGTTACTCAACGATAATAATTTGTCCATCAACGGCAGCGTCCAATCTCCAGACCCGTTTGAAGGCGAGGGAGGTGCATACGCTGCCAAAATTTTGGTCGGTTTAGCAACTGTCTCGATATCCTTTTACGACGGCGAAACGTCTTTAAGGAAATCTGCAAGCTTTCGATTACTTCCTTCCCTGACGCGACGCAATGCGCCGTGTAAAGCGGTCGCGAACGATCCTGCGTGGACGACGTTGTTATTCTCAACCGGTCAAGCGCACGAAAACGTAAACGGTGGTTTTCCGAGCGAAATATTCTGCGGATTGACTGAATCGCTCGCGAGAGCTGCGATTGGCATCGCGGAAGAAAACGATCAAAGAAACACGTATTTGCGGTACGTTTTAGAACCACCTTCGAAGGTTTTGCTTTTAGCCATAGAGAACAAGAAATTCATCGAACATCCAACCGGTGAAAGCCGAACGATGGGTGCTTTAGAAGCGCTCAGAGGTGTGGCGAGAGCGTCTTTGAGTAAAAGGCACGAGTTCTCGACGAACCATTTCTTTGAACTGCTTTCGCCTCTGACCAGAGTGATTGAAAATGCAATTTCAGCAAACTCTTCTCTCGTCATCTCTCGAGCGATGAAGTTATCGGAAACCTTGTGCGAAATATTTGCAATGGATGAGGAGAACACGGATCGACAGCAAAGAATACGCGAGTTTACGCTCTCGATTGTCTCGATTTTCGCGAAATCCGAACCTACAAAGATGACCGCGGCGACGCTGACGCGATTGCGAGACGAAGAAATTAAGGCGAATTACAAGTGTTTAAAATCGCTTTTGAGAGCGTTAACGCACTTAGCTTCCGCGTGGAACGACGAAGATAAAGAAAAATTAGCCTCGGTTGTCTTTTCAGGACTGGCAGTTGTCATCCCTCTCTTGACTCCGGACGCGTTGTTGCTCCCAAAGTTGAGAAACTGCTACTTTTCTTTGCTCTCGTATTCGATGGAATCGTTCGCGGATATCATCGTTAAAAACGCAAACAGAATGTCAGAGCTCGTCGTCAACATCAATGGATCCGCTGCTGGTGCTTCAGATCCAAACGCGTTATTTTTCATGATACTGTCGACGTTAGAGTTTGGTTTAGACAACGACGACGAAAACGTCTGCCGAGAATCTCTCGTCGCCCTCGGCGCGTTGGCTGCGGCGGAATTGCGAAAGCAGAAGAATGGTGGTGGTGGTGGTGGTGCCGCTACCGATAGCCCTCTGTTGATGCAAACGACGCAAACGGTCGCGAGCTTCATCGTTGAGGGTGGATCGGCGACGGCAGACAACACCAAACCAAACGCTTTGATGGTCCAGCTTCCGTTGTCGCCTTTGGGTAAATGCCTTCGAATCGTCTGGAAACGACTCCTGTTCGTGGACGCGTCTGGCGGTGAGAAGAACTCAGCCATCGTAGACGAAGCCGCCGACGCCTTGTTGCCTTTGTTACAAATAGAAAATGCCTGTTTCATGAGTCTCGGCGAGGAGACGTTTGAAGCTGCCGAGAAGAAAGGCGGTCGAGGCGTCGTCGTTCGCGAAGCGCTCGGCCAGTTGACCACGGCGAGAGGCTTAAACGCCGAGGTCGATCGAATGAACAAGAGAAGGTTTCGCAGAAACTTAGGCGAGTTCGTCGAGCGCGTGAGAGGAGTCGTTCGGAGCAACTAACTTCTAAATTTTTTAGCGCGACGTGTTTTGTGTAATATTTTATTAGAGTGTAGGAGTACGAGTGAGAAGTATTCGGAAAGGATAAAATGTCAAAGTGTATAAAGGTCAGATTACAACGCTCTCGAACCTACTATTTTAAACGCCTTCCTTTGAGTTGTATACAACGAACGGGATGGAAGGTCGTTCTTCTCTCTCTTTTCTCTCGAAGTGTGCGCGTGTGTTCAATCCTCTTCTTAAGCTTTCTTCGTGATGGCTTTCAACTCGAACTTCTTGGTCTTTGACTTTGGCGTACACATCTGAATCTCCACGACGTCTCCGACACTACTCTCGTTCTCTTCGTCGTGCACGGCGAATCTTTTGCTCTTATTGATGCGCTTGATAAAGCGCGGGTGCGGTACTTTTCTCTCGATCAGAACGATCGCCGTTTTCTCGTTTGCTCTGGAGACCACTTTGCCTTCCAAAACCTTAGAGATTGTGGTCGTGGAGATTTTCGTCGGAGACGCCATTTGGGAGGAGGAAGAGGAGGCGGAAATTTTGGACGTCGACGCGAAAGTCACGTTCGCTCTCGCGGATAACTGAGTAGATGATGCTAAGGTAAACATATCGGACTGAGTATTCTTTTATGCGTAAATGAGCGGTTAAATGTGATATCTAGTGTTCGCGTCGTGTGTTTACGAGCGTCGTGCTATTATTAATTTATGCGGTAAAATGCAGGATAAAACACAGCAGGCAAAAACCTCAAAACAACACTCACGGACAGAAAAGAGAGAAAGAAAGAAAGGTCTCGCACAAAAAAGACAAAAAAAAAGACTCAAAATCATCCAGAGTTTCCTGCACTTTTTTTTCCTTCTTTTTGAGGACATAAAGATGGTATTCACTCCTTCTGTCTCTCTTGCAACTGTAAAACCTCCTACTCCTTTTGTTCTTCGCAAAACTGCTGCACCCAGAAGAAGAAACATCCTCTCTTCTTGGTCTTCTTCTTTTCCTCCTTTTCCTTTCCGACGGAAGAACGAGAAAATCGTATCAGTGCGTAGCAGCAGCAGTAGTGGGACGCCAAAAAGGAGTACCGGTAAAAAAATCATCCGCGTGGAGAAAAACAGAAGGAAAGAAGAGTTCCAAAACTGGCCGGTTTGGGGGTGCGAGCAGTCGACGTTTCCGTGGACGTACGGGCAGACTGAACAGTGTTACATCTTAAAAGGTAAAGTGACGGTCATTCCAGACGAGAATCCAGAGGAAGCGGTGACGTTAGAGGCGGGAGACTTCGCGGAAATGCAGAAAGGCTTGAGTTGCACTTGGGACGTGTTAGAGGATGTCAGTAAAAACTTCAAGTTCGTCTGATTGATGACGACGAGGATGTTTTCTTTGCTGCTTGTATTCTCTAGTGTGCTTGTTGTTGTTGTTATTATTATTATTATTATCATGTGTATCAATAATACTACTTTTCTCTCGAATTTGCGAGCAAACCAAACACGGTTGCCGCGCCTACGAAAGTTGCTAATCCTAAACTAATCGCCGAATGCCTCGCCGCGAGTTTCCTTTCGTTTTCTTCTATTCTCGCCAACTTTGATTCGAGCGTTCGTAAAGCGTCTCCCACGGAGGAGGAGGAGGAAGTCGAAGGAAGTGGAGGTGTTTGTTGCGAAAAACCTTCCCGCGGCGTCGTCCAAGCTAACGGGGACGACTGTTGTTGTTGCTGCTGCTGCTGTTGATAGTTATACAGCTGTTGGATTTGTTGTTGCTGCTGGATTTGGGAAACGGCGGTGACGACGTCCTCGAGTTTCCTCGACAACCAAACGAACTTTTGCTCCAGATTACTCGACGAGCTACCTTCTATGTAATAGTGTGGCGTGGGAGTGTTGCGTACGCCGTTCCCTCCGTAATCTTCGGAAAGCCCGGAAATGTCGCGCTGATGAAGGCCGGGAATCTGATCCGGTTTCGGTTGTCGAAACGGCGTTTGCGGACGTCTTCTATCTGGAGTGCGCTGCTCTTTCTCGCTTGAATATCCCCCTCCGTTATTATTATTGTTGTTGTTGTTACTCGTATTATTATTGCTGAGACCAAAAGGCGTGCTCTCTCCGTTAACTCCGTAGCTATGGCGCGGACTGCTCGCCTCGTTATAATGACGGCCCTCGCCGTCGCTTCCGCTGCGATTCAACGCGTTCATTTCATTCAATCTCTCCGCATTCACCTCGAGTTCAGCCTGTAAGGGATGCCTACCGCTCCCATCTTCGTGCGTTTTTAAACTTCCAGAGTGCACTGAATTCGCTCTGGAAGAAACGTTGCTTCCCATGGCTGGCGGTACGATGTGATTCGTTTCGATGTCGTACCCGCCGCCGGTACCGTTCGGACGATTTATCGACAACAACCCGCTGAATTTGTGCTTAATCTCTTCAGTCATCTGTTCGCGCAGCTCTAACGTTAATTTCTCCATTTGTACTTGCTCGATAAAACTCGTTGGAATGTACGTGCCTTCCAATCCTAATTTTTCACCCGCTTCCTCCGCGGCGACGCGAGATTTCGATTGAATCTGCACGTACGCTCGATCTAAACTTTCGATCCAATCGACTTTGATCGTGAGCAAATCATCCGACCACTCGCGACCGCGACGTTTCAAAATCGCCCCAACTTCATACCCTAACGCCATCAACCCGCCTAATATGCGCACACCGACGCCAAATTTAATGCGAGGCGAAATCATGATAGGACCGTCCGTAACCGTTTCCTCAAACATGAGCGAATAGTGTCCGTCTCGATTTCTTAAACGCAACCAACTCGTGCACTGCTCGGGGTCTTCGTTCGGAGGTAACAAATAAATATCCGCGGTTTCAACTTCGTCCGTTCTCGTCACCGGAGATTCCGGATTGGAGTGGTCCAAGACGCTTTCGATTTCCTCGTCCGTGGGGACTTTATCGGATTTCAAAATATACGTCGGATCTTGGAAACCAGCGAACGGATTAAAGCTATTTACGATGCGCAAGTGCGCCGTTCTTAAATCTGGTTCGATGTACGCTTTGTACATCGGGTAGACGGTTTCCGAAATCTGATGGATGATACTTTCCGGCGCTTGTCCAGATCGATGAATATCTCGCATCACGCGTTTCAACAAGTCAAAGTGCACGCCTCCAGTCACGGAAACTCTTAAATCCAGCAACGGTCTCAAACGTTCGCTCAAGGCGTAAATACCTTCGATGATAACCACTCTCGCTTTCGGCACCTCGACGTGTCGATACCCGACCCGTTTACTGGACTTGAAATCGTAAATTGGAACTTCCGCCGAATTCCCGTCTTTTAGACTTTGAATGTTCTCCAACAACGTCGCGTAATCCGTCAATCTCGGGTCGTCAAAGTTATCTTCCAACAACACGCTCGCATCGTTATACATATCCATCGATATATGTTCAATACCTGGCATAAATTCTAATATTTTCTTGCTAAACACCGTCTTCCCGGCGCCGCTCGGCCCCGCGATGCCGACCACAATCAACCCTCCTTTAATCTCCTGTTTCAACAACTGTATCGCCCGAATGGTCAAATAAAACCCTTTATCGAACGAGACTTGCGTTTCAAATCGTTTGATTTCCTTTTTAGGTACAGAGAGAGAGAGAGAGAGAGAGAGAGAGATGTTGTTGATTAATATATTGTTTTTAAAAGAGAGATTTTGAGAGTTGAACTCAAAAGAAAAAGCAAACAAAAAACAAACCTTTCTGGTCCTCCCGTTCCTGGTCACTTCGACCACTTGCAACTGATCTTTAATCAGCGGCAACGGCTGTAAAGGGCTCTGGCTCTCGGAAGAATTTCCGATTTGATTGTTGTTATTTTGTTTACTTTGGATTTGAAAGTTGAAACTCGCGTGTCTCGGTGGTTTCGAATCCGAATTTGGTGCGCCTCCTCGGCTCACAACCCCCCCGTTGTTTGAGTTGTGGTTGTTATTCATCATCGCATGATGATGAGTCCCATCATCATCGTTACTAGTATTACTAGTAATAGTATTCTTGTTGTTCTTGGACGACGACGACGATGATTTGTTAAACATATCTAACAAGGCCGGAGTGTACGATCGACTCCCGGGTCCTCCCGAATCCACCGGCAGAGGAGGAGAGGTCGATGAATAACTTTCCCTGTTGTCGTTGGTGTTCGGAGAAGGAGCAGGAGAGGCACTCATTTTTTGTCCCGTGTTGTTCGGTGTTTGAAAACTGCTCTTTTGGAAGGAAGTTGTTCAATTTTTAGAACGCTCTTTTCGTGGAGCGTTATTTTTCTAGAACAACCTTTGGGTTATTCTGGCAAAAGAGCGTTATAGAGCGTTATAAAAAGTTTGTTGTTAAGCATATCATCATCACAAAATTAAAGTGCCACACAACCTACTCTATACACCCCCCCAAAACGTAATAATACTATCTATCTTCTCATCGAAGAATAAAGAGAGAGAGAGAGAGAGATCTTTTAATACTGTTGATTTTCATCGATTTCTTCTTTCTCAGGGAGCATTGCGTGTGATATAAGGCGTGGTTTTTGTGGTTTCTTTCGGTGAAGATGGGAGCGTGCTTCTCTCAACCATCATCATCATCATCAAAATCATCATCGGATGAAAAGGAGGAGGACAAAGACGAGAAGAAGAGAAAGAGTAGGAAAAAGAAAACAAAAAAGACGAACAAGAACAGAGGAAAGAACGAAGAACAAGAACAAGAAAAGGACGACGATGCGTTTGAACGAGCGATGATGTCCTCGGAATACTCGCGATTACAAACGATTAAGAGAGAAAGAGCGAGACAGAGAACTTTATCGGAGTGCGAAAAATTAGACGTGATTGCAGACGCGTTGGCGAATATCGAGCGAGAGAAGAAAGAACTCGCCAACGCGCGGAGACATTTACGAGACATGAACAGAGCGGCGAAAGCAGCAGCGCAGAAAGTAGAAAGTGATGGATTAGGAGGTGGGACAGTAGGAATAGTAGGGTCGAGCGCGAGCTCGAGAAGAGGAGACGAAGGAGGAGCGGGGATTGCGATGAGCGGGAGCGCGGAAGCGCCGCCGCCGCGCGAAAAGAAGAGCACGCTCTCCAAAAGCGAAACAACCTCATCCTAGCAGCAGGATGATGTATTTTTTGTGTACTCTCCAAAATATAATAAGTGTAGTATGTATTCTATCTAATTAATTCGCGTATTAAATGCATTGTTACTATTACGCGCGCGTATTCTACGAAACTTAACGAGTTTTATTTTGAGCTTCTTTTTAGACGAGGCGACCTCCTAATAAGCGACGGCGGCGGCGGCGGATTTGGACTCGCCGCCGCGCTCTTCTTATTCTTATTCTTTTTTTCCTTCTTCTTCTCTTTCTTCGTCTTCTTCCTTATCGTTGTCGTCGCCATCGCCGTCTTCTCCTCTCTTTCTTTCAACACAGAGCGTGGTGCAACGTTCCACGTGTTTTTAATGTGATTCGCAAACTTATTGTCCTCTAACAGCAGCAGCATTTCCATAATCATAACGCAGTGGTGCGCGCTTTTGAAGTTTGCGCCGCACACTTCCGATGCCCAATTTAATACGGCGATGTACTCCGGTGCGTTCAAATCGATTCGTGAGTAAGTGTGCACGAACGATCCAGCATGTTTGAAGCCGATGTTACCGTCTGCATGAGCTACCGCAGCTGCTGAAGCTCTGTCGCTCTTGCCTTTGGTGAAAGGTACGTCCACGTAGACTTCGTATAATTTTGCACCCGCATCGGCTTTCAATGGTAATGTTATTGCACCATCGTTGTTGTCGTCGTCTCTGTAATCTTTTCCTATCTTTGCCGCTGATTTTCCCGCCGCCATCTTGCACAATTTATCGCGCACGATATTGAACCGGCCAGAAAGCTTCTTCGTCGCATCGTCGAATATGTTCGCCTCGCACCAATCGATGTACGCGTTAACGTCCTTCGCATCATCTTTCCGTTTATCTTTCGCCAAAATTGGTGGAATAGCGCGACGTTTTCGAAGGAGTTCTTCCTGGAACGCTTTTCGAGCGTTCGTTGCCCATACGAGCCACCCATCTGCGGGTGCTTTGAGCGCGCTATTTTCTCTTTCGTCGACTGGGAAGCAATCGGGAACGTGATTTGACGCCGTCCGTTTACGTTGAAGAGACTTGACTCTTCCGTCAAGACCAAATAAAAGTTTGAGCGTTACCACGATAATTGCAGACGCGTGCACTTCAGCTGGATATGTGCTCAACATCTTACGCGCGTCCGCTTCTTTCATTCTGCTAATCTGAGGCATTTGACCAGCCTCGAATTTGTATTTCTCCTTGTCGAGGAGGAAATCGTAACCCAAGAATTGCATCAAGTTTTCGGCGCTCTCGCAATAAGCATCCGCAACGCGAGACAAAAGCGGCGATTGTGTCTTCTTTTTTACAGCCTTGCTTTCGCTGTTGTCGTCGTCAGCGTTGGTATTTACGTTCTCGTCGTTTCTAGCGACAACGACAGCCTCGGCGGGTTTGTGAGGTTGTTGATGCAGAAAAGCCGGAAACGAAGACTGGAACGCTCTGCGTACTAATTCCCTGGTAAGATTGAAAACATTTCGTTCAAATACTATGTCCTCACGCAGACCGGTTTTCGCGACAATATATTCAGCCACTTGGATCACGTCCGTGCTCGTTGGCATAGTTCTCGGTCTCAACAAGTCTTTTCCCCACGCGCGCATGTTATAGATATTCGTCGTCGGCCGCAAGTACGGCAACTTTCCGGTCGATGCAAGCGTTGAAATGTCTCTCGCAAAGGTGAATCCGAACGATTCTTCGTCCGCAAAACACATCCGCGTGGCAACGAACAATACTCCAAGCGTCAATTTCTGTGGTAAATGCGCCATGATGAGAGAGTTTACGGCGTTGAGATGTTGCCTCTCTTCTTCAGCCTCCATTTTTAAACTTTTTCCGTTTTTGTCTTTTCTGCCGTCGACATCTTCGGCGTCATCATCCTCGTCTTCTTGATAATCTTCACCATCGTTATCATCTTCGATGTTCTCTTCTTCTTCTAATTCTAATCCTCCTCCCCCTTCGTCTACGTCGTCGTCGTCGTCGTCGTCCGAATACGCCAACATTTCCTTTTGTCGTTTTGCGTCGGCGATGGCTTTTCTCCTTTCCTTCCGTAGCTTTCTCGTGTTCATAACAAACGTCGAAGTTCTGAGTGCATCGTTCACGCTGCCAATGTCGTCCATATCGATCGAGAAAAGTTCATCTTTTGCGGCTAACAGTGCAAACCAAATCGAGCGACACGCCTTTCGAAACTCGTTCGCGCGTTTCTCTCTTCGTCTCTTCTCTCTTTCTTCTTCGTCCTTGTCGCCGTAAGAAGAAGATTCCATGTACCTTTCCACGAAGAATTCGCATTGCGCTCTGAGTAATTTCGTCATCGTTTCGCAGTGCAAGTCCACCATTTTCGTAAATTTCCTCTCTTCGATTCTCAGCGCTCTCTTCTCTTCCATCATCCTTTCCTCTTTGGTAAACTGTTGCGAATAATCGTGCACTCGATGACCAAAACCGACCCGTCTTCTTCTCGCGCCGTGAAAAGACATCGGTCCTTGTTCTCCGCCGAAGCCAGGCAAAGCTCTCGCCAAAGCTTCCGCGTCTGGTGCGACGACCAAAGCATCCGTCTTCGCGTTGCACTTTTTACAGAAATAACTGCCAGTTTTCTGGTCTTCCTCGAAATTCTCGAGGCCTGAGTTTCCGCACACCTCGCATATGACTTCCACTTTTTTCTGCTGGTTTTGTTGCGTGGCAAACTGAGACATGGAGTATTTGAAACGCATACTCTCGTCTTCTTCGTCGTTCTTTTCGTCTTCTGCTTCTTCTCGTTTTGATCTTCTTCTTCTTTTAAACTCGTTTGTTGTTTCTGAATGAAATTCTTTTTCTCGTTGGCGTTTGGTTTTGAGCATCAGATTTTTCTTCTTCTTCTTCTTCGTTGTTTCTCCCTCTTTTTGGCTGTCGCCATCAACGCCGAAGCGTTTCATGTGGTGTGGTTGCGACATTGCTTTTGTTCTCACTGTTTCATATTGTGTGTGTGTGTGTGCGTAAGTGTGTATGTGTGTGTACTTTTTTATTCTTAAGAAACTCTTTATGTGACGCTTCGTTGCTCTCAAAAATAACAATAATAATCTCTCTAAATTCTCTCGTAAAATACGTCTCTTTCTCGTTTTATCTGTCTATGATATGTGTGTATACTTACTCGCGCACGCGCTGGACTTAAAACTATATATATTAAGAGTCTAACTTCTTTTTAACTAAAACCGTCGTAATCGTCGGGCATCTCCCACTGCGTTTCACCCGTCGTCGTGTTGTAATAATACGTGAATCCTTCCGGGCTTTGATGCGTCTCCCACAACGGCTTCTCTTCCTCTTCTTCTTTTTTCAACGAGGCTTCGTGCGCGGCGGCGGCGTTTTGTTGCTCTAAAGTTTGCCCAAAGATTGCAGTGGTAGCGGCCGCTGAAGCGGCAACATCGGTGGTCTTTTGGTATTGTTGTTGATCTCTCGGGACGTAATCCGCCATGAACGCTTCTAACATGTGTTTGGCGGTTTCGACTTTATCTTTGAAACCGCTTATTTTAATCATTTTCGTTTCTTTGTCGATTTGGATCTTCGCTCCGGACGTCATCGCCATGCTTCGGATATTTTCACCGCCTCTTCCAATGATGCGACCCTCCTGTCCTTGCGAATCAATCTCTATGACGACGTATTCTGGCTTCCCCTCTCCGGAAGTACCCGCCCCTGCGCCCGGCGCCGGCGCTTGTCGAACCGGCGCGGTGACGATGTCGTGGATGAGCATTCGAGCAATTTCTAGTTGCGAAGCGTCGCCTTTCGCGGAGACTTCGTTCGATTCGCGCTCAATTTGTAATCTGGCCCCGGATTCGTCCGAGATGCGTTTGATTGTTTCCCCTCCGCGTCCAATGACTCTTCCAATCATGTTATCCGGGACGGCGATTCTAATTTCAAGCACTTGTTGTTGCGGCGCTCCCATGTTCGCTTGGAACACCGGAATATTATTCGCCGGTGGCGCTTTAGACGCGTTGACTACGGGCAACAACTGTTCGATGGCGTGTCGCACGCACTCTGGAGCGCCAGCTATGGTGATTAATCTCGGCGCGCCTTTCGGGACATCCGCAGAGGATTGTATTTTCACGATCGCTTTCGTCGCTTGTTGCAACTGATTAATTTTCTCGCCGCCGTGCCCGATAACTTTCCCCGCGTTCTCTTGCGGGCACGGAATTTGCTCGATGATGTGTCCAACTGGTAACTCTTTCGGCATATTCGACGGTAAAATCATCCCCGGCCGCAAAATCGAAACCGGAACTGTCGCCGCCGTCCCCGCCGCGACGCCTTGTCCCGGCGGCGGCGGCGGCACCGAAAGCACCGTCGTCGTCGTCGTCGTCTGCCCCGGAGGCGGAGGCGGATACGCGTATTGAACCGTACCACCGCCATGTAATACTGCTGTTGTTGTGGTTGTTTGTGGTTGTTGCAAGTATACCGTCTGCTGTTGCGTGTGTACGACTTGTTGTTGTTGTTGTTGCGCCGGCGGAGGCGGAGGCACTCTTTGATGAATCATCTGATGTGGAAGCGTCGTCGTCGCACCTCCGTGCACGTTCGGAGGAGGCCCACCACCGGTTGCTACTGCTCCGTATTGCGGCACAACCCCCACCCCCACGTGCTGATGTTGTTGTTGAGCTTGCGCTTGCGCTGCTTGTGCCGCTCGCGTGCTGCTTCGACTCCTCGGGTCTCTCGGTGCCTGAATCGTCGTCGTTCCGTTTTGGTGATGAATTGACGGCGTTGATGTTGTTGGTTGCGCGGCGGCAGCAGCAGCGGCGGCGTTATTCACGGATTGCAAGAGAGACTGCAACGCTTCCGTGGACGGAATAGTCACTCCTCCTCCTTGCGGTGGTGGCGGTGCGTGCAAAGCGTCGTCTTTGTTTACGTCGTCGTCGTTTGATACAGCAGCGCGAGATCGTTTTCGCGGGTCGGACGGGACATCGTGTAAGTCGTCGTTCTCCCTCGCTCTTCTCGTGGACATTATGCGAGATGATTTGAAAGTAAAAGCGATCAAAAAACAATGATGATGATGATAAACTTCTACTACTACTACTAATGAATCGATCGATCGATCGATCGAGAGAAGTGATGACGATGAATGAGTCTACGAATAAAATGAGGAAAACGTTTTCGAATTTCGAAGAAGAAGTCTTTTCGAAGGATCCAAAAATACTTTAGTCCCATACTAATAATACTACAGAAGAAGGTACGCAAACAAACGCAGGTAAATACTTGACGATGATTCAGACGACGATATAATTTATTACGAGTTTTACGAACTGCTGGCATTCTTGCGTTTGTTTTTGTTTTGTTGTTATACTACACTCTCGTTTGTTGCTCTCTATTATTAAAAGGTATACAAACGCGCTCCGCAGGAGAGTTTTTTCCCTCCGAGGCGTTCTTCCTCCGCTTTTACGCGCGCCGCTTCCGCTTCGGCTTCGGCTTTAGCTTTGGCTTCAGCTTCGACTTTAGCTTTCAATTCAGCTTCGGCTTTAGCTTTCAATTCGGCTTCGGCTTTAGCTTTCAATTCAGCTTCGGCTTTAGCTTTCAATTCGGCTTCGGCTTTAGCTTTCAATTCGGCTTCGGCTTTAGCTTTCAATTCGGCTTCGGCTTTAGCTTTCAATTCGGCTTCGGCTTTAGCTTTCAATTCAGCCTCGATGATTCTCGCTTTTTCCTCTTCTTCTTCCTTTTCTCGCTGCATTCGCGCCGCTTTCTCTACGGTTTCGTCGTCTTCGTCGAACGAATCGTGTTCGGTATTCGAGGCGTCGTGTAGAACCATCTCCTTGAGCGGCTCTTCGTGGTGCCCGTGAATGTGACTACTACCACCTTCCAAAACTGGTTTCCAATCGGTTGTATCTTGCCACGGCCCAAACTCGATGGCATCGTTCGCGTTCCCGGCTTTATCGCCTCGAGAAAACTGTTGCACGTCCCCGGGCTTGCCGTAATCGCTACAAAACTCCCCGTGCGGCATTCGTCTTTTCAATTTTCCATCCCACCCTCTGTTGTATAAATTAAATCCACCTTTCAACAAGACCAGCTTCTCGTATCCAGCTTCGTCTAACATGTCCAGCGCGTGCACCGCTCTTTGCCTTCCATCCGAACACACCACAACAATCTTGGCTGCTTTTTTATCCGGGAACCTCTTCTCCACCTCTGCGATAAAGTTCTCGTTTTTATGTTGGTTCTGGAACGCCTTCCCGCCCGCGGTTGAGTCAAACCTGTACCCCGTGGACGTGACCAACGGAATATTTGCCACGCACTCTGGCCCAGAAACGACGACGACTTCAGACACGCCTCCAATAGTTCCTTTCGGTGGATTCGGAAGTTTCCCGAAAAACTCCCTCTCCTGGTCGTTGCGGATGTCAAGGAAAACCCATCCGTCGTCCCAGAGCACTCTCCCTTGTTCAAAGTTTGCCACGTACAACTCTCCGGAGTTGAAACCTTTCTTCGTCTCTTCGTCGAAAACTTTGTCCCCGTATTGCTGAATGACGACTCCTTCTTGAACCGCGGCGGCGGACGCGACGACGTTTAAACGACGATGAAACGACGATGAAAACGCAATCGACCGATGATTTTTGTTTTTGCTGACTCGGCAACAACTGGACGATGATGATGATGATGATGAAATCCCTCTCGACGCTTTGATGAAAACCGCAGCAGCAGCAGTTCCGCGAGGAGTCGCGCAGGAGGATAAGGAGAGCGATGGTGATGATACTGATGTCGACGTGAGCAGCATGTTCACAGTAGTGCGTGTGATATGTGTGTAGAGAGGTGATAAAAAATTTCGGATTAGATACGGACAAAAACGGAAAAGAAGAGAGCGTTTGACTTAATCGCAGTGCGACACGTTTTCGATACAAATCTCTCTTTTTAAGAAGTGCCCTGTGTTCCTCTCGTCCTTTTCAAGTCCTGCCTGGTTGTGTGAAACTCTCTCTCTCTCTCTCTCTTGTGAAAAAAAACGAGACACCACACAACAAAAAAAAACAAAATTTAATTAAAAAAAAATGTTGATGCGCTTTTGCTTCGCAAGGTCTTCCTCTGCTGGGTGCACATCGTCGTCGTCGTCGTTGTGTTTCAAAAGCGTCGTGAGGGGTGGTCTGAGGAGGAGGTTGATGAGATCGTCGACATCATCAACTTTTTCCCGAGGAGGAGGAGGACGACATTTGATTACGATGATGAATTGGCGAATGGACGACGGCGGCGACGTGAACAATAACGAGATGGGAGATTCGCAACAAAAGCAACGACAACAACAGCAAAAACGGACGAGTTCGGGTGGCGCCGCTTCAACATCAAGAAGAAGAGACTATTACGACGATTCAGACGACGAGAACAACTCGTACGACAACAGGAGAGGCAGAGGAGGAGGACGAGGAGGGAGGAAAAATTTTAACAACAACAACAACGGCGGCGGTCGAGGAGGAGGAGAAAGAGGACGAGGACGAGGGCAAACACAAACATCGACGAGGAATAGTAACAACAACAGTTATTACGGAAACGACGAGTACGAGAATAGCTCTCCCTATTATTATAACAATCGCGACCGGCAAGGAGGAAGAGGAGGAAACTACAACGATAACAAGCCGGCGTATTTACAAAGAAAAGAGGAGCGGAAAGCGACGAGAGAACAACCAACCTTACGAGAGATGGCTCTCGGTGAAGTCATTTTTGGACAGAATCCCGTGAAAGAGGCGTTGTTGCAAAATAAGAGGGACGAGTTTTACAGACTGTGGATCCAAGAAGGCGACGGGGGAAGCTATTCGTCGGACGAGAAGATGATTGCCAGAGCGAAAGAGTTGGGATGTACGATTTCGTACGCCACGAAACACGATTTGAACATGCTGACAGAATCGAGACCGCACCAAGGCGTCGCTTTAGATTGCACGCCTTTGGAAATGGAAAACATCGAAAGTTTGTTGGAGGAAAATGGAAGTGGAAAGAACGCCGCGGAGACCGAAAGGAACCGCGAACATTCTCTCTGGCTCGCGCTCGACGAAATCATCGACCCGCAAAATTTCGGCGCCATTCTCCGAACGGCGCACTTTTTAAACATCGACGGCGTCGTCGTGTGCGCGAAGAATTCCGCGCCTCTCTCACCAGTCGTCTCCAAAGCCTCTTCTGGGGCAATGGAAACGATTAAAGTGTACCAAACGAACGCCATGCACAAGTTTCTCGCCAAGTGCGTCGACGACGGTTTCAACGTCATCGGTTTAGCCAACCAAAGCGGCGCGGAAAACGTCTCCAACTTATCTTTGAATCAACCAACGGTTTTAGTCGTAGGAAACGAAGGCTCTGGTTTACGAACGAACGTTCGCAGAGCGTGTTCGAGGATTGCTAAAATCGAAGGCGGCGGCGATGATGAAAACAACGCGACGACGAATACCAACAACAAAACCACCAGCGTCGAGTCGTTAAACGTCAGCGTGGCGACTGCAATCGCGCTCTTCCAGCTCACATCATCATCATCATCATCATCATCATCATCGGAGTAGTAGTGGTATAAGTAGTATAGGGCAACAAGAGTCATAATACATATAATAATACTAAAGCGACCAAACAACACGCACAACTCTTCTCTCTTTTTTTGCAACAAAATCGATTTTCTAAAAAAAAGGAAAAAAACCACCACCAGACCACGTCGACGAGTTTCTTCTTTTCCTTCTTTTCTCCCCAGAACAACTCGCAGCACCCGCTGCTGCTTATACTCACACTACTAATAATAAACGAATACTAATAATAATAATGTTCAACTTGTTGTTGTCGTCGAAATCGTCGTCGTTCATCGACCGCGCGTTCGCGACGAACATCAATCCACCCGCGACGACTTCTTATAAGCAAAGATGTTGTTGTGGGGTCACCTCCTCGAAATCGTGCACGTCGTCGTTTTTTGTTGGTGGGTCAGAACGAGGAAGGACGACGACGACGATAACGAAGAGCAGCAAAAGGAGTAGCCAAAGAAGCGAAATGAATTCGTTCGTTTCTGGGAGGAAAAGAACAACGAGGACGGAAACGAAGAGAGCGTCCTCGTCCTCGTCGTTCGACGAAGGAGAGATCCCGACGACGGAATCGTCCTCGTCGTCCTCGTCGTCCTCGTCGTCCCCATTCTCATCCTCGACTGAGACAACAACAGAGACAAAAGCAGTAACAGTAAAAAATGATGACGAAAAAGCGAACATGAATGAAGTCGCGCTGTGGGTCGGCGCTGCCTGCCTCTTTGGCGCTGGAATCGGCTTCGTCCAAGGCGTGGATAAAGCCTCGGAGTATTTCGCCGGGTATTTGTTAGAGCAAAGTTTATCGGTGGATAATCTTTTCGTTTTTATTTTGGTGTTTGATTACTTTAAAGTGCCGGAATCGACGCAACCGAAGGTTCTGAGCTACGGGATTGTCGGAGCGATGATCATGAGAGCGGCGATGATTCTCGCCGGCGCGACGGCTATCGAGGACTTTGAGCCGGTGTTGTTAGTCTTCGCCGGCATTTTGATTTTCTCGAGTTACAAGTTACTCGCGAACAACGAAGAGGAGGAAGAGGAGGACTTGAAAGATTCCGCCATCGTAAAGTTTTGCTCGAGCATGATTCAGGTATCGGACGAGTACGATGGGGATAATTTTTGGACGACTGCAAAAGACGGAGTGACGAAAATGGCGACGCCTTTGTTGTTAGTGGTGGCGGTCATTGAGCTTTCGGACGTGGTCTTTGCCGTGGACTCAATCCCGGCGGTATTTGGAGTCACAAAAGATCCGTTTATCGTGTACACGTCGAACATATTCGCAATTTGCGGCTTGCGATCGTTGTTTGGATTCGTTTCCGCGGTCGTATCGGAGTTGGAGTATTTAGAAACCTCCGTGGCTGTGGTTTTGGGATTTATTGGCGTGAAGATGGTTGCGGATTACGCCGGGTACCCCATGTCCACCGAAGCGAGTTTAGCGGTGGTCGCGACGTTGTTATCTGGAGGCGTTGCGGCGAGTTATCTGTTCCCGTCGGCGCCTGCTGAAGTGACTTCTTCCGTGGATGAATAATACGAGAGAGAGAGATTAAATATATTGTTATTGATTTTTAGAAAGAAAAAGTGTAATGCGACAACGAGCTTTTTGCGGCAATATAGATTATTATTTGCGTTGACGATTGTTTTTGTTTAAGAACTAAGTTATATAATAGTTATTATATATATATTCTACTAGTATAACCACACGTTCCGTGAACCGATCGACGAGATAAAGTCTAGACTAGGAAACCTTTTCGTTCGCACATCGGTTTTCAGGGCGGCGTCTCCGGTTCTCTTTTTAATCGAAGAGATCAAAGCCCATGTCTTCCTCTTCCTCTTCGACGACTTCTTCCTTCTTCGCCTCGCCACCGCCGTCGCCACCGCCGCCGCCACCGCCGCCACCGCCGGCCGGCGCGCGCCCCACCGCCGACGGCACAGACGCGAGCTTCTCGTTACCTTCCGCGATCAAAGCGGCGACGTCTTTGCCTTCGATTTCGGACATGAAGCTGGAGAGCTTGGCGTCGTCAACTTCCGCAGACGCGGCGGCCAAAACCGCCTTGACGTCCGCGGCGGACGGAGATTCCTTACCGGAGAGTTGCGCCTGTAGTAGTTTAAGTAAAAGACAGTAAAAGAGAAGGATTAATGTGAGTTTCTTTGTTCGAAGAAAATTCTAGAGAAAAGGAGGAGGAGGAAAAGAAGAGGTCTTTTTTTCTCTCGAACGATGAAAATGAGGACGAGAAATGACAGTCCGCGCGCGAACGCGCGTCTTTTCTTTCTCTCTCTCTCTCTCTCTAAACTCTCTCCGAGTCGATCAAATACTCCTCCACGCGAATCCGAGCGAATCCGAGCGAATATATGCTCGCGAGTTCGTTTCCTTAAAGAAAACACGGCGAGAGCGTGAGAGAGAGAGAGACCCCAACAAAAGAAGAAAATCCCAATACGAATGAATGGCTCTAAGAGAAGAAAAACGTACCAACAAGAACGCGGCGACGTATTTCATTTGAAAGTTTAATTAATGCGCGTTAAGAATAAAAACTCGAAGCTGCGATGGGTATATCGCCTTAGCCAACAAAAGAGGGGCAAACGTGTTTGTTAAAGTGAAGATTTTGATGATTTCTTCCGCTTAATAATAAATTTCCTTTTGAACATCTCTTCGTGCACCAAAAAAAAGGACTGCCCCTTCGCAAGAAAAAAAAAACATGTTGCATGAGAGACCAGTTCTCAAAAATTCACTTCCTCCTCACCTTCCTCCTCACAAAGAAGAGGAGTCGAAGCAGAAGGAGTCAAAAATAATGGCTGGATTTTGGACGACTTTCTTGCAACGAGAACCGATCGTGGTGTGGTCGTGCGCTTTGGGCGCGATTGGAGCGGCGTTACCGGTGTGCGTCCCACCGATTAGGAATATGCTCAGAGCGGATCAGGAACCGACGAGGCCACCGTCCGCGCAGAGCGTCGTGGAAGCGTTGAGAGGTGGGAAATCTTAATACGATGATGATGATTTTATGTATAAAATAGAAGAGTTTAGAGAGAGAGAGAGATGAATACGTTTTAATACCACCTAACGCATCACACGTGTTGTGTGCACGTATGATAAATAGCCTTCTTCGATGGAAATGATGATGCGCAGTAACCACAAAAGTTTCTCGTCCGCGCTCTTTGAGATGACTTCATCAGAAGAGACATTTTGCTGCCGCTGCTGCTGAATTTTTCTTCATTCTTTTTTCCATTCCGAGAGAGAGTTTAGAGAGAACAACACAACCGAAGACAAACGCACTTTTGTGCGTGCGTTTTGCGCGTTTAAAAAGAAGAAGAAGAAGAAGAAGAAGAGGAGAGTAATAACACCATCATCATGTCTTTTCCTTCTTCCTCTTCTCATTCTTCTTCTCGCAATCAACAGCAGCAGCAACGCGCGATGCCGTTTCAACTCTTTCTGGAGAAGATGCGACAGCCTTTAGCGGCAGAATTAGTCAGCGGAATCAAGCACTTCATAAACACTTTCGTTTTAGAAGAAGACAAAGAAGAAGGGAAAGAAGGAGAAGAAGAAGGAGGAGGAAAGAAGAAAAATAAACAAAGAGATTCGGCGAAAGATTCGGAGAAAATTCAACGGTTTCTGAGAGCGTACGAGGAGAAGTTTCGGAGACACTCGCTTTGGAGAAACTGCTCTCCGGAGGAAGTTGAGGTGGGTTCATTTTTTATTATTCATCGTCATCGATAATACATTAAATACTAAAACAACGCGTTTTCTTCAACAGGCATCCACGGAAGGATTGGAGAAATACGTGTGCACTAAGCTGTACTCGACGATATTCGACGCGTACGGGGAGGAAGACGACGCGATTAACGACGCTTTACAAAAGCGCGTCGAAGCGTTGCGAAATCTACCGCTCACGCCGGAAATGTTGGACGTTTCGAGGAAACAGTTTTTGCTGCTCGGCGAAGAAGAAGAAGAAGGAGGAGGAGCGGACGAAAGTAATGGTCAACCCGCCGTCGGAGATGGAATGCCAACGACCCCGACTTCTAGCAGCAGCAACGACGAGAATAATAATAATAATAATAATAAAAGTCCACATCAAAACAACAACATCCCGAAAAGTTTACGGCTGGCATCCATGGAGCTGGAGAAAATGAACACGTACAAAGCGCCGAGAGATAAGATGAATTGCGTATTGAACGCGTGCCGAATCATTAGTAACGCGGTGTTGCGATTTTCAGGCGGGGCGGATGCTTTCATACCGTCCCTCATATATTCTTTAGCGCACGCAAACGTCCAAAACTTATGGAAGAATATCAAATACATAGAAAGATTTAGACTTCGAGATAGACTAGAACAAGGCGAGGCGGCGTATTTCTTCATCAACGTCGAGAGTGGTGCGCGATTTCTAGGCACGTGTGGTAAAGAACAGCTGAACATATTCTCCGACGAAAAAGACGACGCGTTTCCGGAACCGGTCGATGGACTTTTAGTTTCTTTCAGCGCTTCGAGAGAATTAGAAGAAGAAGAAGAAGATAATGAAGAAGAAGAAGATAAAAAGCAAGTGGCGCGTAGTCATCATCTCACCACCCCTGAACAACCGAAGACGCCACCATTCAATGGATTTGTTGTTTCCAATGGTGGTGGTGGTGGTGGTGGTGGTGGTGGTGGTGGTGGTGGTGGTGGTGGTGGTGGTCAGAACGATGACGATACCGGTACTCCTCCTTTGGCGACGATGAACATACATAACGAAATCGAGATAATAGAAACCATGGGCGCGTCGCTGAGTTTAAGCAACGAAAGCGATTATCACTTCATCAACGCCGACCACGAGCATTTAACCATTGGCGATATAAAAACGCTTCTGATATCGTACAAAAATTTAGCGAACAAGTACGAGGCTTTGAAGCGCGGGATAGAGATGAAGTTGCGGGAAACGCGGGAAAGCGGCGATTCGTATTCTTCTTTACTAACGGCTGCGGAGGAGGCAGATGATGAAAATGACGACGAGGAGGAGGAGGAGAAGGGTGATGTTGTTGTTGCGACTACAACATCGATAACAACATCACCTGCTGCACCACCGTCTTTGCTGTAGTAGTAGTAGTAGTAGTAGTAGTAGTAGTAGTAGTAGTAGTAGTAGTAGTAGTAGAGTAATCGAATGAGAGCGCGTTCGTTCGTTGTTCCTGTTCCAACAAAAAGAGCAAAAAAAGATATCGTTGATTCAACGACCTTCAATTACGAAGGGGGCGCTATTATGGCTGATAAGTTTCATGGAGTTAAATTGAGTTATATAGAACGCACCAATACCACTCTAATTAAGAAGCAATAAGTTTCTATTCTTTTGACTTTTAGTTTTTAGACTCACATGCTAAGAAAGCTATTTCTTTCGAGAATTGCTCTCTTCGAGGATTGAACTCGAGACCTCCCCCTTACACGTTCGTGTAAGAGATTCTTGTGTGGTGGGGTTGTGTTGCAACTAACTAGAGATTAGGGTTGGGGATTTTAATATAAGAAGAAAAAACATTTTTTTTTTGAGACCAAAAACAAAAAAACTACTCGCGACAAAGAACGAGACGACATAAATAAAACACAACGACACACACAATGACCGGCGCTGCTCATGTTCTCGCTCGACACTCTCTTCACCTTTGTACCGCTTCTTCATCATCATCATCATCATCATCATCATCATCATCATCATCGTCATCTTTAAAAAAGAGTCGTTGTTCTCAATATCATCATCATCAATATCATCGACAACAAGGAAGAGAAGGAAAAGAAGGAGTCAATAATAATAGAAAAAAAAGAATGGTATTACTTTCTCTCGTGGAAACTTCTCTCCTCGTGTCGTCGCAATCGTCCATGGTATTCTCCGCCTTTGCGGCGCAAGAAGCTGCTGCCGCGGCGGGATCAGAAATATCCCCTTTCGCTGGCGTGGTCGATATCGCCGCGTTAGGTTTACTCGCCGTTTTCGCCTACCTCGGGAACAAAAAGAGTTCCGAAAACGTGCAATCGGAAAGACAAAAGACGATAACGAACATGCCGTCGAGGAGAAATCGAACGCCACCGAAGTCGTCGAAACCTCCTAAGTGATGCTAATAATAATAAATGATTGTGATTGATATCTTTTTAATATATTCTTTCTTCTGCCTATTGTAAACTAATTCTGAATGTTACGTCACAAATTTCGTCGTCAATTCAATAAACAACTAACTACTACTAACGAGTACGATGATGACATTAGTAGTATTATAAAAAGATATCATCTACTGGTATTATAAATCGAAAGTCAAAATGGATGATGAGTTACAACAAAAACAGAATCAAAAACTACACCCAGACTCGTGCACTCTTTTGGAGGCGTTATCGTTGAACGATACGTTTTTAGCGGCGGAAATTGTCCAAAATCCCAACCAGAAACACAAAGGAACGCGATGTTATAAAGAGTACAAACCTTTAAATACTAATAATCAAATCATCACGCTCGAAGAGCTCCTCCTCTCGACGAAGAAGAAGACGAAAAACACCGCGTTACACATCGCCGCCTTTTCCGGGGAAGTGCAATTTTTGCAAACGTGTTTGGAAGCTTTGAAACAAAAAAACTACTCGAAAGAAAAAATACAATCGATAACGAATTGCGTGAACGCGTCGAACGATACGCCGTTGTTACACGCGGCATCGAAAGGTCACTACGAGTGCGTGAACTTGTTGTGCGAAATGGGACACGCAGATGTGAGACACAGAAACAGAGATGGATTGGACGCGCTGATGGCATCATGCGCGATGGATACGACGACGACTATTAAATATTTATTCGAGAAAGGTGCGGATATAGAAACCACGGACGTGAGAGGAAGGAGGGCGTTGCATTACGCCGTGGCGAGTGAGAATGTGAGAGCGGTGGAGTTTTTGTTAAACGAAGCGAAAGTAAACGCGGCTTGGAAAGATTCGTACGGTCGAACCGCTTTGGACGAGTGCGTCAATTCAAACGGAAGTAGTAGTAATAGTGGTAACGCGGTGACGAATCCAGAGCTCATGGAAATGCTCAGGAAAGGCATGGAAAAGAGCAAGCAGTTGCAAGAGGAGTTGTTTTTGAAAATGCTCGAAGAGGAGGAAGAAAGAGAAGAGCAAGAGAAACGCAAGATGGAGAAGAAGAAGAACAAAAAGAAGAAGAAAAAGAACAAGGAAGAGGAAGATCTAAGAGAGAAAAAGCCGAACGGTGAGAGCGAGGATGAAGACAAAGAAGTAGAGGAATTCGAACAAGGTAAAGAAGAAGAAGAAGATACCAGCACAGAAACGACGAAAACTTCTTCCGCGTGGATGAAAAACGCCGCGAACGGAACCGCCGCTTCTCTGTTCGAAGACGATTCGTCCTTCGAGGTTGTCACGTCCAAAAAGAAAAAGCAGCAGCAACAACAACAACAACAACAACAACAAAAAGTGAAACCGCAGAACGACCAGAATCATTCTCCGTCGTTATCATCATCCGTGTCGCCGCCGAATCATCATTGGTCTGTTGTCGAGGAGCCAACCTCGAAAAAGAAAAAGCAGCAACAAAAAGTGAAACCGCGCGATGACCAGAATAAAAATTCTCCTCCCGCTCTTCCTCTTCCTCCTTCTTCTCCACCATGGTTAGAACGCGCGATGATTGAATTCGAAGAGAAACACCCCGCATCTGTAGATCTCGACGTAACGATCGAACATCTGTTGGGTCTAAATCTAGAATCTTTAAGCGCGTCCCAATTAGACGTCGTCGCGGATGCGCACGTTGCTGCTTTGGAGGAAGTTCGTAAGCAGAGATTACGGTTGATTCAAAAACGCATCATCGAACAACGAGAAGAAGAAGAGAGTTCAATGGCGCAAACTCTTAACGACAGCGATAATTAACAACAACAAAACAATAATAATAATAGCCATATAGTTTTATATACTAGTTATTAGGTATCTTGTACAACGCATAGTACATGTAGAAAGAACGAGCTAATTAATCTCATCCGGACGTAAAACGCGGTCTCGGCCGAGAGCAAATTTAGGCATGTCTTTTCTCTCGACCGTTTCCGCTCTAACTTTTGGCACAGACAACCCTTTCTTCTCTTTTTTTGTCTTTTTCTTGTTCTTTCCGTTCGTGAAATCTCTCCAGCCACCCACTCGAGTCTCTCTCGCCTCTTCTTCGTTCCATCCTTTCTCCGCGTTGACTGTCTTTTTGCGCGCTTGATTTTCAATTTTTTCCTCGCTCACCACTCTCTTCTCTTCGTCCTTTAATCTCAACGTCATCTTTCGTCTTCTCCACTCTAAATCTACTATGTACTTCCGTCCTTCAAGTTTCCATCGCTCGTGAAACTCGTCCGAGGCGAGAAAGTGTTCCAATATTTTCCCTTTGTCTCCGTTGAATCGAACTCTCAACAGCGTGTCTCCTTTCATCTCTTTCTTATACTCTCCCACGACTTTCTTCTTCGCTTGGTCGAGATTAAAATCTATTTCTTTCTTGAAATCAATCGTCGTGAGTAGCTTTTGCGCCTGCCCGATGGCATCAAACGCGATCGATGCTTTCGGATGGTTGCATTTATCCGGGTGCACTAACAAAGACACCTTACGAAACGCCTTCGCGACTTCTTGTATAGTCGCGTCGAATCGAACGTTTAAATACTCGTAAGGATTCAACTTGAAACACGATAAGATTCTCTCCACCTCACTCGCGCGATCTGTTTGCGACACGTCTTTGAAAAACTCCTTCAAAAGCGTCTCGTCGTCCTTCAACTCTTCGATTTTTTCCACGACTCCTTTTTTACCTTCTCTTGTCACTCCCGTCGTCGTCGTCGCATTCTCTCTCGCAATCGCCGCCTTCTCTTCTTCTTCTTCTTTTTCTTCTCTGTCCTCCGCTACTTTCGCTACTTTGCTGCTTGGTTCTCCTATGTCTACTGCTCTCCCTGATGCGCCGTCGTTTTCTGCTTTCCTTTTCCTTCTCTCTTCTTCTTCTTCCGACGTCGTCGTCGTCTCTTTCTTCTTCTTAGAACAGTTCCCCGGTCGGAGAAAAATCTCCTCCTCTTTCTTCCTCTCTTCTTCTCCATCCAGGACAACGACACCGGAAAGAACTTTGACGTGGTATCGCTCTCGACTAGGAATATAATTCAGAACGATTCCATCCAATCCGTTTAAATCTGGTCGGGCGTTTAATCCGTGGATGGTAATCGAAGTGCCCGGTTCGATGTACTCCATGTCTTCTTCTTAATTATTAATAAAGAAAGAAAGAAAAACGAGTTTTAAAGTGTGAGGTAAAATACGCCTTTACGCGCGGTGGTAAGTCTCTCTCTCTTATTCATTAGTATTAAAAAAGTGTATGTGTGTGTGTGATAGTTCTTTTCAGTGCTGCTCTTGGTGTTTTAGTGCTGTTCTTTCCTGTCTTCGACACATTCAGCGTATTCTTCGTCCGTTGGTTCTGGGCAACCTTTCTCTCGCAAGTAGTTTTCGCAGTCGGGTTGTTCGTGGTAACGAGCGTTAGCGATGTATCGCCAGTTGTCAAGAGGCACTTTCGCCTCTTCGACTAAGTATTGAAGGCAATCGAGGCGGCCATACGTGCAAGCGTAGTACACGCACACGCACTTATCCTCCTCGGATGTCTTTCTTTCTTCAACAAGATATTTCAAGATGTCCACGTGAGCAAATGCTGCCGCTTGTACTGCCGCTTTTTTTTCCATATCTCGAGAAGGTTTCACTTTGCCGAAAAGAAATCGAAGACAGTCGAGGTGTCCTCTTATAGCAGCTATTTTACACGACATTTCTTCATCACACGGGCACTCGTTAGAGAAGCAGTACTTCAACATCTCGAGATTACCTTGAAATGCGGCCTCATTAATCGTCTCTTCATCCCACTCGCAATGTTTCACTTCTCTCGCCCACTTGAGCAACTCGAGTTTGTTCGTTGCAGCAACTTGCTCGCAAAACCAGGCTTGATCTATCACTCTTCCGCTCTTATCTTTCTCTCCCCAGGGAAAGATATTCCACATCAATTCCAACGTTGAAATGGATGTACATTCGTAAACATTTACATCTAATTTCGATACGTCTACCCTTGCGTACGCAAGCACACTCCAACTCTCTCTATTCACCTTTGAAAAGAAACACCGATCTGTCGTATTCAATTTCGGAAGCACATGCGAGACAAACACATCCTTATGGTGCAACACCAACCCGGTCCACAACTTCGTCGGTCCGAGCTTCAACCGCTCCATTTCCGCGGCGAGCTTTTCTTTCTCCATCTTCTTCTTCCTCTTCTGCGCGCCGGATAACACTTTCCCGAGTACTACGCTTCGTCAGTCCTTATTCTTTCTTCTTGTCTTGTACATGTACGAGTGTAATTTCGAGAAGGGAAAAATACTAAAGTGTGGTAAATCTGTAAATGCTCTTCTTCTCTCTCGTTGTTCTTTCTACATAGAATGATAATAATAATATTAAAACAACAACCATCTAAAGTCGATCGATTACTCGACGTTCACGGTTATCGTCGACGCAAACTTCTTCCCGTAACTCACGTGCTTCCCGTTGGCAAACTGTAACGTCAACGTGTGCGTCCCAGGTTCTAAAGTAATCTCGCCTTCTTTTTGCGCCTTGCCGTAGTGCAAGTGCGTGGCGTCAAACGGGACGACGGTTCCTTTCTCCATGTACTCGCCATCGACGATGATGTGATGATGTCCGGTGCCTTCTTCGAATTCCGCGGAGGCTGGGACGACCTCGTAGCCTTTGACGCCGAATTTTGCGGTGAATGGAGACGTCACCGTCGCGTTGTTCTGTTGGAAAGAAGACAAAGAAGACAAAGACGAAAAGAGGTGAGCACCGTACTGTTGTTGTTGTTCTTGTTCTTAAAAGAGAGAGCAAAAGAGAAAGAGAGAAATTTTATATCTCAAACAATAAATACCTTTGGTTCGATCCAATACACCCCGTTCTTATTGCTGCTCTTCAGCGATAACGCCTGCGCGTCCATCGGCTGGCCCAGAGAGAGTACCACGGAGGCCACCGCCGCCGCCGTGGACAATGCAAACTGGCGTTTACTCATCGTTTTCTCTTCGTCGTTACTGTTCTTTTTTCCATCGTCGTCATCAAAACGCAAATTCATCATCGCCCGAGAAACCGTCGTCGTCGTCCTCTTCCTCCTCTGTCTTCTCAACGAGACAGTGGTCGTGCTGGTGTTACTGCGAGCTGCTGTGGTCGTGGATGCTGTCATCAAACTCATCTCGTTTTTATTTATAATAGTGTATTTATATGCGCGCGAATTGGTTTGTTGTGTTGTTATCCAAAACAACTGAACAACACACAACACGAGTGGAGGAAATTTCCTCAAAACTTTCCAAGAACTTTCCATCACCATCATGGCTGCTCAATCGGCTGCAACTCTTTCGGCAGCTGGTTCTTCCTCCTCTCCTCTCCTATCTGCCAGAAAGAAAAAACACGGATTGTTTGTCCTCTCTGTCCTCTTCCTTCTCGGTTTTGTCTTTGTCTCTTTCCGAGCGTTGACGACGGATGCGTCTTTGTGCGAGGAAAAACAACAGAGAAAAAACCGATTGGAAACCAACGTGATGAGAGAAGAGGAAACGATTGGTGATGATGATGATGATGACGACGACGATTCAGACGATGAGAATACTAAGAATACTAAGAATGACAAAAACGGAGAGGAGAGAGACGGGTTCGTGTTCTCGTCGTCGTCAAGAATAATGAATAAGAAGAGAGGAGGGGAAGAGTTGGATGTTTCGACGACGACGACGACGACGGAAACTGCTGCGCAAAACAACGGTGGTGTGGAAGAAGAAGAGGAAGAAGAGGAGGCGGTTGGAGAGGACAATGATGCGAAAAAATCGAGGACAGGAACAGAGGACGAAGACGAAGACGGGAAGGGGAGTAGCAATACGAAAAAGCGAAGCAGACGAGGACCGTCTGGGTGCACGCCCAATCGCGTTCGCGAGTTTACGGCTGAAGCGTTGAAAAATCCCAAGGGAGACGATAGTTCCGAGACGACGACGAGTAAAGTGTGGCTGGACGCGTTCGGCGACGACTTGGCGAAACGGTATAACTTTACCACGTGCGCGGTAGTTGGAAACTCGGGGAGTTTATTGCGACCGCCGCGATTGAATAACGATATCGACGAACACGAAGTCGTTATTCGATTGAACGCGGCGCCAACGAGCGGGAGGTACGGACAACGCGTCGGGAGGAAGACGACTTTGCGCTTCTTGAACGCCGCGAGGGCGAAAACGTATTTAGTCGGTGGGTGCTCAAAAACTATGCCGTGCGATGAGGGATCGACGCTCGTCGCGACGCGAGGAATGCCGTTTGCTCCGTCTAAAGTCATCACGAACGCGCATTTGAGCATCGTTCGAGGAAGGCGTTTAGATTTGGGAGAAGGAGAAGAAGAAGAGGAAAATCCGCAGCGTCAAAAGCGGAAAGCGGCGATGGAAGCCCAAGTTCTGAAAATGAGCGAACCAGAGCGAGAGCGCTTGAGCGTCGCGCAACCTCCTTCGAATTCGATGGGTGCGGTCAAGCGCGTGATGAAAGCGTATAAATCCGCGTACGTTGAAAAATGTGGCGAAGACGACGCTAAGAGATTATTCAAAGGTCCAGACACGCCTTCGACGGGATTTATGTCGGTCATTTTTGCCTTGCACATGTGCTCGGAAACTGTGTCTGTGTACGGATTTAAGAAGCAGTTGAAACCGTACCAGTATTTCCGGATGCGCGTGAAACCTTCCGAAGTGCACGATTTCACCGTTGAAGCTGAAATTCTGAAAGCGATGGCAAAAGACGGTGTTTTGCGAATGCCCGGCGTCGTGCAAGACCGAATCAGAAAGAGTGGGAGTAGTAGCGTTAGTACTGACAGTGAGAGTAGCAGTAGTGTGAAAAAGAGTAGTAGTAGTAGTAGTAGTAGTAGTAGTAGTAGTAGTAGTAGCAGCAGCAGTAGTGATAGTTTAGAAAAAGAGGACGACGACGCCAGCGAGAAGGAAAACGCGGACGAGTGGTTTGAAAATTTCGTTTCCTCTAGCAACTGATTAAATTGATGTGTGTATACGCATGCAAAAGTTCAAACTAATATCTATATATTAACTACAACATATTTTAAACGCTTTTCACCGCTGTCACTACGTACATTGGATCGGATCTCCCCGGGTTTGGTGAGATGTCGATGCCTTCTGGCGGGTCGAACCCGTTGGCGAAGTGATAGTACGCGCCTACGATCCAAATATGATCTAAATCCCCCGTCGCTGTCCAAATCGAAACCGCTTTCGTCGGGAAACATCTGTTCGAAAACGACATTATAGCTCTCCCCCCCGGTTTCAGCACTCTTCGAACTTCTTGCATGACTTCTAATGGTTTCGTGAGATAATCCACCGAAACGGCGTTGGTGACGAAATCGAAAGAGTTATCGTCGTACGGCAACTTTGGCGTCTCGTTCAAATCCACAACCGTTGGTTTCTCCGTAAACCGCGGGTTTTTCAGCAACTCGTCTTCGTTCATGCCCGTGCCAGCGCATCGAGAGAACTCCACGTCTGAGGGATAGTGCGAAATCCACGACGAACATATATCCAACACTTTCGGTTTCTCCACAGTCTTGAACACTTCGGAGTAGTATTTCGTCAGCGCATCGATGGCTTGGTCGTCGATGTGTTTCACCAATCTAGGCTGCTCGTAGAAGAAGGAGTCGGCGGATTCGTCGTATCTCCCCATATCCTTCGTCGTGAATGGATAAATAGGAGGCCATTGTGGATCTTTCAACACTTGCGAGATGGCGTTCTTTTGTTGTTCACCGGATGAGGCTTTCGCGGCAAACGCGATTTTGTTGTTGTTGTTGTTTGGAGAAGAGGAAATAGATGATAAACCGACGCCGAATAATCCGAGCACTTTCCTTCTGTCGATGTTGATTTTAGTCGTCTTGTTGCTGATGTTCTTATTAGTAGTAGTAGTAGTAGTATGAGAAGTCGAGGCTGCTCTGACGAGTCTGCTCATCGTCGTCATCATCATCAAAAACTTGTATATTTGTGACGTTTTAATTTAAAAAAACTGTGCATCTTGCTACGGGAATCTCAGCGATTGCGCGTACGTACGTACGCAAACGGCAAAAAAAAGCGCAAACGGAAACGGGGGGGGCAAAAAAAAACAATCGCGCAACCAAGGATCGAACTCGGGACAATTGGAGTTTAGCAACTAAACGAATAGTCATGGTAATTCATTACAATTACAATCCAATGCTCTACCAACTGAGCTATCGCACGTGTGAACCACACTTTTTTATGACTTCCGTCATAAAACTTAGGCTAAATCGGCCAAATTAAAGAATAACTAATTTTTTTAATGTAATTAGGGTTTTAATGTAAATGGAACGGTTTAAAGAGCTCAAACGCGATGGAAACGGTTCAAGAAGACCTCTGATACGCTAGAGCACGCATTACGAACATGTATTATAGGCGCACACGTTTATAGGCGTGTGTTTGTCCTCAGGTTTCTTTCAATATATATTATGTGCACACCCTAAATATTATGTTAAGAAACAAAAATTCATCACCAGCCTCTTTAAACGCATTTACCGCGAAACAACTCTCGCAACAATCGAATCTCTTCGCCGAGTTCCATCTTATTAGTAGTAACACTTTTACTCGTTTTTTGTTTCTCTTCCAACGAATTTCTTTTAAACTCGTAATAATAGTCCTCGTCAAACGAGAAACTTTCACAAACCAAATCTAAAATCAAAGCGGTTACGAAATCCCAACGCTTCGTAGGCCACTTCGGCAAACTCATAGTCGTGCCGAAATCAAACGTGCGAACGATTAACGCCATGTCTCTCTCGCAGTGCAGCTTTTTATTACTCGTCCTATCTCCTCCTCCTCCTTCTCCTCCCAAGATTCGATTTATGCTCTGGGAAAACTCCTCGGACGTTCCCGTCGCCAACTGCGCGCTCCGGGAATCTCGATACGGATAGTGCTCGATCGACCCGTTTCGGTCGTTTTCAACCAACATAAACGTGCTTTTCGTCACCCAGGAATCTAAAACCATCCACGTTTTCGCGAACAACGACAAATCCTCTTCTAAAACCCCTTCTTCCTCTTCTTCTTCGGTTTCTTCTTCACTTTCTTCTCCTTCTTTATGGTGACTGCGACGAGCGCGTCGATTCGCTTTTGCGCTTTCGTTTTCGTCGTTCTCGTCACCGTCGTCATCATCCTCGGGAGAATAGATCGGTTTGGCTAAGAGCGTCTTCTTTATCAGTTCTCGTTGCGCGTTAGCTTGTCTTTCTATTTCGTCTACTTCGTTAATCGCCGTGTCTTCAAAAATCATGGACGACCCGGCGGATTGCATCTTCGTGTCGTCGTTTGCCTCTTCCGCGTTTTCATCTGGTTCGATATCGTTCACATCTTCCGTATCGTTCGTACCTATAATCATCGGTGAATCCGGTCGTAAGGGTATGGTCGATAACTGGCCTTCTGCAAATCTACCACCAATGGAAGGTATGAACTTTGACGAGCTTCGGTTGGTCGTTCTCATGCCTTCTTCGTGAATGTCAAAGTAAAAAATACCCGCCTCCTCCTTCTTCGTCGTCTTTTTTTCTTCTCGGTCGTCTATTTCTTTGTTCCACTTTATCCTTTGATTGCTACTTTTCTTCTTTCCTATTTTCTCAGTCGTCGTCGTCGTTGTTGTTGTTGCTACTGCTGCTCCTGCTCCTGCTTGTAAAGTCGGGGGCATCGAAGGCCCCTCGTCGGAAGTTTTGAAATTGACTTCTCCGAATTTTCGCTCGACGATATCGAGAGAGTTCATAGTTGCTTCGCTGAAATTCGTGTGTCTGTCCGAACGCGGTGGAAGAGCTTTCTTATCGTTCACTTTTTCTTTCAAATTCGATTCCGCGAAAACTTCCGATTGTATTCTGTGCTGCGCGCAACAATACGTCTCTTCGCTAAACAATTTTTGAGACGCTTTCGATTTGTACACGCGTTTGATTTCGTTCGAACACAACGGCCACCCACACTTTCCGATTAAACTCCTCTCTTCGCACGCGTCTTTGAATTCACTTTGGGTTAATACCGACGCCGTCGACGCGGCTAAATGACTTTCCGAGTCAAACTTATCTAAAGTCATGAACATTTCAACCACTTGCAACGCGCTTCGTCGGTCTCGCAACGTCCTCGCCGCTTGCTCTCGCACGTTTATCGACGGCGTGGACGAAGGAGGAGGTTTGTTGCTTTCATCGTTATTGTTCGATTTCAGTATAGATTTAATCACTTGGTCGACTTTCGTGGATGTTCCTGTTGCTACTGCCGCTCCAGTGGTGGTGGTAGTGTGATGATGATGATGATGATGTTGTTGTTTCGACACTCCCGGTTGCACTCGCTGGTGCTGATGACTGCTCTTCAAAGATAACGACGAGATGGACGACGTCGCCGCTTTCCTCTTCGTCTCGTTTGAAACACTCGCACCCACGCTCAAGCCTTGCGACGTTTCCAGCGCCCAGGCAAACTTTTCCTCCTCCATTCGTTTCCTTTCGTCTTCTTCTTCTTCTTTGTCTTCTTCTTTTTCTCCTTTATTTTGATGATGAGAAATGTTCGTTGCAAACATCTTCTTCATCAGCTCGTCTTTGTCTGCATCCAAATCTTGCTCTTCTCTTCCGTCCTCTCGAGGGTAGTCGAACATCAACAGAGAGTGATGTGCCTGAGAGCTCATCTTTTAATAATCTCTCTTCTTTCTTCTTTGTTATTATTTAAATACTAGTAAGAGAGAGAGTGAATAATAAAGAGTGTGCGTAGTAGAGTATTAATTTTGTGGCGAACTTTTTTTCGAAAAGAGAGAAGAGAAAAAAAAAGCTTATGAAAATCAATTTTTGTTCAAAAATGTTAATATCTGTACTCTCTCTCTTTACTCCTAATAACACGATTCCCTCAGCGGCGTCGCAGACTAGTTTTATGTGCGTGTGATTACTTCTCTCTCTTCCTTTTTCTATTCATCTATTATTCTGCTTCTTCTTCTTCAGTTTCTTCTTCTTCTTAAACTTCTCCTCTTTATTTATTTACTACTCTTGTTGGTGCTTATTTTCATCGCTGAAAGTTTCGCCGCCACGTTGACATCAAACATCGGCGGTGGCGTGTTCATCGCACTCAAAGGCGACGTCAGAGACGTTGGCGATGGGGTTGGAAGTGTCTTTGCTTTACTGGCCGTTGTTGTTGTTGCTGTGACTGGTGCGGCGTTTTCATCGCCGACCCGCGCGACCGATCCTCCTTGGCGCCTTGGCGTCGCGCTCTTCTTCGCCGCCAGATTTACGATTGGTTTGCCTCCGCACTCGAGTATGATATCTTCCACGCTCGGTTTCCCTTCGGTAAAGTATAAAATTTTCTCTATGCACTTGGCTAAAACTTCGTTTTCAAACTCCGGTCGTTGGCAAATGAACTCGATGTCTTGCAACTTTTCGAAATAAAACTCTCGCTCGCGTTCTGCTTTTTCAACCTCCAGGCGTAGAGACGCTAAATCTTCTCGCATGGCTGCTGTTGCTGCTGCTGCTGCGACTTCGGCGTTGTTGTTTTTTCTGTTGTTGTTGTTATTCGTGTGTGCTAATGCGTCGTTGTTATTTTGGTTCGAGTGTTTTGTCGTCGTCGTCGTTGAAGCGAAAAGAGTGCTATCGATATCGCGCGTTTGCGGTTGGCGTTTCGCCGTCGTCGTTTGGTGTTTCTTAGAACCCGCCGCAATCGAGCCAGAGGACGTCGACGATATCGAGTTCATATTTTGTCCTCCCCCTCCTCCTCCTTTACTCGCCATTCGTCGTTGCACCGGGTCGTACCCGTCCGTCGCCTCTCCCACGGTCACGTCGAAATACCGTTTCATCCACTGCAAAAACTCCAAGTTATCCAACGGCCTCGCTTTGCACAACTTTTCTACTTCAATATTCTTCGCAATCTTCAGCTTATCGAACACGGTTTGCAACACCTTATAATTTTGCACGTACTCGTGCTCTGCTCTGGCTTGGAAGGAAACCTTGTGCATCGGAACGATGTTTGGATGCGCGGCGTCCATGATTTGACAATAAATCGCCCCCGAGGCGCACTGTTCGACTTTTTGAATTTTCATCCGCAACAAAGTGTTCACCCACAAGACGAGCTCGTTTCGTCCGACGAAAAACGCCGGGTCCATCATTCCTATTCCAGACATTATTATTATTATTATTTTATTATACCTCTCGACAAAAGCGTAAATGGTTTTCCTTGTTGTTGTCTTTTTAAGTATGCGTGTGTGTGTGTGTTGTGCGCGTTTTCAGTGAGGATCTCTTTTTTAAAGAAGAGAGTTTTTGTTGTTTTTATTCCCCTCTTTTGTCTTTGCTCTTTTTTGTCTTTGCTTTGATTTGAGTATTTTCTCGAGGCAAACAAAAGAGATGAATCCATTATAAAAGTAGAAGAAAAAGAAGACAAAGTATATGACGCGTGGAAGATGACGACGACGACGACGACGACTTCGAGGAGGAGATCTTCTCGTCGTTCTCAAAACTCCAGCAGTTTTTTGAAGAGGAGGACGATTCGTCTCTTCTTTTTCTTCTTTCTTTTCGTTCTTGGTGTGCATGCTCCCACGACGATGATGGTGAAAACATTCGTCAACGCGGACTCGACGGGGAAACCAGAAGTAGGGCGAGACCCGAGAGAAATACCAAACTGGAACGATTATCGCGAACATTTTACGGTTTTAAATGAAGACGTGGCGTCCAGAACCGACGCGAGCGATGGGAACACCCCGTGGATTGAACACGTCAGTTGGGAACCGAGAGTGTTCGTCTATCACAACTTTCTCTCGGAAAAAGAAGCGAAATATTTACGCGACGCGCACAAAAAAGCATCAAAAGCGATGGATGACGAAAGCATGAAGACGACGTTTAAGAGAGGGCAAGATCCCATCGTGAACGTCATCGAGCAGCGACTCTCGGCGTTCGTCATGTTGCCAGAGACGCACGGCGAAAACATGTTCATCGAAAAGATAAAGAAAGGATACCCGAAAAGGCTGGAGCTTCTCAACTTTGACGACGAGAAAGACAAGGAAGATTTAAAGAATGGCGGGCAAAGATTTGCGACGACGGCGTTGTTTTTAAACACAATTTCAGAAGGGAAAGGAGGTGAGTTGGTGTTTCCGTTAGGGACGGAGAGACTTTACGACGATAGCAACGATAGTTACACTAGCACTCCTAGCGCGTGCGCGGGGAAATATACACTCGCGGTTGAGCCGAGAGTAGGCGATGCGGTCGTTTGGTTTAGCACGCACCACAATGGGAACGACGATTTGAATTCGGCCTCAATGCGATGCGACGCAGTCGCGGATGGAGAAGAGATGTTGACGGCGTACAAACATTGGAGAGTAGGGAGATATAATCACGGTAATTTTCTTCCCGACTACGAGAAAGCGACGGCGATGGGGGGGTCTTCTTCCTCGGGGACGAGCACTACGCACGAGTTTTAACTCGTGTTGTTTGAATGTGCTATGTTTAATATCAATAGATACTTTTAGTTTAGATTTTCAAGATTAAAGTGCGCGCGATGGTATTATATATTATTCGTGTTACAAGAGCTACTGGTACTACTTCTTTTCTTCTTCTCTTTCTTTCTTTACTTCTTCTTCTTCTCCATTTTCTGTACTCGTTTGAGGAGGTAAGAACGCCTTGCGCTCGGACATGGACTTCTCTTCGTCGTCATCGCCAAACAAATCGAGAACGCCAACTTTTTTCTTCTTCTTTTTGTTGCCATCGTCGTCGCCGTTGTTGTTCCCCGAGTTTTCTTTTTGTTCCTTCTCGGGAGAAGGAGAAGGCGACAAGTTTCTTTTCTTCGATGTTACCAACTCCTCGTTGTTCTTGTTCTTCGAAGACGGCGAAGTTGAAGTCGGTTGCTTCTCTGGACCTTCGAAACTCGTCGTCGGCGTCGACTCTCGTTTTATCGGCCTTTGCGGACTGTTTCGAAATCCTGGCAACAAGTGCACTTGAGCCGTTGGCCCGTGGGAAGGATCAATCAGAGGGGGTGAAAGTGAACGTTGTCTCTTTGGCGAATTCATAAAGTCCGGAGGACGGTGCGTCGATATTGGCGGCGGAGGCGATCCGCTTCCCGTAGACGTCGATTTTCTTCCACCAGAACCGCCAGAATCACCCTCGCTGCCGTCTTGGTAGTCATCAGAATCGAAATAATCTTCCTCGTCTTGAGTCATGGAGGAGTCTCGTCGTCGTCGTGCGGCGTCGTGCGCGGCGCGAGCGGCGATGGTTTCTCGAGAGAGATACCCGCTGGAAATTTCGGATCCATTCAAACTCGGCGCCGGTTGTATGCTCGACGTCGTCACTGTCGTTGTCTCTTTCGACGGATTGATGTTCATTTCGTGACGCTCTTTGAGAAGTTTGAACGTTTCGCAATACTCGACGGTATCGATAAAATCTTTAAACTTTTCCAACAAGTGCGCGACGAGGTTCCGCACGTTTTCGCGTCGCACGAAATCGACGAGCTCTAAAATAGCCGAGTTTAAGAGATTGTACTTCTCCCCGTTCGCGCGAAACGATCGCACGATTGGCTCAAACAAATCCGATTTCACCAAGTACCTGTTGTAGAATTCATCTTTCAATCCAACGCACGCTCGAAGGAGTTTTAAAGCGGCTAAAACGACGAATTTTTCCTTGCGTTTCGTCAGCGCTAAAACTTTCACCAAAACGTTGTTGCGCAAAATGTAATACTTTATTCGATAACCGTGGTGCTGCGCCATGAACACCAACAGATCGACAATCTTTGTTAAACTCCACGGCTGCACGTATTGCAAATGTTCTTTCTTCTCTGCCGCGGCATCACCACCGTTGTCATCGTCGTCGTTCTCGTCGGCACCATTTTTACTAGTTTTCTTCTTGCACTCTTCCTCGTTTACGGATCCAAAACTTATTCGCTCGGTCAACTTGTCCACGAAATGATCGTAAAACATTTCCAAGTACGTGTTCTTCTCTGTTTCCTGATCCATGTTATCTGGATCGGCTAATATGGTTAGTATTTCTAGAACCGTGCCTTGCAACCCATCGTCGCCGTCTAAAAAGAGTCTGACTAATTCAGACATCATGGCGTACTCTTCTTGCTTGACGAGCTTTTCCCGCAGAATCACCGGATCGTGCAACAAAGCGGACATGAAGACGTCCGCTGCCTTTACCTGCACTTGCTCGCTGTTTCCTTTCGTCAAAGCTAAGGTTAACACGTTCAGCAAATCCAATTCGTAAAGCTTTTGGTAGAGTTCCGTGCGGTGTTGAATGTGCAAACCAGTCGCCAGCTGACACAATTCTTGTAAGAAAAAAATCAAATCCGTCCACTCTTCGTTTTCTTCCGTAGCGGTAGACGTCGTCGCCGCGTTCAACTTTTCAAAAAGCGCGTCGAGAAAGAGTGGATCTTCATCCAACTCGCGCACAACTTCGGCGTTGTTGAATAACATGATCGAGTGCAACGTCTGAAATACTTGCTCGTCCAACACGCTCGGCAATATCATGTCTTTCAAATATTGAATTCTATACGTCTGATGAATTTTAGCCTTGGTGACTTCATTCGTAATCGGAACGACTTCTTTGAACACGGCGACATTTCTCAAGAAATCGCGATGGTGCGTGCGGTTTTCCGCCGGAACGTCCGGATCATACTCTAAGCTACCCACTACTTCCCAAACAAACTCTTCGGAGAACATGCAATCGAATAAATTCGCTTCGTTTAACATCACCATTCCTTTGACGCAGCGATACATTTCGTGCAAACCTTCTTCGTCTTCGAGATCCTCGCACGTGGTGAAGATGGACAACAGGCGCTTCAAATAATCCGGCGTGTTTAATATCATCGACGCGATGGACTCTCGCTGGAAAGGAGAACACTCGTTCAATACTTTCGTGATGTTTGAGAGTTCGGACAAAGTCGGTTCAGGTAACTTTGCCGGCGCAGCGCGGTGAAACTGATGGTGATGGTGCCCCGCGGATTGCGAGTCGTCGCCTTCGTAGTAAAACGATTTCCCGGTGAACTCGCCGTACTCGTCGATGTTCCCTCTGATGTGTTGGTTTCTCTGGTGATTGAACCCATCGACTAAGTCACCTTCTGGACCACCACTACCGTCGTGATTCAAGTGATTATCATCGTTCTCTAAATCCTCTAAATCGAACGGCGATCTCATGTTGTTGTTGTTGTTGTTGTTTAACTCGTTCTTGCTAAAAATTTTGTTGTTCATCATCATCGCGTCGCCTTCTTTATTATCGGCATCGATGGACATAGAATTCCTCCTTTGCGCGTTTTTGATTTGCTCCCAAATGAAATCGCACCCGTCTATGCTTTGAAAACTCAAAGCTAAGTCTATGCTTTCTCGCGGCTCTACCCAACTTATGATTGTTGATTGCCCGGAACGAGAATACGCCGGCTCTTGTTGGTGTTGGTGTTCTTCTAAAATCTTATGCACTAACAACGGCGTCGGTTTTGTTGTTGTCGTTGCAGATGCTGATCTTCTCCTCCTTTTCTTCTGTATGCTTTTTTCTTCTTCTTCTTCTTCTTCTTTATCATCTTTTCCTCCCGCTATTGCTGCTGCTTCGCCGTCTCGTTCTCTTCTTTCCTTTTCTTTATCGTTATCGTCGTCGTCTTCCTCCTCCTCCTCTTCTTCTCCTTCCTCTTCGGGGTAAACAACTAAACCCATGGATGAGAACACGTCGACGTACTCGCAGGAAACAATTCCTGTGCCGGTATCGTCCCAGTACCCTTCCGCGTTAAGTTTATACAACTTTACTCTTTGCATCTCGTAATTAATACTGTTGTTGTTGTTGTTGTTCGTGTTTTGATTCGCAACCGTCAAAGTCGTATTCTGAAGGTGAAGATTACTATTTTTCCCACCGTTTTCTTTTCCGTCCTCGTCAACGAGGTCATCGACCTCCTCGAGGCTGTCTGTCGGCGGCGAGGACGAGAGAATCAAAGCGTCCTCGTTTATGTTCCCATTCTCGTCCACAACCATCATGTTGGATCTTTCTGCTTCCTCTTTCTCATCTTTCTCCTCAAAATCATCATCATCGTTTCCTTCGTTTTGTTTTTGTTTCTTCTTCTTATTCTTCTTCTTCTCATCTTCTTCAACTTTATTTATTTCCACCGACGACTCCTCGACGATTGTTTTTGACGCGTCCACGTCTTGGATGAGCGCTTCGAGTGGGTTATCCCCGTCCTCCTCCTCCTCCTCTTCTCCGTTGGACATCATTTCGACAAATTTAAGAGAAAACTCTCTCAAATCTCAAATTCGAATTACGAAGAACGCGGGTGGTTTTTTGTGACAAAAGGAGGTTGCCTTTTTAAAACAACGTCTCTTTTTTTTTTCTCTCAAAAATAAAGGAGGGAGAAAGAACACACGCAAGAAAAACACTCTGCCAGACTGCGCAAAAAGACGATGTCGAGCGAAGACGTGATCGAGGAAAACAACGCGTTGTGGAAGTTGTTTCGACACGCCGGAGACTCGGGAGGCGTGTGTAGCGATATTTGTTTCCAACACATTCTTCCGAGATTGAATGCGACTGATATCAAATTCTTGTACGAGGTGAATCCGGAGACGAGAAAGTTGATTAAGATATCGTATCGCGCGAGTGATTTGAGAAGGAAGTTTGAGGTCGAAGAGATGTCGTCGATATCGACTTTGGAAGTTGCGTGGGAGCATTATCCGTGGGGTGGTAGGGGTTTTCTGGGAAAAGAGATGGACGAACCATATTTCTGCGATAAAGTTGCTCGAACGAATAAACTCGAGTTGCTCAAGTGGATACGAGAGGAGAAAAAGTGCGAGTGGGATGAAGAGACGATTTCAATCGCAGCACGTCAAGGTAATCTAGAAATGTTAAAGTATTGCGTGGCAAATGAGTGTCCTATGTATGAGGACGCGTGTGCATATGCTGCCAAAAACGGTCATCTCGAGTGCCTCAAATACTTACACGAAGAAGTCAAAGCGCCTTGGGCTTGGGGTACTGCCGCTTGGGCGGCTTTAAAGGGTCATCTTCACATACTCGAATATCTTGTTGAGCGTAAATTTGATCAATATAACGAATGGGCGTGTGCGAATGCAGCCGAGAACGGTCACTTCGACTGTTTGAAGTACTTGCACGAAACCGCCAAAGCGCCTTGGGACGAAGAAGCTGTACAAGAAGCGCACGAGAACAAACACACTGAATGTGTACAATACCTCCTCGACAACGACTGCCCATTACCAGATGGTTGGCGATACGAACATGGAGAGCTACACACGATTTAAAATCGCAGGTATCATTCATCAACAAAAAAAGAATACGAGAAAGGAGAAACAGCTTCCGTTTTCGAACGCGCGAAATACGCGAATATAAGCAGAGAGACATAGAGATATGGTACCAGAAACAGCTCTGAATTGAAATTAAGAGAAACATACATAAAAAAAGCAAAAAGAAAACCTGTCATCACGCCGACTTCTCACGTTATTACTAACCGCAATACTATTGGCGCCCAACGTGGCTTAATTTCGCTGTGCTGATGGGAAGCGATGGATTTCACGTGGTATGAACGACAGATAGGAGTAGGTTTTCATTTTAAGTATATAAATTTTTAAGAAATAAAAAACATTGAAGCGAACCCTAAAGAACAAAATGGAGGAACAAAAACGTTTTTGTTTAATTACATAGTTCTTAATTCAAAGGCTACCCTAAACATTTAGACTGTAGCTCCGGTCCCGATGAATTGCCCGAGTTGGTCTAAGGGGTTGGATTTAGGCTCCAATACGTAAGTGCGTGGGTTCAAATCCCACATTCATCATATTTTTTTGGTAATTTTCGATGTTATCACACTGAAATACTCGTCTAATTCTCTCTGCTACTTTTCGCGTTCGCATTTCGCGCATTCGCAATCAAAGTTGTATTGTTTCTTCAACAACTCCCGACGGTGCTGGCGTTTTTCTCCCTTCTCGTCGTCGTTCAAGTAGGATATCGTAATCTCCTCCCCGCTCGCGACGTCTTTTATCAATCGAACGCGAAGACGAAGACGAACGTTTTCAAAAAACGCGTTTGGCTCGCAACTGTGATTGTACGAACGCGATACCTCTGGGAATAAACCAACGCCAATCTTTTTTCTTCTTCTCTTCTTTTTGTTGTTGTTGTTGTTGTTGTTGTCATCATCATCATAATTATAATCGTAAAGCGTGTGCGCGTTGGCGCGCATCGCCCAAGCGGCTCGAACAAAGTCTTCCTCCTTTACGATTTCCTCGTCGGCACCCATCAACGCACGCGTATTCGAACACAGCGTCGATAAGAAATTCTTCTTGTTATCGTCGTGATGATAATCATTTGGAACGTGCGCCACGCACTCGTTCAAATGTTTCCGCAGATTTTCCGAAACTTTCTTCTTCTCCTCCAGAGTCTTTTCCAAACCGGTCCAACCTCCTAATTTTGCATACGCGCGTATGGCGAACCGATTGGGCACGTCGTCGAATGGATAGCGCGTTGGATCGCTCTTTTCAGCGTCTTTACCAGTTTCAAAGGCGAAACACTCGCCGCTCTTACGGTGATACTCAGACGCGGCCAATCGACGGCAATCGACGGAGCAGTACTTTTCGACGTTGCAGTATTCGCACTCGACGACGAAGGAAGAAGAGGATTTCAAAGACGCGTTTGGTTTCGTTATCTTCTCAAAACATCGGTGACAATACTCGTCTGCATCGTCGTCGTCGTCTTTTTCGCAACCGGCGAGCCAAACGAGCGGCGCTTCGTCTGAAACTATCGTCCCTGATTTCGTCTCTTTCCTCGTCGTCACGCGTCTGCCTTTTCTCTCGCACCAACTTATCATTACCACGACGTCGTCGTTTACGTCGTCGTCGTCGTCAATCATTCGCTGCTGCTGCTGCTACTACTACTACTGTTGTTCCCATCACTGCTCGCTTCACTCATCCTCATCGCGATCAATTTTGGATCATTCGCCGCCGCTTCTCTCAACACCGAGTCGTTCTCGTTCACGTATTTCAGTCGTTTCTTCGCGTTCGTTTTTCTCGTTTGCGTGACTGCAAACGCGCCGTGGCCTTTCCATTTCAATCCCCCGCGCGCGAACGGGCCTTTCTTCACCGCCATTTGGAGAAACTTGGTGATGAACATACTGTGTGTTTTTGCGACCCGCAAAGAGAGAGAGAAGAAAAGTGTACACGATGGATGATGGTCTGTGTGTGTGTGTTTGTGTGTCGTCTTTCTCCGCCCTAAATTTCCACTCTTTTTTGTTGTGAAGGCTTCGAGTCTCTCTCTTGCTGAACTTTTGACAACTTGTTGTTCACCAGTTGCTCTCATTTCTCTCTCTTTTTTTCTTCACACAACAACAACAACAACAACAACAACAAACTTCTTTTTTAAAATGCTGCTTCGACCGGCTCTTACTACTGCTCCGAGCGTTGGTTGTAGTAGCACTTGTAGTACTAGAAGAAGAAGAAGAAGAAGAAGAACGCGAACACGAAGAACAAAAGCGACAAAAACGCAAAATTCATCAAACCAACAACAACAACAAGCGAAAACGGAATCGTACTCGTTTTTCGGTTTAGCGCGAGCCGAGTTCCCTGAGAACTGGGACGAACCGAACAAAAAGATCAAATACGCGGACTCTCCTCTGGATTTATTCATCATGGGTTGGTTCATGAGGAAAATTAGCATGGCTTTAGGTGCCCCTTTCGACGCTTCGAACATCTCCTACGACGCGTTTATTGCTTTGTGTTTTCTGCAAATGAAAGGCAGAGAACCGGACGGACAGCGACAGATAACCATGGACGTTTTAACCTCGTTGATGCCACCGGGAGGAGAGAAAGTGTTTCAAAAACTGTTCCCTCTGAACAAGTTTAGCTTAGAATTGAACGCGAAAATCTGTCAGATTGTATTCGCGTGGATGGTTGGTCCGATGACGGTGGAGACGACGACCGAAAACGACTTGAACGAACCCATCGCGAGTAAAGTACAAATCACAAAGTGCAGATGGTTGCAAGAGTCTGGGTGCACCGGCATGTGCGTGAACATGTGCAAAACGACGACGCAGGATTTCTTCACGGACACGTTCAACATGCCGTTGACTATTAAACCGAATTTTGAGGACAAGTCGTGCGCTTTTTACTTTGGTCAAACGCCGCCGCCGATTGAAAAAGACGAAGCGTTGTTGTTCGGGTGCAACCAGTCTTGCTCCACGGGTTTGAACGTAGGCGAAGAGAACGTGCCTTGCCACAAACTCAGAAAGCACGAGAGTTTATTGTCGTCGTAGCGTTAGTAGATTTATAGATATCAATAATCAATGTATACAGAATAAAATTCAATAGAGTTAAATGTGCTAGTTTTCCTAAGTAGTTTGTTGGTAAATGAAGATGAACAGAAGTATAAAAGAAACAAGTTTCGAGGTACTTTCTCTTCTTCTTTTTTACTTTCTTTTGCCTTCCTTTTGGATGACAACTTCGTCCGAATATCTGATACCCTTCCCTTTGTACGGTTCCGGCTTTCTCTTTGATCGAATGATAGCCGCAAAGTTACCGACCGCCGACTTGTCGTAACCAGACACCGTCAACTCCGTCGGCGAATCGACTTTCACCGTGACGCCTGCCGGGAATTCGCACACATCCGGGTGCGCCTTACCTAAGGACAAGCTCACCGCCTTGGAACCTTGCATGGCAGCTTTGTAACCAACACCTACGAGTTTCAACTTTCTCTCAAAGCCAGTAGAGACGCCGACGAACATGTTGTTAGCTAAGGTTCTGTATAAAGCGTGTTGCTCTCTCGCCTTTTTCGTCGAGCTCGTTCTATCCACTACGATTTGTTCGCCTTCAACCTTCATGGAGATGTATTCCGCCGGGTACTCCAAGCTCAATTCACCTTTCGGGCCCTGCAGATCGTGATTGGAAAAGAAAAGAGAGATATTACAGTGGTGAGTTTTTATCTTTGATAGTCTTTTCTCCCCTCGCGTCGTTCGACGAAGGAAAGATGGGAAGAGTTTTCACCCCACCACCACCACGTCGTCGGCGTCTTTCGATAAGGAAAAACCTCCTCTCTCGCAAAAATTCGAGGTTTTAGATTCGCGAAATCACCCGCGTTCGACGCGTATGCGAGGTTTATATCCCCCTAAAATCACGGTAAAACTATTCAGAATACGTACCTTCACTTTTAAACTGCCTTCTTTCAAGTCGTACGTGACGCCTTTCGGCACCGAGATCGGTTGCTTCCCGATTCTCGAACGCTTATTGTTTCGGTCGGTTGTGGAGAGGCCCGATTCTATCGTAAAAGTAGTGCGCGTGGTAGTGCGCGATGCAGATTTCGAGACCGTCGGAGTGCCGACGAATCCACTCGTACGTTGGTTGAGCATCATGGCTGCCATATTTATTGTTGCGCGTATAAAAGTATGAAGATTTTAGTCTTGCGCGCGTTCCTTTTCGGTCAGAAAATTGAACTGTGTCCTTTTTTTATCCGCCGGCCCAAAACTTTTTTTTTGGTCTCTCGCTCTTTTGCTTCGCTCTCAAATTCTCAAAAATACGAGTCACACATTTTGCAAAAAACTTGAGTTTTTGTACGACAAAACAACAAAGAAACACGCACACACACACTCGCGTGGCGTACAAATAATACAGGATGGAGAACGAACAAGATATGAAGCGCGTTTGGTCGCATCAGAACGCAGAATTGGACAAGCGTGCGTGCGCTCTTTTTTGTTCTTTCGTTTGTTTTGCTCTTTCTCCTACTTACGTTTTTTTTCTTGACTCTCCTCCAAACGACGAACAAACAAACAGACATACAAGGTTTGAGCAAGAAGAAACGCGAGTTGAGCGACAAAATTCGACAGGATGCGCTCGATATAGAGCGACTCGAGAAAAGAGTCGAGGAGAACAAAAAGAAGCAAAAACAGGTGGAAAACTTAATCGATCAAGGCGTTCAAGCGAAGAGAAAAATTTTGGAGACTTCCAAGCACGTGGTGATGCACCTAAAGAGAGAGTCGGAAGCTTTTTTACACGCGAACGGAACGGAGGACGGGAACGAGGATTCTTATTAAAATGCTACTGCGAATTGTGCTACTACAACTCCTCGCCTCTATTCTCTTTTCTATCGTTATCATTTGGATTAGGAGTATTTAGCTCCTCAAACGCTCGATTGATTCTTTCTAAAACGGCTTTACTGCGCAACTGTTTCGCTATCTTTCTACACGATTTACCTTTCGCATCCTCTAACGTGATATCCGCGCCGTTGTTCAAAAGCATATCTAAAGTCTTCTCGTCTTGCGCGCGAATGGCAACGTGCACTAAAGCGTCGCCTCTTTTGTTTCGGAAGTTTGGATCCGCTCCGTATTCTCTCAACAAAATGTCCAACACTTTCGTGTGTTTCAATTCGGTCGCAATCAACGCCCCGGTTTTACCCACGTGCGAGACAAAATCCACCTCCACTTTCCCATCCTCCAAGAATACTCTCATCGTTTCCACGTGCCTCTCAGAATTTGTCCACAACGTTCTGTGGAACGGCGTAAATCCATCCGACGCGCTGACGTCGTTCGCGTCAATGCCGTAGGCCAACAACAGTTTCACAACTTCCGCTCTCCCTTGAAACGCCGCCGCGTGCATGACCGTGTACCCATCTTTCTCCGGTATCGTCACGTCCACTCCAGTCTCTAACAACTGTTTCACGATTTCTGTCTGTCCAGCCAACACGGCTGCCAATAACGGCGTCTGTTCCGTCGCTTGTTCTTGATGGTTTAAGAACGAAATCGGATCGTCAACGACTTCAAGCAAGGTCGTGAAGTATTCCAAATCGCCTCTCCGTGCGGCCGTTTGCGCTTCCCCGGAGAGAAGATCTTGTTGCCCGTTTACGACTACTTTTAATATCAGAAAGCTAAAGATAAAGAAGATATTTAAGCATAACGGGACTCTTCTTATACTTCTTCTCGTCATCATCATCTTTTCTCGTTTGTTCTTCTTGTGTGTTCCTTTCTGTCGAGTTTCTGAAGTGTCTTTTTTGCAGAGAAAATCATGAGAGAACTGCAAAAAAAACACGAAGGTGGTGAATTTATATATCATCGCTGTTTTGATACTCGTGCTCTCTCTCTCTCTCTATTTATGATGCGGCGAATACATCAGTTTGGTACGTCGTTTTTTATTACTGCGACATCTCTCTCTCTTCTTTTCTTTCCTTCCTTCCTTGTTGTCTTTGGAGAGGAGGAGGAGGAAAAGAGGATTTGATGTGTTTGATTTTAGTGTAGATGATGATGATGATTTTGGACGATGATGATGACGACGGTTCGTTTTTCTCTCTCTCACTCTCTTTCAACGCGCTGGTATCGTCTTTTTGTGCTGATAAAATCATCTCTCAATAATCTATCTGTGATGATAAATATCATCATCAAAAACAGGCATCGCATTCACCGTCTTCGTCGCCGTCTGGGTATCTCTGCTGCACCAGAGCGGCGCTTTGAAGAAGACACTTTCTTCTCGCAGCAACAACAACAACAAGAACAAGAGTGCTCTGCTAAAAAACTTCTTTAACTTCTTCGATGATACTCCTACTACGTCTGCAAAAACGACCACGGATTCTTCCTTGCACGTGTTTCTCTGGTGCCTTCCACTGATTTGCACGGTCGTATTCGGAGTCTACTCGTTAGTTTACATCGTGCACTCCGTGATATTTTTCCCAACCTGTCCGAAAGCGGCGGAAACGTTAAAGAAGGACATGAAACGAACGCAGAACGAGTTAGTCAAACTAGGCGTTTTTACTCCGAAACAGATGCGAGAGATGAATAAAGCACAATAATAAACGAATAGTAGTAGTAAATAGCAGATAAAATAGAGCGTTGTTTTTAGAATACATGTGTACAATAAGGCTAATATAGGTAATAATACAAATCATCATCCATCTCTTTCTCTCTCCAAGTTACGACGACGAATAGAAGCTCTTCGGAAACATCTTCTCTAACGAACCGCCGAGAATCAAATCTCTTTCCTCCTCCGTTAGATCCTCAATCTCGTTCACTATTTGCGACGCCTTCTCGTATCCGCACTCGTTGACGACGAATGGGAAATCGCTCCCCCAGACTAATCGTTCCGCACCAAAATGTTTGACTAAATCTTTCACTTGCTCGAACGTTGATTCGTACGGCCATTCTATTTTCTCGCCGGCGGCGACTCGAAACTGCGCCGAGACTTTCACCGAGACCTGCGGAAACTTTGCTAAAGAGAGTACTTTTTGCCAATTCGGGTCGCTAATACCTCTGGCAAAACCGAAATGATCGATTAAGACCCGCGTTTTTGGAAACTCCGTCATCAATTCGCACATTTCCTCGTACGATTTATCCAGCCCGTGAAAGCACATGAAACCAACAACCGCGTCTTTATCGCCGCACATGCGAAACATTCTTTTACCTACATCGTTCGTCATCTTCTCCTTTTCTGGCCACAAACCTGGGTTAAATCGAACAGCTTTAAACGCGCCCGCGGGATGTAACAGCTTTTCCAACTCTTTCTCTCCGTTTACGTTTGGAGACGGATTCGCCAACGCGCACAGGACGAACTTTCCAGGATATCTGTTGACAGCTTTTTCCAAATACTCGTGGTCGAAGAGCAAGTTTATCGGTTGCACAATCATAGCCCCCGCGACGCCCGATTTGGCTTGAACTTCGACCAACTCCTCCACAGAACCAGGCACCGGTGGAACTTTACCTTCCTGGTAGCTGTACTCTCCAGGCCACACGTGCAAGTGCGCGTCTAAAACTTTTCTCGATTTTGACGACGACGACGACGACGACGACGATGGGTTTGATGCCATCGAGACGATGATGGTTTTACTTTTACTTTTACTACTCTTACTGCGCGAACTTTTTCGACGAGAACAAAACTTCGACGACGCGGTTAAAGTTTTAAAACCGAAGACTCTGCCCGCGATGATAGAAGAAGAAGAAGGAGAAGAGAGAAAGTGTTGCAGAAAAAGCATTCGCTCTCAGTATTTATTTTCTTTGTGTAAGTGAGGAGAAGAGAGCGGTGACTTTGAATACTAATATAAAAAAATTCGGCTTGCTTATTACCCTAATGTGAGCGACAGCACTCCGCTCGCTACGTCACGTTTTCAAACGTGTTTCTACTGCATAATCTGTTTTGTATTTCGTCTATTTCTTTTTACTTTACTTAACTTACTCTGCGTCGTGCTTCTTTTCTCCTCTCCTTCACGACTTTTGCTTCGTATTTTTCAATCTTCTTCGAAAGCGCCTTGACTTTTCTCGTATCGGTTCTTTGCTTGAGAAACTTCCATCTGCGGACGATTTGTGTTTGCGAACGACCAGGAACGGTGATAAGACTGAAATCTACATCCACTTCGTTCATTTCGTCCGAAATGCACTGTTCTTTCACTTGTTCCAACAGAGAGGCGTCGTCGTCGTAGCCTCCCCAGGCTCCGTTCTCCACCATGAAATCCCCTTTTTCGCCCGCAGCTAGGACGTTTTTCCAGTGAGTGAAACACGACTTTTCCGAACGATTACCGCCCAACTTCTTCGCGACGACGGTCCAACTAATGTTGTCTAAAAATTCCCCGTGTTTACCGTCTTCCGGGTTCCCGAGCTCGATGCCGTGTTCTTCGTAATACTCCTCCATGATTTTTCGGAACTTTGCTCGTTCCTCATCGCTGAATCGCCCCTTCTTTACTTCTCCTCTGTTTTCGTCAAAAATATCAAATGTGCTGCGATATTTATCGCGACAATTTTGGCCATCGCGTCCAAGCCTCTTTCCAATCTCATTCCAAGCGGTGTTGCCGTACCTATCTACTAAGCTTTTCAATCGCACCTTTTCTTCGTCGGACCATTCTTTGTTCCTGAGCTCGTCCGCACCTTTCGCCGAACGAATGAGCGTTCTCCGAATGCGTTCATAGCACTGCTGCGGATTTCTCGTGTTTACTTCGGCGCTAATTTCGTAGTATATAGTTTTATCCAGTTCACGTCGACTTTGGTTTCGTTCTCTCAACAAGAACGAGTAGTCTTTGCGGTTGAACTTGTCGAGACAGCGGTTGCTTCTACACCACGTTTCTAAAGCATTCGTCAACGCTTCCTGCTCCGTCTCCGACCACTGTCCATACTTTTGTCCTTCGAGATTGTGTGCGTTCCACTTCCAATTCTTTCTTCCTTCTTGTTCTCCTGCAACTTGTACGTCGTCGTCGTCGTCGTCGTCGTTGTTTTCCTTTGGCTTTTTTCTCGATTTGTCTGCCCGTGGTTTCAAAATCTCCTTCTTCTTCCGTTTTCTGGGAACGGATTGTCCCCGGTGTTCTTGTACCTCTTCTTCTTCTTCTTCTTCTTCTTCTTCATAAATCTCGTATCCATCTACCTGTTGTAATGGTAGCTCTTGTTGCGCTCGTCCGTTTCGTTGATTCTCTTCTGGTTCTTCTTCTTCTTCTTCTTCAACTTCTTTCTTCTTCTTCTTCTTCTCAATTCGCCGCCCAATTTTCTCCTTCGTCTTGTCCTTCCCCTTCTCCTTTTTCTTTTTCTTCTTCTCCTTTTTTTCCCGCTTCCTTTTGTCCTTCTTCTTGTCCTTGTCCTTGTCCTTCCTTACCTTCTTGGCGCTCTCTTTTCCCAAAAGGGAAGAGAACACCGCCTTCAGGTCACCCATGAGCTATCAAGAGAAGGAGAAAATTTCTGAAGAAAATGCGAGAAACAGGATGGAAGAGAAAATTTCATTTAAAAAGAAACAACGCGTAATTGTGTTATTCCCGATTTTTTATTACTTATTAAAGCTTGGAAATTAATTTTATGGATATGCACATTTTACACTTACCTAAATTTCAATTTTCTCGGGAATAAAATTAATTTAGTTTTTTATAAATTCGATGAATTCTCCATATTACACCTAAATAACTAAATAAATACAAATACATTTAATTTATGATATAATTACTTTTTCGCATCATTTACGTGAAATTTAGAAATCGTGTATATCTATTTATCCCTCTTTGGTGTTGTTTTGAAGAATATTTTTATCAGAAGAATTAAATAATTTCCCAAAATAAAGTAATTGTATTAGAAATAAATGTGATCGGGATACAAACGAAATAATAATATTATTTCAAATCAGATGACGAAAAGTAGGGGGTCGAATGAAATCGTAATAGTATTTAAAATTAATTTTTATTTTCTAAAATTTTAAAAGTTCCTCACAAGGAAGAGGGAATCCTCCTTCACTTTTTCTCATCCATCATCTCCGACAAAGAAAGAGGAAACTATCATGTCCTTCGCCTCCTCTTTGTGCACGTTTCTGCCCTTTACATCCTCTAGAAGCGATAAGCGCGTCTCGTCTTTGAAAAGAAGCTCAGTTCACCATCGCGTCCGAAAAAGTTGTAATAAAAATGGAAATTCATGTTCTCCGATTTTGAGAGCTGTTGCAGATGTTCCAAACGATGATGAAGGACAAAACAGAGTAGAAGAAAACGAGTGGACGTCCACAACGTTTCAGTTGGACAGGATTCTCGAAGTCGCGATCAAAGCAGCCAACGAAGGTGGCTACATAATGCGTAAGTTTGGTTCTGAGGGTGCGGATATCGTCAAGACTAAAGTAAACACGAGAGATTTGTTAACGCAATACGACAAAGAGGTCCAAGACATCATTTGCTCGAAAATAAAATCGAACTTTCCTAACCACCGAATACTTGGCGAAGAAGACGTCGCTCCAGGCGCAGATGCAGCCATAAAAGCAACCAAAGACGCTTTCATTCCGAAACAAAGTAAAAACGACGATGGCGAAGACCCGAATGGCGATTACGTGTGGGTGATAGATCCAATCGATGGGACAACCAACTTCGTCTCAGGCATGCCACTCTCCGCCATTAGCATCGGCGTCTGTTCGCTCGAGACGAAAGAAGTCGTCGTGGCTGTCATTTACGACCCGTTTCGTCGCGAAACGTTTCACGCGATTAAAGGTCGCGGTGCTTTCATGGATGAACGAAAGATATCCGTCGATAACTGTTCGAAAATAGATGATTGTTTAGTTGCCACCGGGTACGCTCCGACCGAAGAGAGCAGTCGCTTCCTCCTCGAAACGACCACTAACTTGACCAAATACCCCGTCCGCTCGATTCGTATGCTCGGTAGCGCGGCGATAATGTTAGCCTGGGTAGCTTGTGGAAGAGTATCGTGTTACATAGAAGAATCCTTAAACGCGTGGGATACTGCCGCGGGTGCTTTGCTCGTTGCCGAAGCTGGCGGCGTTTTCACCGACTTCTCCGGAAAAGAGTACGACATATTCACTCGAGAAACGCTCGCGAGTTCAGGGAACACGGAGGTGCACAAATTACTTCTAGACGCCGCCGGCACGACGACGACTGCGTCGGCGCAGAGGTAGGAGAAGAGCTCGTCGTAGAAAAAGAGGAGTGTTACAAATATAGAGAGAGTAGCTGCTGCGTTGTTTAAGAACTAGTAAGTACTGTAAAGAAGTCGCCGAATTCCTGAAATCCAAAGCGAGAGAGATTTTTGTCCTCAGAAGAAGACTTACTGAGTTGTTCATCTCGATACCCACAGAACGACAACCCAACACTACGAATACTCATACTAAGAATAACAACAAACACAATAATGACGATTCGAGTCCATCTTCTCCCGTACGCGCCGTCCAAAGAGGAGAAGGAGTTATTCACGAGCGGTTTGAGAGGCGAAAACGTGCACAACAAGCGAGTCACGAAACGGTTTGAAAATCTTCTCTCGAGAAGAGGAATAGGAGAAGGGAATTTTACATCGAACAACAACAACGTCACATCGTCATCCATAATAGCCCGGATGAACCCGTTTAGTACCGATGAAAACAACGCGTCTTGTCTGGTGAGCTGCGAAGGGTCGAAAGGAACTTTACGATTTTCGAAAATCGATTTTGACGACCGCTCGATTGTACGAAAATATCAACTTCAAGTCGAGGACGAGGACGACGACAATAATACTAACGTTGACGATGAAAAGAAAACCGGGAAGAAAAAGAGAGTGGTGAACGCGAGAGATGTCGCACACTTTGAGTTCATAGACGACAATCAGATCGTATTCGCGCAGAGAAACTCAAAGAATATTCTCTACGCCGAGTTGACGAAAGCGGTGCACTCGCCCTCGCAAGTGTACTTGTTCGGCAAACACGAAAATCCCGTCTCGTGCTTAGCGGTTAACGCGAATTCAAAAATTGATATCGTTGCTTCAGGAGCGACAGATGGATCCTTATTCGTGCACACCATCAAAGATGGTAAAAAAGTCGGGTCGTGTCGAAGGGCGCACGATGGAGAAGGCGGCGTGAAGTGCGTTTCGGTAGTTAGAGAGATGGAGGAAGAGGAAGAGGAGAGCAACGGGGATATTATCGTTGCATCCGGCGGTACCGACGGAATCGTCCGGATATGGATCGTAGATTCGGACAATATTCGCCTGAAAATGTTGTGTAGACTAGATAACGGAGTTTCGCCGATTTCGTGCGTTTCCTTGAAGTATTACAAATCTTCTTCGTCTCCGTCTCTGTCGTTTGCGAGAATTTTTGTTGGATCGAGCAACGAGGGAACGTTTCGCGTGTGGAAAAGTACACTATTCAAATCTGGAGGAGATATTAAGAACGCAGATTGGAGCGTCGAGCTTTTACAAAACGCGGTGGCAAAGCGGTTGCGAGGAAATTTCAACAACTCCGTCGACGTTGAGTCTTGTTCGATGAGCGAAGACGGGAGGTCTGTCGCCTTTTCTTCAAATGGCGTGAACAGTGAAAGCGATGTCGTCGAAAAGTCCATACTACAAGTTATGTGTCTGAAAAGAGATACTAGTAGCGATAATAGCGAAGAGAAACAACAAAAGGAAGAAAAATGGGTTACGCAGGCTGCAACTGAAGATTTAGGCCCGCTTTGCGGTTTGCGCTTCCTCGGTTCTCATCGACTCTTCGCACCGAGCAAAGAGAACGGAGTTCCACGAATCCTGGACGGAAATTTGAAACCAAGCAGGGTAGTGGCAGCGGATGGTGTTACTTCAAAGCCAGTTACTAGAGCAAAACCTCTCCCGCATCTTCCATCCGCTGATAAAGAGGATGAGATAAAGAGAAAGCAAACAACGAGCTCTTCGGAAATAAAGAAATACGAAGACGAGAGCGAGGAAGAAGAGGCAGATTATGACGACGACGGCGACGACAAAAGATCATCGAAAGAGAACGCAAGTATTTCTCCACCAACGATAAAGAAAGTATCGTATCCATCAATGTCATTTTCGCCAACTGTAAACCTCGAGGATATTTGGAATAGTTCGAAAAGAGAACCGCGAGTTTGCGACACCCGACGTTGGTCCCCAACTAGTCTATTGCTGAAAAACGGACATCCGACGCGTGTAGATTATTAGATGTATAAAAGAATATATAATGTACAACAGATTTCTATGTATGTATGTAGCTAACAGAACAGCGTAATTCACTCGCCATTCTCGTCGTAATATCGATCAGAGGCTCCTTTGCTCCCAGTTGGTCTCGAAAAGTGCTTTGACGCGCGCACATTCACGGAGCGCATTACCGCTTCACCTTCTTTGATGCTCATTTCCAAAGCTTTGCTCGCGCTATAACCTCGATGCTCGGTCAAGCGAGAAGAAGCGCTCGAGCTGCGAGACAGCGCAGCGGCTCTCTTTTCAAAAAACGCTTGGAGTTTCCTAGAGTTGTGTAAAAGCTCCGCGTCTCTTTCTTCTCTTTCTTCTTCTTCTTCTTCTTCAGAAGTTGCATTCGTGGTATTCGTCAGAGATAAGATGTCTCCGTCGTCCGTGTGATCGTCGCTTTTTGGAGATGCCGCTGCAGCTTCAAAGCTTGCCCATGAACCAAGAGGTGCGAGGTTCACGTCGTCGTTTGCCGTCTCACGCAAACTGAGCGAAACCGAGGAATCAGTCTTGCGAAGTTTCTCACCCGAGACTCTTTTCTTCCTATGTGGCGATACTCCGCAATAATACGGAGAATTCAAGAACTCGCGCGCTTCTAAAGACAACTCGTCGTCTTCTGGGATTTGGTGATCATCGAAAGCATTGAAATTATTATTATTTCTGCTGCTCGTTCGAGACAAGGGACGACTCGAGGCGCGAGACGACGGAACAGTCGGAATCCCCTGCGCAGAGTCCGAACGATACAGAGACGCCGAGCTATTACATCGACTCGTTTGACGTTCGAGAAGTCGCCTATTGATATCCCTCAATTCTTCGATTTCATCCTTAGCCATGCGCAAAAGTGAGTCTTGCATCTCGATGCGTTGTTGCTTCATTTGGAGTCTCTTGGTCGCAGATGCCGCCGCCGCTGAATCAGAAGATGTAGCCGAAGATACTGGAGAAGACGGAGAAGATGGAGATGATAGCGATGAAATCATGTTATTATTATCATCCATATCGTTTAATCCGAGGGCATTCGACCACGCCGCGATATTGTCTTTTTCATTCTCAGATGTTCGAGACTTGAGCGCACGTTTGACGTTCTCAAACTCGCTTTTATTTTTGGCCGCTTTTTCCTTTTCGATGCGGAGCTCTTCTTGTACTCTCTCCAACTTTACTTGTTCTCTCGATAGCATCTCTTCGTGCGCCTCCCGCACTTTTCTAAGTTGCGCACCGTAATATGCACCAGCGTCGCTTTCCAACGCAGTTTCGAGTTCCTCGTTTTTACTTTCCAAAAACGTGTTGCGTTTCTCTATTTCCTCAAGCCTCAGGCGTAGAGTGTGCGTTCTCTTATCCTTTTCGTCCATTACCTTTTCGTGTTCTTCTATCGTTTTCGCAAGCGCCGCTCTCATTTCCTTTTCGACTAATGTGAAGTTTTCCTTGGACTCTTCGAGTTCGCGCTTAAACTCTCTCGCTCGGATTCGCGACCGACTGGCTTCAATCATGAGCGCTTCATTTTCTTCTCGAGATGCTTCTTTGTGCGCTACGAGTTCATCTTCGAGCCGTTGCGCTTCTCGCATTGCCTGCACAGATCGATTATCTGCGGCAACATTCGCTTTTGCTGCATTCTCCATCTCTAACGTCGCTTTCTCGAGCACCTCAGATACTACTTTCGCTCTCCTCTTCTTTTCGCTCGCTCTACTATTCTCTTCTGCTTGCTCCTCCTCTTCCTCCTCGTCTCTGTTCGAGGACGAAGATTCAACGTACTCTTGCACTTGCTGCTGAGCGCTGAGCACATCCAAACAGCTCTTCAATTTGAATCGTTCAATCTTTAATTCATTCGTTTCCTTCGTAAGTTCAAAGCGTTCAGTTTCCCATCCCTCGTTTCGTTTTTGCGCCGTGCTGGCGAGTTCTTTATACCGGCGAAGTTGGAGACGTAACGCGGCTACTTTCGAGTATAACTCGGTTTCACCATCTTCCTCATCGATCAAAGATAACGCCACGCGTTCTTGTTTCTTATTTACCGCAAAAGTATCCTCGTTTGCTTCTTCTCTTCCTTCTCGTTCTGTACTTCCTTCTTTTTTTGGTGTTGTTGTCGGAGTGAGCGCTAAGATTTCAGCCACTCGTTGCACGCGTTCGAGGACATTCTGCCGTCGCAACTCGCGCTCTTTTTCCTTCTCGACGTCGAATCCAGACTGTTTATCTTCTTTCATCGTGTGCTCATTTTCTTCTTCTTCTTCCTCGCGAAAAGTCCTATTTTTGTTCCTATTAATTTTTTGGCCTCCCGTTGCTGAAAATGGAGAGGAGGAAGAGGAGGCTGCAGATATTTTCTTCTCTGCCTCTTCGGAAAAAATATTTGTCGAGTCAGCGACTCTTCCTTCCTGTTGTTGGTTGTTTTTTTCCTCCTCTTCCTCTCCCTCTTCTTTTCCATCCTCGAACGACGAGGACAACGACGAGGACGTGGATATAAACACCGACGATGGACTCTTCTTCCCTCGCTCGTGCTTGCACAACACCGATGCTCTTCTCGTCGCTTTTTCTTTTCCTTCTTTCACTTCTTCTTCTTCTTCCTTCTCTGCGATCCTTTCCGGGGAGATATTATTCGTATTGATTGTTTTTGGTGTTGTTTCAAAGGGTGGAAGCGTGTCTTTTCCTTTTTCTTCTTCTTTCGATGACTTTTTGGCGCCAACTCTTCTTTCCGTCCGACAGCGACGACTTTTCTCGGCCGCTGATCGGTCGCAATCTTCCTCCCTCGTGATCATCTCCTCGCACGTTTCGATACCAAACTTGGAAAACGTGACGCCACAATCCTCCTTCTCGTCGAATTCGGTCCACAAAGTCCTCTCCGGATTGTCTGGACGACGGTAGGAGGACATGTTTACCGAGTCGAAAATCTTTTTTTTCTCTCTTTCTCTCCCAAAGAAGATGGGATCGGTTTTCTTCTGATGAGCGAAAAAAAAAAGAGCTCTCTTCGCTTTCAAACGAAACGACACTGTTAAAGCTCTCTGTTGTCTTCTCAGGAATCCGGTAAGGCGAGAGAGCAACACACACACGCACTCAGAGAGAGAGAGAGAGAGAGAGTCTCTCTTCTCTTTTCTCTCCTCACGACGACGTGATGAGAAGACTTTTGTGTTGTGAGGAAAAGACTGATGAAAGAAGTTTTTTTGTGCACCTTTTTTGCGAAAAAGCTTCGTGCACGCCCCACTTTTAAACAACCAACAACACCAAGAAAAAAAGAAAGAATACTACGAATACTACGAATGATATCGTCGTCTCACCTCCTCTCCGGGTCGTTCATCGTTTCTTCAACTCCTCCTCGAGGTGGACGAAACGTCAGCAGCAGCAACAGCATCAGCAGCAATAATAATAATAATAATAATATTAATAACAACAACAACAACACTCTTTTGAGGAGAAGGATTTCAACGAAAAGTAATAAAAAACAACGACACCAAAACCAAGGACGATCATCGAAATTCTTCGTCACCGAAGCGGGAAGAAGAGGCAAAGCGAAAGAGGACTTATCATCTTCTCTGAAGGTGGGGGAGAAGATTAAAATTCCAATCGTTGGCGTGGAAGTTCCGAAACCGAAACTGCCGGCGAAAGTGGAAGCGATGGTGAGTGGGAACGAGCGAACGATTGGTATTGTTCTCGCGTCGTTGGCGATCGTCAAGGTGCGCTTTGGCGGGAGAAATAGAAGAGGTTCGATGGGACGATTGGAAGAGAGAGGGATGTTGGACGAAAATCGAGAGGTGGACGAGGAGAAGGTTTTTAAAGGAATGATGAAAACGGTCAGGACGGTGGACATGCCGGAACTTACAGAGCAGCAAATCATGGCGGCGAGGGAACGACGAAGAGCCTCGAGAGCCGGCGACGCAAACTTAGCGAAGGAGTTGGAGACGGTGGAAATTCCCGCGAACCATCCGTTCGCGAGTAACGAGAAGCTCGACGCGACGCAAGAGGCTGAAAGGAAGAAGAAAATAATAGACGCAAACTCGCCGAGACGAAGGACGAGACCTGCGGCGCCGAAACAGAAGTAGAGAGAGAAATTTAAGAGAGAAGAAGAAAGTTGGGGGATTAGAGGTACTATGTGTTAATCAAGCTTTTGTTATTGTATAAAACTATTTTCTATGAACTAAGTTCCTACTATACTATACTATACTATACTATACGAATGAAGTTCATCACTAAAGCTCGGCGTTTTGGTTATACTCGTCGTCGTTCATTGTCGGTTTATACGCGTACTCTTCGCGTCTCGGCGGCGGCGGATTTTTTCCGCTCTCGCTCTCGCTTTGATGATGACTTTTTTTCTCATCGATATCAATCTTTTTGTGATGATGATTAGTATCGTTATTCTTGGTCTTCGAGAAATACAGTCGCGGGTGGAATCGCGCTAGAACTGGCGTTCGCTTTAGAACCACGTGCAAACACGCCGTCACGAAACAGAAAAAGCCGAGCCATAAAACGATTCGTTCCTTCTTCGCCTGCTTTTCCAACGTCTGAATGAGTTGCGATCCATCTTTCAACGTACCCGAGTGCGTATCGTATTCCAAGTCTGTTTTTTTCATCGTGTTACTACTCTCGGTCATTTGCATGAGCGTTGTTTCCCCTTTCTCGAGTTCTTGGTGCATCATTTGTCTCGCTCTGCGTAACGCGTCCGTGGAGTCCTTCGCCGCTTGGACGGACGTTTCTTCGCTATCGGGAAGTTCTCCCGCCCGTAATTGTCGGCGCTTTTGTTTACGAAGCAACAACTCGTCCCGCTTTTTCGTTTCCTCTTCCACGTCTCTCCGTTGTTTCTTCGCTTGCGCTTCGCGAAATAAGCTTTGGACTCTTTTCATGGCAAACTTTCGCTCTCGCACGATGTTTCTGATCTTCTCCTCGCAGTCGTTGTTTTCATCGAAACCGTCTGTCGTCGTCGTACTCCTCCTCCTGCTGCTGCTAAAATTCGTTTCCACGTTCATCAGCACGTCTTCCGCCACAGATTCTAAATCTTGAACCATTCCTTTCAAAGCCTGCACGTATTTCCGAGCGCGTTGCAAAGCAGCTTCTCCCTCTTCTCCTTCTTCTTCTTCTTCCTCGGACGAGACCGTTGTTGTTTTTGTCTTCGGTGTCGTCAAAAATTTCGAGTTGAACGCGTCGATGTTTGAGAGGATATTCCGTTCGCACTTTTTGCACTTCTCCGCGGACTCTCTGACGAGCGCAACGATTTCTTCTTCGCCTTCGTGGTCTCCTTTCTTTTTTTTCCCTCCTTCTCCTCCATCGTAGGAAAAGGAGTTTGTATTATCGCTCGTCATTTCGTCGCCAAAGTGGAAAGAAGGAACGCGAAAGAGGAGGTGAAAACGACGATGGAACAAATTTTTGACGAAAGTCTTCCTTCGAAATTTAGGTCGTGGGCGAAAAACAGCTTTCTCCCAAAACTCAAATCTCTCTTTCACACACTTCACCAAGACATCATCGCGTAAGAAAATCCTCACAACAATAGATACGCATAAGGATTCAAGATGTCAACTTCTTGCACCTTACGAACGAGGAAATTCATGTCCAACCGCTTGTTGAAGCGCAGACAATTCGTAAGTGTTCGCATCGTTTAGATTTTTCCCGCTTTTCGCGGAAGCATTTCAACTTTCACAGACCCGCCGCTTACGCGTAAAGGAAGAAAGGAGAGAAATTTTCGCCCTTTTTTTGTTTGGTTGCGAATTGCGCGGGAATAGGTGCACTCGCGAAGTGTTCACTCCAAATCAAACGCTCTTACTGACGACTCTATTCTTTTTCACAACAGATTCTCGATGTTCTTCACCCAGGACGCGCGAATGTCCCGAAGGTACGCACTCAATTTCGTAGATTTTTTTCCCAGCTCGGGAGACCTAGTCACAAGAGCAGAGTTTCTGGGTTGCGTGAAAATGATACATGTGTTTCATCTCAACGCTCCCTCTTTCTCTTTCTCTCTCTTATTAGCCTCTTTCGTTTCTTTGCAATCAACGTCACCGTAGACGTGCATTGAACGCGCTCGATTGGCAAAACGGCGCGTATCGAAGACGATCCGAAACTCACCTCTCTTTCTTCAACACTACAGTCTGAACTCAGAGAAAAGTTAGCCAAGATGTACGACATCGCCGACGCGACGCAAGTCTCGTTGTTTGGCTTCAGAACGGCGTTTGGTGGCGGTAAATCTACTGGATTCGGCTTGATTTACGACGATCTCGACGCGATGAAGAAGTTTGAACCGAAACACAGATTAGTCAGAGCGGGTTTGAAGGAAGCTTCGCAAAAATCGAGAAAGCAAATCAAGGAAAAGAAGAACAGACTCAAGAAGGTGCGCGGCACGAAGAAGGCCAAGACGATGTAAGTTAGGTAGATTTGTATTGGGGAAGAGAGTGATAATAGAGGAGTGCGGACGTACAATGTGTAGCCAAATTATTTGTAAGTTTCGCTTTTTACTTTCATATTAAAAGAAAACAAAAGTAGTTTTGTTGCGTTGGTGGTCGCGACTAAGTATTTTATTGATTCGTGTTTTTTATTCGTAGCACTCTTTTTTTCTTCATTTAAAACGCGAACCCGCCCATTTCCGCCGCTCTTTCCTTCTCAAACGTTTCAAAGTATTGGTAGATGATGGTCACCGCCAACAAAATACCCGTACCACTTCCAATTGCGCCCATAAAATCTGCAATAATCGTCAACATTCCGATGCACATGCCCCCGAACGCCGCCGCCGTCGGGATGTATCTGTTCAACTCTCTTTGTAAACTCGACTCACGGTGACCCGTCATAAACATTTGCTGTTGCTTCAACTGCTTCGCAACGTCACGAGCGGAAGACCCAGAAACTTCGATCCACGTCTTGGAAAACAACGCGCACGCGGAGAGCATGAAGGTGAGATAAAACACCGCGTGTAACGGGTTCGCCGCAATATCCGCCAAAGACGTCGGCGGCGAAATGTAATACACCAATCCACCGACTGGCATTAACTGACCAGAACCTTCGGAGGATTCTTGCCATCTCCCCAATAATTGGACCAGGAAGTTGCCTCCGTATCTTTTGTACAACAACTGCGAGATGAAGTACATGTTGGACACCAAAGCGGATTGGAGGATGATTGGCATGTTCGACGTGTAGAACAATTTGATCGGGTAGTTCGAGACCATCCCACGGTTACGCTTCGATCGAACCGGTAAATCCACGCGAAAGCCTTGGAAATAAATCACGCCGAGAAAAATCAAAACCGTGGACATCAAGTTCGTGATGTTTGGTAAGTTTTGACGGTAAAACGCTTCTTTCAACGCTCTCACTTTGTCCGTTCTCGTGAGCAACAAGTGAAACAAGGCAATGACTGCGCCTTCAAATTCGGTTCCTCTGCCACTGTTAATAGTCGTCGGCGAGAACGCTTTCCAGATGATCGATTCGCACTGGTTCGTCGCGATAAACAACGAAATACCTGAACCCAGACCGTAGCCTTTTTGTAACAAGTCGTCCAAGCAAATGACAATCAAACCAGCCATGAACAACTGCAAAACGATCAAAAACGCGTTACCCATGCCCATATCACGAACATCACCGTAAATACCCGAGGCTACGTACGCCACGGCTTCACCGATGGTGATCAAAATCCCGAGGAGTTTTTGCGCGCCGTCCAACAAAGCTCTGTCCTCTTTCAAGGAGTGATCGACATCGATAATTTTACTCCCCGTCAACAGCTGCATGACGAGACCGGAGGTAATAATCGGCGATATCCCCAACTCCATGGTTGTTCCTCTGTTTGAAGCCATGATAACCCGCGCCCAATACAAAGGATCCGCCCCGCTCGTGTTTGAAATACCATACAAAGGTAATTGCGAACACACTAAAAACACGAACAACGCGACCGTTGTGTACAAGACCTTCTCTCTGAATGGAATCTTTCTGTCCGCCTGTTTCACCTCTGGGAGGAACGGAAGAAACGGTTTGACTAAATTCAGCAATCGAAAGTTGGAAGACATCTTTTAAATATAATATTATGTTCTTAATATTACGACGACGACGGGGAAGGATGGGGGGAAAAATGTAACGCGCGTGATTCGATGAGAATTATTTTTTCGATCGAGAAATCCAATCTGACGGAAATTTTTTCGATTCGAAAGCATGCAGCTTTAGAGTCTTCATTCAGTTTCGAGCGTGGCAACCCATCACACAAAACACATCATTGGACGACAAATAACACGCACTTGCAACGAGAAGACAACAACAACAATAATTAAATAATAATTGAAATACAGAGTATATTAATAATAATAATGTCGAAAGCGTTCGCAGGTCTCAAAGCGGTGCACGAGTTGCGGTTCCACTTATGCCAAACGTCCAAACACTCGGAAGGGGCGAGAAATTTCCTCCTAAAATCGTACGAAAAGTTAAAAGCGGCGAGTCCGACCACGCCGGTGTTGATCAGAGAAGCGCACGGGGTGGAACCGAAACTGTTCGCGAGATACGGTAAGAAGAAGAGATATTTTGTGTTATAATTTGTATCTGTTTGTTTGTTTGTTCGTTCGTTCGTTCGTTCGAGTAAAAAGAAAAAGAAGAGAGAGAGAGAGATCGAAAAGAGACCTGACTGACTGAAATCCGTTCTTTTCTCAAAACATCAAAACAGATTTCGGAGAGGAAAAGAGCGTGGCTTTAAACGATATGAGCGAGAAAGATATCGAGAAAGCCGTCAATTCATTGTTAAAATAACACTTTAGGTTCTGTAATTCTACACTATTAGCTACATTATATAGAAAGAGTTGAGAAGCACGACGCTGGGGCGCAGTCTCTCACGCGAGGCGCGCGCGCAGACACACACACACACACACACTCTCTCTCTCTTTCTCTATTACTATCTGCTACTTTATGCTCCTCTTCTTCTTCTTCGCTCCACTTCCTCCACCTTCACCTACTCCGTCTGTTCCTAACTTTAACTCTGCGTCTGCCAACTGTTCAAACTCTGCGTTCACTTTGTCCAGTTTCTCTTTCGCTTTTTCCAACTCTTTGTTTAACTCTTTGGAAATTTTCTCGTGCTCCTCTTGTAACTCTTCTATTCGTTTCAGTTGTTCTGCCGGGGTACCTTCCGCGTCTGGAAGCTGCTCCGCTAACATGTCGATAACTTTCGAGCTCTCGACGAGTTGTTTCGTCATCTCTTCAATCTGTTCCTTCGTGACGCCTTTTTTTATGTTTTGATTTGGAATCTCAATTTGAGGAGGAATAGAATCGCTCAAGGCGTTCGTCGTGTTGAGTCTTTCAGCCGGAAGTGCGTCTCTTTGCAACGTTCCTATGGAGTTGAACATGAGCATGGCCATGTGATTGACTTGATCTTGAAGTTGGGTGACCGTGTCCGCCATCTCTAAATTATTTCTTTTATGTTATAACAAGAGAGAGAGAGAGAGAGAGAAGAAGTTGTGTCCTGATGTGTGAAAAAATGAAGAAAGAAAGAATTGGTTTTGCGTTTTGTTTTCCTTTTCTTCGCGCGCGTGCTGCGTTCTATGTGTTAATCAAATGATAAACTCTTGCTAATAATCTCTCTGCTACATGTGAATAAATATACACATCAGGTGTTTCCGAAGAAGCACTCGCGTAAACTCGGCGGTAGTTCATCCGCTTCGACTGATAAGCTCCCGTATTTTTCTAAACTATTCAACGCGTTTTTATAGTACCTCCGAAACGTCAAGCACTTGTACACGCCTTTCAAACCTGCCAAGTGAATTAAGAAATCTCCATCCTCGTAAAACGCCAGTTGAGAATTAAACACGCACGCGTTGACAACTTTAGTCCTCGCTCTCACCGTGTTCGCTTTCTCGAACTGTTCGCCTCCAACTTTTTGCCTCCATATGTTCGTCTGGTACAAATAATGAAACGCCCTTTGCTCAAAGTGAAATAGCATTTGCCACGGCGCGGCGCCGACGAGTTGCGATTGGGACCACATTTCGTCCAAGAACCACAAGCTCCACTCGGTATTTCTGATCATCCACACTCCACAATTCAAACCGTTTCTATCTGCCGCTAATATTTGATCGTACTCGTAATCGACGATGTCTTCTAATTGCACGTCAAAGTTTACTATAACCGTATCCACGTCCAAGTATAACAAAAAGTCATACTTTGGTAGATACTTTCGCATGGCTAATAACTTACTCCAAGACGCCGGACGACTCGAGTCTACTATTTTTTCGTCATATATCATGTCGTATCCGTGTCTATCCGCGTACGCTTGCTTATTCGCGACAGAACTCGCGCAAATCGAGTGCACGTTCCCGTCGCAAATAACAATAATACCAACTTTTGGATGGTGCACTCGTTGGCCTGGCAAATTAGATAAATCGGGATCGTCCAAGTTTGGTAATATCTTTGGTTTATCGAGTAAATACTCCGGCGCTAACTGTTCAGCTTTACACGGTGTTGGCCTTTTTATGTACCCCCCGAAATATCTTCGTCCGTGCGCTTTATACATTCCCGTGAACACGTGTAAAAAACCAGGAAGGAAATTCCAAATTCCAATAGCCACGAGCATCAGGAGAAAAAACTGCCTGCGTCTCTGTCTCTTCAAAAAAGAGGATTTCCGTCGCAACCGGTGACGAGGCGTCAACAGTTGCGGCATGACGACGTAAACGATAGACGACGATTCAGTCTTTTTCTGTCGCTCTCGTTTGAGTCGTATATCTGCGCACAACAGACAGACAGACAGACAGACAGAGAGGAAGAAGTCAACAAGAAGAAGAAGAATCGGCCAGTCACTTAAGTTTTTATGAAGGAAGAGGAGTGAGAAGCAAAGGTCGGTCCAAAGTCTCTTCTTGCTTTTATTATTGAGGTTGAAATTTAGGTCGCGCACAAAAAACAAGAAAATTTCTTTTTCGGTCTCTTCGTCAGTGTTCGTCAAAAACTCTCTTCGAAGCTTTTTGGAAGTTGAGAAGAATAATACGTTACAAAAGGAAGGCATTCATTTCATTCCGTTCTTAATAACACGCGGCATCATCACTCTCAGTACGTAAAAAGAAGAACACGACGATGGACGAGAATCCGTTCGGCGGCGACGAGGACGATCTCGCCCCAAAAATCGTGAACAAGAACACAGAAGAAGAAGGAGTTGAAGAAGGGAAGAGAATAATTGGCGAAAAGACGACGACGACGACGAAGACGGAGGAGGTGACTTCTTCCATAACTGAACAACCGAATAAAATTCCATCGTCGTCGACGAAGAAGACCTCCTTGTGGGGCGACGAGGACGACGAAAACGACGTTCAGATAGAAAAAGCGACGATGAGTAAGAGGACATCTGCAACAGGAGGAGAAGGAGGAGGAGGAGAAGGAGTGAAAAAGAAGAATTTCTTTGGCGACGAGGACGATGACTCGGCAACGACCAACGTGATGTCTTCGTTTCTTTCGTCAAAAAATGACGGCCCAATGTCGCAAATGGCCAGTTATCACGAACAAACGTCGTATTCATTTCACGGAGGTAGCGGAAATGATGAAATGGCGTCGCCGTTGGCGGCGTTTGAGACGGTTATTCCGGGAAGTAAAACGGCGCTGTTGCGAGAGCAAGAGTTGGCAGCCTCTTCCTCGGCGCAAAAGAAGAAAGAGGAGGAAGAAGATACGACTACTTATATCAACAACAGTAACGAACCGGCACGAGAAAGATCAGAATTCAGGCAAGGAAACATGAACAACGACAGAAAGCAAGTGGAAGACGAAATTGTAGAAATCCAATTAGGGGACGACGATGATGCCACTCATAGTCAACAACAGCACGGAGTCGCGGAGCAGTTTGATTCACCGTTCAATAAACCAGTAGCACCTCCAGCGTCAACCACGAGTGATCCACCACCCCCTTCATACCAGGACTCGGTAATGTACGCAAATCCAGCTATTCAGCCAGGAAATTCCATGATGATGAATTCATCAGCTCCAGCGGTGATGAGGGCCGAGCAGACATTTGAAGCATCTTCAATGCAACAACAACAACAACAACAACAACAACAACAACCACAGTATTATCAAACAGCGCCGCCACCGCCAACATTACCTCAGCAGACGTTTAACAGACACGAACTGAGCGGTGCTCTCTCGCCGTCGTTCCAATTTTATCCTCCTTACGATCCAGCCAAAGACGAAACTTTAGTCAATCTCGGCGACGAAAAGAAAACTGAGCTCGTCGCGTACATCACCGAGGCAAAAACGGAACCAGAATTTAATCAACAAGGTGGCCCTGGGCTTTCGAAGAAAGTAACGCGGTATAAAATTAATTTCAAAACGAATTCAGATAAGTTTATGCAAAAAGAAGCGATCGTTTGGCGCCGTTTTTCGGATTTTGTGCAGTTACACGATAGACTGTTAGAATCGCATCGAGGATATTTCATTCCTCCGAGACCGGAGAAATCGATAAAAAGACTCGGCGACGAAGCGTTTGTGCAAGCGCGGAAACTCACGTTGCAAAACTATCTCGAAAAGTTGATCAAACACCCATCGCTTCGCACATCTATGGCATTAAAAGTGTTTTTGACGCAGCAAGATTTACAGCAGTCGCGAGAATGGCACGCACTGGCAGTTCCCGCCGCGGCATCTTCAACGATGATGTCTTCTCCGGCGGGTTACCAGCACCAAGAACAGCAGCAGCAGCAGCAGCAGCACCACCACCAAGAAACACTTCAACCATCAACTCCAAGCATGCAATTTGCGCCGGATAGTCACATGATGGCTTCTTCTCCGATCGGAGGGGTGAATCCTGCTTCTCCAGGAGGCGCCGCCAACGGAGGGAGTGCAATTTTTACGCAGCAAAATGTATCGGCTTCGTCGATGATGACGTCTCCATCCGCGACTTCTCCAGCAACGCCAAACCGATCCTCGGTTGGTAAATTCTTTCGAGAGCTCCGTCAATCAATGGCAACGTCTTCGGCAGTTGCTGCGGTCGGAGGGGCATTTGGGATCGAAGCCGCAAAGCCGAAAATCGTCGAAGAAGATGCAAAATTTTTGGTGGACAAGGAGAAATCGACTAAGTTGGAGACCGAATTGTGCGGTCTGAGCTTGAAAACAGAGAAAATATTGCAACGAGAAGAAAAATTCGCCGATTCGTTGGGTGCCTTTGGATTAGAGTGCATGAAGTTCGCCCGTGTTGAAGAAGAGGCTTCGGGAATCTCCGGTCGATATTCCGAGCCTGGCACTCGACTAGCGACTGCCGCCCAGTTTTTCCGCAAAGTCGGCAATGCCTCTGTTCGTGCCTCTCGTATTGCACGCGCTGCTACTGTGCAATTAGCTAAAGCGATGGATCCGTTGCATGCGCATTTGAACTTGATGCCGTCGGTACGCAGAGCCACGCAGCTCAGAGCGGACACGTTGTTATCGCTGCAGACTTTGCTCTCAGATCAAGAAAGACTAACGAATAGAATTAACAAACTCGCTCCTGATATCACAAAACATGTGAAAATAGAACAGTTGAAGCGAGAACTCGAAGAAACAAACAGATTAGCGGAAAATGCGAAAAGAGAATACGATTGCATCCGCGCTAGACAAGCGAATGAGTTCGCGAGATCAGAGAAAGAGCGCGTCGAAGAGTTTGAACAAATGCTTTTGGGATTAGCGCGAGTGCAAGTCGCCCAAGCAGAAAGAACTTTGAGCGTATGGCGCAGCTTGGCAGAGGAGCTCGGGGCATCCCCTCAAGAATGGTCTCAAACAATCTCCGTAGAAGAATCACCTCCTGAAAAGGAGGCCGTTAACAATAGTGAATAGAAGCGCACGTTGTAATGATGAGGAAGAGAAGGAAGAAAAATACATCCTATTTTATAAAATTTTCAGCATTACAACGCTCCTACGTATCTATTATCTCTATTTATGTCCTCACATTGCAACCTTGAAATTTGGCGTTAATAAAGTGTCGTTATCGGCCATCATTTTTCTAACGCTCACAACTTTTCCATGGTCTAGTATTGGCGCTTCATCTTCACCCTCACCCGCATCTTTATTCTTTCCTTCCTGCTGGAGTTTGCGTTGCTTCTCTGCAATCTCAGTCGCCAACATTCTCACGCCCCAGTGATGCAATAACACGCCGAATAACAGTTTTACGACGACTAATATAAGAAATCCTAACACACTGACTGCTAAAGACTCTGTTGTCGTGTATGTTGTCTCTTCTTTGGAGTCGCGCGATTGATATGAATCTCCAACGCGTAAGGTTTCATACAACGGCGGAACGACTCGCAACAACAGAGCCGCCGGAGCGAGAGGGACAAAACCAACTACTCGGTGTATTTTGTACGACTGCGCCAACTTTACATGTTCTCGACAGAACTGTCTAAAATACCGTCTATATGTCGCCGGTCGTAAGCTGTTGAATTTTGCCATGAACGAATGCTTGACGATATCCACGAAGACTTCGCTTCCCAAGACCAAGAGGCAGTCGGTGGCAAACTTTTTAGTCAAACCACCGGAAATGGACCCGGCAGCGATTATTCTTTGCGCGGCGACAAAGAGCAAGCACACGGTCAAATGTACGCGTTCAATGATATCCAATCTCGTCACTCCGAACAACTTCGCCTCGTCTTGCTTTTTGAAAACGTGGCCTTTCATTTCCGAAAAGTTATTAGAAATTAAAACCAACAACATCGCGTTGGTGTGTGAATTCATTGCCACGGATAAAGTTACCGCGTGGAGCAATAACACAAACGTATGCGAAGCCGTGGCAAACGTCGACAAGATCACGTCCACAAAAAGTTGTAAACCGCAGACGAAAACGTCCCTTCTTCTCGAAAACTTGTGCTGCGCGGTGTCGACAATTTTATCCACCGAGTGCGTCAACGCGTCTAACACGTTGCCATTGAATGAGCAACATAATTTATCAAAGCACTCTAACACGGATGCTGCCATATAAAGTTTGATAACTTCTTGGCCTCTAACATAATGATACAAAACGGAAACATCCAATGAATAGCTTAAAAATACAGCCGCGGCGAGCATGGAAAGCCAGAGTAAATCGCACAGTTGCTCTCGCGCGAGAGGATGTTTCGCCCACGACTGTCGGCGCGTCATTGGCGATGGCGGATCGCCATCGCCGTCAACATCTGGCGAAGAAGCGTCCATTTTCTTCCTCAATCCAACAGCCGCGGCGTACTTCGCAGGATTGAAAAAGTAACTCGAAATAAGCGCGAATAAACCCCGGGATGTTAACACGAACACTCGCACGGGAAGCGAAGTCAAGATGCCTAAAATCGCATCGCCGCACAACAAACAACCATAAAAACACAAGCGCTCCAACTCTCTCGGCAAGTGCCAGAGCAAATCAAACACTCTCTGCCGAGCGTTTGCTAATTCTGCGTTGCTTTTTTCGTCGTTTTCTCTGTTTGATGGCGCCAAGCCCAACTCGGCTAAAACGTATTCCCTCCAAAAGTAGTTTCTCTTCGCGTTCGATTTCTTTTCTTCACCGTTTTTCTTCTCGTTATTACTGCTCGTTGTATGATTATTATTATTATAAATGGTAGTAGCACTGCTACTACTCGCACCATTATTGGGCAGATGTTGATGCAAAGACCTCGCTATGGTCTGAATATCCGCCGGTAAAACCGGCGATGTCGTTTCCGAACCTCTCTCTTTCTGCAACTCCTCCTCATCCGTCGTCGCGTCCAATTCTTCCTGAGACGTGTTGAATTGAGAGTTGCTCTTGCGTCGGTGTAAGAACCAGTCCGAGGAACCTCTGCTCATGCTCGCACTCGCCGTCTTCCGCATTTTCTGATGGAGAGTTTATTTCTTTCTTTCTTTCTCTCGCTTTGGCGAAGAGACTGATGATGCGTGTGCGGGGGGGAAGGATGGTTTATTATTATTGTGCTGCGCGAAATTTGAAGAAAAGTGTGCGTTTGAGGAGCAGAAGAGAGAGATGAGAAAAAAGCCGAAAAAACAAGAGCAACGAGGGGCGAAGAAAAAGAAGAAGAAGAAGAAAAACCATTTAGTAGTGGTCTCGCCATAAAAAAACGGTGGTTTACCCCGTGTTGCGACGAAGGAATCGCGGAAACGCGACCTTAATCTCATGGAGTCTTTTTCTAAGAGTCCTCCAGGGAAGGGCGACAATCTGTCAACCTCCCCGTCCTGGCGGTACGTTCGGATTTATTATTATTATTCTTTCCCGTTTTTGCGGGGTGCTCTTTTTGCTCCCTTCTCGTTTTAGCGGAAAAAATTCCGTCTTTTAGACGCGCTAGGGATGTCGCGAAGTCGCGAAATCGTCTGAAAACGCAGAATTTGAAAGTACAAACACTGACAAACGTTTTATTTCCGCTCTCTTGTACTCTCGTGAATACATAAATACATAAACAGGGACTACGAGACTTCTTTTTCGCAGTTATTGAGTGATGAGATTCTTAAAACTGAAACGCGCGGAGATGTGCCGCCACGGAGTGCATCTGCGGTAGACTTGGTACGTTTGGTTACACAATATCGTACTCATGATTGTTCTTCTTTCGAAAACGGGTTTTGATTCGGATTTTAATCTTCGGAGGTGGCCATACGCGCTCGTTTTCCGTGAGCCGCCACCAACAAAATTTCGGTTTTGTGTCCAAGAGGGCGAAAGTTGTGGTCTCAGGTCGACCTGAAAGTGGGCTGCAAACTTCGTGTCAAAGTCAAAAGTCAACATATGTTACTTCACTGCGCACATCTTTTTTTCTCTCTCTCTCTCTTTCTCTCTCAAAAAAGTCATTATACTTACTAATTGAACACTATTATTTATAACAACAAAAACAGCCGTATGCAGGAAGTGGTGCGACATCGGCTGTCGGATCCTCGGGTTTAAACAAGACGGGCGGTTTCGGCGATTCGTTTTACTTGAATCAGCACGCCGGGAGTTTCGCGAATACAAACGATGCCGCTTCGTTGACGTCAAATGGCGGCAATGCAAATAGTCTGTTACAACCAAGCGGTTCGAGTGGAAAGACCGCTGCTCAAAGTTACGGAGCGGCTTTTAATAACGATGCTCTCGGCACGGACGTGCATCGAGGGTTGAATCCGACGAGCTCGGACGGTTTAGCCTCAGCGTTTGGTAACATCGATTTGGCTGGAGTTGCGAATAGTTTAGCGCGACCATCAACTGCTCCACTACCGCCGCATAGTTCTAGAAATGGATTGAATTCTTTGCAAGCGCATCACTCGTCTCGGCTTGGTGATCAAACGACGAATTCTGCCGGAGTTGCGGCTGTCGCTTCTGGGATGGGCGGCGGCATGGCGGGAGATCTTTCTGGGTTGCAAGCACAACAAGCACTATTGCAGCAGCAAGCCGCGCAGCAAGCGCAAATTAATCAATTCTCTATGCAGCAGATGCAATATAATACAAATGCTGGCGGGGCACACCATCTCCAACAACAAGGGCTTGGCGGCGGTGCTGGTAATTTACCTGGGTTTGATACCTCGGCAGTGAATCAAGTTGCAGCAAACGGAGGTACCGTGGCGGAAGTGTATCAAGCTGCTTACGCGGCTGCCTTGTATGCTCAGCAGCAACAACTCCAGCACTTGGTGCGCATGCAAAGTGGGGCCGGTATGGTTAATCCGCAAAACATGGCGTTCCCCGGTGGAAATGTGAACGCAGCTGCGGCAGCAGCAGCTGCTGCTGCGGGAATTAACGGCATTGGCGGAGCGTACGGAGATTTGACGAACAGCGCGAATGCCGCTGCAGCTGGAATGCTTGCCTCTCAACTCAACGGTAATCCACACTTGGGTTTCACGAACATTGTCAACGGAATGAATCCGCTCATGCATCAGCAACAAAACATGGGTGGTAATCTTGGACGAAACGGTCAAAGAAACGATGGAGGTGGGAATAGGAGAGGTTCCAGAGGTGGACGAAACAACGGAAGAAACTCGGCGTGGGGTAACGATGGGGGTGGCGGTGGTCCGCGCGGCAATCCATTAACGAACAACGCAGAGCTCGCTACTCTGAACTCTGCCGTGCCTGGTGCAAACGGATCACCGACGGCGGAAGAACTCGCGGAGATGGATTCGAGATTTGGGTCCATCGAAGAGTGCGTGGGTCAAATTTCTATCTTGGCCAGAGACCAATATGGTTGCCGCTTCCTCCAGCGTAAGTTTGACGAGGACGGTTCTGCCGCTATCGACGCGTGCTTCGACGAAATTATCGAAGAAGCTGTTGACTTGATGATGGATCCGTTCGGAAATTATCTGTTGCAGAAACTTTTAGAGTGTTGTTCGGATAAACAAAGAGCTGATGTCGTGCGCGCCGTTTCGGTAGTCAACGAGAACGCAAATACAGGCTTACCTGAGTTGGTCTCCATCGCTTTGAACGCACATGGAACGAGAGCAGTACAGAAGCTCATCGAAACTTTAAGCTCGGACGAGGAGATTGAGCTCACCACGAAAGCTTTGCGTCCTGGCGTTGTCACCTTGATCAAAGATTTGAACGGAAACCACGTGGTCCAACGCTGCTTGCAGAGGTTGTCGGCTGAGGATAATCAGTTCATCTATGAGGCCGCGAAGAAGCATTCGGTTGAAATTGCTACTCACCGTCACGGCTGTTGCGTGTTGCAACGATGTATTGACCACGCGACTGAGGAGCAAAAACGACCGCTCGTTCAAGAAATTGCCGACCAAGCGTTGACTTTATCGCGCGATCCTTTTGGGAATTACGTGGTGCAATACATTTTGGACCTCGGATTGTCTTGGGCAAACGCTGAAGTCATGATGCGATTAGTTGGGAATTATGCCGAGTTATCTATGCAGAAGTTCTCTTCAAACGTCGTTGAAAAGTGCTTGAAACTTGCGGATCAGCAATTGGAGGAGCACAGAAACGTCGTCGTTCGCGAAATCATGTCGAGCCCTTTGTTGGATCGACTTTTGATGGATCCGTACGGCAACTACGTCGTTCAAAGCACACTTATGGTCACGAAAGGACCATTACATGCGGATTTAGTGGAGAGAATTCGACCCCACTTACCGCTCATTAAGAATTCGCCCTTCGGGAAGCGAATTTTAAGACTTCTTCTCGAGAAGGCGCACAACAAGTAAAAAGTGTTCGATGCGCTTTCTCGAAGAACGAAATTGTTCAAACAGAAATTAAAATACATTTGTAAATAATGTAGAAGGTTTTGCTTGTTTTATGTCATAAGGAAAACAAGCCAATTGTACGAAAAACATTTGGAGGGTGTTTAGCGGAAAAGAGAGCAAGAGAGAAATAGATTATGTGGATTAAAACTAGAGGTGGGTAATGTTTATAGTCTAGCACTCTAGGGCGAATCAGACGCGAGAATGTGCTTTTTGCATTTCATCGCGAAAGACGAACCAAAGAGAAAGAGAAAAATAGAAAGAGGGTGAAAGGTAACGTTCGAAGCAGAGTTCGAGAAAGCGTTATCTTTGCTGTATACAGAAAGAAAATTAACAAAATTGTGTTTGTATTAATCAATTGTAAAGCACCGCAACTACTACTAAAATTTAACATTATATTGAAACATATCTCGTCCTCTCCGCATACGCGACTCGCGCCCATATCAACATTTTTTCAAGGCGTCCAAGACTTCTAAGAAATCTTGCGGAGGTTCTCTAGAAAAATCCAAACTCTCGCCAGTTCTAGGATGGGTAAATCCTATGGTTCTCGCGTGAAGCATGGGTCTCACGCTTCGTTTCCCTACTGCCTCTGCGTTTACTTTCTTTATTCCTGGATTGTTCAACAGCTGTTTCTTCACGCGTTCCTTGTTCCCGTCGTACGTTTCGTCTCCGAGGATACCACATCCGAGAAATTTAGAGTGCACGCGTATTTGATGCGTTCTTCCAGTATCCAACTTCCATTCTACGAGACTTGCGCTAGTCGCAGTATCCGCTGAAGTAGGGAATGTCTCTAGTGTTCTATAATTTGATCTTGCGAAACGTCCTGTTCTGAGACTCGAGGCGATGCTCATGCGAAGCCTATTTTTTGGATCGCGACCGATTGGCTCTTCTACAACTCCTGCAGATGGATTCGGATGGCCTAAAACTAACGCGACGTAAAGTCTTCGGACTGATCTCGCGGCAAACTGATCGCAGAGATGTTGATGCGCCGCGCCGTTCTTTGCGCAAACGAGAAGTCCAGATGTCCCTTTATCCAGTCGGTGAACGATTCCAGGACGAACAGTCGTATCCTCTTCCTCTGGTCCTAAGTACGGCATAATTTCATCATCATCATCGTCATCGTCATCATCGTCTTCTTCTTCTTCGTTCTGTACTTCTGCAAAATCTAAACTCTTCGGAATCTTCCTCCCTTCTTGGACGACTAAGGCGGGGCATCCGCAGTGATATAACAACGCGTTCACGAGCGTCCCGCTCGAATGCCCAGGCGCTGGATGCACCACCATCCCGGCCGGTTTATTTATAACAATAACATCCTCGTCTTCGTAAATCACGTCCAATTTTATATCCTCCGGTTCAGCCGTTAACGATTTCGCTCGTTCAATCGTCAATCGAATAACGTCTCCTCTTTGCACTTTGTACGTTTTCTTCATCGTCTTTGTTCCGTTCACGAAGACGTTCCCGTTGGCGATGGATCTCGCCACCGCGCCTCGGGTTATCTTCTCCTCGCGTAAATTTTCCGCGATGAACGCGTCCAATCGAGACGGTTTAATAACGACAACACCATCATTCGCACCAAAAGCTGAAGCAGAAGCGGCGATAATCTCTCGAACATTTGTGTTGTTGTCCTCCTCCTCGGAAACAACGAGTTCGTTAGACGAGGACGAGGAAGTAAAAAATAAACTCTCCCGTCTCCTGCTCTTTTGATCACACGAAGAAGAAGACAAAGGAGAAGGAGACAAAGTGCGAGTCCACCACGACGAAAACACGCTTCGCTGCTGCATGGTGGTGTAATGATGCGACGAACAAAAGCACCGTCTCGCGAGTAACATTTTTTCCTTTGTTTTGGGGAAATTCACTCTTCATAACTCCATTTATTATCCACACGCACACACTACTACTGACAGACATACGTCGCACTGACACGTATTTAAAATAACACAGAAGAAGAAGTTTAAGACGAAAGAAGAAAATGGGCGCGTGTTGTTCGAAACCGGTCGAAGAAGACACCCCGGAAGTCATCGCAGAACGGAGAGAGCAGATGTTAAAAGCGGCTGAATTGAGACAGAAACAAAGCGAAAATCGAGGCGTGAAAACGCAAAAGATGAAGACAAAGTTGAAGACAGCGCAACAACAACAAAGCAGAAAAGGAGGAGGAGGATTAAACGAAGGCGAGAAGAGAAGAGCGGAGGGTGTGGTGGCCGATTGGAACTCTTAGAGAAGAAGATAAGAAGAAGAAGTAGAAGTAGAAAGAGAGAATAATAAATATGCGTAAATAGAGAGAGTGATGATTCTTTTGTATACCGGTATGTATGTAATTGTATTTTATAGCAGAGAGAAAAAGTGTTTGAGATGTTGTGGATGTGTTGAACTGTTGTTGCAGTGTAACTGTTGTTGTTCTCATTGTTGTTGTTGTTATTGTTGTTGTTGTCGTCGTCGTCGTTCTTTAATCCGACCCTTCGGTCGTTTTCACGGTCAACCCAACTCTCTCAAACTCTTTCTTCAAGCTCCCGTCTTGGTGCATGGTCATCAAAATATCGCTCCCTCCCAAAAATTCCCCGCCGACGAAGACTTGCGGAATCGTCGGCCAGTTGGAAAACGATTTGATTCCGTTCCTTAAAGCGTCCGAGGCTAACACGTTTCTTGACGCGTACGGGATCCCGTAGTGGTCTAAAATGCGACAGGCGACGTTTGAAAAACCGCACTGAGGGGCGTTCGGACTTCCTTTCATGTAAATCACCACGGTTTCTTTCGCAACGTCCGAGGCGATTTCCTCGTGCGCGTTCGACGCGTCCACGTGCGACTTGGCCGCAAAATCGTCGTGACTTCCCGTCGTCGTGCTGAATACATGCTTTTTGTTGTTAATGTTGTTAATGTTGTTGTTCTTAAAGACCAAGTGGTGTTGTGCTGCTCCTACCGAAGAAAACGAATGAGAGGAACCAGCAGATGAGAAATAACTCGTCGACGCGTATCGAGAGAGCGCGCGTCTGCTCGTGGAAGACAAGAGACGTTGATGAGAAGACATTAGTATGTATATGTAGATAATGTGTTGAAATGTATGGAGTTTTTAGAGTGACGTCTCTCCTCCCTTTTTCTGTGTTTTGACAAAATTTCTCAGATTTCTCAGTCTCAAAACGGTCGCTTTTCTACTTTCCAAAAAAAAAAAGAAATCGCAATAATTCGCGTTTAAAGAAGAAGAAGCTTTGATTCGTCAGAGCACAAAACGACACAAAAAAAGCGTGTCTTCTTCTGCTACTGCGTATAATACTCTTGGGGCGAGGACGAGAGCGCAAAAGGGGCGGATGGGCGAGAGAGATTTGTGGGACGTGATTGTGAATAACGACGATATTTGTTTCCAACACATTCTTCCGAAATTGAATCAAACGGATATCAAATTCTTGTACGAGGTGAATAGTGAAACGAGAAAGTTGATTAAGAGATCATCTCGCGCAAGTGATTTGAAGAAGAGGTTTAAGGTCGAAGAGATGTCGTCGATATCGACTTTGGAGTTTGTGTGGGAGAATAAATCGTTGTGGCCGAGTTGGTGGAAATACGAAACATATTTCTGCGTTGGAGTTGCTCGAACGAATAAACTCGAGTTGCTCAAGTGGGCGCGAGAGGAGAAAAAGTGTGAGTGGGATGAAGGGACGATTCTTCCGGCCGCAGGACAAGGTAATCTGGAAATGGTAAAGTATTGCGTTGCAAATGAGTGTCCAGTCGATTGGAGAGCGTGTGCATTTGCTGCCTTAAACGGTCATCTCGAGTGCCTCAAATACTTACGCGAAGAAGCGAAAGCGCCTTGGGGTTCTGCTACTGCCGCTTCGGCGGCTGAATATGGTCATCTTCACATACTCGAATATCTTGTTGAGCGTAAGTATGATCAATATAGCGAATGGGCGTGTATGCATGCGGCCAAGAACGGCCACTTGGACTGTTTGAAGTACTTGCGCGAAACCGCCAAAGCGCCGTGGAACGGTGACGCCGTACGAGAAGCGCACGAGAAAAACCACCCCGAATGTGTACAATACCTCCTCGACAACGACTGTCCTCTCCCACCTGGTTGGCGATACGAAGATGGAGAGTTGCACGTGCCAGAATCAGAAACAGAATCAGAATAATTACACACGTCCTAAAGCCGCTGCACCCTTGTAATACTAAAGAGAGAAAGAGAGAGACATACAACAAAACACTCTACGCTCTCTCACTTCAACTCTCTCTCTCGAGGAATTCGACTCTAAACTTGGCCAACTCTTGCTGCACTTTCTCTCTCGCCTTTTGCAACCACATCTGGTCGGTTTCCTCGCACTCCTTTTCTTTTCTTCGTTTACTGTTTTCTCTTTCTTCTTCTTGGTCTTCTTGGTCTTCTTCTTCTCGTTGTTCGAACAGCGCGTTTAACGCGCTCGTCACACTCGAGTCCGTCGTCGTCTTCTCTAAAGCTTTCTTCCTCTTCTCTTTCAACTGCTCAAACTTCCGATCGTCTCTTTCCAACCACGCGCGTAACTCAATCTCTCTCACTTTCTCCTCCCTCTTTTTTGTCTCCATCTCCATCTCCATTGTACTCGTTCTGAGTTTCATCTTCGCCACTCGAACTTCCGTCTCTCTCACCTGTCGTTCTTTTCGTTTCGCGACGGCGTCGAGAAAAAACACCAACTGTTGCAACTTTGCGTTGTTTTCCTTTTGCGTTTTCAGCTTCTCTTCCGCGCGGTCCACCGAGCGAGACAACGACTCCGCCGCGGAGACCAAGTTCTGGATCAGTTCTTCGTTCATCTCATTCTCATCTCAAGCAGAGCACACAAACAGCTCTTTGTCGTCGTTAGTAATGGTGCGTGTGTTTTAGTGAGGCTTTTTGTTTTGCGCGTATTTTTTTCCCGAATACTTCATAAGAATCCTAAAAATGATGGGCGAAGAAGAAGACCAAGCAAAAGAAGGAGGAGGAGGAGGAAAAGAGGAGGAAAACGAAGAAAACGAAACCTTTAACAAAAACGACGACGAGAATGACGATCGATCCTCGAAAGAATATCACGAGAAGTGGAGCAAGTTTACCGAGGAAGAAATGCAGAAAATCCAACTCGAAGAGGCTGAGTTGAAGCAAGAGATGGAAAAACTGAGCGTCGCGAACGAGCTTGAAAAGAAGACGAAAAAAGCGCAGGAGGAGAAGAAACAAATGCTGCGAGAGGCGAAAGAGAGGTGGGAACACTCGGAGGAAAAGGAAATGTCGAGACGAGTGACGATTGAGAAAGAAACGGAGGTGACGAGAGCGATTCGCGCGGAGGAGTTGGAACAGAACTCGAAATCGTTGCACTTTCGCGAGGTTGCGAAATGTTCGTACGAGATTAAGAAGTGCGCGAAACCGATCAAGATATTCATCGAGAGCGCCAAGGATACGACGATTTCGTGCGCGGGGACCGTGAAGACGTCGACGATGGAGATTTGGAACTGTAGCAATTGCGAGATTACGTTTGAAAGCGGCGCGGCGTCGACAAAGACGACGCAAATAGACGAGTGTGAAAACGTTACGTTGTTGTTTCCATCGAGAGATACGATTGGATCGATTTATCACGCCACAACGAGTGGGTTATCGTTGGTATTTACAGATGAGAGCATGTTGGATGGGAAGAACATTCACGTCGTGGACGTGGATGATAACGATTTTAGGGAATTACAGAAGAAAGAGGAGAACGAAGAAAACAACGACGGAAGTAGTAGTAATAGCAGAGTCAGGCAGCACGTCACGAGGTTTGTGAACGGTAAAATTCTAACCGAACGCGTCATACGCGGTAAAGACGAGTTTCCAACGACAGCGAGAGAGCTCAACGCGAATTCCGTGGAAGAAGCCGAAGCAAAAGCGAAAGAGGAGAGACGCGCGGCGAATAAGGCGAAAGGTAACGAGGCGTTTAAAGCCGGTGATTACGGCTCCGCAATCGCGCACTACGAGCTTTCGCTGCAAGATACCGAGTTAGATTCGGATAAATCAATCGTTCACTCGAACAGAGCGGCGTGTTTCTTGAAGCTCGGAAGATTAGAAGAGGCTTTGAAAGAGGCTGAACGAAGCGTATCGCTGGACGAAAAGAACGTCAAGGGGAATTTTAGAGTAGGATTGGCTTTACACGCGCTCAAACGGTACGGGGAAGCCGTGAAAGCGTTGGAAAAAGCTCAGTCGCTTGAAAAGAAGAAGCAGAATAAAGACATAGAAAACGCAATCAGAATGGCTGAGTTCATGGGAAGAAAGCAAGCAGCAGAAACATCGGCGTAGATTTTTAGTAGAATTAGTAAAGAACACACAGAGACAGAAGAAAAGAAGCCCAAGTCGGAGAAAATTTAATGTCACATTAGATACGTACCAAAACAAACTCAAATACAGAAAAAAATTGCAGAAATGTCATACAAATGCTAACAGTGTTCGATTAAATGGCTATGTGAATCTATTTACCGCGTTTCGGCAAAAAGATGAAATTAATGTCGCGATTTGATTTTTTCTCTCTCCTCTCGTCATCACATTTCGTCTCTGAGAGCCCACTCGCTCGTACTTGCCACGTTTCGATCTTTCAGACTCAACGCCCACATGATGGCTGAAAACGCGTTACATTTCGTCGCATCCGCTTGGTACGCGAACACGCACCTCACCTGCTCTCCTCTTCTAACTATTTTTTCAATCTCCTCGTCCGGAATACTCTTCAAATACGTCAACAACGACTCGTCGATTTTGGCCTCGGGCCATTTGATGGAAATCAACGACCAATCTAAAAACTCTTGAAACGGTAACCTCACCGAATCTGAAATAATCACCGGCACGCATCCGGCAAAAAAGGTCTCGTACGTTCTCAACGTCCACGGCGATAAGCCTCTGGGAACGATACAAAACTTGCTATCTCCTAAAATCTCGGCGTACTTTGGCGTCCGACCCGAAATCGCGAGCAAATCGTCCGGATACTTTTTCGAAAGTTTCAACAACCGTTCTCTCGGATGCGCTTTTACGTGCTTCTCGTCCCCTTTCAACGCTTGCCCATCTGGTACGGTCCCCGCAAACGATGCTAACTTTGTCCTCTTACTCGTTCTCTTGTTTGTTTCTAAATACGAATCTTTCCTACCGTCCATAAATCCCGGCAACACGACGTCCTTCCAAGGATCAAAATACGGCGCTAACGTTCTATACGGATCGGTATAAAACCCTTCCGGAGTTAAAAATATTGAGTTTGGTATTTTACACCGCCAATTCTTGTACAAAGTCGGCCCTCTTCCGCTCGGCCAGACGAAAACGTGATCTCTCCCTCCGGATTTCTTAATATACGGCAGCTTCTCGATGACGCCGTTCAACCTCTTCGCTAACTCGTCGTCGGTTAATCCCGCCCCGTTCGGCGGCGCGTCCAACATGCACTTCGGCCACCCCGGGAGGAAGAAAAAATCCGCATCCGAAGGATTCTCCGTCCTCAACTCTTTCGATTTCAGCAAGAAGTCCGCGATGTGCACTTGACTCCCGTACATCTTCATCCCGCACACTCCAGACTTGTACGCTTGCGTCTCTTTCCCTGGGAACAAGAGTTTCTTCACGTCCGCGTCGTTATACACGTATATTTTAATCGGTGGAGAGATGTCATCTTTAATAGATTCTTCCGCTCGAGATGGAGCCGCGTTGAAGACCTCTCGCCACGTCCCAAAAGCTGTCGCGGATATTCCAAACTGATTCGATGATGATGATGAAGATTCCGAAGCAGCAGTTTTCTTCGCCGAAACTTCAACAAAGCCCCCTTTCGAGGACACCGAAAAATGAATACAAAAAAGACAAAAAAGAAGCGTAAGAGAACAACTGCTCTTCCGCCGAAAAGCTCTCATCTTCTTCTTCTTCTTTGTCTTCTTTGTCTTCTCTTCTCTCTCTCTCTCTCTCTGATGTGTTGTGCGGCGTAAAAATCTTTCAACGCTCCCTTACAAAAAATTCTGCAACAAACAGTTTAGGGTATACAACCCTAACCTCTTATCCAGCCCTCTCCCTCTCCTTTTTTTTTATCTAAAATCTTTACTTTTTATATCCCCAAGCGCGTATACGCGCACATACGCGAGGTAAAGAAGTCAGAGAGAGAGAGTTTAGAGAGAGAGAGATTGAAAGAGAGAGAGAGTGTGTGTATTTATTATTCTTCTTTTTCTGAGAGAAAAGAGGTAAAAAGCAATACTATATAATAGCAGAGAGGAATGATGATGAGTTCTTTACCGATGGTGTCCTCGAGACTTGATGACGCGAGTACGACGACGAGTAGTGCTCTGAACAGAAGAAGAAGAAACACGAAGACGAACCTAAAGAAGAAAACGAATAAAACAACGACTATTACGAGGTGTCAAACGTCGCAAACGGCGTCGTTTACGCCCAAAGGAGCGAAAATTTCCGGCGTCGGGAAGGCGTTGCCGAAGAAATTCATCACCAACGACGACCTCGCCAAGTTGGTGGAAACCAACGACGAGTGGATACGCACGAGAACCGGGATTGGGAAAAGACACGTGATTTCTGGAGATGAAACATTGACATCTTTAGCCGCGGAAGCGTCTCTTGGTGCTTTGAAAATGGCCAACGTGAACCCAGAAGATATTGATTTAATCATCGTCGCGACGAGTTCGCCGGACGACTTGTTCGGGTCGGCGTGTTTGTTACAAAGCGCGATTGGCGCGAAAGGCGCGTTGGCGTACGATTTAACCGCCGCGTGCTCGGGATTTGTCGTTGGATTAGTCAACGGTATGCATTTCATCAGAGGAGGTGGGTATAAAAACGTGCTCGTGGTTGGAGCGGACGTTTTGAGCAGATACGTGGATTGGCGAGACCGAGGGACGTGCATTTTGTTCGGCGACGGGTGCGGCGCGGTTGTGTTAACCGCCACGGAAGAGGTGAGCGAGTGCTCTTTGTTAGGTTTTGACATGCACAGCGATGGGTCGCAGAATCATCACTTGACGGCGAAAGTGTGCGGAGCGAAAGTGGGGAAAGTCTGGGAGTCCGATTCAGAAGCCGGCGAACGCACGGCGTACGAAAACATTGGCATGAACGGCCAAGACGTGTTCAAATTCGCCGTTAGGGCGGTACCGATGACCATCAAAGAGAGCTTGAAAAACGCAAACATGCAACCAGAGGAAATCGATCACTTAGTTTTGCACCAAGCGAACCAAAGAATCATCGACGCCGCCGCGCAAAGGTTAGGTCTAGGAGACGATAAAGTGGTCTCGAACATCGCGGAGTACGGGAACACCTCCGCGGCCTCCGTCCCGTTGGCTTTGTGCGAAGCCGTCGAGAGTGGGAAGGTGAAGAGAGGTGACGTCGTCGCCATGGCTGGGTTCGGTGCCGGTTTGACCTGGGCCTCTTGCTTGTTGAAATGGTAAGAAAGAAGACTACTACTCATTATCGGATGCTTGCGTTGAATACTAATAAAATTTACTACTACTCCGTTTTGCCTTAAAAAATTTACATCATCATACAGTTACCACTCTTCATAATAGTTTATTAATACGATGCCACCACCACCACCACCACCGATAAAACCAACTCCCGGGCAAAACTCCATCGCGTTAACTCGAGTGAAGCAGTCCTTAAACTCTTATTCTGACTTATTCTCCGAGGATAAGAAGAACAACACCAAATCTGTCGCCGTGTTGAGCTTGACGCGATGCGAGTTGAAACTCTTCCCGAAATTTCACGACGAACACGAATACATCTCCCCCGGGCACGCGCACAACGCGACCAGATGTCAAGTGGAACGAACAACAAACACAGCATCAATGAGTCGTAATTTTTGCACGGCGATTATTGCCAACAGCGGGAGCGTGTTTAAACGGAACGTAAAGTTTGCAAACGAGACGGCGGCTTTGGGGAAGACGAACGCGAGCATTCCTCGAGACGACGACGAAGAAGAAAACGAAGAAAACGAAGAGGAAGAGGAAAATGGAAAGAAGAAACGAAAAAGAACGACAACAACAGATGATAGAAAACATCGAAAACACGAAACAGAAATGATTGAAGCGTTTGAAGGACAGGAGTACGAAATCATGTGCTTGAAAATTAGAGAAGTAGGAGAAGCGGGAGGACAGACGGAGGAGCAACGCGTGGCGACGGTAGACGCGACCGGGAGGTTGACGGTGTGTAAAGTTCCCAAGACGAAAGTTGCAGATGATGATGATGACAAGGAAAAAGCGGAGTTGTTATATAAAGCGACGCCGAAGATGTATAAAGAATGCGAGACATTCGAAACGCTTGGCTCTCCAGGTTGGGCTGGACTCTCGTTTTGTCCTCTCGAAGAAAACAACATCGCCGTGTGCAAATTGTGGACTCGCACGATCGATTGGTTCGAGCAAGACCGAGTCGTTCGAACGAATAATTTGTTAGAGTCACCGACATCTATCGCGCACATGGAAACGCCACATTCTGGACGCTCGGTTTTATGTATAGGAGAGAACAACGAAGTGGTCGTGTACGACCACAGAGTCGATAAGAAGAACGGCGAAGTTGGTCGCGTGAAGCAAGTCGCAAGCGACAACGCGAGGCACCAAATCCAAGCGTTGGAACCAGCGAAATTTTCTGGCAATTCAGTCTTGTGCTGCGCTGGGAAAGAGAGAACGGTATCTGTGGTCGATCCGAGAAAATGGACGGCGAGGTACAGGTGGAAGAATTGCGCGAAATACGAAGTCACTGGATTATACGCGCCTCGCACAATCGAAGGCTTCGTGTGCGTCGCGTCGTTGGATTATGAAATTTTATGCGGCAGTTACGAAAAAGGGAAATTGGGTGGCGGGTTTACGTTTCGAAACGACGCGAGAGTAGTTGGCATTGGAGGCGCAAAATTTGGAGATAAAAGCGACGTCGTGTGTACGTGGACGGATACGGGAAAGCTCACCGCCGCAAAGATTTCCGTAGCATCATCGGTATCGACAGAAGAAGATTTAAAAGTAAAGTAGGTAGAAACTCGTTGTAGATGTAGGTTGACTATAGTTAGAGGGGAAGTCATGTGATGTGTGTGTATTTCTTTCTTAGTGTCAAAATAGAAAAGTACTAAATTAGCGCTTGCAAAACTCCGAAACGAACCGGTGGAACAATCGCACTTTGTTTGCATACATCTCTTTCTTCTCTACATCCAACGCGACGTCGAAATCCTTATCGCCGTCGACTACTAAAACCGGCACAAACGGGAACGTCTTCTTCCCGCTCAGCGTAATCTCGATGAATTTGACCATATCCTTCAACTCTTCCGGTACATTCTCGGTTAACTCTTTCGGCGCCGACGCCGTTCGATCGTCCTCTCGAAACCAATTCTCGTGTTTCTCGTGCAACTGCTGCAAATACTCCAACGTCACTCCACTCTCCTCTCCTCGACTTCGAAATCCTAACCGTCTTTTACACGTCTCCGGAGACGCTCGTAAATACACAAACGCGTCCGGTACCAACGACTCGTCCCCTAACGCGTCGAACCAACAGTTATACAAATGAAACTCCATATTCGTCAGCCACTTCGCGTCCATCAACGAGTCCACGAAGACTTTCCTGTCGCTAAATATGGAACGTTCGCACACTCGAAATCGACTTTGATTATTCTCATTTTGTGCCTCAAAATCTTTCGACGCATTGTATTGCAAACATCTCGTGATGAACACATAGTTCTGAAACGTATACGCGTACCGTTCTGGTTCCTTATAAAACGCGTCCAACACGTTATTCTCGCCTTCGACGCTCGCGCCCGGGATTTTCTGCCAACTCTCCACCGGTTCCGGAACCACGAACGCTTCTTTCTTCAGCGAAGAACTCTCGCCTCCAATCACTTCAAAGAGGAACGTAGATTTCCCGGAGGAGATGTTCCCTTCCACGCACAACGTCAAGCCTCTGTTTTTCTGGTTTACAAACGCGTCTTCCGTGCTCGCTACTGGATGATGACTATTGTTGTTCTCGTTGTTGTTGTTGTTGTTACTGCTATTATTACTGCTATGAAAATTACTCGTACAAAACATGCTCCTCTCGATCCGCGTGTACCTCTGTTTCGCCATTCGTCTCAACTCTCTGGTCGTTTGGTACGCGCGGACAAACTCGTATCTATTCCTCGGCATCCTCGTCGTCGTCATCGCGTGAGGAGGGGAGGAGGAGGAATAGAAGGAGGAGGACATCGAACGATGCATCGTCGAATTCGACGACGCTGATGATTTTTCTGGAGAAGAAGAAGAAGAAGAAGAAGAAGAAAAAGAAGACGCGCTATACCAGCGCGGCTGAAGGCGTTCAAGTTTTTGGAAAGTTTGTTGTCGTGATAGAAGTAAACGAGCGAGAGTTCTTTCAGCGTTCTTCGGCCTACTCATGGAAGTGCGGGAAGTGCAAATGAGAGAGAGAAGGGAGAACGCGAGAGCACATTTTTGGCGATTTCAAAATTTTTCTTTTCTTTTTTTTTTTTAACGAAACGACTTGACAGTCTCTTCAAAACTCCTCTTTTTACCACGTGAGATCACACATGCGAGTTGTTGTTGTTCTCGATTATTATTTACCAACTCGTTTTAGTACGACTACTACTACAAATAATAACAACGAGTGATGAGACGAAAGAATCCACATCCGAAAAGAGCGGTGAACGCGAGGACGGTTTTGAAGGGAGAGAAAGAAGAACCTTTGGTGTTGTGTTCGAGGATTCCTGACGAGGAGGCTGATCTCGAGGCAAATCATCATCAGATACAAAAAGAAGAAGAAGAAGAGGGAGAAGACGACGACGTAGAGCGATTGCGGAGGATTATGTGCGTGCCACGTGACGATGTCGTGGAGCAAAATCAGACGCGGAAAGACGCTAAAGGAGTGAAGAGAAAGAGAGGGCACGAGTGCGATTTTTGCGAGAAGGTGTTTCGATATCCATCCAAATTGGCCGAACACATGCGTACGCACACGAAAGAGAAACCTTATGAATGTGAAGTGTGCGAGAAGCGTTTTGCTCTAGCTGGTAATTTGGAAAGGCACATGCGTACTCAACACTAATAGCTCTTTTATAGTCCTACGTTTACATACATACACATTATATTCATCAAAGACACGAATCAAATCAAACTTGTCTAAAGTTGTCCAACTTGATTAACTTTGAAGCATTCTTCTTCATTTTTTATTCTCTCATATCGTCTCACCATAAAAAATGGCACACACACACGACGAATGTAAACGACGATAGATAGAGCAGATACTGCGCGAGGACAATGGTGGAAGAACCAAAGTGGCCACCTTGGTCGATCTTACCCGACGACGACGTCTGTTCCGTCTGCTTGTCTCGACCAGAACAAAGAGGACGAATAGAATCCTGTTCGCATTTGTTCTGTTATCGATGCATATATGACTGGTCTCGAGTGGAGACGAAGTGTCCGATGTGCAAACAGAGGTTTTATTGGATCGAGAGAGAGGCGAAGGAGAAGAAGGAGAAGAAGAAGAGCGATGGTGAGGGTGATGATGATGATGATGATAATAAGAATAGTAGTATTAGCGATATCAACGACATAAAAAACAATCAGAGAGAAAAACCGACGTATTGTCCTTTGAAGAACCAAAATGGAAACCAAGAGGAGGAAGACGAAGACTTAGATCCGGCGGAGCACATCATATGCACGGTGTGCCAATCTGGAGACGACGAGAGGAACTTGTTATTGTGCGACGGGTGCGACGAAGGTTATCACGTTTCCTGCGTTGGTTTACAGCGAGTACCGAGAGGGAGATGGCATTGTCCTTCGTGCGCCAGGTGGGAGCGAGAGCGAGAAGAGAGAGAAGCGAATAGAAGGAGACTTGCCGGTGCGACAACAACGACGACGACAACGACAACAAGAAGAGAAGGTTCAACGTCTAGAGCAGCGCGAATGGCGAGAGCGCCGAGAGGAGATGCCAGTCCTGCCGCTCGATTGGGTATGCTGGAAGCGTTGGTCAATCCTACGAACGAGGATGTACACGGCGAATTGGCTTTGAGGGAAAACGCCCTTTTGGCATCCGCCGCGAACGAGGATCCCGCGCACAGAGAAAATCGATTGGTGAGAGAAAGGAGACAGGCGAACAGAATGCGGAACGGAGAAGTGCGGTTATCAGGTGGTGGTGGTGGATCGAGTACGTTTAATCGCGGCGATTCGCACAGAAGACGACAGATTGCCATCGTTCAAGAATTGAGAGACGCGTGGGAACGACTGATGAAGGAAGAAGAAGAATTTCCCGACGTCGATGAGGTTGCACTGATAACGCAAAGCCGTGGAAGTGGAGGTCGCAATAATGCTAGTAATACCACCAATGATTTAGAAAACGCGAGGAGCAACGCGAACATTGACGTCGAAACGGCGTGGAAACTCATGGACTCGGCGAGAGCTGAAGAGGAGAAAGAGAAAAGAATGAAGAGAGCGAATAGAAAAAAGAAAGTAGCGTTGGGAAGAAGCGCGGAAGAAAATGAACAACCGTCTTCGTCGTTGCTAGCACGAAACATATCGTCGACAGATCCCGTCAAACGACCGAAAATTCGCGTTAGAGTGTCGACAGATTACACCTACAACAACAACAACAACAACAATGCGTTAGGTGTGCTTCAAAGCGTTCCTTCATTTTTACGCGATACTTTAGGTGATGGTGATGGCGGTAATAACGCTTCGAACGCTACTGAAGAAAAAGAAGAAGAAGATAAACAACTTCCACTTCCTCCAGTCATCGATGTCTACCGCACAGCCGCGGATGCGGCAAAAGCGTTACTCATCGCCCAATTCCGCGATAAGACTTTATCAAAGGACCAATACAAAAATACCGTCAAAGCAATCGTAAAGAAGTGCGCGGAGGCGGACAAAAACATGCAAAGACTCCAAGCCGGCTCTATCACCGTCGCTGACATCGAGCGCATCGCCAGAATCGACGCAGAAGAAGTAGTATTAGCCGCTGCAAAAGCAAAAATGTAAAATCAAATGTACCGCATGTACGCGTAGAATAAAACGCAAAAAGTCATGTCAAAAGAAGCAGCTTCTAGGGGACAAAATCACGAACGTGACTCCATTTTTATCGACGCTCGCTAATTTAACGATGGAAGACGAGGGCGAAGGAGGAAGCGACGATCAATCTCAATCCCAACTTGTGTTGAAAGAAATCCGTCCATTCACCATCCGCGCGGATGAATTTCTCAACGTAGACCCGAAAACGAGCTATTATTGCCGTCTTCACGCCGTGAATATCGGCGTCGAAAAGTCGAAAAAGTTTCACCGAACTTTGGAATTGACGAACGCGCTCACCGAACAGTTGGAGCATTTAGAGAGGATGAAATTGAATAACGAGGAGTTCAGAGACAGTTTAGACCATCAACTGGACGCGTTGCACGTGGAGAAGTTCGCGTACACGCTGTTTGCCAAAGCGGACGCGCAAGATCGAAAATATAAAAACAGGACGAAGAAAATTGCGAAACTGTATTACGTGAGCGCGAACGTGTTCGACGTGTTGCGATCGATGATGTCATCAACCAATGATGATGATGATGATGATGGAGGAAAAGAAGAAGGAATAGATACCGCGACATCTCCGGAGATTGAAGAGAAGCAGAGGTACGCTTTGTGGAGAGCCGGAGAGATTAGCAAAGCGATACGATTGGGAGTACCGTGCGAAGATCCTCCGGAGACGAGCGGGAAGACGACGACGACGAGTCGAAGCGAGAGTTTCAAAGAGGATTTGGATGTAGACGTCGACGACAAGAGGGTAGAGGAAGAAGAAGAAAGGGAAGAAGATGAAATGCCGCCGCCACCGCCACCAGCTGTAGCACATCAACCATCACCACCACCTCAAGGACATAAGAAAGGGCCGCCCCCAGGTGTCGGCGCTCGAGCTCCTCCTTCCCTCAAGAAAGAGGGATCGGCGACGACGACAACAGTATCGACGAGAGCAGCGACGAATGGAGCCAACGACGCGCACCGTCCAGATTACGAAAAAATAGCATCGGCTCAAACGCTCGCGAAATCAGCCGTATCAGCGCTCGGATTCGAAGACGCCAAAACTGCCATCGATCAGCTTCGCGCGGCGCTCGAAATCTTGGAATCATCTTGATTGAGCAGTTTTTAGTTTAACGTAGCAGCTCTTAGCGTTTTCTAGTCGTAGCATATTTAGATTAGTGATATTTGGTTCATGACAACACTATACAGTGGTAGTACGAGCGAAACAAAAGAATACATACAACGTCACAATGGTGTGTATTTTACTTGAACACGGCTTGATCGCCCAACTCTTGTCCCGCCAATCCTTCTACGCTGACTTTCTTGAAAAAGTCCCGCAAAGTATCCGTCCCGTAACTCGGCGTCTCGTCTGCTTTGTACTCTCCCGTCTTTTCGTCCATCACTAACATCGACTCCGCCGCGTAATATCTCCCAATCTTCCCAAACTCCGCAGCATCCGTCATGTTCCCGAAAAACCCGGCGAAGAAATCGAGCACTTTTATCACCGTGTCCATGATTTCAATAGGTACCTTGACGAATTTCGGTTCCATCTCGAGGAGTTCAAACAACATCGTCCCTTGCTCCAACGCCGACAACGCTTTCCCTGGACCGCCAATCGGCAACACCTTATTCTCCAAACTCGCGTCGCGAATGCACTCTGCCATATATTTTGCCAAATCTCTCTCCGAAATCGGTTTGCACGACGCCAACTGTCCGTCGCCAAACATGACGTACGGTCCGCCTTTTTGCACCGATTCGACTTGACCAGCTAAAGATTTGAAAAACGCCGTCGGTCTCACGATGGAGTACGAAATATCCTCGCACTTTTCCAATTCCTCCTCAAACTTTAACTTGGCCTTTTGAAACGTCAGCAACGGCTTTTGAACGCAAATCGCCGAGAGCAACACGAATTTCTTCGTGCCGTTTTTTCTCGCCACGTCCAACACGTTCTTCGTCGCTTGATAATCCACATCCCAAGAATCCTTCACGCCGCCAGTTCTGCTCGCCAAGCACGACACCACCACGTCGTACTTCTCGCCTCCGTCTTTGAACGCGTTTTTCTCCACGTCTTCCATCGAGCCGCACGTTCCAAATTCTACCTTGGCGTTGGTGAACAATTTTTTCGCATCCGCTTCGGTATTTTTACCACCAATCCCAGACCTCGGACGAACGTACGCGGTCACGTCGTACCCTTGACTGCACAACTCGTTGGTCACGAATTTACCGATGTACCCAGTCGCACCAACCACGAGCACTTTCACGTCTTTGTTTTCCGAAGGGAGATTTGCCGTGTTGGCGACTGCTTTCGGCACCACTCTCGTCATCCCGTGTCGACGACGATGATGATGATTTTTGGATGACAATGATGATTTCGAAGAAGAAGAAAACTGTCGACGCGGGACGCAGCACGTCGCGCTGTTATTCTTTTGCATCGTCAATGATGAAGTCGCCCGCATGATTTTTATCCTTTAAGAGAAAGAAAGAAACAACAAAAGAGAGAGCTTTTGCGCGGAAGAAAGTGATGGTGTCTTTGGATAATCTTTCGAAAAATAAGAGAGATCTCGAGATTTTTTGTGCACACTGATTTGTACTTAAAATGTGTTGGTTTTGTCTCTCTTTTTTACAACGAACGCGCGTTAGTTGTTGATGTTGATGCAAAATATTGTATTTTGAATCCCACTTCTTTTTGTCTCTCTCTCTTGTACTCTTTCTCTCGCGTCTCTCTCCTCAGTAGTAGCTTTTTTCACTTTAAGTCTCTTTAGCTGCTGCTGCTTCGTGGTGGTGTTCTTTTTCCGCCTTTTTAAACTCTCTCACGTTGCACTTTTTCATTTTACCTTCGTAATCGTCGACGACGCCGCAGAAGAAGGTTTTGCCGCACTCGACGACGAGAACGGTCGATTGCGGGTTGGAGAGATTGACTTTGTACGTTTCTTCGGGAACGCGAGCCGCGAACAGTTCGACGATTTTCTTGGATCGCGCTTCGTCGTGTTTACCCTCGGCTGGGCAGTGTTGCTCGAAGCGCACTTCGAAGGTTTTTCTTTTCTCGGGATCCGGAACTTCTTTTTTCGGAAAGTGGAGAGGCACGACTTCGTCCGCGAGTTTTTCGAATTCCGCGCTATCGGCGCAGTTTTCAACGGGAATGATTCGACAAACGTGCTCCAGTTTCGCCCACGTGCCTTCCGCGGCTTCTTCCAAGATGGCTTTCGCGAGAAGCGCCGGGTTCGCGTCCGTGTCGTCCGGTTTTAACGCGACGAAGAGCGCCGAATCGCACTGATCGATGTACATCGGAACCGCCTCTTTAAACGGTCTCTCGCCTTGGATGCGATGCGCGTTGTACGACATTGAAAAGTACGTATCGTTGAGCACTTTTGCAGCCTCTTTCGCCGCGTGGATAACCTGTGCAAAAGAGTTTAATAGATACAAAAAAAGAAGAAGAGAACACGCACGCTCCCGGGAGCCAACGAAGTCACCAAAAACCCTTTCTTCCCGTGGAAAGGCCCTTGGGCAAACTCCCACGCGGCAAACGACGATTGCGTCGTCGTCGTCGCATCCTCCCCTCTTCCAGATGGGTACTCCTCGCCTTTCGGAAACTCCGGAGTCACTTTGTGTTCCTCCTCTTGTTGTTCTTGCTGTTGAGAAGAACTCATATCTTCCTCTTCTTTAAACGCTTTAAAAGGACGACTCAGAAAACGACGACGATACGAAAAAGATCCAAATAATCCTTTTCCCAAAAGTATGCTCTTCTTCTTTGCGACGATGGTGGTGGCAAAACAAGCGCGCGATCCGCTCGCGATCATGTAATAAGTTTAACAAAGAGAAACACAGAGAGAGATGTGGTGTATTTTTTTTTCGCGCAAAAGTGTTTTTTAGATACGAAAATCCATCGATTGGAACGAACGTTTTTGTCTACGTCAGCATTAATCTTTCACGAACTTACAGATAAATAGTATTAATACACACATCATAATACTAAATCATAATATGCGCGCAACCGCCCTTTTATCATCATCTTTAACCTCCTCCACGACGAGTAATTTGACGCCTTCGAGAAGACTTTCGTGCTCGTCGTCGTCCTCCTCCTCCTCAGTTTCATCTTCGATGAAGATGACGACGATGAGGGTGAAGACGACGACCAGAAGAAAATCATCACTCCTCGTCGTCAGAAGCGCGAACGCTCCGGACTTGAACGATAGTAATAATAACAAGAAAAAGAAGGAATACAAACCGCAAAAGCCGAGACAAAGAAAACCGAAAACGGGCGCGCCTCCGCCTCCGCCGCCACCAACCGCGAAGGATTTAGAAATGATGAGCAAGTTTGATGACTTGGAAGCTGGTGGAGGAATCAAATACGAAGTCTTCGCGAGAGCGAAAGGACCGAACCAGTGGTTTCCAGTTGGCCCGATGGTCGTCAAGGAGGAATGGATGATTGGGAAAGAGTTATGGAACGCCGAGGAACCGTTGAAACGAGCGGCGTTGCAAATGTACCCAAAGTTGGCCGCCGCGCCGGCGTTTGGGAAGTTGGAATATGGTTTTCGAAGAGCCGATAAGGAGAAGATTAGCGAAGAGGAAATCAGACAAGGGCAAGGTAAAGTGAATCCGTTCGACGACGTCGAAGTCCTGAAGGAGAGATCCGAGTACGACGGGGTCGCGCCGGAAAAAACGCTGTTGGAGAAGTTCAACGCGTGGATGAATCCGTACACGAATAAGTAAATACGCATAGTCATTTTTGTCGCATCGAGCTATTAATGCTATTTTATTAAAACTACGTATTCACACCACCTAACTTTTCTATTATATCACGAGTTGGAACACACGGTTGCTTTTCCGGTGGCGTGTAATAATCGCCACGCGTACGCCTCGCCTTCCCAATCATGCCACACCCAGCTGGCCATGTTCTTACTTCCTCTGCCTCCGTATTGATCTGGACCTTTCGATTTACCTTTCTTGGCGCTGAAACTGGTGATGCCGTACAAGGATAAATGGTCGCACATTCCGGCGAGCAATAAGATCCCGTGGAATCCAGACGTGCCTTGTTTCCAATCGTTAAACGGACCAAATCCTAATCGCATTAAATCTTTACGCATGGCATTCATCGCGTTGACTTCTTTCTTAATGTAAGATTCCGGTATTGAAGTCACTTTAGCGTTTGGAATGTTCTTTTTACACGCTCGTAAAAGCTGCGCTTGTCGCCCGGGATGCCACAAGATTAAACTCATCCCTTTTGCTTTGCCTCCTTTTTCGGGCATTTTACCTTTTCCACCTTGACTTTTCGGACAGCACGCGTGCCGACTACGTAAATGATTCACCATTCGAAACGTCGTTCTCGTGCCGACGTTGGCTGCGAGTTGCGCGGTTAAAGTCATCACGTTGAAGCGCATGACGACGTCGTGTTTATCGATAGCCTCTCCGTACTCCTTCGATTTCAACAACGTCCCGGCGTTGCCGACGACGGCGCACGAGTTATACTTCTTCTTCCCCGAGTTTGGCAACGCGTGAATGAGAGACGTGGACGGTAACTCTGCCGCTCCTCTCATGGCGTCTGCGCCACATTTTGAGATGTCTTTGATGCACATTTTCACCGCTCTCAATCCAGGCGACAATTCGTTATCGGGAATGGCGTCGACTCGCGTGGCTTTATTCTCGTTTTCGTTTTTGATTTTACCCCAAATTCGTTCGCACCCGAAATACCCTTGGGAGTATTTACCGGAGATTGGAGTGGTACCGGTACCACCTCGAGTCCTCCCACCTCGCGGCGCTCGAAGCGCGAGCGTGTTTCTTCTTTGTACGTTTTCTATGGATACATCAGTTTCTTCGTCTTGAACGAAAGACCACGTCGTCGCGTTGTTGTTCAATTTAAGCATCGTTCGCAGTATGCTCTCGTTTTCGTCGTCGTCGTTTTCGTCGTCACCGTCACTCTCTTCTACTATTCCTATATCTCCATCGACAGAAGGCATTAACATCCTCCTTCTCCCCCCCCATTCACTTCTGCGCCTCTCGCTATTCTTCGCTAAATTCTTCCTGTGCTTCTCCGCTTCGCTCCTCGCCTTCCATCCAAATCCAGACGTTTGTCCTCCGCACCACCTCGCGTTGTGACTGACTTTCATCTCAAACGTCGCATCTGTTATCGAGCCGTCTTTCTCTTCCTCTTCGCCTTCTTCAATCTTCCCGTCGTCATCCTCTCCGTCCTCTTTTCTCTTCTTCTCTACCACGTATGGGCCTTCCTCCCCCTCCTCCTCGGCATCTTCGTGCTCGGCTAAAGATTCCTCCACTTCTTCCTCCGTCATCGGCGCCACGTCGTCGGTTTCGAACACGTTCGAATCTCTCGAACCGTGAATCTTAATCTTTGAGATCGATTTCGTCGGCGCGGACTGTCCAGTTTGGTCGTAGAATATTTGCGATTTCATCTTTTGGAAGATGTCGGAAAGAAACAAACTCGGCGTCGTCCGAGTCGTCGTCGTTGAAGAAGAAGAAGAAGAAGAAGAAGAGTACGCGTTCGTTTTTGTCGGTGTTCGTAGTAGTATCACGAGCAGCGAGAGGAAAAGGAGTGGTCGCAGTCGTCGCGATGGTACCACTGATGCCCGCATCATCGTCCTCTTCTTTTCCTCGAGCGGCGAAGCACCACATCAAAGTGAGGGAGAGAAAAGAGATGTTTTCTTGGGGAGAGGTTTCATCTCTCATTAATTTCCTCATTAGTAGTGTAGTAAACACACAGCTTATTTGCGAATACGAGAACAGAGAGAGATTGAGAAAGAAAGAAGAAGAGATACAGATGGAGGAGACGAGTGTTGTTGTTGGTGGTCGTAACGGCACGCGCTTACGTTCCGGACGCGTTTTAAATAATAGCGATGAAAAGAATGTTTCGTCTGGCGGCTTCAGTTCTGCGGCGGAGGCGAAAGCGGCGCTTTTATCATCCGGAGGACAAGGAGCGTCTAAGAAGAAGAGTACTTTCACCGAGGAAAACGAACGGCTTTTACTGAGAGGAATCCAAGCCGTGTTCGAGCGATGGACGGCGTTAACCATGGCCGTCGTCAACGAGTGGGGAGGGTTCCAGAGCAAAGAGAAAGCGCAAAGTTTACGAGAGGAAACGTTGGAGTTTTTGTTGAAAGATTCCAACAAGAAAGACGATTCAATCGAAGATTTTTTATACGATTGCATCGCGGAGGATTTCAACGTGCAGTTGGAAGACGAGTCGCACGAGGAAGTCGGGAAGGTTCTGCGAGCGATGTTTGAGGAGTGCGGGAGAGGAGAGTCGAGTTTAGTGGAGAAGATTGAAATGCAAAAGTTACCGAAGGAAGCGATGGAATTGAGAGACGCGATTAGGGAGGCGGATATGAGGAACGAAGGATTTAAGATGGCGGGAGTGGACGAGGAGATGGATGATGGGGACGAGAGCGAGAGTTCGAGCGGTGAGGAGATGGACGACGAAGGAGAAGGAGACGCGGTGGAGTTAGCGGCTGGCTTGAAAGGGATGGGGAAGAAGAAAAATGAGCCCGACGCCGACGGGTGGACCACGGTGTGAGTTGGAAAAACGAGAAGAAGTAACTTTAAAAGAAGAAAACGTTTGTAGCGCGTAGATTTTGTAGCACATAGCTTTGTGTAGTAGATGTATCCTAGTATATAATTAATTATTATTGCCTATTCTTTTCGTGGATTTAAAGCGGCTCTTCGACGACGGAGATGATTTCCTCCTCTTCTTCCTCGATGGTGACGATTTCCGCGCCTTGCTTCTCGTATTCGGCGCCCAAGATCTTTTTGAGCGTACCTTGGTACTCGTCGCTTTCGATTTTTCTCTTCTTTTCTTCCACCCACGCTTCCCACTTCTCCTTCGTTTCTTGCTTCGCTTTGTCCAACATCGTCGCTTGTTGGTTTTTGATTTTCTCGTCCTCTTCTTCGAACTTCTTCGAGTATTTTTTCAAGTTTTTCTTGATGTCCGCCTCTTGTGCTTTGGAGAGTAAACTCTTCCCTCTCGGACGCCACAAGAATTGGAAGAATCGTTCTCGCGTCTGCTTGTATAACAAACGTCCGTTGAACGTCCAAATGTGGTACCCGTTTTCCATTTGGTGCACACCAGTCACGGCAGTAGTGACAAATCTTCCAGTCGGATCCCACTCGACATCGGTCGCCATGAAGTGTTCGCACGTCGCCATCGTTTCCATCTCGTCGACGTTGAAGAACTCAAACTGACCGTTCATAGTTTTCAAACCGGCGAACACAATCATCGACCCATTCGGGGACCAGAACAAGTGGTTCGCCGTTTTCGATTTCAAAGTTTTCAACAAGTGCACTTTCTTCGCACCACCTTCGGCTTCAATCATAGAGTAGAAACTGACATCCGGTCTCGCGCCGTCGCCGTGGATTATGGCAAAGCGATGACCTTTGGGTTCCCACGCGAAAGCGACAATCTTTTCCGCTTTGTCCGGCAAAGCGAGGACTTCCATCGGACACATAGGTTCACGCAAACGAAACAATTCAAAACCACTGTACGTGCTCTTTTTCGATTTCGTGTGATGATCGACTTTCACCGCGAAATAGTCGCCTTGCGATTGCCAATACATCTTCACGTCGCTGACGTTGAACAAGTTCTTCGACCTGACTTCGTTTCGCGAGGGTAACTGCATCAACGAAATTCTCGCCGGCACGTTCCCACTGTTTTGTTCCGGCTGAAACGTCGCTAAAATTGGCTCTCCAGGGGACCAACAAAACTCGGAGACGCCCGGGAGCTTCACCGACTTCTTGTCCAAGAGCGTCATCTCCGGCGCTTGATACACCTGAACGGCATCTTTCGCCAAGCGAGCAAAAAACGCAGGCATCTCTTTCTCATTCTCTTCTGTTTTGATATCATTCTTTGAGCTACTAGAAGTATAAACGTCTTCCGATTCTAAGCCGTTCCATTTGAAAATCGGCCACACGAATCCTCTTTGGTTAGCGCTCGCCAAGAAATCCTTTTGCGCGCCAGAGAACTGTCTCAACTTTTGTCCAGTGGCAATGTCGAAGAAGTTCACCACTACCGATGCTGGGTTCCCACGAGACGGCTCGTGCGCCGATCCAGAACACAAGTACCTCTCGCACGGAGAAAATTCGATGAACTGCACACCCGAGTGCGAAAACTTCGCCAACCTCCCGAAACTTGACCCTCCCCACAAAGCCACGCCTTGTCTGTGCACCGTAGCTAAATACGTCCCTCTCGGGGACCACTGCACGTAACTCTCCGTCCAAAATGATCTCTTATATTCCTCTACTGCTGTGCTTTTCTGCGCGTCGTTCCAGAAAATTTCCGTCTCGTCCCCGAATCGGCAGACAAACTGATCTCTCCCTCTCTCGTCCATCATCCACGCTTGCGTGTTTTCTCGCTGCGTGTACGGTTTCGGTTCAGGCGCGACGTACTCGTCCGGAATCTTCGCGTACTTTTCGAAATCGTCAAACTTGCTCACTTTAAACACGTGCGCTTTATCCAATTTGTACCCGTCGGTTTGCTCTACCGCCGCGTCCGCTTCCGCCCTCGAAGAAAACTCGATAAAGGCGTACCCGCACGACATCTTCGTCGCCGGGTCCATCGGCATGTGCAAACCGCCGTCCCTGATTTGCCCGATTTGCCCGAAAATTTTCGTCAAAACGTTCGTGAGTTTTACGAATTTTGCTTCCGGCACTTCCGGGAGATTATCGACGATGATGGCGGTGCTCATCATGGAGCTCTCGTCTTTGGACCCATCTTTATTTGCGCCGTCTTTTTGCGTTAAATCCTCGTCGTCGGACGGAATGCCGTAATTATCTTCCGAAGGTGGCAAATCTATGGAATCTATGTCTATTTTGTCCCACTCGACGTACCCATTCTGTGTTGTTATTCGTAGCATTCAAAAGAGAGAGAGAAAAGAAAAGAGAATTATAAGTCTTTGTTCGCAGCAAAAGCGTTTTGACAAAACAACACCGCATATCCTCCTCATCATCTGAATGAAATTTAGACCCCGGGAGCCCCCTCTTGAAAGAAAAAATTTGTGGTTTTCAAAACGCAACAAAGCCCGTCGTCGATGATACAAAAGAATGCAAAAGAACGAGAGGAGATCAATGCTACTGTTAAAGGGAAAATGAAGAAGGTAATAAACGTACCGGTCCGCGAGGGAAAGATAACGGGATCTCCAGTTGTACCATCTCTGCGTGTATAAATTTTTATGAAGAGAGTTGCTTCGATCAAGGAAAAAAAGTCCAAAAAGAAAAAGTTGGGGTTTTCACAGTCGACTTTGTTTTTGGGAGAAAAAAGAGCAAAATCAAAAATTTCTTCTTTATTGTCTTCTTCTTTGTCTTCTTCTTCTAATAGTACGGAATAAGCACACAGCCTTAATTATTAAATCTCTACACTCGAATGACAAAATTCTCCTCGACTCTTCTCTCTAACGTTTGAACGACGTAGGATTCGAACGCGTCTCGACTGTCTCCGATTTCTTCCATGGGCAAGTGCGCGGAGTTTTCGAGCGCTCGGAAAGACGTTTGGAAAGCCGAAAAGGCGGGAGAAGGACTACTTCTACCGCTCGTCGCCGCCTCGATGCTAGAACTATTATTATTACTATCGGTATTCGACAACCGCTGTTGTTGTTGTTGTTGTTGTTGTTGCTGCTGCTGCTTTCTGGACAACGAGATCATTTCCAGGGTGTCGTGTAAGTCTCTGGCTTTGTTGATGGGCGTCGTTTCATCTTTTTCACCGCAGCAAACGTCCACAAAGTTTACGTCCAAAGACGCTTCGCATTCGAGCACGAGCGACGCGTCGTCGCCAAAACCACCGCCGCCGTTTATCGAGGCGCGAAATTGTTGCAGCAAAGCCTTGTCCCAGTTTTCTGCGGCTAACGGACGGGTATACGCTTCTCTCGCTTGGGTCGATAACGCGGCATAGGAGCCTTCGCCAGTTTGCACTTGATTCGCGTTTCTCCGCGTAAACGAACGCACTAAATTCAAACCATAATCGTCATTATTAATCAACGTTCGAAACCAAAACAGTTTCGCCAGGCGTTCTGGAGACATGCTGTTACTTTGTTTCGACCAAGGCGATATGGTCTCTTTCGTCGACGAATTAGTAGTACTCGAGGAGTTCAAAGACGGCGGTTTCGGAACAAACACCGCTGGCGAGATGAACATCATTCCCGCCACGTTCAACCGACTTTCCTTCCCCTTTAACTCGTTCATTTTTAACGCCATCTCCATCGCCACGTTCGTGCCCGCAGAGTGGCCGACTAAAATAACATTCTCCACCTCCAACTTCTCCAAAAACTGTACCATTAATTTCGCCTGCCCTCGCTTGGAATACGCGAATTCGCCCGTTTTCATCGGCCTCGAAGTTAACCCGTACGGTGGTCTGTCGATTGATATGCTGCGTACGCCTACTCTAGCCGCCACCAGCGGTAATAATCTCCTAAACGAAAACGTAGACCCATTCGCGCCGTGTAAAAACACAATCGCGCTTTGCGGTTTCAGTAAAGTATTCCTCGGGAAGCTCCCTATTGGTGGCAAATGCTCTTTATAATGCACTTTCACTTCCTCCATCCTCCTTTTCTCTGCGTCTGATTCGTTCTCTAAATACACCTCCAAAAACTTTGAATCTTGGTCCGCTAACTTCTCCACCGGTATGGTATCTCTTAATTCCTCCGGTTTCCCACTCAGTATCGGTTCTCGAATCAACTCGTTGAAATCTTTTCGTATCTTTGTTTCGATGGAAGAGGACAAGATGGAAAAGAAATCGAACAATTCTTCTTCTGATGACGTGGAAATGCTGTCATTTTTTTCCCCGGCGGCGGCCACAGACGCGAGTCCTCGATTCCTCCTTCTTAACCTCTTCTTACTGTTGTTCGTGGTAGCATTGGTGACAAAACTGACTGAAGAAACGAGCATCATCGGGTGCAGATTCTTTCCAAATTTTGAAGATATTTTTCTTCTTTAAAAATGTCGTCGTCACTCGTTTTTTTTTTCTCCTTTTTTTTTTCTCTCTCGGTTTTGGTCTCAACGACGTCTTCACACGACGAACGCTCACTACAAAAAATAAAGTCATCTTTTTCTCTCGTCTCTCGGAAGAAGAAGAAGTGAAAGAGAAGAAGAACTTGAGAAGAAGAAGCGAAAGAGAGAGAAAAGCATTTCAAAGGAGAAGATGTCGAAGGAGGAGGAGGATGTTTTGTCGATAAAAAAGCGCCTTTATGCGAAAGAGATGGTGCAATTTCTGAACGACAGTTGGACGCCGTACCACGCGGTTTTGTCTTCGGCGAAAATATTACTCGCGAATGGGTTTCAAGAAATCTCGGAAAAAGACCGATTCATGGACTCGGAGTTGAAACCTACGGGGAAGTATTTCTACACCAGAGGGTTATCCTCCATCGTCGCGTTCGCCATTGGGGGCGAATACGAACCCGGGAACGGGTTTGTTATGATTGGTGCGCACACGGATTCGCCGTGTCCCAAACTGAAACCGAAAACGAAAGTCGGGGTGAATTCGCAGACGGATTTGATGCAAGTGGCGGTGCAACCGTACGGGGGTGGGTTGTGGCACACGTGGTTTGATCGAGATTTAGGCGTCGCTGGGAGAGTGGTGTTAATGGACGAGAAGAGCGGGAAAGTGGAGCATCGATTGGTTAAGATGGAGGAACCGATGTTACGCGTGCCAAACTTGGCGATTCATTTGAATCGGGACATCTATACCGAGGGATTTAAGGTGAACTTTCAAACGCACATGGCGCCGTTGTTAGGGTTGAAAACACAGAAGACGAAGAAGAAGCAAGGAGGAGACGGTGATGATACAGATAACGCTGAAAATAACCACCACCACTCGGAATTTCTCGAGAAGCTGGCGAAAGCGTTGAACTGCGACCCGTCCTCGATTCGAGATTTCGATTTACAGCTATGCGACGTGCAACCGTCGCAAATTGGCGGTTTGAACGGAGAATTCGTATTATCTGGGAGATTAGATAACTTGGCGTCGTGTTATTGTAGTTTAGCGGCTTTAGTGGAAGCGACGACGGAGGAGAAATTGAAGAAGGAGAAAGGCATACGGGCGTTGTTGCATTTTGACCACGAAGAGGTTGGAAGCGCGAGCACTACCGGAGCCGGAGGGTCGTTGACGGATGAGTTTGTCGATCGCGTGACGAGTGCCTTCGGAAACGGAGACGCGGACACGTTAGCGACGGCGAGACGGAAGTCTTTCTTGGTGAGCGCGGATATGGCGCACGCGGTGCATCCAAACTACGCGGATAAACACGAGCCAGGGCACAAACCGAAATTTGGCGACGGCGTGGTGATCAAACACAACGCGAATCAGCGGTATTCAACCGATGCAATCACGTCTTTCATTTTTAAAGAAATTGGCGAGAGACGAAAGATTAAATCGCAAGAGTTTGTGGTTCGTTCGGATTTGGGGTGCGGGAGCACCATCGGTCCAATTTTGAGCACGAGAAGTGGCATTCGAACCGTGGACGTCGGGATGCCGCAGCTGTCGATGCACTCTATTCGGGAGATGTGCGGGACGGAGGATACGAGGTTGTGCGTCGAGCATTTCAAAGCCGTGTACGAAGATTTCTTTGAGATGGACGAGAAGATGATCGTGGATGGATCGATTGGACAACTGTGCCGTCCTTGCGATCGATTTGAATCTTCACCGTCCGGGGGGGGCATCTCCTCCTTAGGAGATGAGTTGGAGAAAATGTCGGCGCGAACGTATTCGTCTTAAGAGTATATAAACTTTTGTCATTCATCGACTTATAAATAGTACAAACGACAAATATTATCGTCATTATTATTATTATATTATTATTATCATCTAGTAGTATTTCTATTGGATCACGCAACAGCCATCTTCTGGACTTTTGCTCCCGCTGCTTCCGGTGTTCTTCTTCATCGCGTCCGCGTTCAAACTGAAAGCGATGACGGAAATATCATCCATTGCTTTTCCGGAATACGCTCGGTCGTCCCAACTTAACATGCAAAGTTTCTTCGACCCTTTTTGAACGTCTGTTCCTGAAAGAAGCGCCGCTTGCTCGTTCGTTCGCGTGTCCCACAAACCGTCGCTGGCAATTATGACCATGGCGAACGTATCGTAATCAAAGCTCAAGTTTGAAAATTCCGGTACAGGAATCATAGAACGCGGAGAGTTTCGATCACCAATCGATCTGGACATGCCGTAAGATGCTCCCGAGGGACTAAAGAGACGTATTTCCGAGAGTTTCGAACCAGAGGCATCGTCGGAAACGAATTGACCGATGAAAGAAATGCGCTTATCTGCGACTTGGTACTTGTTTGGATTTTTCGCATTCTCATCGACATTGGCGGCTGCATTTGCGCCGTTCCTGGTGTTACTCACGTCTCCTCCACTACTCGCTACTGCTAACTGCGATAGTTTTGACCCTAATATTACGTTTACGTTTGCGGGAATGTTATCCATGAGCGAATGGTCGTCGTTGTCGTTACTGTCCTCACTTCCTCGTTGTTGTTGTTGTTGTTGTTCTTCTTCTTCTCCGCTCGATCGAGGAGTCAAAGGGGAGGGGGGTTGCCTCCCTTTTCCTCCTTCGCCGGTTGTTTTTCCACCTCTCAAGCTTCCACCGCGACTCGTTGCTCTCGAACTACTCGGCGAATGCATGACGTGTTCTAAATCTTGAAACCTCGCGTACGACTCGCTCCCGTGAAGCGAATCGTAATGTCCTCGAATTCTTTCCTGTTCCTCCGGAGAGTTTGGCTTGTGATCTTTCGTGGCAAACACGCATTCACCTTTCGCGTTCTTCACAATCGCTCGCGAATCCCCCACGTGTGCAAACTTCAAAAATATTTTCTTCTCTCCAAACCTTACGAAACACACGCACAAAGTCGTCCCGCTCGTCGTTTTCTTCTTTATCTCCTCGTCCAACTTGGCGCACGCGCGTTCAACCGCTTCGTCCAAAAACGCCGAGAACCCGGTCGTCTCCGACACCGGCGCGTTCGCTCTGTCGTCCACGTACTGCTGATTCTCTACCATAGACCAAAATATCTCGTTTAAATACACCAGAAACTTCTTCGCGCATCTCGCTCCCGCGTCTTTGCCGCAGTGCGAATCGAAGAGAAGAAAGCACCCGTCGCACACGCCTTCAATTTTCGACAAGTGACAGTACGCGTAATCTTCGTTTTTTTTACACGGAATCATCGAGATGGCGTATTCGAGTTTCGCTCCGAGTGCAGGTGCGACGTGTCCGACCTGCGAGAAGTCCCCGAACGCCGCCAGGTCTGGTTTCGGTGCCATTTTTTACTGCGAATGAAAAGTTTTGTTCAAATTTTCCAAGAGAACGCCGTTTGACAGTTGACGGAAACGTTCTTCGAAAGTCAAAAATGACGTGTGTTATAAACAATACTATTAATGCGTCTGCTGTTGTTGTTGGTGTTCTCTGCCACCCCCGAGAAACGCCCAACAACACTGCGTCAGACGCGCGTCTGTCTCCCTCTCTCTCTCTGTTGAATAAATAACTCGTAATAATAACAACACTAAATACTATAGATATATAATGAAGAAAATCTTTCAGGAGTATAAAGAGACACCACCAACCAGTGCTGCAAGAGAGCACAAAAAAACGAAAAAAGCTCTCTCTGCCAGTCTGCATGTCTCTGTCTTCCTCTCTCTCTCTCCTTTCTTCGCGTCGCCCCTCTGATTTGTTTTTTTTTGGGGGTGCCAACTTTGTCGACGAGGGGGAGGACTAAAAAAAATTCAAAATTTGTGTTCGTCGTCTGTCTTTTTTTCTTCACTCTTGATGCGAAAATTTTGCGCGCTGCGTATTATTAGCGCAAATAGAATAAGTAATACACGCACAATAAGAATACGAATACACACGTAATGGACGAACACGGACAACAAGAAGCGGCGATACAACGTTTGTGCGATTTGAGCGACCAAATCGACGCAGCTCGAGACGCGAATCGGTTTCGCCAAGCCGTGGAATTGATGCTCGAACAGGTCAGATTGTTCAAGATTCAAGCGACGTTGAGCGAAGACGAAAAGGAAGCGATGGAACCGTTGATTCAATCCGCTTTGGAGGAGATTGAAGAGATGCGAGGGAAAGTGCAAAGAGAAGAAGAAGTTAAAGAAGAAGCGTCGAAGAGGAAGGAGAACGATACGAGAGACCCCGCGAGTGGTGGTGCCGATGCCGGTGCTCCTCCTCCGCAAACGACGACGACGAGTAAGAACACGCTCGTCGAAGTTGATAGAAACACGGTTTCGACGAAAGTGCTCTCGTCGCCGCCACCGGCGATGAAACCAGCCGCCTCGGCGGCCGCGAGAGATAACGGAAGGACTGCGACGACGAGAGGAGGAAAAGTATTAAAAGAAGAAGACAAAGAAGAAGAAAACAAGAACAAGAACACCAATACCAACAACGAGAACAAAACGACGGCAAAAACCACCACCGCGAACGTGTTAGAAACGAAAGCGGCGTGGGGGATACCCGCGAGTGACGAAGAAGAGGAGAACAGAGACGAAGAAGATGAGGTTTTCCGCGTGATTGAGGTTGCGAAACAGCAAGACAGCAAGCGAGAAAAATCCTACGAAGAGTTGAAGAAAGAGCAAAAAGAAGAGAAAGAGAAGAAAACTCTGACGATAATGGAACAGTTGAAAGAAAACGCGAGGAAAGAACGAGAGGCAAAGCTATCGATTCCACCAATTCAACGCGTGGTGAACTACGGGAAACCACCACCATCGATACGCGACGAGAAACGAAAATTGGTGACTACTAGAACGATGGATCCGAGAGAGGAGGAAAAGAAAGGCCGCCGACAGTCGCCGAGGAAAAATCACAGCAATAACAAACGCGGCGGGACGTCTGGAGCTTCGCGGTACCGCGTTGATGACGATGATGATAACGGCATGACGTACAACAACAATAACAACAACAACACTAGAAAACGAGGACACAATAAAAGGGTATCTGCGGACGCGTTGCGCGATGACGATGACGATGATGAAGACGTCGTGATTTGCGACGACGAACACCACCACGCCAATGAAGCACCCGGAGCGAAACCCAAAACTGCAAGGTTCATGTCCGCGGGCGATAAGTTAGATTTCGACCGCGCGCAAAAAGGACTGGCTCCAATCGTGCAGCCGTATCGCGAGGCGAAAGAGCAAGCGTTACTGAAAGCGGGTAGCGGTGGCGGTAGAAGTTCCGTTCCGGGTGCACCAGGCGGGTTTATCGGTCCGTTCGGCCATCTGAACGGTGGAAATAATAATAATAATAGCAACGGTCAACAGAAAAACAAAGACGATCCGAACGGTGATTCCGGCCCGGCCTTTTCCGAGCTCGCGTTGAAACGATTACAACCGACTGGTAAAGAAGTCATTCCAGATGAAATTTTGAAACTCGAACGCGATATCGTCGAACGCGTCATCGGCGAAGTTCTCGATAAACCGGGCACGGTATCTTGGGACAGCATCGTTGGTCTCGAACACGCGAAGAATGCCGTGCAAGAGCTCGCAGTATGGCCGATGACGAATCCGGAACTCTTCACCGGCGCTCGCGCAGTGCCCAAAGGTTTGCTCTTGTTTGGTCCTCCCGGTACCGGGAAAACTATGATCGGGAAAGCCGTCGCCTCGCAATGCAAAGCGACGTTCTTTTCAATCTCAGCATCTTCATTAACCTCTAAATGGATTGGCGACGGCGAGAAAATGGTGCGCGCGTTGTTTGCGGTCGCGAGACACTGCGCGCCTTCAGTGATATTCGTGGACGAGATTGACTCTTTACTCTCGGCGCGAAAATCTGAAGGTGAACACGAGTCGTCGAGACGAATGAAAACGGAATTTCTCGTCCAAATGGACGGATTAGGAGGCGAAGATCCAACGAAACCGATGCTACTCATTGGAGCTACGAATAGACCGCAAGAGCTGGACGATGGGGCGCGACGACGTCTGGCCAAACAGCTCTACATTCCTTTGCCGTGCGCGGCGGCGAGACGAGATATGATTTTGAAAACGTTAAATCCGGATGGCGATGGAAAAGTGAAACACGCGTTAACCGAGAAAGATTTAGACGTAATTTGTGAGAAAACTGATGGATATTCCGGCTCGGATTTGAAGAACTTGGTGCAAGAAGCTGCTCGAGCACCTCTGCGCGAGTTGTTTGTGAAGAAGAAAGCTAAAACTGGAAGCGAGAAAGAAGACGGTGGCGGCGATGTCGTTGACTTGACGAAAGCGGGCGAAGACGAAGCGCAAGAACTGCGCGAGATTCGCATAGATGATATTCGTAAAGCAGCAAAACAGGTTCGCGCGTCGGTGACCCGGGCTGATATTGAGTTTCACGAAGAATGGAACAAAAAGCACGGCGCTTTGACCGCGGACGAAGTGGAAGACGACGGCGAATGGTAAGAAAATGCAAAATATATAGTATTAGACGACGCGGCTCTGCCCTCTATTAGATAGTTTTCATACATACACATACACTAATCGTAGACCTTGATGAAATTCAAGACTTTCTGTACGAGTTCTAAGCTGCCTAGATCTAGAGGATCGCTGTAATAACTCGGCACTTCGCTATCACTATCCGCAAACTTAAACGCTAAGTAAAAGTCCTTCGCGGTCGCCTTCTTACTTACGGGAAAATGCGACGCTACCACCCTATTTGCACCAATAAATCTTCGCTGGCAGTTTTTCTTCCATTCGCGAATTTCTTCTCTAAAGAATTGAAAGACAATTACGTATACAATAGGCGAGACGACAAACTTATTCTTCATCGCATTAAAGCTCTTCGCTGGATTGATAATATTCTTAGCATCCGGGGCGATGAAGAGAGAAAAGAGGGTCATGCGTCTCCATCCGTTGATCTCGTCGCTGACGTCGTTCGCTCTCTCGACATCTCTTCCTCCTTTAAAATTTAATCCTCTTAAAAGCTTGATCGTAAACGACTCCTCACTTCCTAAATCTCTCAACTCTTCTTTCGGTATGATGTCTGGTGGATTCTCACCGTCCACGTATACCGCCGCATCGGTCACGAGCAGCGTTTTGGACTTCTTGTGGAAAAAGGTCCCCTCGGAATACCGATATTGCGACCAAAACAGATTGAACGTGCCTAAAATTTCATATTGGATTTCGTCCAGCCATTCGGGAGGCGGATTCGAGCTGTCCAACAATTCTGTAGCGTTCGAAATCCCCAACAACGGGTTCGGAAGCTGCACGGGAAACGAAAACTGACCGGGTACGACGAAGACTTTCGCGTTCTTATGAGCGCGAGCAAACGACGGTAAAAAAATCTTATGCTCGTACATCGTCGTTCCGAGCACGACGCTCGAGACCCGATAGTCCTCTCCAAATGTCTCTTTCATCAAAGCTATGCACTCCTCGGTTGGTGCGATTGGATCTTTCACCCACAGCGTGCCGTCCTTCAATTTTATCACCGTCATCCGTACGTTCGTTGATACTCCCAGGCCGAATCCAATGCCTTGTTGCTGCGTAAAGGCATAGACGTTTTCGTAAATCTTCTCAACTTTTGTTTCTCGAAAGAGGAAAGGAACCAAAGGGAATGGGAACCCGAAAAAGTTCAAGAAGAATCTGTCCTTATTGTTACTGTTATTATTCTCGTCGTCACTTGTCGGAGTGCTCTCTGTGGACATTGCCGCGGTGGTGGTGGTGGTGGTGGTGGTCGTCGTCGTATTCCTCGAAGAAAAAAACCGATGATTCTCTCTTTGCAAACTTCGAGCGGCACTAATCTTGTTTCTCTGCATCGTCGTTCTCGCGTTACCGGCGGCGACGACGTGAACAACTTCCCCTCGCGCCCCCACCGTTTGAAGCGCTGTCGTTGTTCCACTCATCGCCGCGATTTTATTTGATTATATTATATGATAGAGTAATAAGGACGAGTAAAAACACTTCACAAAGTGTGTGTCCTGCGTGACGTCCAAGTGTTCGTCGTCCTAAATGAGGAAGGTTGTGTGAAAGGAAACCGAGAGAGATTTTGATTTTTCGTTGGCAGTTTTTGCCAGCTGTCAGCTAATGTGTTTGTGTTGCCTGTGAGGTGTTCGACATCGGCGAAAACACGTTTGCAGATATCAAAGTCAAAAAGCGTCACCACCTACTTCCCCGTTTTTCCATTTATTCTCTTCTTTATTATTACGCACCAACGCTCCTCTCCGTATACGCGAGAAGAGAAAAGACTTTTATTTACGCATAATCGTAAACACTAATAATTCACGCAGATAATGCAATCGATCGCGCAACCGTGCGGTGTTCGCGTCTCGGCGTCTTCGCGCGCGACTTCTTCGAAAACCAACTCGAGACGATGCGATGCCGTTAACAACGTTAAAATGGATAAATTCGCGCCGAAAGCGTTCTCTTTTTCCTCCTCCTCCGCGAGGGAGTCTGGTTCCATTCGAGGCTCGAATACTTTGAAAAGAGACATTTTGAAGAGAGAGAGACTGTCGAGACGCGCGTTGAAGACGAAAGCGACCGGGGCGAGGTACGATTCCGCGAATTTATTCTTTTGTTCTTCTTCTTTCCCTAATGCGTCTCGTCTCGATGATGATGATGATACAAACAATAACAACAACTGACGACGACGACGATATCCTCTTTTTATTCTTCTATACTTACGCACACACGTGATGCACAACGTCAAAAACAGAGCTTCCGCGTTGTCTGAGTTCAAGGAAAAGTTTCCGGCGGCGGAAACCGCGTTTTATTTCGCCGCCTGGTATTTTCTCAACGTCCAGTTCAACATCATCAACAAGACCATCTACAACTACTTCCCGTTTCCGTGGTTCGTGTCTTGCGTGCACTTGGGCGTTGGTTTACTCATCATGACGTTCTTCTGGACGACGAGGCTGGTCAAGTTTGAAAAACCCTCGCCGACGTTTTTGAAGGCGTTGACGTTGCCGGCGTTTTTGCACGCGTTTGGACACTGCTTGTCGAACGTGTCCTTTGCCACCGTCGCGGTTTCGTTCACGCACACCGTGAAAACGTTGGAACCGGTATTTTCGGCTCTTGGCGTGTATTTAGTCTCCGGTACCGTGTACCCGTTACCGGTGTACCTTTCTTTGATTCCAGTCATTGGCGGCGTCGCGCTCGCCTCGGCGACGGAGTTGTCGTTCACGTGGTTGGGTTTTCTTACCGCGATGTCCTCGAACGTTGCGTTTGCGGCGAGAGCGATCTTTAGTAAGAAGCTTATGTCTGAAATGTCTCCGCTCAACTTGTATAACTACGTGACGATTGTTGCGTTGCTCTTCTGCATTCCGTTCGCGTTGCTCTTCGAAGGTTCCACCGTGGCGGCCGGCATCTCGAGCGCCATTGCCCTTAAAGGCCAAAAAGATTTCGTCATGTCTTTGTTGTCGGTTGGTTTCTACTACCACATGTACAACCAAGTCGCATACCAAGCGTTGGGCAAGGTTGAACCAGTCACGCACGCCGTCGGTAACGTCGGTAAGAGAATCTTTGTGATTGGCTTCTCCATCTTGGCGTTTGGAAACAAGATTTCCACGCAAACCGCCGTCGGCTCTGCGATTGCCATCGCCGGCGCGTCCGCGTACGGTATCATCAAGGCTAAATACGCCGAGAAGAAGACGGCGTAAGGTACTATCGATACCGAATACTGCTTATATATATATATGTAAGAAGTATATGTATCTTTTTTGATGTGTATGAGGGAGCGAGGAAACATTCTTTTTTCGCGTTGGGGTATTACTACGCGACGAGAGAGGAGGAAAAGAAAGATTACGTAAAAATGTGTTGTTTTAATATTAATATCTGCTATACAAGACTATACGGAGAAGACTATAATGGGTACTACCTAAATCATCACGGTTCAACAGTTTAGTTCTGAGATACGTACGTCGCCGAATCTCCAAGTTCATTTCGTCGCTTGGCGTTCAACTCTATGATATCCTCCCTCTTGAAACCGCCGCTCGGGAATTCCTTCTGCCCTTCCTCTATCAGCTCATACAGCGCTCTCAAACACCACTGTCTGTTATGTTCTCTATCCGCGTATCTCCGACACACGATTCGAATCTCGTTCGTCTTTTTCAAAAACCGTTTCCCGCAAATAGCCTTGATGTAGTCCATCGCCTCCTCGGACAACCCAGTCTCCTTCATCAAAGCGTCCACGTTCACTTTTAAACTCACCTTCTTATTTAAACCGTGATCTTGCGTCCCACCAGCCTCTAAAACCAAATTCGTCTCCCACTCCAATATCCTCTCCGTCCCGTTTTTCTCCTCTTCCTCCATCTCCGCCATTTCTTTCGCCAACGCCGCCTTGTACTCCTCCGAACTCGTAATCTCCTCGACCCTTTCTAATAACTCGTTCAAAACTTTCTCGCGGTTTTCCTCCAACCCAACGTGTTCTCTCGTGTCGTATAAGTTCGTTCTCCTAAACTCGTGCGATTCGTACGAGTCGATTTCAGTCAACATCCCGGCGTACGACCCTTTGTCTTTCCTCGTCAGACGCTTGTTGCTCTTGCTGGTGTTGTTGTCGTTCTTTTCCCCAACATCTTCGCTCTCTGAGGAGGAAGAGGAAGAGGACGTCTCTCCGCCCTCCTCCTCCTCCCCACCGGCTGCTGCTGCTCTTGCTCGCGCACACGTCGTGAAAAACATTTTTTTGCTCGTCGCTCGACCTTTAACCACGACATCATCATCGACGACGAACAAAGACGACGACGATCGATGATGCATTTGCCCCCACAGCAGGGAGGCGTCGGGAAACGTGCGAGCGTGAGGAGTGTTAGACGACGACGAGAACAACAACGAAGATAAAAAGCGTCCTCCTCGTCGCGACGAAACTTGGGCGACGACGCGAGAAGACATGACGATTGCGAGAGTTATATCTCTATCTTCTTCTTTGTCTTCTTTGTCTTCGCGCGTTTCTTTTTTGTGAATTGTGGTGTATTGAAGCAACTTTTGTGCAAATGGAGCAGCAGAGTTGTGTTTTCGCTTACTCTGCGACATAAAATGTACGAATATAAACCTTATACGCGTACATCTGCACTCGTCTAAATCTATCTAATGCTGTTGCTAAAATACTATAATCTGATTTGTTGTTGCTATCGATCATCATCTCTGCTCCTCCCGCGTGGCAAACCGTTGGTGTTGTTCGGTGATGACTTGTTTCAACGCTAAACCTCTCCCGCGGATGCGTTTGCGCGCGGCTTCGTCCTCGACGCCTCTCGTGATTTCTCGAGAGGTGAAGGTGCGCGCGAAATCGCGCGCGAGGTCGTTGTATTCTTTTTTCTCTCGGAGTTTCGCGAAGAGAAGGTCAATTTTAGCCGTTCGTTGACGGTCTTCGAGTATTGCTCGACAGAAGAGGCGGTTGAAGAGGTTGATTCGACTGTTCATGTTTTCGAATTCGCTCATCTCTAAGATTCGCAAGGCGTTCACACCGAGCGCGTTGGAGGCGACGGTATGCGCGAAGAACTTCGCGAGGTTGGCCACGCGACGAACGGACGAGGTTTCTTCGTTTTCGCCGGATTTGATTTCTTTAAGCTGGTCTTGAATGCACAAACGTAACGTCAACCTGTGTCGCTTTTGGCGCTCGACGAGTTTAGAGGTCAAGATGGCGTAGTACGGGTTGAACGCTTTTTCTTGCAAGCAACATTCGAGGATGACGCGGACGATTTCGCGGTCGCCTTGACCGCTGAGTGGTAGTTTTAGCAATCTTTCCAGACAATCTGCGTAGTCTTCCGAGGACATGACGACGCAAAATATTGCGCGTCTGGTTTCCGTGTTCATGCGCATCTTTTTCGCCAGTTGCAAAAGTTGCGTTTCGTTGCCGTCGACGCCGTCGTTGTTTGCGTTGCTGCTTCTCTCGGCGTTGCGTTTCTTGAACCACTCTTCCGTTCCAGCGGCTTCGGGTAACCACCAGTTACCTGTTTTTTCTAAAGCGTTGTTAGTGAGTATGTCGTACGTGAGCGCTCGCAAGGCGACGGTGACTTCGCCAACGCGATTGGCCGTTTTCACCCACCTCGATAACGCGATAGGGATGCCGTATTGGTCTTTACCCGAAGCGTCGCTTTCAGATTTAGAAACTTTGTTGTTCTTCAAGTCGAGAACGAGCTCTAACGTCAAACGCGCGCGTTTCGATAAGCCGCCAACACCACCACCTTCGGCTGCTCCGTTTTTAATTTTCAACGCACGAGCGGTTTCGCTCAACGCGTCGATGTATGATTTCATACCCACCGGGTCTTCGCCGCGAAGTTTCCCTCCGGAGACTTTCAAAATAGTAAGCGTCAAACCAGCATCCATTTCCGAGAGCGTCTTTGCCAGGGAAATCAAGCACCCGTAAACGACTGAACTTGGGAACAAACCGATGTTGTACAGCTTGGCTAAACACAAGGCTAAGTTCGACGCCGGTCGAGAAGACTCATCGTTCAGTCGTTCGCGCTCGAATTGTTCGCACACGTTTGCTGCAAATCGAGCGGCAAACTCTGGACCAATCTCACCGCTACATCCCGCGACTAAGCATGCAATCGCTGCGCAATAACTCTCCGAGGCTTTTGGTCCTTCAGCGAGCGCTTTGCGCACCAGCTCTTCGCTGACGCAATCGCCGACGGTTTTCCGCGGGTGTTCTCTCGCCACGGCGGAGATTTCGGCCACGATATTTGCAACATTCGCTTCACCGAGACGGTTGAGCAAACCGCGTATAATTCTTCTTTGCGTTTCAAACGAAGGGTCGTCGATGTCTCTGGCAGTCTTACTCTTCTTAATTTTGTTGTAGTTCTCCGTCGCAGTTGCAGCTTCCGCCGCTGCTTTCATCGCGGCGCGCTGCGCTGGGGGCACGTATTTCGTCGCCGACGGCATAAAGTTCGCGTGCGCAGCTTCTAATGCATCTTCATCTTCCTCGTCTTCTTCTTGTTCCTCGTCTTCCTCCTCCGACGAAGACGAGTACTCTTCCTCCTCGCTCATCGCGTCGTCCGAATCGTCCTCCTCCGATTCATCATCGCTTCCGCTACTTCCACCACCACCACCACCACCTAACAACTCTAGCCCTGGCAACCCTTCGATGAACAAATCCAACCCATCCTCGATTTTCTTCTTCCCCATCTTCTTTTCCAACTGTTTCGCGTTGAACTCGTCTTCTTTATACGCGTCGAGTAAACTTTGTCGCATGCCGCCGACGCCGCGCGCACCGTCGGCGGGAGCCATCTTCTTTTCTTTCCCCGTGTTCTTTTTACTCTTACTTTCCTTCTCCAAAGGAGCCGTCTTTTCTTTCTTCTTTTTCTTCGTTTTCGTTTTCTCGTCGTCTCTCTTCGCCGGCAGCGTCGCTTTCGCTTTCGTCTTCGTCTTCTTCGCGCTCAAAGTCTCAAACCGTCGCTTCTTGTTCATCTTCTTTTCGTGTTTCATCTCCGCCCTCTTTTGTTTTCTGGACAACGACGACGACCGTCCTCCGAGACCTTCGAATCCTCCTCTTTGTCTTCGTCCGTATTCTTTCCCGTCTTTTTCATCGTCGTCGTGATCATCAACTTCAAAGCCGCCGCCGTCGACATCGCTTTTTTTTCCTCGGAAACGGAAATTCGCACTCCCGAAACCATCAGACGACTCCGCCTCCGCCGCTTTTTCTCGACTCGCCAGCTGCTCTTGAACGTATTTCGGGAGTTGCGGGCCTTTGCTCTTCTTTTTCTTCTTTCCTCTGAATCCTCCTTTACCTCCTCCGCCTCCGCGCAAAGAGGGAGGCGTTTTTGGCATTTTTAAGCGATTTTTGTGAAGCAGAACACGAACGATTTGACTCAGATGAAGAAAAAATACAAGCGAACGAACGCACGAAGCAGTCGGCTCTAGGCGAGATATTTTTATACGCTTTTATACGATTTAATCTGCGATGATGTTATTGTTGTGTCGTTAAAATGAAGAAAATGTTAGAATACCTCTCTGCATCTCTCTCTCTCTTTCTCTCTCTGTGTTTCTCTTTCTGCTACTTACGCGCTTCTTTTTTTCTTTCTTTCTTTCTTTATATACAGGGGCGAGAAGAAAGCGCTTTCGAGCTTTCCGCGCGCTCTCTCGCAAACGGCTTTGTGAAGGTGAAGAGGAGAACTCGCCTTCATCTCTCAACGTCTCTCTCTCTCTCTCTTTCTTTTACGAAACGACCGTTGTCGTTGTCGTGGTTGTGGTTGTGGTTGTCGTCGTGGTGGAGTTACTGCTCGAACGGTGCAGTTTGTTTTTGTTGCCACTCGTCGTTTCGTTACCGCTCGTCGCGTGAGGTTTTGGAGGCGAGAACGATACCGTCGTGCGACGGTCTCGAGAGGCGTTTAGTTTTCGAGATTCGTATCTCGTTCTCTCTCGCTCGTCGTAAAACGCAAAATCTTTCGCGAGGCCGTTCTCGGTTTGGTACGCCAACATCACTTCGATGCACTGACGCAAGACGGTCGGAGTGACGTATTGCGCGTCTCGGCTGTGCGTGACTCTTTTCGTTTCTACTTTGTGTATTTTTCGGTCGTCCACGATGCGCAAGTGCCTTCCAAAGACTTGGAACGGGACGTCTTTTGCGACGAGCCATTCGACGTTGAACGAGCCGTTAAATTTACCTTCGCGCTGCCAAAAGGTTTCGTTTTTATCAAAGTCGACGTCGGAAGTCATCTCTGCAACGCCGGAGAAGTAGCCGCTCGCGTTTACGGAGAAGAGAAGGAAGATTCTTTGCGGTATCTTCTTCGTACTCTTAGCAGTCGTATTTTTGAGCGGTGACGATGATATCGCCGTTTCGTGGTTAGCGTTGACGACGATGGATCTGTTTTCGTTCACGGCACCGTTAATGTCTTCGCTTACTTTGCTACCGTTACTTATTACGGATAAGCCTCTTCCTCCTTCTCCTCCTCGCGCTCCTGCACTCAAGTAGTTGCCGCCGTTGCAGCTTTTGTTGAGGTGAAGCAGTTGTTGTTGTCGAAAAGCCTCGGATAATTTCGCGTTCCCTCGCGGCGTCGAACTCCACTTACCGTATTTGATTGATTTATGAATATCATCTTCGCTGAAGGACTTACAAACGAATCCTTTGCACGCCGACCAGTCGATGCCGGCAAAAATTTCGTGCGGATTCGGACGGATCAGCTTCTCGTGTAAGCTCTTGTGTGGACTCCCGAGAGATAATATGCGTTCCGGGTTACGAAATCGCGGACCGCGAACGGACTCACCGAGCGACAAGTTCCCATTGAAACTGGTAACGCCACCGGTGTTTCTAATCATCGGTTCTCGTCTTGCGGTACCGTTGTTGTTGTTGTTGTTGTTGTTGTTGTTATTATTACTTTTCTTATTGTTGTTCGCGCCGTGTCCGTTCATCCTCCTCAATGTCGCAGCTCGAGCGGCATCGCGTTCCGACATCGGAGGTAAAGCAAAGCTCGAAAACGTCGACGCGGTTGCATCTCCAACGATAGAGGTGAAATGCTCCGCCGCGGCCGCAATACCAGCGCGCACGGTACTATTTTCGCTGAATTCTGACGGCAGCATCGTCGTCGTCGGAGGCGTCATTGGTGGCGGCGGCGGATAGTATTGTTCGTCTCCGCGCTCTCCTTCCGCCTCTTCAGTATACGGTTGATATTGTTGTTGATAATACGGATAGTGCTGATACGGCATCTCCGACGTCGTCGTCATCATCATCGGAAAGTGCTGCTGTTGCTGTTGCTGTTGCTGCTGTTGCAAAGATGCTTCTTCACTCGTCGTCGTCGGTGGTGGCGAAACAATCCCACCTTGCGGCGAGAGATGTTCGTATCCCCACGACGAAGGCGCCCCCGTCGTCATCGGCGCCGGCACCGGCGGAGGCACAAACGCCGGCGTAAATATCGCCGTCCCATCCGGTAACGGCGTGTAATACCCGTACCCAAACGAACCGTACGCGTAGTGCGTATCTCCAAGCATCTTCGCCGTCATCAGAAAGCTGTCGTTGTTGTTTTCTTTTGTTTCTTCTTCTTCTTCTTCTTCTTCGGTTTCTTCTTCCAAAGGAGGAGACGTCGTCTCGTCCTCGTCCTCGTCGTTGTTCACCTCCTCGTTCACGCGAACATCTTTCCGCATCCTCTCCGTCAACGCAGCCACCTCTTCCTCTTCCTCCTTCTCCTCCTCCTCCTTTTCGCTTCGTCGTCTTCTTTCTTCCTCGTCTTCTTCGTCCTCTTCTTCTTCACCAACAAAAGTCGCTTCAAAACGCTCTTTGTCCTCTTCAACGCCTTTTTTTTTATTTATCCTCACCTTTAACCCGCTCTTCGCTTTCTCCGCGTACGACATCATCATCGTCTTCACTAAAGGTTGTTGTAGCTGTTGTTCTCCTTCTTGGTCTTCTTGGTCTTCTTCTTCTTCTCCTCGAGATGACAACAACATCGTTCTTTGCGTTTTCAAAAGAACGCAACGATCTCTCTCTCTCTCTCTCTCGTATCGCGCGCGCAATAATAACGTTTGTCTGTCTCGTCTTTTTTTTTTTTTTTTTTTTTTGACAAACAAAAGCGAAAAAGAAGAGGTCGCGAGATGAAACACGAGAGCATTTCACATGCACTCAAAAAGAAGAGAAACCAACCACAAAAATTACCACACACAAAAGAGTAGAGTATTCTTTTGCATTTCTGGATGTGTGTATTATTATTGCGCGCATGAGGAGCAGAAGCGCTTCGGGGCACAATTCGTTTTCTGATTTTGATGATTTTGAGAACGACGAGAAGGAGGCGATGACGACGACGACTTTGATGATCGCGGGAGAAAGAGGAGGAGGGCATCGTCATCATCATCATCCGCGAAAAGAAATGAACAGATATCCTTCTTCTTCCAATGAATGCGACGAGAAGAAGGATGAGAAAACCGACCACCAAAAAGACCGAGTAGTAGTAAAGATGAGACGAAAGAAGCAAAAAGCGTTCTTAGCGTTAGAACAGCAGCACCGGACGATGGGAATGAGGACTTCGAGCAACCGGAAAGTGGACAAACCGTTAGTGTTCTTTGCCGCTTTGATTTTGTGTCTGGTGATTTTCGTGGAACTGAAAACGAGTCCGAGGAAAATAGCGCGGAGAGCGATGGAATCTGTGGAGCACTTATTTCATTACGTGGAGAAAGGAGGAGACGTGCACGCGCAAATGTTGCGTTGGCGAGGGTGGCACTCGTTAGAGGTTGGAGTGGAGATCGCGTGCGCGTTGACGCTGGCGTTTTTGAATTGGTTGCTCTTCGCGAGCTTGTTCGACGTGGCGGGGATCGTCGTCGGGTTGATTCCGGCGATGGCGACGTTTCTCGGGGTTTTGGTGTTTAGGTTTCACGCGCGGTCGTATTTCGTGTTAGCTTTGATACCGTTAGTGGTAGTTCCGGCGATTGGGTGCGCGAAGCTTTTAGAGAGGAGGATGCGGGTGAAGGAGGAGAGGAGGATGAAGGCGAGGAAAGAGCGAAGACGCGAGCAGAGGATGGCGAGAGAGACGAGGCATCAGAATGGTTTTGTGGCGAACGATAATAATAATAATAATATGAATAATAGCGAGGATTTAACGAGAGCGAGTGGGCGCACGACGATAGATGCGACGGTCATGCGTAGAGCGATGAGTCAGGGGGAGTTGAGTCCAACGACGCGCGTGGTGAGTTCGTCTGGGATGAATCCGTCTTTGTCAGCGGCCGCGGCGAATGGAACGATTAAAGGTTTCAACGCCCTCAGTAATGGTAATGGTGGAGGAAAAGCAGCACCAATCATGCCGGCAAAAGTGAACGCGTTAGCTGGTCAACCGCGACACGCGCGCGGCTCGTCCGCTCCCGAGCTAGGATTTAACCAGCTCTCCTCTTCTTCTTCTTCTTCTTTGCAACGACAACAACAACAACAACCAGGAGAAGGAGCACAAAATACCGCCGCTGGACCACACTCTACACCATCTCCATACTTTGGTGCAAACATTCCGGATTTAGGTGGCGTCGAGCAAAACGCCCCGCCGGTTCCGAAACTCCAAAACCCGCTCCCCTTTGCGAACGCGACCGCCACCAACGTCGCCGGAGGAGCGAGTGGAGGAGGAGGAGAAGGACCAAACCGCCCGACGACAAACCTCCTCAACGCGAACCCCTCGCGAACAGCGAAACGATTCAACGTCCGAAAACCAAACTTGGAAACCATACACTCGCCGTTAGGTACCACCGCGGGGTCGACGGGGGCAAACAACGTAGGAGAGGAAGAAATTTTAGGACGAGCGGGGAGTCACCAGTGGGAAAACGACGACCAGTTGAAAACGAAAGTAGAAGAAAGCAACAACATCGACGCGCTACAAAACGGCAAAAACGAGAACGATATAAACGATACTAAAGATAGAAACGACGCAGTTTAAGAATAATAATAATAAGAATGAGTAGTAGTGGAAATAGTCCGATGCGAAAAGAGTCGCAGCAAATATACGACACATCGCAAAAAGAAACGTCTTCCTTTTCCTGCGATTTTTTTAAAATTTCTTTCGATTCAAAATGTCTTCACTTCAAATTCATCGTCGTCGCGCGCACACAACAACGAACGACGCACCGTTGCTCGCACTCGTTTTCTGAGAAGAAGAGAAAAAGAGGACGAAAAGAATGTCCACGCGCGCGGAGCGCGAAAAGCTCGCGCTTTTGGAGGAAAAAAGGTTGGAAAAAGAGGAAAAGAAACGATTGTTGCAAGAGAAAAGGGCGTTGCGAGATGCGAAGAAAGCGGAGAAGATGGAAACGTCGACGATGAATTCTTCGCACGTCGGGGAGTCGGTGGAGAACGCGGACGAGGAAGGTGAAAGTGGTGTTAATGGAGGAAGTCGCGAGGGAGGAGACGACGACGAGGACGAGGAAGAGATTTTGAGCAAAGAGGAGTTGACGAAAGAAGGAGTTTTTGTCTCCGAGGAAAGTTTGTTTATTCAGTGGTCGAAAGAGGAAGAGCTGCGTTTGGTGGAGACATTTTTCGAAACGGACGAGGAGGAATTTGAAACCGCAAAAGCAAGATGGGAAGCGATCTCGTCGAATATGCACTCGTCGTCGCAGTACACCGCGTTACAGTGCGTGGAAAAGTACCGAGAATTGTGTTTGCGGATAAAAAAAGGGAGAGCGCTGCACTTGTTGCGACAGGCGAAAAGAAGAGCGGCGAGAAACGTCGTCAAGAGAGGGCAGGCGAAAAACCGTTCGCACTTGCAACAGAAGCGTGAGTTGGAAGAGAAAGCGAGGATTAAAAAGAAAGAGAAAGAAGAGCAGTTGAAGAGAGAACGGATTGCCGCGAATGGAGGAAGACTGTCGGCGGAGGACTTGGGTTTTTTCATTCGATCCGGGCCAGACGCGAAGAGGAGAGTCAACGCGAACATGGACATTTGCATAACGAACGTGCAACTGTACGGCGGGACGCAAGAATTAATTTCCGACGGAACTTTGAAGCTCGTCAACGGGACTAAGTATGGTTTGGTTGGTAGAAACGGTGCGGGGAAATCAACCTTATTGCGAGCGATTTCGGAAGGAACGATTCCTGTTCCAAGTCATTTACACGTGATTCACGTGGAGCAGGAGGCGAGTCCAGACGCGCGGTCGGCGTTGCAAACGGTGTTAGATACGGATAAAGAGAGGACGTATTTGTTGAGTCTAGAGCAGAAAATGTTAGACGAGGAGTTGGATACAGTGGATGGTATCGATTTGAACGAGGTGTACGAACGTTTAGATGAGATTTCATCCGACGACGCCGAGGCGAGAGCCGGAGGGATTCTCGGTGGTTTAGGTTTTGACGCCGCTGAACAACAAAAAGCGACGCAGGACTTTTCCGGCGGTTGGCGGATGAGAATTGCCTTAGCGGCGGCTTTGTTTATGAAACCAGATTTACTGTTGCTGGACGAACCGACGAACCACTTGGACGTGCACGCGTTGACGTGGTTGGAGGAGTTTTTACGACGGTGGGAGAAAACCGTCGTCATCGTCTCGCACGATCGAGGGTTTTTGAACGAATGCACGACGGCGACGGCATTTTTGAATAAAAAAAAGTTACGCTATTACGGTGGAAGCTACGACACGTTCTTGAAAGTGAGAGCGGATAACCGAGCGAACGAGGAGTCGACGGCAAAGACGCAGGCGAGTCGCGCGAGTCATTTGAAAAAATTTATCCAGCGCTTTGGTCAAGGGCACGCGAAGATGGTCAAACAAGCGCAGTGTAGAATGAAAATGTTGGCGAGATTACAAGAGGAAAGAGTAGAAGTCGATACCGACGATCCTTACTTGCGCATTAACTTTCCATCTGCGAGTCCTTTACCGCCACCGTTGGTTTCTGTCATGGGCGTATCATTTGGCTACGAGGGTTACGACACATTGTACGAAAACCTCGATTTCGGTCTCGATATGGATTCTCGAGTTGCCATCGTCGGTCCGAACGGGGCCGGTAAGAGTACGTTTTTGAAGCTCGTCGAAGGCGATATCTTACCCACAAAAGGGTGGATCAATAGAAACACGCGCTTGCGCTTGGCGAGGTTTTCTCAGCATCACTTAGAAACCATGGACGCGGAAAACGACAGCGTCAACCACATGAAACGTTTGGACGACGAAATGCCTCTGGAAGAAGCGCGCGCGTATCTCGGCAGATTTGGTTTATCCGGTGAATTGGCGACGAAACCGATCAAGTTCTTATCCGGCGGTCAAAAGTCTCGATTAGCGTTTGCCGAATTAGCGTGGAAGCAACCTCACATTTTGCTTTTAGACGAACCGACAAATCACTTGGATTTAGAAACGATCGAATCGCTCGCCATGGCTTTAAACAATTTCGAAGGTGGCGTCGTGCTCGTATCGCACGACGAACGTTTGATTTCCTTAGTAGTCGACGAGATTTGGTGCGTGACAAAAGGTGACATGAAGTGTAACCCACCAAAACCTGGGCACGTGAAAGTCTTCAACGGGAGCTTTGAGGAGTATAAGGCAAAGTTGCGCACAGAGTTTGACGGCGGAAGTATTTTGACCGCGAAGAGGAAAGCGGAAGCGAAGGAGAAGAAGAATAAAGGCGAGCAGATAAAAGAAGAAAAAAAAGAGGTGAAGAAACCGGTTGGCACGCTCGTGAAAGATACCACGTTTTTGAGGGACTCTACGACGAACAACGCCTCAAATCCTGCGACGAGTAGCGGGGAAGCGAGGAAACCAGTAGCCTCTTCCACGGGCGGGTACGTTCCGCCGCACTTGCGAAACAAAGAAGATCAAGAGAAGATTGATTCCGCGTTTGACGATTAAAGAATAAATACTTTAGAACTACTTTTTTTAACTACAACGGACTGCTATAAACGTTTATTCTATAATTAATTGAAAGGTAAATCATCCCCCGGCACGCTCGAATTCCAACGAATGATTCTCCACGACAGCATCGCAACCGCGCAGGACGCGCAATCGACGAACAACTCGCTCGTTTTCGAATTGATCAACAAATCCGCCTCTCTATTTTCCCCCACGACGTACTCACTCGCCGGCATACCAATCACGTGTTCCAACGCCTGCCTCATCTCGTTCTGTTCCACTAATATCAACAACCCAACCGCGAAACATCCCGCCTTTACGGTTCTTTTCATCGCCTCCGCGAAATCCGCATCGTACGCCTCCGTCTCGTACGCCTCCGCGGCTAACGCGCCGAGGACCCAAACCGCGGAGAGTTTACTCCCGTGCACGACGCTTCCAACCAAAGCTGGCAAGTTCGGTAAAATTCTCGGCACTTCTCTCAAATACTCCGCGTTCAACCACGACGGCGCTTTGTGTTGCGAAAGCGACACCAACGCCACCAATACCGTCGCGGATGTCAACACTAAAGCGTCCGCGATAGGTAAACCTCGATCTTTCACCTTTTTCGGTTGAAATCTTTTCTTCATCCTTTTACCGAATCTCATGCCGTACTCCAGCTCTCGTTTCGCGTCCTCGATGGATCGGACGTCCGCGCGGTCCTCGTCGATGGAATCATCCTCATCTTCCTCGTCGTCTGAGGACGACGACGCTCGGAGAGTCCACGTTTTAAGTCGCAGTCGATCGTGACGTCGTACGTCTCTGGTTTGAGCAATGGAAACATTGCGAAGAGAAGAGCTCCTCCTCCTCGATGATGATGATGATGATGATGCCGCGAATGATGACGATTGCCGGAGTGCGAGGGCGAACATCGTCGTCGTAAAAGCGCTTTTCGTATATTATTCGGTTTTGTTCGTGTGAATTATATATATATAACGGGTGGTATAACGCGCGCGAGATGGAAGGATGTTGTTTTGTTGTGAGGAAATGAAGTGATGACTCCTACTACTAAGTACCCAACTACTCGTACGCTATTAAAGACTACTACGACTAAAACTACTCAAATCTAGAAATAGTCCAACCCGCACAACCGTCTGAGCTGTTCCACGATGGGCATTTGCAAAACCATGACCGGACCTTGTCGCATAGCCGCGGGCCAGAATCCGTTGTACAAGGCGAAAAATCCGCGCTCGCGGATGACGCTAGCGGCGAGGGAGAGCGAATTTTTGTTCCCTCCTCCCGAATTCGAGGACATGGCTAAAGTTTTCAACGTGTCCACGGGTTGAGTGACGGTTTGCGCGACGACGCCGGAGATGAACGCGCAGGTGAAGTGTAACGGTGGGCCGTCTTCCTTGAACAGAAATGGAGACGGCGCCGTCGTTGTCTTTTCGATTTCATCGTCTTCTTCTCTTTCGCTGTGGAGCAACAAATACCGCTTCGCGGCGTCGTACGTCCCCAACTGCGACCCGCTCAATAAACTCGCGCGCGCTACGCACACCCCTACACCTCTCCACAGACCTTTCACCACCCCTTCCTCTCGAGCAATCATTGAAAACGCTCGAGTTGTGGACGGGTAAAATGTCTTCTGTCGCGCCGCCGCGGAAGACGCCGTCGCCGCCGCCGCCGCGCTCCCCAAACTAAGAGCTCTGTACGGTTGCGATTGCATTCGAATTCTCACTATATCTATCGGGTTAAACACCGCCGACCCTATCGCACCAGTCGTCGCGCCCGCTAAGAGTTTCAGCGCAAAATTTTCGCTTTCGCTCATCGTCCCATTCTCCTCTTCCTCCTCGCTCGTCCCGTCCATTCCCCTAACACCAACGCTCCTCCTCTTCAACTTCTCCGCGTAATAATCTCTCACGGTTGGATACAAACCGATCCGAAACCCGGTATAACTCAACCCTCGCATCCACGTGGCGAGTAATCCAGGTTGCCACAATCCTCTCACCGCGGATCCGTCCGCTTCCTTGATCGCCGTTTGCGCTAAACCAAACGTTGTTGTTGTTGTTGATGATGTGTTTGAAGAAGCTTGAATTTGCCTTCGAACTTTTAAAACCTCCAACGGATTAAACACCGTGTCCGATAAAGCGCACCCGACGCCGGCGGAGAGCCACTCTTTGGCGAGTCTCTCTGTGGTGGTGGTCGCAGTCTTCGGCGACCCCGGCGTTTGATCCGTTGTTGTTCTTGACATGATGTGTGCTTTGTCTAGGGCATTTTCCTTTACAAAAACCTGAAAATTCCCCTCACAAAAACGATGAAAATGACGCAGAGACTCCTCCTGTTCAAGCGAAGCCTCTGTCTGATGAGATCGTCGTCTGCTTCGCAAAAAGGAGCTTCTGTCTCCTCATCTTTTACGACGAGCAGTTTTGCTCCCCCTCGTTGTCGTTTTTTTACGACGACGACGAGTTGTCGTTTACATTCGAGCATTTCGTTTCCCCTACTCGTACAACACCTCCTCGAAACAAAGACGACGACGACGAGAAGTACATGGAAACAATCATCATCATCAACTACTAGTACTCATAAATACTTCTCTTCAGACGTTCCAGATGCGATGCAAATTAAAAACGCGAACAAATACCGCAAGGCGTTGATCGCGGTGATTCATTCCCCGAAAATGTTCCACGTGTTCCAAGGGACCGGAATCGATATTTTGGACGTCTACGTGACGAAAGACGGAAAATTCGCGAAGGTTTTATTCGCGACGCCGTTTCAAGATCGACGAGAATCTTTAGCGAGGAAATTAGAAGTGAACGCGGGGAAGTTGAAATCATACGTGAGCTCGATATTGAAGAGCAAGAACACGCCGAGATTGACATTTGTGGACGCGGAGAAGAGGAAGATGGAGTACGCGCGAGAGACGGCGGCGTTTGAGGAGATTCGGAGAGAGCGAATCGAACGAGGGGAAGAGGAGGAGGAGGGTGAAGAGGGTGAGGACGGCGAGGAAGGTGGTGTGATTCCCAAAGATGATGGGAGATTGATTAGAAAACGATGATGAAGCAGCAAAAAGCGCGTAGTAATTTAGCGAACTAGCCATAGAAGAATTATACAAAAATCGAATTCTATATTTCTCGAAGATGAAAACGCGTCGTCACCATTTCGCTCGAGGTCCTAAAGTACCGTTGGACGGGATCCAACCTTTCGGTAACAAAACGCCACTGGTCCAGTGCACTTTGTCCGGCGCTTTCACGTGTCGCATTTTATACGTCAACTTGTTCTCGTTCAGAAACCCATCGAAAGGATCGTCGTTCGCGCCTCTTTGGTTGATTTCGACGCGTTCGGGAACTTCGGTGAATTTTAACCAACAGTCGCCAGCCGTGTGCACGTGCGCGTCGGGTTCGAAACAAATGTCGTTGGCTATGTCGCACCAGACAAATGCGTTGCACGGGAGATCGTTGAACGGGCCACCACCTCTCCCTGGAACGTGTTCTCGGCACTTTTGCGCGCACTGCTCCGCCGTGGCCGCTTTGTGCCCGATTCCCCATCTCACGGCTAATCCGTCGTACGAGGCGTGTTTTTCAATCCACGCGATTTGTTCTAATCTACTCGTTTCCGTGCTATCGAATTCTTTATTCGTGATTGAATTCACCAGACACGGAGGCTCGACGTGCGCGTACCCATCTACAGCTGGCGACCCGCACTCTCTCGTCCTCGTCTCTTGCCCAACCGGTAACTTCGGCTCTTTTCTTCTAACGTCCACTACTTTCGTCTTCTCGCTCTCTACAACGTCCTGCATTTTCATCACCCCATCCGTCCCAACCTCCCTTTTCCTGTACGGCCCAATCGTCCCGCTCGTCCACGCGACGTTATCCCCTTTCGCCATCGTCCCCGGCTCCACGTTTTCGTACAACTCTTTCTGTTTCTTCAACCAGCATTTTTTCGTCTCCGGATTGAACACAAACACGTTGCACATCTTCGTCATCTTGCACTGCATGCAGCACAATTCCACGTTCGGTTGATCGTTCGTGTCGCCCCAGTGAACGACGTCGCCGGCGTATTCCGTGTGCGGTTGGATCGTCGACGAGTGCAAACCATCGCACTCGGGGCTAATCCGCATTTGAGGAGGCGCTTTGGGAGGAAGAGGAGGTGATGGTGTCGATGGTTTTGGAAACGAAACGCGAACGTGCGCATCATCATCATCATCATCATCGCGCTTCTTCGTTTCCGCATTCAACAACTCAGCGTCGTCGTCGTTATAAACTCTGTTTCTTCCTCCATCGCTTTTCCTCCTGCTCCTCTCGTATAAATACGCATCGTCATCGACAAAACCCACAACACCATCATCATAATAATCTCTTCGTCGTAACTGTTTCCTTCGGACGAAAAACGCCATCAGATTCAACAGGATTAAAATCAACACCGTCGATTTGAAGAAGAATCGGATCATTCACTTTTCTGCTCGCCTCTCTATTCTACCGCTCTGCTACTACTACTACTCCTGCTCTTCTCTTCTCCTTCTTCTTCTTTTGTGCGATGCTGGTATGTAACGCGTGAGGGGTACGAGGTAATGTACTTTATTATAAAAAAGTTTCTCTTTGTGTTTTGTTGTGTGATGAGAGAATAATGGAGTTTTTTTTTTTTGCTCTTCTGTTTTTCTCTCTTCTTCTGTCTGTCTGTTCTTTTTTAAAAACATCATCCTTTTTCTTCAGAAAAAAACAGTCGCATCACTCTCTCAGCAAAAGTCTCTCTCTCTCTCCTTCTCTCTCCTCTGTTTCTTTTCGAGAGAGCACGTGCTTTGCGCGAGTAAACAGAGAGAGAGAGACTTTTATCTCTGTCTTCTTTGTGTTCTTCTTCTTTTGCTGCTCTGTGTTGGAAAAAGAAATCGTGATACGATTGACTCCTGAAGAAGCTTCATTTTCAACATCAACATCATCATTTTCGAACGCGCTATATATACAAAAATGATGGTGGACAACAACGAAGGAGTCAGCGGCGAGAACAACAACGACTCCTCCTCCGGTGGTTTAGGCGCGTTGGATATCAAACGGACCAAAGAGTTGGACTCTTTGTTAAAGTTGGAAGACGTGTACGAATCTCAGAGCGAGTGCACTCGGAGAGAGGAAGTTTTAGGAGAATTGAACGAAATGTTGCAAGATTGGATCCGGACCAGATCGCTCTCGAAAGGTCACCCGGACGAATCCATACGGTGTAATTTGTACACGTTTGGATCGTATCGACTCGGGGTGCACGGTCCGGCGGCGGATATTGATTCTTTAGTCATTGGACCGAAGCATATCGATCGCGCGGAGGACTTCTTCGGCTTTGAAGAGGACGATTTCGAAGGGTCGTTTTATGACTACATGAGGAAACACGAAGGGACGGAGAAGATTGTAGCGGTGCCAGATGCAGTCGTGCCAGAATTGAAGACCGAGTTTAGAGGGTTTGAGATTGATGTTGCGTATTGTTCCTTACCCGGGTACTCGAACGTGCCTTTAGATTTAGACGTCTTGTCGGCGAAAATTTTACACGGTTTAGACGACGCCGGGGTGAAGTCTTTAGCCGGTTGTCGAGTGGCGGATAGTTTGTTGAAGTTAGTGACGAACCATTCGGAGTATAGGATTGCCTTGAGAGCGCTGAGGTTGTGGGCGGCGAGAAGAGGAGTGTATTCCAATGTCGTCGGCTTCTTTGGCGGCGTGAATTTGGCGATTTTAGTCGCCAGAGTGTGCCAATTATATCCCAACGCGAGCGCGTCCATGTTGGTGTATTCTTTTTTCCAGATTTGGGACAATTGGGTGTGGACGACGCCGGTTATGCTGACGAGTTTAGACATCGCACCGAAAGATCAGATTCCCGGGTTGAGACATTGGGACGAACGAGTAAACAAACCGGAACGGTACCAGTTGATGAAAATCATCACGCCGGCGTACCCGGCACAGAATTCAACGTTTAACGTCAGTTCGTCCACGTTAGAGGTATTGAAGAGAGAATTCAAGAGAGGAAAGATTGTGACTGGGAAAGTGTTGATTGGTGAGGCGAAGTGGACGGACGTGTGGTCGGACGTGCAGTTTTTCGCAAAGTATAAGACGTATTTACAGCTCATCGTCACCGCGGACAACGAGGAAGATTTTAAGAAATGGGAAGGTTGGGTCGGCAGTCGACTGAAAAACTTAGTGCAAGGCGTGGAGACGTTCTCGGAAGGTGCGATGATGGCGCACCCGGGCGTGAAGAAGTTTTACGATCCGGAAAAAGACAAGGAGGTGCACTGCAACGTCTTTTTTGGGTTGTTTCCAAATCCGTCCACGACTAGTGGCGACGCGAGAGAAAAGAAGAAAATCAACTTGAACCCGGCAATTGAGAATTTTCAAATGACGGTTGGTAATTACATAGATCGAGCGACGGGTTCTGTAAATTGGAAGCCCGGCATGGGGGTGCAAATCAAACTTTTACGGAAGAAAGATATACCGAGTTGGGCGTTGCCGGAAGGCGGGAAGTACGAAGAGAGCGCGTTTGAGTTGGTCGGTGTGCCCGGAACACAACCTGCTCCTCCTGCTGAAAATGTTAACAACAACAACAACAACAACAAAAGAGCTCGAGAAGAGGAAAAAGAAGAAATAAAAGAAGAAGTAAAAGAAGGAAAGACGGAAGAAAATGGTGATAAGAAAGAAGCCTCGTCGCTCCCGGTGCCGAGGCTCGCGCCGAGCGTCGTCCAGAAAGAAGTAGAAGAAGAAAAAGATTTATTATTAGATAGCATAAACGACAACAAAGAGAGCGAAAGGACGAGAGAAGAACAACAACACGGGAAAGTTGTGAAGAAAATGAAAGTGAGCTTCGCGAGCGTTGTAAGGCAAGGCAGCAAGTAAAAGCAGTAAAATTTGGTAAATTTTGCCCTTTTTTCCTAATTCCTCAGAAGTTTTCTTCTAAACACGCTTATTATTTATACTCCTACGCAAACATCCAATAACGATATTTGGATATGGGCGCATTTCCCGCAAAGATGTCGATCGTTGAAAAACTATTCGCGTTAACTTTCGCGATGATCGCGGTCGGCGTCCGCGCGGCCATCACCGAAATACCATCCTCGGGCGGGTACGTGTATAAATATCTCTTTTCCGCATCGAAACGACGCTTTTTCTCTTCTTTCAAATTTTCTCTCTTTTACAGCCGCTAAAAAAGAGAGCGAACGCCAAACGCGCAAAACGTCGAAACGACGGATGCTTCTCTTCTTTTTATCCGTCGCTCTGTCGATCGATTCGAACTTCTCTCTCTGTCGTTCTTTTCGCGCGCGAAATTGGAAAACCTTAAAAGTAAATAGGAGGACAAAATACATTTTTTTCAAAAAAGCACGTAACACTCACACATATTTTCATAAAATACAGCGCGTTGACGACGACCATCACGGTGTCTGAGTACACGTACGAGAACACCGCCATCGGCGTGAAGATGAAGCTGAGAGGTTACAACGTGGACACGACGAGTTTGGACACTTTGCAACACGGGCCGACGTTGAGGTTCAAAGCCGGGGATACGGTGACGGTGACGCTCAAGAACGAAATGGCGACGTGTGCTATGGCTGACTGCACGCACCCGGCTTCAGGAAACGGGTATCACTACTCGCAAAAGACAAATTTGCACACGCACGGTTTGCACGTCAGTCCAGATACGGGGGCGGATGATGTCTTTTCTACCGTAGAACCCGGAGAAAGTGGAACGTATACGTACAGTATTCCAAGCGACCACGCAGGGGGGACGTTTTGGTATCACGCGCACCATCACGGTTCGACCTCTTTGCACGCGGCAAGTGGCATGATTGGCTTTATGATTGTTGAAGATGCGACGGATGAAGTGCCGAGTGCGATTTTGAATGCCGACGAGGTCGGTCCTTTGGCTATCGCGTACATGGATTTAGCGGCGCTGAAGTCGATCGCGAGCGAAAGTCCCGGTGAAGTTTGGACTTCTGCTGATGATTCAATCGACGGCGGTTATAAAGGCTATTTTGTGAACGGTAAAGTCAAGCCGAACTACGACGTGAAATTGAACCGATGGACGAGAATCCGAACGGTTTTCTTGGCCACCGATATAGACGCTATCATTTCGCACAACGGCGCTACGAACGGGCAATCGTGCGAGTGGTATTTACTGGCTAAGGATGGCGTGTACGTCTCTCCGGCACCAAGAGCTTTGGGCGATGGTAAGTTATACTTGGCCCCTGGTAACAGAGCGGACGTGATGATGCGATGCACTGGAAGTTTGGGGACCGTGACGGTTTCCGCCGAAGCTGCGGCCAAGAAAAGACGTCGATCTTTGCTTCAAGGCGGCGGCCCCGGCGGCGGCGGCGGTGGCGGTGGCGGTGGTTACGTTGCTGGCGAGTTGTTCACCATCACCGTTGTCGCGGATGATTCTGCGGTGACGACTGGTGAAAACTACGATGATATTTCGCAATTTAATCCGAAAAGACCCGCATACTTAATGCAGACGTTGAAGGACGAACCGGCCGGGTTACCAACGCCGCTGACGCAAAGTGTCACTTTCACTGCGGCAGATGGTGGTTGCGGCGTGAACAACGTACAATTTGTGGACAAAGACACACCTCTCGGCTCAGTCGCTCTCGGTACGGTACAGAAATGGACCGTCAATGGAAACGAAAAACACCCGTTGCACATTCACGTGAACTCTTTTCAACTTTCAGGCGTGACGGACGCTTCTGGTTACTACCAAGACGGAGATTGGCACGACGTCGTATACCGCCCTACTGGCGTGACCATCGACAATTATTACTTTATGGTTGATCGTTACGCAGGAAAGAAAGTTGTTCACTGCCATTTCTTGACGCACGAAGATAAAGGATGCATGGCCTTTTACACCATTACCGGAGCCGAAGGCACGACCGTATCTGGCGCCACGGCGTCGGCGATGGCGACGTTGACGACGACAACTTCGGACCTCGCCTCCGATGGAACGTCAACGACGACGACGACGACGACCACCACCACCACTTCGTCCGTCGCTGGTCGTGCGACTATGATGCTGAGAGGTAAATGGATCTACCTGGGTATCACAACCACTGTCACTCTTTTCTTTTTGTAATACTTTGACGACTGGAAAATTTTTTATATATGATGAAATGTATTGCTTACTAGTAGTATTTGCAAGTTGTAATTGAATGCACACATAATAATGATCATACACACGATCTATACCAAGATCCCTAAGTGTAGCGTATCGCACAGCCTCGAGAGAGCGGTGTGATGGAGTGAGATTCCGATTTTTTTGATGCCGTTTTAACTTCTCGCCTAAAATGTGTCTAAAATGTTTATTCATTAATATTTGTTATTTTTTATGGAATTAGGGTTGTGGCTGTAATTTGAGGTGTTATAACTCAGTGGTAGAGTGTAGGATTGCAAATCCTGATGTCCCGTGTTCAATCCACGGTGGCACCTTCTTTTTTTGCATCCGGATAATGATTAGACTGTGTCAATGCATGTAGAGCGCGCTTTTGTGTCGCACTTGATTGGATGCTTGGACGCGCGCGTCATTATTTTTGTTCTCGAATAGTATTTACTACAAGCTTTTGTTGTCTCTCTTTGTTTTTCTAAAACATCAGGCTAACATTTATTTCATTTCTTCTTCTTATTCTTCGACATCAACTTCTGCTTCTTCCCTTCCCTCTTCTCCGTCTCTTGCTCTTTTTGCATCTTCTTCGCCGCTAATCCCACGTCCACGCCTTCGCTCGTCTTCTTCGATTTTTCGCGTTTGATGAGTTTCTCGACGAAAGCTTTTTCTTGCGCTTTCGTGTTTTTGTCGTCCGTGTTGCTCGCGAACGATCGTCGTTTGCCTCTGGCTTTAATCTTTTCGTCGCCGGGAATTGGCGCGTTAAACTTCCCGACGCTAGCCGTCGACGTTGCCACTTTATATTGCACGTCTTTGACCAACTGTTTACTCTTTAAACTCTTCGCGCCTACGCCTCCTCCGTTGTCGCCGCCTTTTTTACCGCCGCCGCCGCTACTATTATTATTACTCCCCGCACCAATCGCTAACCTCAACGTCGCCGGCAACGCCGCCGCGCCTTTCTCTTTCACTTGCTCCCCTAAATTCCGCCTCCTCTGCATCTCGTTCTTCTCCACCCTCGCTTTCTTATCTTTCCTCTCCTTCAAAAACGGATCCTCCGTCTGGCCCGCTCGGCTCGAAAGTTTCGCCTCGACGATGGCAATCTTCGTCGAATCCTTCGCCCGATCGTACCCGTGCCTCCTCTTCCACTCGTCTTGCTGCTCGTCGAATACCATTTTACTTCTTTTCCTCTTCTTAATCCCTTTCTCCTCCGCGAATTGCTCCCACTTCGTCTTCGGCTTTTCCATGGAAGGCAAAGGCAAACTCCGAGGAAATTTCGTCTCCCCGGGTGGCAAAAGCGCAAACCTTCCGTTCACGTCCGATTCCGACGGCAACGCGAACAAATCGCTCACCAATCGTTGCAACACGTCTCTCGCGTGCGCTTTGATGTTTTCGTCTCTCTCTTCTCGAGTCAAAGATCCGACAGTGAGGCTGAATTTCTCTCGCTCTAAAACGCTCGTTTCAGAGACCAAAAGATTCCCCACGTCCACATCTACCGCGCCGGTGTACGCCTCGGTCGCTTCCAGCGTCGTTTCGATCCGCAACCTGTTCTTGTTGTGACTCTCGTTGTTGTTCTCGTCATCACGCATCGTTTATTCGTCGTGTTAAAATGAATCTGTCAAAGTGTGTGTTCTATTATTCTTCTCTCAAACGACAGAAGAGAAAAGGAATGACGAGAAAAGCCGCCGCCAAAAACAGCAGACGTTTTGCGAGAGAAAAAGGCGAGCGTTTTGGTCGAATGTGTCCTCATTATTTATAGAGCACTACTCTTCGTAATCTGAGCGAGAGATAAGTCTCTACATATCTATATCGTTCTCAGCAGAGGTACGCGTTATTCTCTCTCTCCTTTCTTTGAACTCGTTTTTGCGCGTTTGTCTCTCGTTCATTCATATTCGTCAAAACACGAATGCATTTTTCCCTCGTACTTTGGCGGGTGCGTCATTAGAGTCTCTGTCTTGCCTTTATATAATTCCATGGCTTTGACAGCGCTAACCGCCGCCTAGATGTAAAAGAACGATGTCGCCTCTAAGCGCTTCCGTTGGGAGTATTCTTACATTCGCTCCCGTTGTCGCCCGGTCTTCGTTGGACATTTTTATATATATCTCGTTTTGTTGGTGTTTGTTGGAGATGGATGGAAAGAGAGAAAGAGAGAAAAATACGCCTATGAGGAAGCACACTTGTCCGTACCATCTGACTTTATACTCTGATTATCAAAACTTGTGAATCTCGTTAATCCGAGGCGTTTACGTGTTTCTTCTTCTCTCCTTCTTGGTTCGATGTCGATTTTGAGATGATTTTATGCGTTTATATAGATACTGACATCTTGTTCTTGTTCTTCTTTTCGCTCGTCGCAGGAGGTACGACGAGACTCTCTTTTGCGAGAGATTGGTGCAGAACAACAACGACGACTCGATGATGCAAACGCACGCACACGACGCAACACAAATACACGAAAGATGATGATTTCCAAAAATATATCTTAGGACACCTTCGGAGCGCAAGCTATGAGAAGAACATTTGAAACCTGATTTCATGTAGTATGCGCGCGGAATGTATGCATTCGTCGTTGCGCGAATTTGTGTGGAAGAAGAAAAATGGAAGTCGATGAAAGATAATCTCAAGGCATAGTTCACTTGATTGCGGACTTGTTCAGGGTCTATAAGCATGAAACTAAAAATCTCGAGAATGGAGACTTCTTTCTTTGTTGTCGTTGTTGTTGTTCTTGTTGTCCACCTATTTCATCGTTTTTGTTTTTGGGCGCTTCACTTTACTCGAGTTTGACCGCATTCGTGCAAATGATTCAAACCTGAGCCATTCCGCGTCCATAAAGTGACCCTTAAGTAAAGCGGTTTATTCGTTTGTCAGTAACGTCTCATCCCTAGAGCTTCTGGTACATTCGTTTTTGTTTTCGTTTTTGGTTTTGGCCGCGCGCGCTCGACGGATGAAAATAACGTGTATATAATACGCGTTTACATATATGCGGGTGACGAAAAACCTTTTATGAACAATCCTACTCTGAGTGCCTTGTACGCTGAGGATTACATACCTGATGCGAACTGACGCATATATGAAACGAACGTGTTATAGCATTGCACACACGGCGTGGCTTGATTGTTTGATTGATGATGATGATGGTGATGATGCGTTGAACGCAATCGATGAGATATCCGTGAAGAATAAACTATACAGAACTCAAAAACTTTTCCGAACACCCAATGTGGACGAATATACGACCATACTCTCTGAGATATCAATGGATTGCGTTCGAAGCAGTAGCAGCCTTTCATCATCGCGCAACAGAAAACAGTCATTTGCCTTTGTGGCTTTCGTTCTGCTTCATCGTCATACTGACGCGTATTTTATTATTTCTTTTAAACAGGAGAGACGATGATGCACCGAGCGTTTCGCACGACGCTACATACCTCGTTGGCAGCGTGCGCTGCTCTCGCTGCCTCGGCGACGTTAGCCTCGAGCGAATGCGTGGCGATCGGAAACAAGAACATACCAAGTATAATGAAAGAAAACGAGGATAACGGTAAAAATAATAGCACGAGAACAACAAAATGGGATCAGAACTGGGATCGCATGCATTCGAGCGCGCAAACTACATCGACGACATCGACGCGAGTCATTCATTTAGTGAGACACGGACAATTCAATCAAAAAGGCAAAGACGATACAAAACACACGTTGACCGATTTAGGGAAGAAACAAGCCTCGTTAGCCGGTAAACGCCTTCGGGATATCATTCCCAAAGGCACGACGCCTAAACGAATAGTTTCCTCGACGATGACTCGAGCAGAAGAAACCGCACAAATCATACGCGATGAATTCTTTAAAGAGATTGAAACGATAGAGAAATCCGATTTGTTACGAGAAGGCGGACCTATTCGTCCTGAACCAGACACTTGGACGCCCTATGGTGGACCATCGGAAGCGGAGTACTTTCGAGATGGCGCGCGCATTGAAGCCGGCTTTCGGTGGCTCTTCCATCGCCCGAAAACAAACGAGAAGAACGTTTCGAAAGACGTGAACAAGTCAACAGCACGAGAGAAAAAAAGCGAAACGAAAGAAAAGAACGAAGTAGATGACGACAAAGGAGCGGCTTCGCTAAAAAAAGTGGTTAATAAGCCCCCCGCCGCGCAAGAAGAAACAACGCACGAAATCGTCGTGTGTCACGGGAACGTCATTCGATACTCTCTCCTTCGATTGCTTCAGCTCCCCCCAGAAGCTTGGCTCCGGTTTAGTTTATACAACGGGTCCATAACGAGAGTTGAAATTCGTAGCGACGGTTTGTGTAGCGTGAGATGCGTCTCCGACGCTGGATTTATGCATCCGGAGGAGATTTCATTCAATTAATTTTTATTAGCGGTAGCAGTTGAAAAGTAACCACAAACGACACTCTTTAACGCGCTAGTAAGTACGTGATACTTACGATTCTATAACACTATTTATTCTTCGTTCCCGAGTAAACGACGACGAAATAAACGTTAAAAATGTTCGCGCAGCACTGTCCCCATCAGCTTCGCGTGACTTCTTCCTCTTCCGCGACGTGTTCTTCCTCGCATCGTTCGAAAAATCAATCGAAACGAAGATACGCCGCTTGCGCGTCATCACCATCAGAAGGAAAAGAAGGAGAACAAGATGATGCGATTCCGGCGAACTGCACTCGAGTTTCCGTGGAAGTAAAAAAACCCCTAGGATTAATCCTCGAAGAAGACGGTTTAGGTGGCATCGTCGTCGTCGAAGTCGTTTCCGAAGGAAACTCTGCCAAGACGAAATTGATTCGGAAAGGAGATAAAATCTTGGCCATATCGGCGCAAATCAAAACGCGCACGCAAGATTACGGCGGCGTTTCCGTGGGGTCTGGCGAAGAAATGATTCGTTTGCAAGTTCAAGGGGAAAAGTTTGATACGATCATGGCGGCGATATCTTCGTACCCTTCTCAGAAAACGATGAAGATTGATGTGCTTAAATGCCAGGAGTAAATAGTATAAAGCGCACGTATAGAGAGGAAGTGGAAGAGATACGCGTTGATTTTAGTCTAGGTACCTGTAGTCTTTGTTGTTATTAGTTATAAAGTACGATACTTTTACGGTGGTTGTCCCCACCCCGTGGGTGTTTTCGTGGTGTACGCTCCTCCTGGTTCGACATTCTCTGGCGTGTGAATGGCGTGTTCAAAACCTGGTGGTAGACTCGCGGTAGAACGGTGTGGCGGCGTCGATTCCTCATTGAGTAAGTCGTCTAACCACGGGCTTTCTTCGAACGCTTCGTTGTTTCTCGTTTGTTGGGCTTCATTGCTCCCGAATCCATTATTATTGGTATGCGAGGAGACTGATGAAGTGTCGTCGGCGGATGGAATAGAGGGTATGTGTAGACCCCATACCGACGGTTGTTGTGGTTGTGGTTGTGGCTTTTGTTGCCTTTGTTGTAAATTTACCATCGTGTCTTGCATTTTAAGCAATCGCTCGTTGTTGCGTTTTACTTTTTCATTCTCTTTGAGCAACATAAAGTTCTCGCTCTTCAAATGGTTGTTTTCCAGTTCCAAGACGTTTTTCTCTCGGTTCAAGATTTCAATTTCTTCCCTCAACTCCGCTATGGTATAATCGTCGCTCGATGGTTGCGCGTTTGAAACCTTGTGATTATTTTTACGAGGAGAACGTGGAGATACGGTACCGCCGCGTTGGGTACCGCGAATTTGTTGTTGCTGGACCTGCTCCTCTGGCGTTGGTTGTCGAGGTTCCTGCTCCGCAATGCCGCGTTGGGTACCGCGAATTTGTTGTTGTTGGACCTGCTCCTCTGGCGTTGGTTGTCGAGGTTCCTGCTCCGAAATGGAGGAGGACATAGGGGGGTAATTCCCTCGGGGATGAGCGCGCTCAAAATGCGTTTCAATAATGCTCTGTTCCTGCTCCGAAATGGAGGAGGACATAGGGGGGTAATTCCCTCGGGTTGATCGCTCAAAATGCGTTTCAATAATGCCCTTAATTTGTTGTTGCGATTGTTGTTGCACTTGCATCAGCTGCTGTTGTTTTTGCCTCTTCTCAATCAATTTTCTTTCATCCTTTTCGTAATGCTTCCTCCCTGCTGCTAATGCTTCACTGCTTTCGAAGATCCTATACTTTCCGTACAAGTCCTTCACGCGCGCATCACTGAGAGTTAGCACGTACTCATTAAGAGTTTTCCAATCGTGTCTGTTCGGGTCTTGCGTTCTCTTCATTTGTTCTCTTAGAGTGGTACTCTCTTCGAGAAAGTCCTTAAAACTCCCACGCTTATATTTTAACTTTTGACTTTCTTTCACCATATACACGAGAGCATCTTTATCGTTGGCGTTAAATTTATAGATTTGCGCCAAACTCCTAGTCTTGGTAGTGTTGCTGGTTTTGTTACTCGATGCTTCTTTTGCGAGAGTAGGTTTTGTGGTTGTCGTCTTCGTCGGAGCTTTTATTTCTTGGACAGGTGGTGAAGGCTTTCTTTGGGTCGCAGCACCCTCCGATATGGAGAGGGAAGGCGATTGTCTTTCCGCACGCGCAGGGCGATGTTTTGAAGCAGAAGCAGCACTCCCTGGCCACAACAACTCTTCGATTCTTTTTCTATCCTCATCCGTCGGAACTCGGATTTCTGGTTGAGCTCGCACCGGCCCTGCGTTCTTCTCAGCCATGACGAGTAGCATTTTCTTGACAATTTTCTCCGCGTACTTCTCGATCTTATCGGTGGGAAACTTATTCTGAATTAAGAACTCCTTGCCAGCTTCTCCCAAATTTTCACCGCTCGCGGGAGAGTACCGAAACTCGTGCGGCTCTTTCGTCGTCGGATGCTGTATCCTGAACTTGTAAGCTGTCTCCTCCCCCTCTTCGCCGCCATCGCCGTTTTTCTTCTTCCACTCCTTCTTAAGCTCCCTGAAATACTCCACTTTCGCTTTGCAAATCTCTCGTCTCTCCCCCTCGGTCAATTCGTGCTCCTTTTCCGTCAACGGACCATCTTTTCTCCTCCAATTTTTACTCCGCTTCACCACCGGAGCCAAGCGCACGGACGTCATCGTCTGATCGTCCTTGTCGTACACGTCCGCTTTATACGCGCCGCCAGATATCGAGTTTGGATATTCTTGCCAGTACACTTTAAACACGTCCATGTGTTTCAAAATATTATACGCGGTACTGCCGTTCGAAGAAGCGCCCGATGATGCTTTCACCGACTCAGTCGCTCCGACAACCCAGTCCTCTTTCTCCTCTTCAACTCTAAAATTGCCACCACCACCATCACCGGTGCTCTCATTCAACGCCTGAAAGACGTTTCCGGTGCTCGCATTACCCACTTCCCCCATGAATCGTTCTTTCGATTGGTCGATCGTTTGATCCATCTGCGGTCGATCTTCCACGTACGGTTCCGATGTTTCTTCTTGCAAAGATTTCTCCATCGCTTCTTTCAATTGCGCTTGGAATCGCCGCTCTTCTTCTTCTTCTTCTTTTTTGCTGCTCTTTCTCCCGCGATCGAAAAACCCGCGCTCCATGATCCCAGACATATTCTCTGAACGCAGAAAAGAGAGAGAGTCTCGGAGAGAAAGTGTGTGCGCGCGAGCGCCGGGTCAAAACGCTTCCTTTTTGGTGAGTTTAGGTGATGGAGGAGATCAACAAAAAAGTGAGGAAAGCTTTCTGAAAATTTACATATTACAGTATGCGCATTGTTATTACAAAGATCTTCTTCCTCTTCTTCTTCTTCTTGACTTCTTCTTTGCACACGAACGACGACTAGTCCGACGGTGGTGGCGACGGCGGTGGCGGTGGCGGCGACGGCAACGGGGGACTGATCGGCGTCGCCACCGGCGACGGCGGAATCCCGTAGTATTCTTGCCAAGTCAACACGTCGTCTCGGCAAGAACCCATCATTTCCGACGGCATGCACGCGAAGCCGTCTACGACGCTATTCGTGTCTAATCCTCCAGATTTCATCGGGCTATCCACGCACAGAAGGAGAAATGGGAGCACGAATATGAATCCGAGGAGGATAGCGAAGCCGCTTTGGGCGCTTTTGACTTGTTCGGAGGTCAACGACGGTCGTTCTGGACTGTAATAAATCCCCGCGGTAGCCGCGCCGAAGAGGAAGGCGAATAATTGCGTCAGGTTATCGGTAAATGGCGAGTAACCGAATAAGATGACGATGATGAATATCGCGAAACCAAAGCAGTGTATGAAGGATAACTCCTTCGTTTTCCAGTAATCCGCGTAGCACAGCGGAAGGATGGCGGCGATGGAGGATAACCCGCCCGTGGTGACGTGGTCGTTCAAGAAGTACGTGGACGCTAGAATACCCACGAACGGGCCGCAAAATAGCGGTATAGCGATGTACCCACCAATATTTCTCTCGATAGGAGCCGCTATGAATAGGAGGGCGAGTAAGGTGATCACGAACGTCACTACGTTCCCGACCGCGAAGATGGACGTAAACAAGCGCCAAATTTCAGTCTTCTCCGTGACTAACCAACCTAGATTTCCGGCTATGCACGATGATTTGGCCATTTCAAACTTCGACGGCCCCATGAAGGCGTTGCCGTCGGTTGACCACGACGCTGAGTTGCAAAACACAATCTGAACGCCGTACATCATCGAGAGTAACACGGCAAAGAGGAATACCCATCGAACGTGTTGCTGGTTTCGCATGACGGGAAGTAATCTCAGACTCACTCGGTACGCCACGGCGGTTTCGACCGCGTCGCCGTCTCGCCTTATCTCGATCCAGTTTTGGTGCGTTTGCGGGTTTCTGAATCCAAAATTGTTACGTTCGTGGAACGCCGCTTCGTCTCGAGAAGGCGCGACCGGGTAGAACCACGAGTCGCCTCTTCGAATGGGCGGACCAGTCTGTATCGATCGGTACGTCGACGGTAATTCCGGAGGGATCTCCTCGTTATGCATCCAGTAGCTTCCGTTTTGTTGTTGCTGGTTGTTATTATCGCTGCTGCTTCCATTATTGTTGTTGCTGTTCGTGTTACTATCGTTGCTATCATTATTCCGCGACGGGTTCCTTCTCCCGTCGATTGCGTCAAAAACGCGTCGTTGCGTTTGATTTACAAAGTGTTGAGTCCTGGTAATTTCCCTGTTCACGTTCGCGATAAAGGTCGGCACCGCGCTCGACAGGCTCATCATCCGGCGAACAATAGTCGATCTCCTCGACGTAGAGGCACTGGCATTCGAATCGTTAAGAGTATCTCCGCGACGACCGATAACCGGCGGCGCCGTGGGATTCGATTCGATATCTCTCAACTCCGCCGCGCTCACCAGTCGCATCTCGGTCATCCCAACCACCGGCGACCCTTTCAAACCTCTCACGTCTCCAGACTCGTTCAGAATCTCCGGACACGTCCTCCTCGCCCACTCTTGTATGGCGCTTCTCAGAGCGAAATTCGGCGCCATCCTCACGATGGACTCGTTCGCTTCCGCGAGCGGTTGCCCCGTCGCCGGGCACGTCCTTCCGCCTCTCTGGATCCAGTCCTCCACGCTCGCTCGCTCGTACGTTTGCCCGGTTCTCACAACCACCGGATCTTTCAACAACTCTAAACTCACCGGGCAGAAAAACGTAGAGCTCGCCCCTAACGTTCGCGCGTAATCGTCGATCTCGTCCTCGTCCACCGCGGGTTGCGACGACGAAGTTCGTGCCTTCGAGGGTGGTTTTGGCTGTTTAAAATCACTCTTCTTCTTAATCTTCTCGTCGTCGTCGTCGTCGTCTTCTTCGTCGTTTTGCGCGCTGTTTCGATGGTAGCTCGGATACTGCGCTTCCTCCACCGCTCGTCGTAAGACCGAAAAGTCTTCTTCTCTTTCGTCTCCTTCATCTCGTGCCCCGGCGAACGGGTTGTTATTGGTACGAACTCCCCGTCGTTGCCTTTGCATCTCAATCGCAATCTCTTCGTCGTCGGTCGTATCGCGAGATGACATTCTTCTCCGCGTCGCGATGAAAATGCGCGCTGTTGTACAAAATAGAATATGTATGCGGTAGTTTTTGGTTGTCGATGTGTTATGTGTGTTTGTGCGTTTGCGCGAGAGAGAAAGAGCGTTCGTTTTTGTGGTACAGATTAGTCTTGTTTCTGATATTTTTCGCACATTTTCATCAATACGAAGATCTCTTTCTCTTTTGTTGTTACAATAATCTCTTCTCTAGTTTATCACGAAGTTTTCGTGCTTTGCGCGGGGTCTCTATACTTTCTATAAATTCTCTCGATTTCATCGTCGACGTCTTTTCCGAGAGGCGGTTGCGTATACGCTTTCAAATTTTCCTCCAACTGGGGCATGGTCGTCGCGCCGATGATGCTCGAACAGACGAAATCGCGGTCTCGAACGAAACGCAAGGATAAATCGGTCAGCGTTAAGCCGCTTTCCTCGGCTAAGGTTTGGTATTCCGTCAAGCAGTTTTTCAATCGCGGTTCGTTGAATCGAGCCATATATCCGGGGAAGAGCGTGAATCGACTGTTCTTTGGCGGTTCGGATGCTTTTAAATATTTACCGGTTAAGGCGCCGCCGGCTAATGGAGAATACGCTAAGAAGCTGACGTTGTGATTCTTCGGCGAACACGCTTCGTTTAAATCGGTTTCAAACGCGATTCGTTGGAGTAAATTGTACCCGTTTTGTATCGTTTGCATCTTCGGGGACTGTTCTTTCTTATATTTCGCCAACGCTGCAAACTCGCAAACGCCAAACGTCGTTTCATTCGACGTTCCAAAGTATCTCACCTTCCCGCTTTTAATCAGTCTATACATGCATTCAGCTTGTTCTTCGAACGAAACGTCGTCCTCGCGTTCGCTCGTTCTTTCGTAAGGAACGCCTCCGAACAGCGAAACGTATCGATCCGGCCAGTGCAGTTGAAGCACGTCGACGTAATCCGTTTGAAGTCGCTCCAACGAACACTCCACGCTTAATTCCATCTGTTTCGCCGTCAATCTGTTCTCCTCCCCGGGAATTCGCCCTCTCAATTGCATTTCGCTCCTCCCGGCAACTTTCGTCATCAATATAATCTCCTCTCGTTTCACGTCTTTCTCCTTCAACCACGAACCGATGTATTCGTCCGTTTTCCCTTGCGTTTTCGCGTCCGCAGGAACGGCGTACATTTCCGCCGTATCTATGGAGTTCACCCCGAACTCTTTGATTGCATAATTGAGTTGTTCGTGCGCGTCTTTTTCCGTGTTTTGTTTCCCAAAGGTCATCGTGCCGAGCGTGACGTCTGCGATGTGGATGTCCGTGTCCCCTACGCGTTGATTTCTTTCGAATGAAAATGTTGTCTTCGTCGCGCAATATCGCCGTCTCAAAGTCTCCGTTCTTTTCCTCTCAGACGCAGAAACAGAAGAATAACCGATACATTTGAAGCTGCTCCGGGCAGAGAGTGCGGTCGACATGATCACGCGTCTGTGACTCTACGCAGGTAGGTATTCGATATTTATGCGGGGGAAATCCCGAAACGTCTGCTTCATATCTAATGCGCGCGAATCGCGCGCATAAACATAACATGTCCACCACTGCGACGTCTGCCTCCTTCAACAAGCTCGTCCGCGTGGACTGGTCGTTCGTCCTCACCAGCGCCGTTTCCTCGTCAAAGTCTTTCGGTATGAGTAAAGAGGGAGAGGGAGAAGAGGAAGGCGGCGACGGGGATGACATCCGCTCGAGCGTCAACGTAAGATTGGTGTTCGAAAACGAAGAGGACGATGAAGAACAACAACAACAACAGAAGAGGAAACAAAGAGAAATCAAAATGGAACTCACGTTATCGCAGTTTTACGAATTTAAGAGAGATTTAGAAATCGCCAGGAAGAGTTTAAATGATGCGGAGGGAGAGGTATGATGAGAGAGGACTGATGAGAGACAGAGAGAAGCTTTACGACGACTCTGCGCTGCGATACCGCGTCGATGATATCAATGCATTTCCGAGAAAAGAATACACGCAGTATGAAACCACGGTTTAATAACGAGGTGAACGACTTTAACGACGGCGAAAAGTTGAATCGTTGCTCTTTCGCTCGCTACACTCGAAGATGCCAGAAGACGCGAGATAGAATGTGCGTTTCTGTTCAACGCAAAATCGAACGTTCTTCTTTCGACGACGAAGCGACGATGAAAAAGCAGCGGAGAATGAAGAACGACGTAAACGAGGAAGAAGTACGTTAAGAAGGAGTTCGTTAAAATCATGGAGGAAGGATTACGAGGCGCGAAAAACCAACCGTCGCGAGAGGAGGGTAAAGTTCCGAGCGAAAATGGACGTCTCGAAAGAGCGCAAAGATTGCTTGTTCTTAGGATCAACGAACGCGTTTGTACCGCCAAAAGGAACTTGAAGCGAGATGATCGCCAACATCGAGAACACGACAAAATCGGTGTCTGGTGAGAAAGATAAAGAGGCAAAACAGACGAGCAAGAATAAGGAGAGCGCAGAAAAGCGAATTGATAGATTTTCAGAGCTATATGCGTCGTACGCGCGTAAACACATGGAGTATTTGTAAGAAGTTTTCTCTCCTTTTCATCACAAAAGACGGACCTTTTCCTATTATTACGTTTTTACGCTTTACACTGCTCCTGTTGTACTCCTCGAAAGACTTTTTGTAACAGAAGAAGACGAAGACGAAGTCGTAGCAGAAGGAGAGCCTAAAGTCAGAGTCTCTTCTCTGTTCGTTTTCTCTCTAAAAACACCCAAAAGCCTTCTTTGCGTTCGTGAAAAGCGAAGCGCACTTTGGTGTCAAAGCGGCGGCGGCGGCGCTAAGGACATTTTCCAATTTCATCCGAGAGAGAGAGAGAGAGAGAGAGAAAATGTCGGCGGCGGCGGAGAGGAAAACGATATCAACGAACACTAATTCGTCGCTCGTATCCGCACATTTCGCCTTGGACGACCCGATGCGCGTTCTGTACGACAAGCACAGTCGCTCGCAACAACCGGAAAGCAAGAGAGTTATTTCCGCCTTACTGGCGATATGTGCGGTGATTACCGAGAAGAACATGCAGCCGTCTCCGGTGAGCGTGTACGCGGCAACGATGGCGTCGTTGACGAGCGTCGTCGATGATGATGATTCTTCGAATGCTGGTGGCGAATCTGCGGTACACTCGGGCGAAGGCGAGAGGCAAACGGTGCACGCGATGTTGACGATACTGGCGGTCGCGTTGGAACATTGCAGTCCCGCGGCGATTAAGAGTAAACTGATGGAAACTGTCGACGTGTTGGTGAAAGTTGGGAGGGATAACCAGGAGTACTCCGCGGCGCTGAGGGCGGTGATTAAATGTCTCGGGTTCGCGTTGAGAGCGACGGCGACGGCGAAAATCGGGAAGGAAGAGTGGGAGAAGATGTTTGGGAAACAAGGAGGAGGAGGAGGAGGAGAAGGAAAAGAAGGAAACGAGAACAGTAACAGCAACAATCAGTTAGGGAAAGCTTTTTCTGCGCTGTGTCACTTTTGTGTGGACTCGAGGCCGAAAGTGAGAAAATCGGCGCACGAAGCGGTGCAGGAAGTGCTCTCCGCGACGAAAGGCGCCAGAGTCGGAAAGGTAGTTTTTCAAAAGACGTTTGGCGCGTTCGCAGTGCAAAAACTGAAAGCGCCCAGGGATGCGGCGGAGAAAGCGGCAAACATGAAAGGCGCGAAAGGCGCGAAGAAAGAGAAGGATGTCGCGATTGCCACCGCAACGGAGGCTTTACACGTTTTAGGCGCTCTGAAAGGCTCGTTGGCGAGCGTAGAGGAGCCGACGGCTTCGAAGATTGTCGATGCGACGATTGAGATTACGTCGTTGGGTGAACCGTTGCTGGAGACGCATGCGACGGAAACGTTGTTGGCGTTGTCGATGTCTCCGAACCCAGGGTGCGACGCGAAGACATTTATGAAAATTCTCGAACCCGTGGCGAGATTGGCGAGAGAAGCGTCGCATACGCAACCGACAAAATGCGTCACGTTAGCGCGGTTAATCGCAAACATTGCCACCCAAATGTATAGAAAAGATCCCGAGGAAGCGGGAAAAGCGTTACCGTTTACGTTTGAAAGTTTGTTGAAGTTATTAAATGCGCCTCACGAAGGCGTCGCGATTGAGACGTGCGAAGCGATGAAGACGTTGATTCGAGAAACCGTTGATAGCGAAATGGCGAGAGAAGGCGTGAAATACGTCGCGACGTTACGAGTGCAACAAAAAACGAGTAAAAAGAATAGCAGCTTAAAACCGCCTCCGATGATAGGCGTCGCAAAATCGATAGAGTCTGCGTTAGGCATGCGTTACCGAGCGGCTTGGCCTTTTACCATACCGGTCGCCACGCAGTGTTTCCAAAGACTCGGCATTGCCGGCGGAGCTTTATTGAGTGGTTCCTTAGCCGCGCTCGGAGAAATGGGCGCGAATGCCGACGGGTTACGGTGTAAAAGTCAAATAGAAACGTGCATTTCTACCGCGGCGGAATATATCGGCGCCGAAGCGTTGCTCGAACAACTCCCGTTACGATTGGAAGAGTCCATCGATAAATCTTTAGAACGAAGAGGCGACGACGACGACGTCCAAGACGAAGAAGATATGGACATCGACGACGAATCCGATGGTTCTCGACTATGGCTCGTGCCGTTGTTGCGTCGATCTCTTACTGGCGCGAGAATGTCTTTCTTCGGCGAGTTTGTGTTACCAGAAGCGCGTCGATTAGGAGGACGAGCCGCCAAGGCGCAAAGCGAAAACAGACTCTTCGAAGCGCAAAGGTGTCGCGCTGCAGAATTAGCGTTATGGTCACTCTTACCAGGCTTTGCTAATTTTCCCATCGACGCTGGAGAGAGTTTTCCGACGTTTGCGAAAGATTTAGGTCACGCGTTGAGCGCGAGAGATGATTTACGAGCGCCAATTTGTGAATGTTTGAGAAGATTGTGTCGACAAGCACTGGCAGCCACTGGTGGGGACGATAATAACGACGACAACGACGACGACATAAATTCCGATTTGAATGTATCCGATCTCGACACGGAGAAAGAGGATAACGAGAGCGAAGGGGAAGATGGTAAAGAAAAAGTCCCAGCTCATTTTACCGTGCACATCGCCGAGGCGCAGTTGGAAACAATCTCGAAATTTTCTAAGAATTACATGCCAATTCTGTTCAATTTATTCGTGACTTCGGAACCGCACGCGCGAGGAGAGATTTCATCCACCATCGGTGGGTTCGCGAAAATTGCAAGTAAGGAAACCGTAAACACGTTCTTTAAGCAAGTGTTGAAAAAGTTGGTCGAAGCGGCTTCGTCCTCGTTGATTGAGGAGAAGGAGGAGGAGGAGGAAGGAGAAGGTGCTCACAAAAAGAAGAAAAAGAAAACGACCTCAAAATCGTCCTCGAAAGAAGAAGAGGAGGCAAGAGTGTTGAAAAAGTGCAGTTTCATCGATCTCGCGCACGCTTTAGTACCTGGATTAGATATGGACGCGTTAGATGCGGCGTTCAAAATCGCCTCCTCTGCGGCAAACGAGAAAGAAGCGGCGAGTCAAAAGCGAGCGTATAAACTGCTCTCGGCAATTTGCGCGGCAAAAAAAGGCGCCTGGCTGGCAAAGATGAGCAAAGACGTGGAAATGTGCTTGATGGACGCCGGTGACACGTGCGCGACGGCGGCGAGACGACGCCGGTTAGAGGTTATCGGGTTCGTACTGCCGCACTTACAAAGCCACGCCGGAAACGGAAACGACGAAGACGATGAAGATGATAACGACGACGCCATGAAGACTTTACTCGCAGAACTCATCCTCGCGACGAAAGAGCAAAACGCAAAGACGCGTTTGTTGGCGTATCAACTTTTAGTTGACATTCCAAGACGCATGGAAAAGGAAGCGAGCGAACGACAAGGCGCTATCGCGGATGGACAAGTTGGTAACCGCGCCGGCGTCGCCGCGTGGCTCGCGCAAAGCGACGAGGGGGATAAAGGCAAGAAGAAAAAGAACAAAAATAAAAACGGAAGCAAAGACGACATGTCAGACGACGACGATTCAGACGACGACGACGACGACCGCGATGTGATTCTCAGCGACGACGACAATGATGACGAAGATGATAAGGACAACAACGATAACGACAACATGGCGATTGAAAACTTGGAGCCGGTGCCAGATCTTATCGACGAAAGTTCTCTCGCCATTCGAGGATTCTTTCTCACCGTGCTCGCCGGTGTCGTCGGCGCGACGCCACAAATGCAATCTGCCTCAGTCATCGCCTTGGCGCGTTTGCTTTACGAATTCTCCGCGAAACTTGTTGAAATCGTTCCCGAACTTCTCCCGGCGATTTACAAATTGCTCAAAGGTCGCAACAGAGAAGTCGTGAAAGCCTCGTTAGGTTTTATAAAAGTCGTCGCCGTGCGTTTGCCGCAAAACGAGCTCGCTTCGCACTTACCAGAACTCCTTCCAGCTGTTTTGAAATGGTCCTCGGATTCTAAGAACAGGTTCAAATTGAAAACGAAAGTGATTGTCGAACGATGCGCGAAGCGGTGCGGATGGCGCGCGGTGGAAGACGCCATACCGAAAGAGCACTTAGCTTTGGCGTCACACATGAAAAAAGAGGAAACCAAGATAGAAATGAAGAAGAAAAAGGCTCGAGCGGAAGAAACGGCGAGTCGGGCGAGCGGTAAAACCGGTCGCAAAAGTCGCTGGAACGAGGAGGAAATCTTTGGCGACGAAAACGACGACAACAACAACCAACGTTCCGAGTTTGGTGGATTCGGTCCTAAATCCCACCGCGGGAACAGCGGCGGTTCTGAAGGTGCATTTCGCAACGCGCGCGATGCGCACGCTTCGAGAGCGAGCGCTGGCGCCCGGCTCCCCGTCGGTGCTGAATTCGATTTACTCGACGACTCGAAAATGCGCAAACACCTACTCGCGCAAGGCGCGAAAACCGCGCAATACAGACGAAACGAGTTTGGCGATGCCGACGACGACGGCACAAAATACAGAACCGACAGATCCACCGGTAAACTTAAAATCGTCGAAGAAAACGACCGCAAGCGCGCGCGCGACGACGACGAGGAAGATGAAGACGGCGCCACGCGACGCACATTCGGCACTCGCAAATCCGGCAAAACCAAGCGCACGACGAATACCAACAAGTCCACCAAAACGAACAAAACCACCAAAACTTCCGCCACGCACACCGGCGACCGATACAAAGCCAAAGGAGGTGGCGACGTTCGCAGAAAAGGCGAAAAGTTACAACCGTACGCGTACTGGCCTTTGGACGCGAAGCTGCTCAATCGGCGCAACAGCAAACGCGGCCAGGCCAGAGACACGCTTTCCGGCGTCGTCAAATCGAGCAAAGACAACGGGATCTTTCGAGGGAAAAAAGCCAGGAAAATAGAGTAGCGCAGAGAGAGCACTCATCTGGCAGGTGAGAAAACGACTCTGCTTTTGCACAAAAAACACTAAAAGAATTCTTCTTTGTAACATTAACATTAACATTAACATTAACATCAACGCGCGTAAAATCGTACCAAAAGCTCTTGCATTTTCCTCATTAGACGTACGTAAAGAAACAGAGAAGAGAGACCGACAAAAGCAGAAAACGCTCGACGCGAGACGAAAGAAAGAAAGAACACGCATACATGTCGTCCTTTTCTCTGCAGCTTTCTCTTTTTTTTGTCTTCTTCCTGTCGTTCTTCGCTTCGTCGACGTCGTCATCCGCGAACGCCCCGAAACTCTACCGCGGGTACAACTCGAACGCGAATCCTTCTTTACAGTACGAACCTCGATCTGGAATCATCACCAGAGCGCAGAACACGTTCGCCACGACACCTGGCGAAGGGAGGCACCGATTGAACGAAAAGTATGACCCGAACGGCGTGAAAACGCGAGGCGTTTGGGACGAGAAAAGGCAAAGGTTTTCTGCGCGAGACACCACGCCGGGACCGAAGAAGTTTCGAGAGGACGTGGAAAACTTAAAGATTGAGAAGAAACCGAGAGATGTCATCGCGCACCCACACGTGGAGAAGAAGTTTTGGCCCACAACTTTGAAGAATTCCGTGGTCGCGTCGTTCGGGAGGAGCGAGAGTGGGAAGACGAAACCGGTCGGGAAAGGGACGGCGGCGGCGGCGGCGAGAGCGGGCGCAGGGGAAGACGACGACGGAGAAGGAGAAGAGAGAGAGAGGAGAGAAAGGAGCAATAACAGACTGGCCAGGCCGAAAGAACCGGAAAGAGCGGACGATAGAGCGATGTTAGCGGATCACACGTTCTACGCGGCGACGAATCAACAATCGAACGATCGGTTCGCGAAGATGTTGGCGAGAGCGTTGAACGGAACCAAGTACGTTTTACAGTGTCAAAAATCCGAAGCGAAGAAGAGCGAGATTCCGTCCGCGTGGCAGTTGTTGACGGCGACTATGAGCCGAGCGGACGCGCAGACGCTGTTACCGATATCGCCCGGGCAGTTAAAGAAGAGTATTTTTGGTAAGGTGACCAACGCGAGAGGCGACGGGAGTTCCCGATTGTCCAATCGATTGAACGGGTATCCGAAACCGTTGGATTTCACTCGAGGGTGCGCTGTCGTCGGGAATTCTGGGATTTTGTTAAAACCGCTCGGGCATAATAAGAAACCATTAGGGCCGTTTATCGACGCGCACGGGTTTGTCTTGCGCATGAACATTGCCCCTACCGACGGCGAGTTTACCAAATTGGTCGGGAAAAAGACGTCGGTACGATTGATAAACCATAAATGGGCGCGAGAATTCGACGCGTTCGCGGAGAAACATTCGAACATTTTATCGAGCGATATCGCCTCCTCGAGTTCTCGATCGAGACAAAGTAGCAACGATGCGGCGTACGCGGTTCGAACGCGAGACGTGGAAGTGGCGAAAAAATTCGCCAAAATTGTCGGCGAGAAAAGAGCGCGCGTGTTCAACGCTCGATTCGTCGACATTTCGCGCATCGCGTTGGCGCAAATCCGCGCGTGTAAAGAAATGCGCGACACCGGGAAGATAAAAGTCCACGACACGGCTCCAGCACCTTCGGCCGGTTTCGCTGCCGTCATGGCTTTATCCAAAATCTGCCCTCGATTACGCCTCTTCGGTTTCGACGCCGCTAAAAAATCGAAAGGAAAATCCACCGCCGGTATCGATTACCCGTACCAATATTTCGAAGAATTCGACGCGCAAGGCGTCCTCAACGTCGGCTCTGCCGCGCACGATTTCGATATCGAAGCCGAAGCCTTGACTGGTTTAGAGAGAGAGAGTAACACGAGAATCCAAATCTGCGGCGCGAAAGGCGGGAATACCTGCGACGAGCTCGTTTAATGAAGCGTCGTTCACAAAAGCAGCGCGCGTTCATGCGATTGATGTTTTAGAGTGGTTCATTTGTAGAAGAAGTTGTGTATAATAGAAGCGTTAGAATTTAGAACACGCGTTGCACAAACAACTCGTTAGTAAGAAATGCGCAAAAGCGCGTACGCGCGCACCAACGTTAGTCCGTTTTCCTCCAAAATCGATTATGGTAATGATGCTCAAAGCGTCGAGAATGACTACGACAAAGAGTCGCACCAATTCTTCAATCATCCATCCAACATTTCGGGGAACGCAAATTCGTTTCTGCACGGCATCGGAGACCCGTCGATCCGGTTCGCCACGAAAGAAGAAAAAGTCCGATTCGATCGAAACACTCGACGCGCTCGAAGAGCTTTAGTTGTCTGCGCGCTGTTTTTATTCCTCTTGGCGTTCAGCCGACCGATATACGGGCCGTACATAGACAGATTTGGGGAAGATGGGGATGCGACTTTAATTGAGGTGGTGAAGGACCACTTGACGAAACGCGCCGAGCGCCACGGATTGAAGAACGTGGGAGGAGGACGCGCGTCGTCGAAACGCAACGCGAACAACAGACACAACAACAATAACAACAACGGGAATACTAAAGAGGAGAGCACGTTTCACGCGAGATATAGAAGAATAGAGGAAGAAAGAAGGGCGTTGCTGGAAGAACATAAAGACGGGGTGGAGGACGAGATGGATACCGTGCGAAGGTTGGAGGTTTTGGAGGAGAGAGCGAAGAATTTGCTGCGCGAACACGGGAAGAAGCACGGGAGGAAGCGTACTCACGAGAGCAATAGCAAAGGGATGAGTGGTGGTGGTGGTGGTGCCGAGTAGATGTAGAGTTAATGTTGTTAGGCTTTAAATTTATAAATATTCATGTATGTATCACTTTTAGTTCTGAAGAAGCGGCGAGGCTTGAAAGCCAAATCGTTGTCTTCTATCGGTGACGGCTTGTTCCCACAGCGCACGCATCTGCGCTAAAATTCGATTCGCATCCTCGGAGGATTGAAACGGGCACAAAACGGTTGAGCTACGAAAATCGTTGTGGTTCACAAATGTTATGCTTTTATTTTTGCTTTTCGCTCCTTCTTTTACGACGGTTAACAAGGAAGAGGTGAATCCAAAGTCGGGCGTCGTGACTTTATTTTCTTCGCGGAGAGAATCGCATACGCCGACTTGGACGCAGACAGTCTTTTTGTCCAGAGAAGAAGAGATGTAAATAGAGGCGACTTCGTGCCATCGGAGAAAGCGGGTTGCTGTTGGATCTGTTTCGTAACGCTCGATCCAAACCAAGTGCGTGTCGGTTAGACATACGATGGCATCTGAAACATGCGCGAGGGGATAAAAAAGTTCAAACCGGCCGAACGTAAACTGCGTTCTCTCGTTTACAGCAGTCACCGTGGTGAACGACTTTTTAGTCTTCTTGTTTGCATTTTTCATAGTCTTCCTCTCCTTTCTCGTCCCTTTCTTCTTCATCGTATCTTGGTCAACTTTACTCGCTTGTATTTCTTCGACGTACGCAATCTTTTTTGCGGCAACTCTCAGCAAATCAGCACCTGCTGATTGCTCTTCGTCGTACGTTCGAACGATGCCATCGCCACGCAAAGCGAGAGGTTTTCGAGCTCGAGTAGCTTCCAGAGATCCCGTAGATTTCGAAAGTATACCACCTACCGACATAGCTTGAGAAAGTCCACTGAATGCCGTTTCGACTAAACCGACCGCACCTCCTAACGTTGAAGTCACGAGACCAGTAATACCTTTGATGCCGCCAAGCGCCGCTCCTCGCAAACCTTCTTGGCGAAACCCTTGGACTGGTTTGTAAAACACTCCAGCAACTCCGGATAATGCACCACCGACGAGGTTTACGGTACCATCGACATATGTTTGACCAATGTTCTTAACACCCGCGGAAATTGATGTCGTCGCACCCCTTTCTCGAGAAGCGACAATATTTTTCGACGTATCTCCAGAAAGCTCCGCCAGCTTGTCCTGCGCTCTGCGCAAACCTACCGATACGGTACCTGCGTTATCAACAGACGCCAAAATCCTTCCAGACTGTATCGTAAACTGTTTGATAACGTGCGATTTCATTTTCCTCCTCAAATCAGAGAGTTTGAGCGTTGCATTTGTCGGTAAATTGAAAGGAGCAATCGCAATAGGTAATCGGTCTAATCGTAAAAGATTGAGCGTCGCGCACATCATCATTGGCGCGTTCTTCGGGCGAGATGACGGTGCAGACGTGAGCGTTACGAAGGCTCGTATTCCGTCCGATGAAAACGTTCCCACTGAAATGAGATGGTCAATATTTGCCGATACAGTCTTTTGCTTCTTGGCTTTGAACGTAACTTTTTTCCCACCATCCTTCTTCATCCTAGAATCTTTCGACGAGGACATTTCAGAAGCGTCTCCGCCGTCTTCCGCGAAAAGTCTTTCAATACCGATTTCTTCGACATACTCTTTCAACGCCCACAACAAAGGCTCGTGAATGAGAACATTTAAACCACTCGGTGCCCACACCATTCGAACTTCCGGAAAGCGATTAATATCTCTACTTTCTCTCATTGAAAATGAAGCCGCGAATAAGCAGCCTGACGCCGCATCGTTGAACATTGTGACTGGATACAACGCGTTCTCCAACATGTTATCCAGTTGCGCAGAGACGATGGCAAATTTAGCGTACAGACCTCTTCCATTATTGCATTGGTTCCCAAACGAGGCTTCAATACCGTTTACCGTGAATAGACAAAGTTCTCGCCGTGAATCTACGAGTGATATCTGGATGCCATCAAAGATGGCGCCGATGTGAATTTCTCGGGACGTTTTTGTGATATTCTGAATGCGCTGGAAAGCCTTCAAATCTGCTTCGAAATCGTTCATTCTTCCTTTTCCCTTTCGTTTATTACGATTGGCGAGCCTTGACATGAAGTGTCCCTTAATGATTGCCGCGGCGGCATCAGCATCGTTTACACTAAGAACAGCATCTCTAGATTCTCTGTCTAAAACAGTAGGTTGCTTTGCAAAACGTGGCGATCCATCGCTGTTCCGATCTTGGACATCTGGATCTATTTCTACTTTGAACTCCGTTAATCGAAGAGATATGCACTCTTCTGCGCCAGTTTCAGCACCGTCAAAGAAAATGCAAGACAATCGGTAACAAATCTCATACTTTCCAGACGGATCATCGCATATGAATCCTTCTGCCAAAGTGATACTTCCGAGAGCGCCAAATTCTTCTTCGCCGCCGCCAGAAGAAGAACCCCCACCTGATGTTCTAGAATTTACGATACTGGCGTCGCGAAAATCACCAAGCTCCGGAAGTTCAAAATACGATTCTTCGACGTTTTCATCGTTGCTGCACGAGAGTCGCACGACCCGAACAGATTCCCCAACTTTGGGAAGTAAGGATTCATCCGACGACTTCTGGCTTCTCTTCCCAGTGGGTCCCTCCGAGCGACCATTGAAAAAACGTGGGCCGAGCCAATGTGAAGCACTGCGCGGAGGGACCCTCACACCTTCTCCAAAGTTGGATTCATCATATAACGACGGTGAAGCAGTTCTAGTAACGCTGTTATTTGTGCGCATAGACGTAATATTCCCCAATTTCTTCGGTGTCTTCGTCGACGCCATCGCGGGTGCCGTTTGTTTATCCGCAAAATTGTATCGCTTTTGCACATTCGACTCCCCTCTCAGCAAAATTCTTGAGAAATCTGCCCGCACACGAGTGTGATTTTCAATTCTAATGCCACTCTCTGCAGATCGATCGCTCTTAGCGGCTGAACCTATGATGATTTGCGTGGATCCAGCAATCTGAGCCGTTTGCAGTCTTACACGAATTAGTGACGATGACACTTTAGAATCGCCATCTTTTGTCACAGATCGAGGGACCGCAAGAAGTTGTTCTCCAGATTCTTGCAAAAGATCCATGCGAATCTCTGCAGAGAAGGATTCATATGAGTGTGTGTTTTCGTCCCTAGTTCCAGAAGCATCACGAAATATTAAGCGTGCACGTTCGGGTGAGCTTGACCCAGGTAACACCGGCGCCGCTCCAATCGGAATGGTCATTGCAGAGTTATCGTAATGCATTTTCCGTTCATCCTTAAGGTCGTCATCATTCTTTATGTGCATGGCTAACGGTATGTGTGAGATATTGACCAAAATAATTTCAGGAACGACTGATATTCTAACCGTTCGGCTCATCATTTCGTAAGACCACCAATGCTGACTTTGCGATAGAACAGGATGAAAATGTTCAGCCACGATTTTAATTCTGACTTCACCGTATGATTTCGTCCGCAAAGTAACCAAACATGGAGCTTCACCTGGTTTGACTCCTCTATGCACAATACAATGCACGCGATTATTTGCATCAACATTTTCGAGCTCGTCTACGTCCTCGGCGAGGAATAAAGTATGCACGTGACTGGAAATTTCAGCAACAAATGCTTTCTGAATATTCTTTAACACTCCATCCACGACTCCCACTGTAGCTCGTACGGCAGCATCTACGTTCAGCTTCTGTTCCGCTCTCAAAGATACGTTAATATTTCCGGGATTCACTTCGAATAACTCGCCGGTTGGTTTTTTGACTATGAATTTTCCTACCGCGGTATCCACCACCTCTTCGATCTTCGAAATTTGTATGAGATTTGTTTCATCTTCTGGTTCAGTGCATAATGATACCGGGAAAGGACAAGCGTTATGAACAATTACATCAGCGCGAATATCGACGAACATTGCGCTGATGTTTGATGGTGAGGATTCCTCTTGGACGTAACCTATCGCGTGTTTCACATTTTTCGCGACATCGTCAGCAATGCTCGACACAGGTCTATTGTCAGTGTCTCTTGAGACAACTTTTCCATCTTTCTTCAAAACGCCGGAGTATTTCGACGCAGTTACGAGTAGTTTTGCTTCTAATCTGCGCCCTTGCGCACCTATCTTTTCGCCTACATTTTTCAATACCACACAACCACGGGTGACTCCATCTGCAAATGCTGTAATTGGCATCGGCTCACTCATATTCCATCGTTCGCTTTGCTTTTGAGCACTACTCGCTCTCAAACCGTATGCGCAGCTGATTTCCTGCCTCGGATCAACGCTTTCCGAAATAAATACTTCTTCTCCTGGCTTCATGATGCCATAAACGGAAGCCCTCTTGTCGCAGTAGACGACATACTTTGCCTCGCAAGGGAGCGAGTTCCGCAAGACGAGCGGGACCCGAAGAACAACATGGATATTCCGAGAAAGCGCTCTCTTGTTGTTCTTGTCTCCGCGTTTTTGTCTCTCAAGATATACGAGATAGAATTTATTATCAGCTGTGCATATCACGTCGGGCTCACTATGTTCATCGTTATTGTCTCTTGCAATGACCGACTCCCAGCGTTCGCGGAGCGATTCACACAAAATATCACACGTTTCCATACTCTCTGAGCAAATTTCATCGTTTTCATAATGCGTTACGTTTTGAACTCCTTGTTTCTCTGTACTTACGGGTACAAATCGAATCGCACATTGCTCCGTGTTCTCGAAACCTACTGGAAAGCACACATTTCCACCACTTTGTGATACTTCAATAGACCATGAACTCCCTTTTCCCGCTTTAGTATCCTCCATCGTTGCTCGGCGTTCATTCGTGTTTCTTTTGCGGTTCATATTCGGAGTGAAGAACATATTCGTTTGCGAGTTGTACTCATCTCGCTTTTCTCCGCTTTCTCTCGCACTTGAAGCACCTCCTTCGCTCAAAGAGCTACTAGGAAAGACGTTCGTCTCATGATATTCTTCAATGGGAGCAATTTTGCGTCTCCATCGTCTGCGTCGCGTACTCGCAAATCTCCGCTTCCAATTTTTTGCATTTTTGAACTCATTTGGTGGCCACGATGTCACCCAATAAGCATCGTAGGCCCATCCACCCGTGTTACTCACGGTGGAGTTTCCAGGGGGCCTGTCGATTTCCCAATCACCCATCCAATGGTAACCTTCTGGAAGTAACAAACTTTCACCTTCGGGGAAATGATTTGTGGAGTTTGAACCGTCAATATTGAGCGAATACCGAGCAGTAAAGCATGCGTCAAGAATATCACGCGGCGATTTCCAACCAAATGGTGGAAAATGGCGCTCAGATTCCCACACGTATCGATACATCGGGTCGTTTGGATCATATCCTTCTTCAAAAAAACCATTCAAATCGTTTTTCTCTTCCGAAGCCGAGGTAAGATCTTTTGGACTGCGCAACCCAGGCTTTCGTGCGTTGACTTTGGAATTCCCTGCATTATTCTTTAGTTTAACCAGCGTCAGTGAAAAACGTTCCGAAGTTTCGTTTACAAAAGTTGCCTGAGACATTAATACACCCAACCTCGGATCAACCGTAACTTTGTCTTCTCCAACGTCTTGATCTTTCCGCTCGAAGAAATCTGTACCGCTAGCTTTTATCGCCGCATACGGCCCATTCTTCGAAAAGGCAATAAGTGTATCCTCTGGATCAACCTCCTCGGTTTCTTTGTTCTTCAATGCGCTAATATCATTCGTGGATAGCTTTGATATTTTCAAATTAGGCGAGATATCGGTATGTTTCACCCGCATTCGTCCTGAAAGAAAATTTAACTCGAAGTTCTTCGTCAATGCCTGGAATTTGGTAGCTTCTTTTGTTTGAACTTCTAACGGTTCGCCAGAAGGCGCTCGTTTCGAGGTATGACGAATGGTCCAACCACCGGATGCAACAGAACCGGCATTATATATGGTCGGAACCTGTGCTTTTGAATCGCCTTTGCTAGCGTACGTGTTCTTAGTCCCTTGAGGTTTCCAAATCGCGCCAGGACCAATAGTACTCAACTCTCGCGCAAAATCTTCTCTCACGCAACAAAAGCTCTTTTTCGAGGGTTGCTTTTGCTCCTTCGATTTACCGTTATCTGCCGTAACGACACGCCCTAACGCGACGTAACCTTCTGGAGGAATAGGCGCCCAGAAACTTACTGAACTCTTCTTTTCATCCTTCCAAAGAAGTTCGTATCCAATAGGATGCGCGAACGGTGCTCCAGCACGAGGCATTTTCTTCTTAACGTGATCATCGATCACCATACGTGCAAGATATCCGCCTGTATTTGGTGCACTAAATCCAGGAACAACTATGCATCCAAATGGAATCTCAACGATGCTTTCGTCTTCAGTAGAACCATCTATACTTCTTTCACTAGAGTCTATTTTGGCCACAGGAATCCACGCCGAACATTCATACTTCGCTCCCGTGCCTTTCGACCACCACAAAAGCTTGAACTCGTATGTTTTTGTGATATTGCAGTAATTGTCAGAAAACAATAAATTGTCACTCTTTAGTGTTACTGATACACTTTCCGAGTCTTCAATCAAACGTTCATGTTGGTCTCTATTACGTCGTGAGTCTACGTTATCTTCTTGAGTAAAATTCTTCAATTCTTCAAATTCGTCGTCGTCAAACTCTGCAACCGTTCCTTCATAGCTGCTACTTGCATCTGATCTGTCACTGTCGCTATCGTCGTGATCCCTAAAGGCACTCAACGCAGACGATGACGATAGCATGCGTTTGAATATTATGTTGCATGCTCCTGCATTCTTCGCTGAGTCGATGCGACCATGCCTATTGATGTGTATCGGAACCTTCACACTAATATTGTGGAATATGGATGCTCGGAGCAAAATACGAACCTTCGTGGGAATCCCGTTTTCATCGTGGAGATCAATCCAAACAGGTTTCTCTTCACCAACCAAAAGCGCCAGATTCGATGCGACAAACCCTTCCGCAGAAAAGCGAGCGTTGGCATCCTCTACAAAATCGTGCGTTGAACACGGTCGCTCTAGATCCACTCTCAGGCTAGAATTCTGAAAATCGCGCGATCTCGAAGCCGGATGAGGTACGTCCATAGTAATATAGCCCGATTTAGCGTTGAAGGGGAGAGATACGCGCGATTCATCACCGTTGTTAGCTAATCGCATGCGTACCTTGTTTCTAAAAGAATAATTTTTATTCGAAATGGCCAAAGATCGTAGATGAGTGATGCTTGAGTTTGATTTCAGGACGCATGAAATCCTCGAGTACGTGTCCGGAACACCAGAGGAACGGTTTACATCGTTTCTCATTGATTCCATGGGATCATCGACATCAATGATTTCAACCATCATCTTTGCGGTCAGGGATTCTAGAGGGGGGGCAACTTGGACGTCCGCAGTATTCGTATCCACCACTCTTTGCCTCGCCTGGCTTGTTTCTTTCGCTATACAAAAGTTGACATCAAAGTTGCCATGTGGAGGAACGACTCGAACATCCTCGTCCTTCCCACGTTGCAAACTCTTTCGAGACACTGTATATAACGTACGCCCAGTATCGTTTTTCATACGGATGACTTCATTTTCAACCTCTTGATTAACCGAAGACAAAGTTGCGTGCGTAGTCAAGCCCGTATTAGAGAAGCAGCGAAGAACAGAGTCCCTGGATTTACTGCGTTTTTGCGCATGTTTGATTAACATCCGCTTCTCTTTCCAAGATTCAGAAAGCGCAGAACTTCGATCTGGAAAAAGCTCTTTCGTCGCTACTTCGAGTTCACTCACTACATGAGAAGTAGCTGGAGAAAATCCATCGTTATCGGGGTAGGCAATGGACGATTGGTGATCGAGTTGAATCTCCCCTTCAGCGTCCGTATCAAAATTATCTCTCTTCCTCATGATTTCTTTCTTCGTCTCCAGTGCGATTGAAACCATGTCAAGAGCAAAATCTGTGGTCAAAGTAATACATAATTTTGTAGCTTGTATCGAAGCATAGTTTCCAGTACTGAAGCAACGTTCTCCGTGTTTGATTGGAACAAGATTTGCACCAAATACCCATTGCGGAGATACGAGTGGTTCCCACGCGTACTTGCGCCAATTTAAGTGCGCAGCGCCTAACGATGCATCAATACCAACGGAAGCAACGTCGCCGACTACAACGTTAGTCACGATTTCGGTTCTCATGAGTGATAATGCAAACACTGGAACATTTTGATGCATAATACCAGCGCTCTCTCTGTACGAAGAATCGTCTCCGACGTCCATCGGTGTATCCTCCTTTGCATCTGCATCATTCGCGACAATCCTCTGCGGCGCAGCAACGGTTACGGTTACGAGACCTACCGACGCCGAAATCTTGACAATTGGCTTTGGTTTTTCGTACGCAAAAGAAGTAATCCTGGATCCTTCGTCGGAAAAATCTAAAGATGAGATCGACGGTAGTACAAAAAGCGTGGGACCTTTGTAAATATCATTCGGCATGTCGGCTTTGGATATACAGAAAGTACCAAAACCACCAGGTACACGCCACATGCACATTTCGCTTGTACTAGACTTACCACCATGAATGATAAGAAGTGAAGATTCTTTCGTTAATAACGTGACATCCATAGGTGCTACCGCTCCGCAATGGGTTCTACTCAGACACCGGACCGAATCCAGAGATGGTTTTACATTAGCTGATGAAGTACTCACTAATCCGCAACTGACGTAATCTTCTGATGGAGAAACTGGTCGCCAAAAGGCAGCTTGAAGCTGCTTTTTCGAACTCTGGAAAACCAGTTCGAAATCAATTGGTTTCACACAAACATATTCGAGGTCCTCCACACAACGCGTCATGGATGGATGCGCCACGCCATCGACTACAACATCTCCAAGCGATGCAAAACCAGGCGGAGGCAGCGGTCTGAACCCTGTCAACATCTCCCCAGCGTTCCACACCTTTTCAAATTCTACCGCTGTAACTACGCATAGTTTGATATCCGCGATGTTGCCTTCGTAATCTTCATCTTCTAGAGTTATTGCGTTATCGTGGGCAATTTCTTTCTTTAAGAGACGGCGACGGCGTTTGTTTTCAAGTTTTCGGGCTTGAATGTTCTCCAAGGTTTCAATAGCGAGCCCGAGTGGCGTGCGAATATCAACAAAAGATATAGGTGGGTCTATCAGTGCGTTCGATGCTGATGATTTGCCTGCTGAACTCACCATGTGTATCCCAGTCGGGGAGTCCACAGCCCAAACGTGGACCAGATTGCCACTCCTTGAGTTACCCCAAATATCGCGCTTATGCACAGATTTATCATCATCTACATTCAAAACTTTACTCTGACCACGACGCTGCGCATTATGTACTTCACTCCTGCGGTCATCAGGTTTATTACTCTCTTCGTCAGACATGGAAAACAATCTTGAAAGTGATCCCGTAGATTCACACAGCAAACTTTCTCTGACGCAACGCACGCAGCTTGGATCTGGCTCTCCGTCTTCTTCATAAGCCGCAATTAAACCAAGCGCCCTGTAACCTTTTCTAGGAACCGGTTGCCAGAGCACCAAATTAGAGCGAGAAGATGCATCAGACTTTTTGGACGGATTTATACGCTTGAATCCACTTGGCGGTGAACAGTAGGTCATCGAGTCGCGAATAGATGTTGCCGATCGTGTAGGCGAATCGGGGCCAAAGTTAGGAACATCTCCCAGTGAGCAGTATCCCATAACTGGCCGCGGACGCCAGAAGGAAAATGATGTGCTCCTTGCGCCCGTCGCTGCAACAGCTAGAGCATTCTCTTGTGGGATTAATTCACCAGTACTGAAGAAATCAGCTGCCGACGCTCCAAAGTCGGCATCGTATCCCGAACCCTCGAATGACGAATAGACAAGTGCAAAATGATTACATGGTAACAACGGCTGCGTTGCTACGATGGAAGAAACGCGTTGCGCCAGTCGAATCACTCGACCTGCTGCGGCTGGGGAAACCTCGACCCCGATGGGCGATATCATGACATCAATGGATGTTTCTCTTCTTGGCGCGGAAGGTTCAAGCGAGTTGTCGCTCCCCTCAGTCTCATTATAGCACTCATCACTGTCTAATGTTGCCGTGATTTTGCAAGGTTCAACTAATGGATTCAACCTCGCACTGTCCGGGAACGAGACACACATGTGCTCAAGTTCAAACGAGCTTTCTACGCTGCTCCCAATAATGTTAATTTTTGAGTGCACGCTGAAAGATGCGCACAACCCTTCATCTGGGTCGCGGGAAGGGAAAACTGCCACATCGATCGAGTGCAACTTCAGAACGCATTTCAAAGCAGATTTCTTTCTCTGTTTATCAACGACTTTTAAAATAGCTTCTTTCTGCACTTCTAAAAGAGCATCGCCTAGTTTATCCTTTCCTTTGAGCCCAATCACTGCCCTAGCTCCTTCGATGCGTTTGTTTGCAGAGATGGAGTAACCCGGCTTATTACGTAATTCTCGGAGCACTGCAACGACGGTTTTAACCCTTCCACGCCAGGAATTCATCAAGTACTTCATCTCTATTTCAGTTAAACGAGAATCGCGGAATTCTTCGACGCCTTGCTCTGAAAATGAATCCCCATCCCCATTTCCGAGAGTACGTTGTCTGCGAACTATTTTCTTTTTCTCGAGCATCATCTCTTGACGACTTAAGAACTGAACTGATTCAGGATCAACGAAATATGAACCTCCTGACGCCATGCGAATACACAAGTCAAACGTTTCCTTGTCGGGACACACGATGCGACAATTTTTAATTACTAGTCTATGATTCGGACCAATTATGATGCGAGGCGCGAATTGAAGCTCTCTTTCAGCTAAATGCACAGCTCGATCGCCAGATTTAGAGTTTTTCCCACTGTCGCCCTCTTTCTTCGTTTTATCTTTTTTCGACAGATTGTGTTCCAAGTAAATTGTATCGGAATAATCAAGATTAATGGTTTGTTCGCAACCATCCAGAACATATTCCTGCGCACCACTACTAGAAGTTGGAAAATCCGCTAAGACTCTCCTGGTGCGACTTAATGTCATATTTTCTCTTAATTTGAACACTTTCCTTTCTTCCGTAAACAATATATCTTGTGGGAGTATATTTTCGCCAGCGCCGAGTTTTGGCTGAAAGATTCGCGCAGCTTCCAGTAAGGAATCCACGGATGCTATCACTGCTACGCGACCACACTGACAGCTGACCTCAGATATATCGTTTGTTGTGACTTGTTCCAGGCTCAAGAACATAGACTGTAAATACTCATCTTCCTGCTCTTCAACGATTTGAAGTTCCTCAACGCCTTCCGCAGAGGCTTTTACTTCATTCGAAGAGTTCTTGTCTTGCGTGTTCACAACAGCTTCATCACAAAACCCTGCTCGTATCAGATCAATCTTATAGCCCTTAAATCTGCAATCTCTCGCGTATAAACCCTCTATTCCAACTGCCAATTCACTTCGTAATTCATTTCGTGGATTTGACACGTTTGCAAACGAAATGCCTCGAATTCCAGCCTCAACAACCTGTGAGGCTCTTCCCTTCCCGGCAAAGATGCCAAGTTGAATGTGGTCAATTCGCGCCTGGAAACACTGATGTATCAAAAAATCCTTCTTCGGTAGAGGCGGTGCCAATGGATACTTAGCTGGAGTCAGATAGCAGTAAGCAAATGGGGATTGCGTATAGGTCATCGTCGATGTCTGCGTGTATCCTTTGATAACTGAATTCAAAGTTTCCACATCAGAAGCCGAAATCTCAACTGTGAGAACATCATTTGCCGGCAACTGAACATTTATATCCACGCTCGGAGCGTTTGATAATTGTCTTCGAGCATCTAATCGATTCCAGCACGTTGCTTTTAAAGCCACCGGGGCGTCGGACCTTTTGATGTGTGGACCAGAGGCACGAAGTAATGCAGATGAACGGTTCTTCTTTGCTTTGAGCGTCGAATCCCCTTTACACGCAACCGATAATCCGTGTATAAAGATGTCAAACTTGGCCCAATGCGCTCGATTTGCATCAATCGTGAATGATGTAGAGACATCAATTCCTTTGAACGACTCGCTCGCATTTTTATCAACAACACCGACGCAGAGAGAAAGCGATGGCGCAATCTCATCTCGAACACTACCCGGTAAAACCACGCGAGAACCCATTACATTAGCCGTAATCTTAACTTTCTTCGTCACGAAGCCAGGACGCGGGAAAACGAATGGTGGCAAGTTTGGTAGAAAGTGTGGCGGCGATAAAGTCTTGAAAATTGGCAACAAGCAATTTGCAATGTTAATGATGCAATTTTGATTTGCAAGCACTCGAAGAGGAGCAACTTTTGCCTCGAGTTCAATATCGATGTCATCCTCATGCTCATGAGGCAGCCATGTTTGACGGCGTATCCACAGAAACGGAATGTTACGAATTTTCTTACGCGCTGATTTCTCCTCCTCCAAGAAAAATGTCAAGAAGTCGCTTGCAGCGTTGTCCTTCGCGATCAGATCGCGATTAGCGTGACCAACAGGTAATGTGGGGTCAGATAGCGTCAAATTATCGCACGAAATTTCCAAATCTTTCGTGCCTTGTTTGCCTCCGCCCCATCCTTGCTTACCAACTGGTTTAGCGCGAATATACAGACGAGAATGGAAATTAGACACCGTCGCCTCTAATATTGGTTGTCGTCGAGTATCAGCAGCCAATACCGATTTCTTCGGATAGTCGTAAAGTTTAGCGACCAACGAATCACCATGAAATGTGAAATTGAGCTTAATCTTGTGTGCGAGTTTACTCGCATCCATGATCTTCACTTTTTGCAGCTTTTGTCTCATACTTTCCCATTCTTCACGGGAAGGTGCAAAGACGGAGTCGTCATATCTCGAGGGCCACCCCTTTCCAAATGACACAGGGCTTTTAAAAAGGAACCGGAAGCTGGTGAACGCCGCAATTGGTTCTCTAGCAATGTGTGTTTCGATTGAACTGACAGCCATTCGTAAATCAGCAGCCTGTGTTCCATATTCAGGATGCGAAGGTAAAAACGCCTCGAGGCTGAAACCGACGCAGGACTTCTTCATAGCATCAGTTTTGTACCTGAGATACTTGGTTGAAAGTTCATCTCTTAGAGGTTTTTCTATGAATACCGCATCATGATCCTTGCCAATGCCTTCGATAGTCCAGCAGTCCTTAATTGCAACTCTTCGGAGACCGGCGCCCAATGTCACGCTACCTTTTGTGGCTTCACAACTCAGCGTTAGTCCAGTAATTTTGACATTCGCCAACGGTCGCTCTTGGAAGCAGTCAACGACGTACTTAATCTTTTCATCATCAGCCAGCTGATCAATAAAATAACTTTTCGACATGTCATTGACGTATAAATCAGTCTCATGATTGTGATGTCTCAAAGGAGCAGCTAGGTGAAATCCAAACAAACCCATCGAGAACGTAACGGAAGCTTTCTTCGTTTTATGCTCGTCAACTTTTAGAACTCGCCTGACTTCTTCATGGAACGGCAATAACCTCGCTTCCATGTTCAATCTACTTTTTATAACGTCGCAGATATCTTTCGACCAAAATCTGAAGACAAAACCATTTGGATGTTCGCACATCCTTTCAAAGTTTGACTCGATGGAACGATCCAGTAAAGCGTCGCCAACGATTAAAGTACGGTCATATTCCGAGTATTCTCTGTTTGCATCGTCTTTGTCGTTCATCTTCCTGAGAATCTCGTCGCTATCGGTTGATACATGTAATTTTACTTTTATTGTTTTCCTTTTTTCGTCGATCGAGAGAACACAAACTTCAACTTTTTCTTGAGTGCGCGTCAACGGGTTTCCGGCTCCTCGCGTTCCGGCCAATTTTAGGACTCTCGGTTCTAAGTGATGAACGGAACCTGCTGGTTTATCAACGACAGACAACGTTCCCTCTCGAACAAAGACATCGCACGACTCCCAGTATGGTAATTCTCCAAACAAATCAGCCGGCACGAGTCGTTCGCAGTTGAAAACATCAATATCTCGAGCGAAAATATCATCGGTATCCTTGCGCCCTGACGAAAAAGAAGAAGGTAAACTCGAAGAAAAGGTAATTTTCTTCTCGTCGTCGTCGTCGCCACTCTTTAAGATTTTATCAGATTGCGAAGACGCGATGTCGTTGCGTTGTTTCTTCTGTTCTTTGATTCTCTTTGCCTCATCTGCAACTTTCTTGGCCGATTCCGTGAACTGTGTGGCCACGCGCAAGGCCATGTTTATTCGTTCTGGCGACACAGATAATTGAATAGATGGCAGATTGACGTCAACGACGACCGGGGAATACTTCAACGCCTCTCGAGGAGATAACACGTAATGTGATGCGAGGATTGTACACTGAACGCGAGATAATAGAGGAGTCTCGACTCTATTACTTTCTCCAGCTTCACTGAGAAGCTGCCACGACTGGTTACAGGTCCATGCAAAATTGTCCGCAAACCCAATAGAACAGTCCAAAAGCTTACCTTCAATCGTTCTCTTTCGCCAACTACTGCGCGCATTCGCATCTTGTTCCTGAACGTGTGCATTCTGGGCGCTTTTAAGTGTTCGCGCTGTAAGAGGACCAAACCTTGCAATTAGGGTTGTTCCTTTCTTCCTCCTATTTTTACGCTGGGATGGAACCGCCAGATGAACTTTTCCGACGAATACTGCTAATCCAATCTTTGGTAAGCTCAAATCACCAGAGGATGAAACTCCAGAACCCGCTTCGATAGATCCGCGTGGAATGACGTCCAGTTCAGGAGTGATTTGCGCAGAAGTATTGAAACGAGATTGCATACAACTACCCTTCATGCGCCTCGTGAAAACGTCGACAATGCGGTCAATTGGTCCGCGAAGAATTGTGATGAACATAGGTGATAAGATCAGAGCACAGTAACCAACTGCCTTTTCTACTTCTGTATTTAAGTCGCATTTCTTGGTGGCGAGTGAAGAACCAGCAATAGTCGCACTATCGGTTTCCAGCGAGATGGATAGCTCGGTATTTTTGTTCGTTATCTTGCGTTTTTTCGAAGCCGCGAAAGATACAGCTTTAGATACAGGACTCCCGCTAAAGCATCTTGGGCGACCATTCGAGATAGTATCTTCTGCATCGTTCAAATCTGCGTTAAATAATTTAGCGAGCATTATTGGGAGCGACATACCCATGCCATGAGTCGAATACGATGAATAATAATCTGTTTCATCTTCACCGAGCGCCAGTAAATCGCCCTCCGGCGCAGAGAAACGAATAGTATCTATAGTCGACCGAACGTCTATCGCATCTTTCACGAAAGATATCCCCATCATTTTTGCTCCTATCACGAAATTATTGATCGACACGCTGAACAATTCAGATTCTTTGATTGGTATTTCAGCAAAAGACGAAAAAGAAGTAGACGAAGACGGTGCTAAGCTATCCGAGAAAGCATCGTCGTGGTCATTGCGCTCGTTCGAAGAAGCGTCGAGAATTTTCATCGAAATTTCTTCAAAAGCGATGCACGTAGCAAACATTGGAATCTTACTCTTCTTCTCAACACTTTGCATCTCGCGCTTCTGGATCTCTGCATATTCTTGTCTCTCTTTAATATCAAAAGTGTCTCCAACTTCATCCCAGTCGATTTGCGACTCATCGTCTGAAATAGCAGCATCGCGATTATCGAACTCGCTCGGAGCGTTTCTCGGCGGACGACTCGGTGTTGCGAAGAGATGTTTGACCGGCGTCGCAGCGTTCTTCTTTCGAATTTGCCTGATTTGTCTCTTCAGATTCTCTTCGTCTTCTTCTGCGCGAATTCGAGCTTCTTCGATTTCGCGCTTTTTGATCGCATCCAATTCATCTCTCTCCTGCTGGTTCTTCCCGATGTTCGTAATGAACCGTTTCGCGGCGCCGAGAGGTTTAAACCCTACATTCTTGATAACTTTTACTCCCACAAGTAAACCTTTACCCGCGACGCCAGCAACACCCTTCACAATCTTCATAGGTATTGGCCCGCCGCCGCGTCGGGCAGCTTCGCGGCGAAACGCGCGTTCGCAGCCTCCATTTTTCCTCCACTCTACGTGTGCGAGCTGTCTAAAAAAAGCAATCATGCGAGCGTTTGGAATCTCACTTTCAAGCTCATCGAGTTTACGTATCTTTCCAAAAGGTTTCTTCATCGGCCAGTTGACGTTTTGCTTCGAAGACGGCGGTGGCGGCGCAGACTTTTGGAGAATCTCGTCTATGTAAACTTTAACATATGCTTTCCTTTGTTCGTGCAGAGTTTTAAGAGCTTTCGAGTCGAGGCTAAAGCCCAATCCGAGTCGTTCTCTCCGTTCTCGAGTTTCCTCTTTGACCGCTTCGCACGCATATTGCCACCAAGATTGAGCGTTTTTATTCGTTCTCCTCGTTTTTGTTCCCGCGGGTGATTTCTCTTCTACTTTTTCTGATCCATCGAAGACTGGAACGCCCGGTCGTAAGTGTTCAAACCGTCTATCGTGCACGCTTTTTTTCAATATTTGCGTCGCCCAATATGCCAAACTTGCGGCACCAGCAGAAACATTCGCGCTGGTTTTTGGAATATTCAGAGTTAACCCGTGCAATGCAGAAGCCGTCCCGGATTCGATGGCTTCCATACCAGCTCGTTCGTACCTTGCAGTTACTACGAATGGCTCGATGATACGATTTCGATTCTTTGACTTTGCGCACGCTTCCATAATCTTGCAAAATCGGATCGGGTCTTCGTGCGGTTTCAAATCTCGGTTCTTGACTTTCTCGAGAAGATGCACAGAGTTCAAATCGCAATACACCACGGCGTTGTTAATTTCGAGTTTTTTACGCAGCGTTTCCTTAAACGCATCGACGATAAATGCTCTCGAATCACCGAGAACATTAGTCGTTTCTAAAGCGATGCTTTCAAGCGAAGCTCCGACGGCAAATTTCGGCATATTCTCGTCTCCTTCTCCTTCGAAGCGAAAGTGTATATTTTTCACAGTGACTACGGCGTTTGCGAGAACAACGTCCAAGAGCGCTCCGAAACCGACCGGTTTCTTCTTCTTACTCTTGCTTTTTTTCCGAGTACTACCTCGATTACCTTCCTTTCTCTTCCTAGTAGATGACATCACATCGGTATCATTTTCTGGAGTTTGCAACGGAGGTTGATATTCTGGCGTCGCGAACATTTCCTCGCGTCGTCTGGTATCCGGCGAAGAGAACAGTCGTCGTTTCGAAGCGTTCGCGGATTCTTCTTCTCCTTCCACGTCGTCCTCGCTCTCATCAAAAGATGAAACAGACGAGACGTCGTCGTTGTCATCGTCGTCATCATCGTCCTCTTCCTCTTCTTCCTCTTCTTTCTCTTCTTTCGTGATATCGCCCCAAAACTTTTGTCTCAACTCCTCCGCGCCCGGCGTCGGATCTCCTCTCAACCAACTCCGTTCCAAACTCTCCGCAATTCTCCGTTTCTTCGCGTTCACCTGCTTCCTCTTCTTCTCTTTCTTCTCCTCTAACGCTCGTTTCATCTTATTTCGTTCGTTTTCGGACATTTCCTTTTGTCCGCTCTCGTCGTCCTCGGAGTCATCACCATCACCTTCTCCTCGAAATTCGCACAACACGTGCAACCGATCAAATATAACCTCCACTGGTTTCCTCCCTAACTCTCTCCACGGAATCTTAATCTTCAACTCCCCGACGTATCCCGCTTTCACTTTCACGTTCGAGTTAATCGACGATATCCCTTTCAAAGCGGTTGATTTCACTCGCACGTTTTTCAGCGTGACTTCTCCATTCAGTAAAGACAGTTTCAAATTCGACTTGTCTAAACCGTGCAAGCGGTCGCCGAGCGCGCGGTTCAACGCTTTCGCGATTTGGCCTTCTAACACCATACTCACGCGTTGTCGTTTTGCGTCGTGGTACTACTAAATACTATCTACCGGTATGTGTATAAATATATAGATGATGCGTGTATTAATATGAATGTATATCGAGAGAAACGAGTTGAGGAATATTTATGTCGAGAGAGAGAGAGAGAGAGGGTCGACAAGCTTTTTCCCTCTAACTGTCTAATTCCTTCTGTAGACAATCAATCTCTTCTTTGCAGTGTTCGTTCTTTTTGGCTCTTTTTTGGCATTGATTTGGTTTGAAATTTTCTTGCGTTCTTGCGTGTTGCTCCTTATATAAATATCTATCGAGCGCTTTAACGACGAGTCGTGCTAATAACACACGCCGTTCTTTGATTTCTCTGAGTGTTCGAAAACCATCGACACGAGAAACGCGTCGTTCAAGGATCGATATATTACGAGAGTTATTCGGTGGGGAGTTCATACGGCCACACATAATACTACTCCAGAGTTGCTTGAACGCGTTTCGTCTCTCGGGAAGAACAAAAGAAAATGTTACCACCACCGAATCCGATAGGCGGTGTTGGGTTTAACTCCTCGAACAACCAATTTCCATTTCACCACCACAACCGGCGGAACAACAACAGTTTTAGAGGGAGGAGCGCGAACTTTAACGGCAAGCGCGGAGGAGGGAAGAGCAACAACGAGACTCGGAGAGAAGTCATCAAATCGGATTCGAATTCCTCGAGGCATCCGAACAACGGCAATAAACCGACGAATTCGAATTCAAACGCAAACTCTTCTTCTTCCGTTTCGTCGTCGTCTTCTGGAAAGGAAATCGCTTCTGGGGGTGGCGCTGGGGGCGGGTGGAAAGAAAAACTTTCCGGTTGGTCCACCGCGGCGTCCTCCTGGTCCGCGAAAACCTTGGAAGGGAGTTCAAATTCGCTCTCCAAAGCGTTAACGGACTTTAACAAGCAGTTTAAACCGCAGATGGAAGTGGCGGTGGATTTTGTCGGCCCGACTTGGGACCGCGCGGTGGAAATCGCGAAACCAGTGACTGGACCGTTGAGGGAGGCGTGGTTAGGTTTGAGTCCGCAGACGCGAGCGTTCGTGAAACCGGCGGCGACCGGGACGGCGGTGGCGCATATCATTCTCGGCTTCCCGAGTCGAAGGTACGCGAGGAAGTTGGAGAGGAAAATCACGGAGATGGAAAAGGAGCGAGTGCAGTTGATGGTCGATGATTTTTCGTTGGAGAAAGAGGTGTTGACGCTGAGCGCGGAGAATAGGCGATTGGAGAAGAGAGTTTTGAGAAGCGAGATGGCGTTGCACGCGATTCGAAGACGGGTGGCGGAATTTTCGTTGCCGAATAAGGCGAAGGACGCGTATGGGATTGATGCGAATCCGAACGATACGAACGGAGATGGGGTGAATGACTACGGGTTAGCTGCGAAGAATTTAGCGTCCAGTCAAGAGATGGCGTGGAGAAAGACGCAGGCGTTGAAAGATGCCGGGGTATTGCAAGAAAGAGGAGGCAACGAACAACACAACGTGTACGAGAATGGAATTCAAAAAGCATCGAGTAGTTCGTCGTCGAGTGGAGAGGGAGGAAATTGGTCAGTAGAGCAAAATATGTGGGCGTTAGGGGCAACTGTAGCGGCTGAGGAAGCATCGTCGTCGAACGATGGATCGGCTGGCACGTTCCTTCCCCCAAGATATTAAAAATTATAATACGAACACACACACACACACACAAACACACAGTGTAACATTTGGAATATACCTCATAATTACATATATATAAACTGGTTTTGTCTACTGTACTTTCTATCTACGTTTCGCTAGATATTATTACTTGGTTTATTGCTTTTGTCGCTCTTGTTCTTGGAGAAAAGCATCAATCTTTTCTAGCAACGCATTGGCCGCGTCGTCGTTTGGAGAAATCAGTCCTCCGTCGATTCCTTTCTGTACGCGTTTCACGTGTTTCTGAATGACGTTGTCTTTGTTATTGATGCATCCCAAAGCTTCGGCCGCTACAGCGACGTTTAATATTTCAAACGAAATCTCCGGCTTCAAGCCGTCGTTTTGCGACTTCTTCTGCGACGCTCGAAGCATAAACTCCACAGTTCTCGCGTTTGATTCGTCCACGAATTCTTTTCCATACACCCAATCAAAAGCGTCTAAGGTTTTACCGACCGCTCCGACATCGTTTGCAACTACTGCATCATCGTTAATACCCCCAACATAATCACTATCCTCGTCGTCACCGCCCCCTGTGGTACTACTTCTACTACTACTGCTGCTACTACTACTACTGCTGTTACTACTACTGTTACTTGCATTCCCCAAGCCTTTGGCGAGTTCGATCAAAAAAACAGCGCGTTCCAATCTCGTCTCGTACGTTCGCACCCTGAGTCCGTTCATTTCCTTCACCTGTTCGGAAACCTCACGAAACTTACCATACCCGATTTGCGGATCCCACTCCGCGCTCTCTCTCTTCATCTTTTTAATCTCTCTGGTTGAATCCACCGCGGATTGAAACTTCGCGTCCGCCTCTTCGATTCTTTCGTTCGCCTCTCTCAAACTTTCCGCCGCTCCAATCGGCGGTTCTGGACGCCGTTCCATTTCCTCCTTCTCTTTCCTCTCTCTCTCTTCTCTTTTCAGTTGCATCGCTCGCGTTTCCTCTCTCAGCTGTACTTTCCTTTGCTGCTTCGACGACGCTTTCCGTTTGGCCACTATCTCTCGCGTTTTGGAGAAGAAGAGACTGTTGTTCTTTGACCATCCATCGTTGGGTTTTCCAATCGACTGTGATGCCACGAAGGCACACTTCCTGGACGACAACACCATCGACGACGTCGAAGAACTTAAAGACGACGACGACAAAATCATTCACCTCTCTCTGCTTAATCACTTCGTCACGCCTTTCGCGACGTACGCTTTCAGCGTAAACTCATTCAATCCTTCCGGAATCACGTACGTCGGTTTCTTCCAATCGAGCAAAACGAATCTCCCTTTGCCTCCTCCGCCGACTTTCTTCTCGTGCCACCCGGGGGAGACGCTTCGTTTCCCTTTGTAATAGCCAGATTTCTTGCTCAGTTTCGTCGTGAGCGAAGTGAAGGATTCTCGGACCGCTCGTCTGCCCATGAGTGCCGCGACCGACGCGTGCATGTTGTTTGCTGTGAATGCAGACCCTTTTTTGTGGGGGCGTTTCCCCACATAAAAGATATGTTCGCTCCTTTGTCGTTGTCTTCCTCTTCCGGGGCAACCTCGAGGAGCGACGCGCTCGCGACGACGAGAAGGATGATGCAAAACGCGTCTTCTTCTCTGTCGGTATCCTCCAAATCGAGTGTAAGGTGGACGACGCTCACGAGAGCGAGAATCGAGAAGAGGAGAAACACATCGCGCGCAAAATCGAATCATTTGGCGGCGACGGCTTCGTCGTCATCGTCATCATCATCATCTTCTTCTGACGGTCGTCGAAATCGTCAAAGTCGTCGAAACAAAAGCGCGACATCGTCGCGCTTTGGCGATGCGCACGTCCACGGAACGATGGGAGAAGCGTCCTCAGAGTGGATGTCATCGTCGCTCTCATCATCGAGAGAAGACTCCCGTTGGGGACAAAAACGGACGAAAATTGTCCCCAGGAACTCGAACCGATTGGACGGGAAAGGAGGAGGAGGGGGAGGTTTTGAAGGCACGAGCGGAAACGTGAGTGGCAGCAGCAGCGCGAGTGGCCACGACGGCGCGGGAGTGTCCTACGACATCTCGAACGACGAGAGCGACTTTTTGCAACAAGCCGGGATGTTGGATGGGAAGGAGAAAAGTGCCTCTTTATCCTCCTTAGATATCGCGGCGGAGAAAACCAACGGGACGACGATCAGTAGGGATCACTCGAGTTCGGAGTTCGAGGAGGACGAAAATTGCGACCCAGAGGAGGATAGAAAGAACAGAGTAGGAGGCGGGGGATGTTGCAACCACTCGCACGGCGGTGCTTTAGCCGTGGATGAAGACGTAAATAGAGCGAGGAATAAAGTAGAAGTCGTAGTAGACGTGGTTTTAACAAAGTCAAAGTTGAACGCCGCGGCTGGATATTTGCGAGGACGAGGGAGTTTGACGGTGTTGTCGTGGTGCTTGTTGCTCGTGGCTGGATTTTGCCACGTCTCGACGTCGATTTGTGCCATGCTCAACGTCGCGTCGATTGTCCCCGGCGCTACCGCGGCGTGGCTTTCCACGTCGGCGACGGCGTTGGTGTATCTATTCGCTGGAACACCGGAATTTGTGGACGTCTTGTATGAAGTCGCGAGAGGTAACATTAACGTGCACGTACTCACGACGCTGGCGGTGTTTGGTACCGTTTTACTCGGGTGCGCCTTTGAAGGCGCGCTCTTGCTCGTGTTGTTTGCATCCGCGCACTACGTGGAAGATAGATTGACGCAACATGCGCGAGGCGATTTAAAAGCGTTGTGGAAAACGGTGCCACCGTTTGCGAATGTTGTCGACATCGACGGCGCGACTGGAGACCCCATCGAAGGATCGCAGCGGAAAATGCGCGCTTCGGAAGTGCCCGTCGGGAGCTATTGTTACGTTAAAGCGGGGACGCAAGTTCCTTTAGACGGCATCGTCGTTCACGGTTCAGCGAGAGTGTCTATTCAACACATTACGGGCGAAGCTTTGCCCGTGCGACGCAGAATCGGCGACGAAATTCCAGCCGGCGCGATGAACATTGACGGGGTATTGATCCTTAAATCTTCGCAGTCTTCCGAAAATAGCACACCGGCGAGAATTGCAAAGCTCACCGAAAGAGCGCAACAACGCAAACCGCGAGTGAGTCGATTAATTGATGACGTTGGCGATAAGTACTCTAGGATTATTTTGTTTATAACCTTTGCGACGATGGTGACGGCGCCTCTCGTGTTCGGAGTTCCCTTTTTAGGTCGAGGAGGAGCAATGTACCGCTCGTTTGCGTTCTTATCTGCGGCGGCTCCGTGCGCGCTGCTCATGTCTCCGTTAGTGTACGTCGCGGCGATTGGCGCGATGGCCAGAAGAGGTATCCTCATCAGAGGCGGGCGAACTCTGGACGCGCTCGCAAACGTCAATCTCGTGTGTTTAGACAAAACTGGCACTTTGACGTTGGGTGAAATGTCCATCGTGGAAATAAAAACCGTGGAATTAAGCGAAGAGAGCATCGCGAGCTTAGCGTTTAAAAGAAGCGACGAGGAGAGCGTGCGCGTTGCGAAAGCGTTGGAACGAGGTTCGGTGCATCCGATTGCTAAAGCCACCGTCAATTATATCGGTAACGGCGACAACAGCAGCGCGAGTCGTAGCTCTTTGGACGTGAAAAACTACAAAGTTGAGCACGGTAAAGGTGTTGAAGGTGAAATTAACGGCGAAGTCTTCAGATTTGGAACCGCGTCGTGGGCTTTAGAGTGCCGCCGTGGGAACAACTCGAGCGAAGAAGAAAAAGTAGTCGCGCGAGCAACGGAGGAACACAGAAGCGCCGGCGAAGCAATCGCGGTTCTGTGCTCGTCTTCTTCGCCCGATGCTACGGTCTTTCGATACTCCGACGCACCGCGCGCTGAAGCGAAGGATGCAGTCGATACCCTTCGGAAACGAGGACAGACCGTGCGCATGCTCACGGGCGACGCGACTGCGTCAGCGTTGGCGATTGCCGAACAAGTTGGCATCGAACCAGCCGCGGTATTTTCGCAATTGACTCCGGATAAAAAGTTAGCTCACGTAGAATCTGCGAGAGAAGATGGCAAAAAAGAAGAAAATGGCAAAGTAGTAAGCGTCGCTATGATTGGTGACGGTATTAACGACGCGCCGGCATTGGCGGCGGCGGATGTTGGCATCGCCGTGTGCTCGACGCCTTCAGATGCGGCGTCTTCTGCCGCGGACGTCTTGTTACTTCAAACTGGACAAGGGCAACTTCAAAGCAAAGACACGGTGATGAGTGGTGGATCCATGTCGGTGATTTCAGCGGTTCCAGAGCTCTTTGCGCTCGGGCGCATGACGCGAAATATTTTACAGCAAAATATTTTCTTGGCGATTTGCTCTATTCTCGGATCCGCCTTGCCAGCTTTGTTCGGCGCGTTCCCGCTTTGGTTAGCCGTGTGTGTTCACGAAGGCGCGACGTTGTTAGTAGCCGTGAACTCGACCCGTTTGCTGGCGACGTTTGGACCCCGGAATTCCATGCGCCTTTCCAAGCGCGTGAAGTTCTTAATCGTCACTTTGACGTTGGTGGGCATCTTTGGTGCGTTAGGCACGGTGTTCAAACCGCAAGGCGTGATGTTACAAACGCTCATCTCTGAAGCTGTTACCGCTGCCGTCGCGGAATCTTCCGTGGCGTTCCATTCCTTCTTCCATCCGGTTTTGAAATCTGCCTGGGCCGGCTTGTTCGCCGGCGGTTTACACACGCTCACTGGCGCGGACCACTTAGCCGCGTTGACGCCGTTATCCGTCGGTCCGTCTCGAGCGAAAAATGCGCTCCTCGGTGCGCTTTGGGGATTCGGTCACAACACCGGTCAAATAATCTTCGGTCTTCTGTTCATGCTTTTGCGAAACAGAATCCCGTGGAACACGGAAATCATCGGCCAGTGGGGCCAAGCCATCGTCGGTTTAACGCTCATCTTCATCGGGTGCTTAGGATTCTGGGAACAAGTCGGCGGTGGCCACGGTCACTCGCACATCCACTCCCACGGCGGACACTCCCACTCCCACTCCCATTCTCACGGCTCTAGCGACGACGGCGGCGAAAGCTACGACGAAGTCGAACAGTCTCACGAACACCGGCTCTCCCCGCTCCGCCTCGGCGCCTCCTCGGAAGCCTCCCGCATCTCCTGGACCTACATCACCGGCACCATCCACGGTCTCCAACCAGACTCCCTCTTTCTCCTCCTCCCGGCGCTCACCCTCCCAAAACTCGAAGCCTACTCCTTCCTCGGATCCTTCTTCTTCGGCACCATCGTCGCTATGGGTGGGTACACCGCCTTCCTCGGCGCCGGGACGACGTTGCTCGAAAAAGAAAATCCGCAAATGGTGAAATACATCGGATTAGCCGCCAGTTCCGTCGCTTTCGCGTTAGGCGCCGCGTTCGTTTTGAGTTCCGTCTTTTCCTTGAATTGGTTGTAATACTATTTATATTATTATTAAGGTACCACCGTAATACTCCTTTTCCTCTTCCTCCTCCTGCTATACTCTCGCGTGTGAGGATACGCCCGCATCAAAGCTTCGCTTTTCCTCGCTCAAAGTTGTCTTCTCGCTCGTGGTTTTGCGCCAATTTTTGGATGTATTTGTGTCTTTTCAGAGAAGATTTTCCGCATTTTTTCCTTCAACCAATTAAAGAAATGCCATCGACGAACTTTTACTCCGAAGAGGACGACGACGACGAAAAAGAAGAAGAAGAGTATCATTGGGAACCCAATCGCGACTACGCGTTGGTATCCTCCTCCTCTTCCTTTTCCCTCAACAACGAGAGGAAAAGAAACGACGAAAAGAGAAGGGAAAGCGCGTTGTTTACGATTCAAAGGCTCTGTAGAGAGAAAGTTGTTAGCGGGGAAAAAAGATCAACTGGAAATTCGAGGAATAACAACAACAACAACAACTCGCGGATACGACGACAACAGAAGAACGCGCACGGGCTTCTGCTGAATACGAAGAACACCGCTCGCGTCATCAAAGGAGGGAGGAAAGGAAGCGTCGACAGAGATGCGGCGAAAAGAGGCGTTTTTGAAAACTACCGATTCGATTGTGATGATGAGGTGGAGGAGGAGGAAGAGGAGGCGTGGGGTGTGTCCGTAGGGAGGAAGAAGAACGAGCGCGACGAGCACTCGGGGGAAAGTTTTTTACTAGGAAAGAGGAGGATGAAGACGACGAGGAGGACACGTTTGGATGAGAATGATGATGCGTGCGAGCGCCGCTATTTGATCATCACGGATGATGATGACGACGATGTGAATGGAACAGATACGTGCAAATGTTCGACGACGCGGAGAAGAGAAAGAAGCGGATACGAAGAGCAGTTTCGAGTGACGCATCGTTTGCTTCGCGCGGATTGCCATCCGGAAGATTTGCTCGGGAGCGATCGCGCGGTTGACGCGCAAATTGCAAACGCGGTTGGATGGATTGAAGAGGAAAATAGGAAATGTGATAGTGGTAGCGATAAGGGAGTAATAGCGCAACTCGGTCGAGGAAGCGTTTTGTTTACGTGGCAACAATACGAGAACATGCACGTGCGCGCGTCAGAGGGCGGCGACGAGCTGCTCGCAGGAAACAGATTTTGTTTGGGAGAGATGGACGATGATGAAAACGAAGACGGTGAGAGCGATAACGAAGCGAACAGAGGCGGCAATCGATTTAGTTTGTTAAATAAAACGATGAGTTATTGCGCGTCGTACTGGGACGCGGCGTCGGAAGAGCTCGTCTCGTCGCACGCGCACGCTCTTGGTAGCGATAGTGCAACTTCTGGAGAATCATTCAGAAGTGGAAGTCGTCGTCGTCGCAGAGTGCGCACGCAAACGGCGAGTCCCTGGCCGAATACGTCTGTCGCGCCGTACGTCGCAGTCGTAGGAGAGAAGATTTTTCTCCGAATGTTTGACTACAACAATAAAAAGGAAGCTAATTTATATCGAAACAATAAAGTGATCAAATCTGTTCGCATGTACGGGCAGTTTGGCTCCGTGGTCGCGCACCAGAAAGACTTCATACTCGAAGGGAGTATTTGTAAATTTCCGAAAGATTGTTTCGACGATCATCTGCGCTCGATGGATTCCTCTTCGAGTGCGCCGAAGATATCGAATTTGTTTTTCCAGCTCGAGTTTGAAGACGAAGACGGTTTACAATTATTCTCGGCGCCTAAACCGTGCTTGTTGTGTATGGAAAAGGAAAGTGCCGAGCAGTTTCAGGCTTTCCTCATGGAGCCTACGATGTTCGGAAAGAAATTCAAGAACAAAATCGATCGATTGTGCTCGAGATGCAGCTTCGTGAAGGACGTCGGCACGGTGTTCACGTTATGGCACACTGGACTTTTGTATGGAGATCTCGGTGGTCATCCGCTTTTGGCAGTAGTCACGCAGTGTTCGAGCGACCCGACCTTTGCGCGCATGTGTCCGACTATCTTGATAGAACTGCAGGCGATTCAAATAGATGTCGTGTGCTGGTCTATGGAAGTGAAAAAAATCCCGGACGACACCGGCGAAGAGAAAGGACAAGACTCGTATTTCGGGAAAAATACGGAATGGTATGCGTCTATAACGAACGTTATGCTCGTCGATCCAACGTGGTCGAGTTATCCCCAACTTTGCGGGAAGATATTGTTGATACCTTTTGTTATTCCTGTAAAGTTCATGGGAAACGTCCTCTTCATAATTTTCGGCGAACGCTATGGTTGTGCTTTGGTGCCGCAGCAGTTATCGGAGCGGAACGAACGAAAAGCTATTCGTGCTGTGGGTCCATCGACAGGTGCTTTCAAAGATGATATGGAAGCGTTTGAGCTCTATCGCGGCTACGTGAATGCGCTCGTACTCGACAAATGTCGTTTTAGATCTTTGAGTATTTACTTAGTGCTCAACTTGCTGTTTGGCATGAAGTACGCGTCGCAGTTTTCGAGCGAAATCGTTTCCCCGAGGGGAATCTGGGTAAGGATTGGTGTTCCCATCGCCTTTATTAGCGTCATTTTGGGCGTTCACATAGTGCACTTGTTCTTTAAACGTGATATTTCAATATTCGGTTATTGGAGTGGACGTAAACAGGATCTTTTTGACCGGTACAAAAGAGCGGGCATAATTTCGATCATGATCTTGTCGACAGTGTGTGGCGCGCACGGATCTATAATGCGATACCAACGCGCTTCGGTTGAAAAGTTTTGCTCTTTGAGACCACCACAATACGACTACGATACTAATGGCAATGGAGTGTTGCGATACGACTGTAACGACATGCTAAGGGTACTGTTCCGGCAAGAGTGCTTACTCTTGTTGTTATGCTTCTTAGGTTCATCCATTCACTCCTCGTACCCCAGACGCGGGTTCATGTTTCCTGTGTCGGCATGTATATCGGGTTTCTTGGCGTTTTTACCGCCGCAGTTTAGTACTTTTATGGACCCGCCGGAAGAGGTGAACGTGGAGACCTTATTCAATTTGTACGGCATCGTTGCAATTCTTTGTATGATAATCTCGATAATAACTGCGCTGAACATACAAGCACACTTCAAGAGGCAAACCTTGGATTGGTTTCTCGGCAGTTATTTGTACCAAACGATGAGGAGCAGAAGAGGAAAAGAAGCTTGAACTTGAAGATAAAGCGATAAGGACGACGACCTGACGACGACGGGAACGACATATGTAATTAATTATATCCCGTGGTATGTACTGGTACCTGGTACCACTGGTACTGTTATTATTATAAAAAAGTTCTCTTTCTCTTTCTCTTTCTCTTTCTCTTTCTCCTCTCTTTTTGTCCCTTTCACTCTCTCTACGCCGAAGCCGCTCGACAGAAGGTATCGGCTTTCGCATCGTACGCCGCAAACAAAACTGCCGAATTATGGCCGCCAAATCCAAACGAGTTACTCAACGCAACCTTCACCTTTAACTTCTCCTTCGTCGTTCCCACCAACAAATCCGTTCGCACACCTTCGTCAGGGTCCTCCAAATTCTTATTCGGATGCAACTCGCCAGTGCCGATGGCTTTGATCACCGCCACCGCCTCGACCGCGCTCGCCGCGCCCAACAAATGTCCAATCAGGCTCTTGGTCGAGTTAATCTTCAACTCACTATTCTCGCCAAATATATCCGTAATCGTCCTCAGCTCGGCTAAATCTCCCGCTGGAGTACTCGTCGCGTGCGCGTTGATATAATTCACATCCTCCGCCAACACGCCGGCGTTTTTCAACGCCCTACCAATGGCCAACCTCACCCCGGCCCCGTTTGGTAACGGTTCGGTCATGTGGTGCGCATCGCACGTCGCCGCACCTCCCAAAATCTCTGCCAGTATCGGGGCATCTCTCGCCAACGCGCTCTCTAACGACTCCAAACACAAAACTCCGCACCCTTCCCCCATGACGAACCCGTCTCTATTCTTATCCCACGGTCGACTCGCGCCTTCCGGATCGTCGTTTCTCGTCGACAACGCTTTACTCGCCGCGAACCCGGCAATCCCGCTGCTCAAAACCGCCGCATCCGACGCTCCGGCTAAGCACAAATCGCACTCCCCGTTCCTTATGTGATCCATCGCATTCATCATGCAAAAATTCCCCGTCGCGCACGCCGCCGCGATGGAATAGTTTGGTCCCATAAATTTCAAATCCATCGCCACTAACGCGCCGCCCATATTCGTAATCGCAAACGGAATACAAAACGGATTCATTTTCTTCGACCCTCTCCCTGGTGTCCACAACTCGTAATTCGCTTGCTGAAAACTGTGCATCCCGCCCATCGCCGAGCCGATCACCACGCCGCACCGCTGCTTATCCAACTCGTTAAACTTTTCCGCATTTTCGCCGTCTCGCATATCCAACCCTGCGTGAATCAACGCTTTCTTCGCCGCTGCAATCATGAACGAAATGTACGGGTCCGCTCGTTTCACCATCCTCGGTGGGACGAGTCCGTCGCACCCGTCGAAGTTGCGAATTTCCCCCGCGAACGTGGTCGTGATGTTCGAACAGTCGAACTTTGTGATTGGTTTTATCGCGCTCTCGCCGTCGAGCAATCTCGAATAGAATTCATCCACGTCGTGGCCGAGCGCGGTCACCGCGCCGATTCCCGTTATCACGACGCGTTTTTTACCGGAACGGGTGAGGTCGACGCCATCTGTCGATGCCGCGGCGGAAATTCTGTGCGGAGTCGCGCGCTCCCTTCGGTGTCTTGTTGTCCTCGAGTATCTCTTCGCCTTCGGGGAAAAGTGGTTTCCCCGATGGTTCTGTTGGTTCTCTCGTCGGATGGAAGAGGAGGAGGATGACGACGGCGACGATGTCGACGCGACGGCGGAAAATCGAGAAGACGACGACGCGAAGGAGGAGGACGCGCAAGATAACATGGTGGTGTGTGCGACGACGAGAGGTCCGCGTAAACTGTGGCGTCTCGCTTTTTGTGGAATGTCCAGTCACACAGAACTAAGATAAGCTTAGGGTGTAGGGTACAAAGAAGTTTTTGTCGTGTGAAGGATACGGATGCGTAAAATGAAATGGTATAGTAAGTAGTCTCTGTCTCTCTTTATTTAAATATAAGTTTATATGAATATGTGCATACGTATCGTGTTGTCCTTTAGTCTTCTTCTTCTTCTTCTTCTTCGATCTCTTTCTTTCGCTTCTCTCTCTCGCTTTCGCTCGTTCGTGAAAACTCGTTTAATAAATTCTTAACTCATTCTTTTACCTCTCCCAATCGGAATCGACGTCGCCGTATTCGAACATGCCACAGTGCTCTCGTCTCGCCTTGTCGATTTCGCCGTGGATGGCTTCGCGGTTGTCTTCGGAGGTTTGCGTGTACCCGACTTTGAATCGGGACATGCGGCACAAACCAGAGGCGGCGAGGACGCCTTGCACGGAACGTTCCGGGAGGAACTGTTCGGGAGAGTACGGTTTCGCGAGTTTCGAGTCTTTCTTGGCATTGCTTGATTCTTCATCTTTGTCGTCTTCCACGGACCATAGCGTCAACGTAAGCTCTGGTCGCGCGTCGACGGCGGATGACCAAGCGTGATCAAAGTCAAACTTTTTCATGCGCGCGTCGACGATGGCGTGGAATTCCCCGCCGTGGACGAGGCGTTGAAACTCAGATTCAGCGACATCTTTGTAATCGCTGTGACGACTCGGCATGGCAATGTGAGCAAGCTGGCACAGTCTCGCTTGGGGAGGATACGCGTTCAAAGAGACGTTGGAGTGCAACGGTCTCGCGCGGCGAATGGATATGCGTTCGTTGTGACCGAAATCGATGCACATGACGTCCAATTCTTTCGCGTTTTCGTCTCGATAATTCACCGTGGCGCGGTACCAGCTGTTGTCTTCCGGGGATTTAATCGCAACGAGATCGTTCAGTTTCGGTTCAAAACCAGGCGGCGGGGCTTTCACGTCCGGATCGTCGCTCGCGTATTCTTTCTGTAACAGTTGCCACAGTTCGTTGGCGACGGAACGTTCGAGAATTTGAGCGAAAAATTTACCTTCTCGTAAAGTTTCCGTGACTCCGAGCCTTGTGGTAAACACCGGAGGACCACTATCTCTCGCTTGCGGATACGGTATGCTCGAGCTGCCTTTTCTATTATCGTATTGGTTTCTAGTAGATTGTTGTTGCTGCTGCTGCTGCTGTTGCATCTGCGGATCGCCGCCCTTCCTCATGACGGCAGCCGCAGCCGTTGAAGATGTGCTATTCACCGACGACAAGTAGCCACCCGGCGGTGCGTTGCCGTTGTTATTCATGATACCTCCTTCATAACCTGGCGGGGCACTCACTTTACCTGAGCCAGTTGGCGATTGAACCCCGTTTTTGCTGTTGTTGTTGCTGCTGTTATTTTCGTCGTCATAAAATTTACCTCCGTAAAAGCGTGCCGGATTTTGGTCTTCGCTGAAACCGCCGCCGAGATTATTCGCTTGCATCTCTTCCGCCAATCGTCTGGCTTCTTCAGCTTCTTCGTCCCAGTCTTTCCAAATACCCACTCTTGCGATTTTAGCCGCTTTCTCAACTTCTAAAGCGCTCGCATCGCCGTGAAAGGAAACCCTCGCGAGACCCGCGCGAACGAGTTCCGAGGCTAAATCCAAAGTCAACGTGTTACACTCCAAAGTCCCTCGAAACGTCCCGGTTTTATCCACCGAATTCGCCGCGACCTGTACTTCTCTCTGGTTGACTCTATTTCGAACGTAATTCAACGCTTCTTTCGCGAACGGCTCTTCTCTGGTCGGGCATCTCACCCCTGATAAACTCAACGTGAACACCGCGCCGGCGTTTTGAGAACTGACTCGGAACCTGTGTCCGTTGATGCAGTGCTCGACGACGCCGTGGAATTTCCCAGCTCTTTGCAAGAACGGTAAAAACTGCGTCGCCTTCTTCACATTTTCGGAAGCGTCGTTCAAATCGTGCGGAATTGGTGCGTCTTTGGGCGAGTGGACGCCCTTCTTTTGTTGTATGGCTTTACTTTCGGCGACGAGCAAGTCGTCGTATTTATGCGACCGGGCTTCGTTTTCTCTGTGGCGAACCACCGAGGCCAAACCTCTGATGACCAACAGTTCGGCAAGATTCGGCGCGTCTTCTGGTTCTGCTTCGATTGGAATTCCGTGATTGTTATATTGCGGCGGTTTCTTCACCACCTCGCCGATTAAAGCGATGGTACCGAATTCGATAACTTTTTCTGGTATATCCCTCGCGTCGTTCCCGGCGATTGTTTTCGTGTATTCAAAGTTAACCTCCACTTTCTTACCGATAACTCTCGTTCTCACGAATTCTTTCGCCTCTCTCGCGTACGGTTCATCTTTCACGCTTCGTTCTCTGGCACCTCTCCCGAGCGGTGCAATTCTTGGCGCTCGAACCGAGGACAACATCACCTTCATCTCCTCGCCCGTTCGCGAGTCTTCGACCATGACCGCGTCTCCGGAAACGACCTCAATGACCTTTCCTTGAATCTTTCTACTTCTTCCCATGTTTTCAAAATGTGAATCCTCGTTTGATGGCGGCACGTAGTCTTGCCAGATTCTAATCCTATTCGTCTTTGCAATTGCCTCGGCGGTTCTCAAAGGGCCCGCGCCTCCCAACGCCAACGCCGCGGAGTAATCCGAAACCTTCGCCAAACCTCTCTCCAAGAGCGCGTTTGCCAAGGGCACGATCGAACTGTGATCGTCTTTCGGCATCACCGACGCAAATCTGTTCCCATACTTATCTTTACCAACGAATGCCACTAGCACGTCTCTATTTAACACGCTCAACTCGGCGAAATACTTAGCCTCTCTCGCGTGCGGTTCCGGTTCTTTTTCGTTCTTCTTCCCCATCGCGGGCGCGACGACTCCGGATAACAAAATCGTCACCTCTGCGCCTCTCGCCGGCCCTTCTTCGCATACCGATACTTTCATCGTGCTCCCGTTTAACGCCACCTCCACGACGCAATGAATCGGCTCCACGCCTTTGCTGTCGATGAACTCGTCCACCAATCTCGGATCGCTTTTATTCCTCACCGCTTTATTCAACAAAAGAGGATCGCACGTGTGCTTCCCTCTGAAGAACTGCTTCGCATCTTCCTCGGCTTCTTTAATCAACTGGTTTCGTTTCATCGCGTTTTCATCGTTCTCGTCCTCCCTCGACGGTTTCCCGACGCACCACCCGTTTTTACAGTGTTCCAACGCGATATCCCCGGCGCCGTCTTTAAACACCAACGCAAACTCCCTCGACGCGTATTCGCTCTCCACTTTAAACGTCACCGGTTCCCCAATCAACGCGCGTCGTAACGCTTCTCTCGATTGAAACGCGAACGGTTCGTCCGCGTACGATCCGTCTCTTCGTCCCTATATAAAACAATATTACTATGCGCGCGTAAAAAATGTGACCAAAAATTTCCGTACCATTCTTGGGGCGATGATGCCTGCCAAGGTGACAATCTTTTCCGGCGGTGGGCCCGAACTCTGTTTTATAGTATTATTATTATCATTGCATCGAGAGAGAGCGTTTGAAAAAAGAGAACAGCGTATTAAGAGTGAGTACGAGACGATGGTTTCGATGCGCTCGAACGCGAGAGCAAAAGAGAGTGAGAGCATAAGAGAGAGAGAAAAAGAAACATCACACGTCCGATCTGTTTTGACGGCCGCTCTCTCCGGTGATCCTCCCCGGAAAAAAGTGCAACTCCAAAGAACAACACACAAAAGAGAGAAATGTGGGATAAAGTGCGAAAACGTACGGTAGGTCCGGCGTTGGCGACGATGAGCACCGTGTCACCACTCGGGACCGCTTTGACCGTGCCTCGGAGCCACCCGGTGACCGGCATGATGAGAGAGCGGATGAGAACTCGTTCGTTTCCTCTAAAAGTGAGGTTCTTTTTGTGAGGAAATTCGGGAGGAAATGGCGAGTGGTTTTCGTGTGACTTCTTTTAAAAATACTACGTACTCACATTTTTCGCTCTACTACGTACTCGTACGCATGTAAGAGTCCTCTCGCGTGATGCACACATCATTAATACTCGAGAACGAAAAGCATGTGTTGTTCGTTCAAAGTATCTCGGGAGGAGGAGTGTGCGTGCCGTGGGAGGAGAAACTGGTGTTTTTGTGACTTCTGTTAGAGCGCGCGCTACGTTTTTCGCTCCGCGCTGTATAGTATTAAAGGAATCTTTGAACGGCATACGGCTCGAGCGGAAAGTGGTCGTCTCCTCGTTGTTGGGCCCCCGTCGTTGTTGCGATGTCCGCGACTATTTTCCCGGTGATGCCAGCTAACGTGAACCCGATGTGTTGGTGACCGAACGCGTAGATGACGTTTGATTTTGCGGAGCTTCTGCTGAGAACGGGGAGGTAATCCGGTAAAGTCGGGCGACCGCCGAGCCAATCTGAGTTTTTATTTCGCGGCGGCGCGTCGGAGAAATTACGGAGGAGTTTGCGGGTGGAGTTTTCGAGCGAAAGGAGGTTGGAGGCGGTTGGAGGTTGGTCCGGGCCGAATTCTACGAGACCAGCTGCGCGGAGGCGGGATTGTAGCGGGGAAATGATGAAACCGCCTCGTTGGAAACACGTCGCTCGGGTTAACAGCTTGGACGGGGATACTTGTTCAGTATCCGAAAACTCGACCGAATAGCCGCGCTCCGCGATGAGCGGAATGTCACCGTCGCCGCACATTTTTGCGATTTCTTTCGAACGCCACCCGGAGCAGACGACGATCGTGTGCACGTTAGTATACACGTCGCCGCTTTTGGTGACAATTTCAGCTTTCTCGTCGTTTTGTTGTTCTCCTCTCACGTCGACGACTTCACCGCTGGAACCAGCTTTAATCACGACGGAACCGCCCGAAGGACCTTTCATTTTCAGCGCAAACTCGGCCAACTTTTTTAAGAACACATCCGGCGCTCTCAGCGACCACGCGTCTTTGAAATAAACGCCGCCGTTCGCCACCGCCGAGTCGGTTAAATTCGGTTCCAGCTGTTTACACATCTCTGGCCCGATTAACTCGCCCTCGCCTTCGTGGTTCCATATATTCTTATCCCCCAACAATCGTTTCCTCTCCTCGTTCTTCTCGATGACTTCTTTCGAATCAAATCTGCTCTTCGTGAGTAACAAATATCCGTTCCGATTGGCGTGTTCCTCCAAAAACGCTCGCGCGTCGTTCACCCCGGCTAATCGCAACGTCTCTTTCCACGAACTCGACGCGCGTTTACAAAGTTCCGATAATCCTTCGTTCGTTTTCACCCTGTTCTCTGCGCTGGAATTGCGTAAAAAATGCATCGCAAATTTCATCACTTCCGAAGCGTTCGACGCCGAGAGGCTGAAGCTCAAAGGATTCGCAACATCTTCGTCACCACTTTTCGTACTTCCAAACATCAAACTCCCGCCGAAAAATGCCTTCACGCCGGCAGTTAAAAGCGACGCGGGAGAATCATCGTTCAGACCGAACGTGGCGTACGGTGCAAACGTCCCCGCGTTGCCGTAGCTCGCGCACTCGCCATCTTTTTTCGAGCCGACACCTGAGCGTGCTTTTTCCAAAACCGTCACCGCGAAGCCGCGAGAGCACAAGTGTATGGCACTGGATATGCCGATGAATCCACCGCCGATGACGACGGCAGATTTAGGGAGCTTCGCTGAAGTCGTGGACATTGGTAGTCGCAGTGTGAGCAGTCGCTTACTTGGACGAGACTGTCGTCATAGTGTGTCGTCGTTGATGCGATTCGTGCGGTGTGTGTGAGGACGAAACAAAAGGACGACCAATTAAATTCGATTTGCGCGAGAAGCGAGCGCGGGATCAACGATATCAACGCAGCGCGGATGATTTATGAACGTGGTATGTTTTTTTGTGTGTTATAAAAGTAATGCTCTCTCTTTGCTTGCTTTCCTTCTCTCTCTTTATGTTTATGTGTTGTTCTCGTCTTAGTCGTGTTCCTCTTCATTATGTATTCTCGCTTCGCTCGCTCTTTCTCTCTACTTTATGCTCGGATCAAGCCGAACAGCGGGTTCGCCGCGCCGATCTGACCTCGTCCGCAAAGTTCAGATTCGTCGAACAAAAACGTCCCGGGGTCGTAATACTCCTCTCTGCCGTCGCAGAAAACCTCCGAGGTGACGCGTCGACCGAACGGAACCGGCGTGAGTTGTTCGACGGTGAGCGCGGACGAGGAAGCGTTTTGTCGCGTTTCTTCGATGAACTTCAACGCTTTCGCGCCAGTTTCTAAATCTAAACCAAAGTTTTCCATGTCTTGCATCAACAACGGCGCGAAGAGCTGGTTCTTGCGCATGATGCCGTGCATGACAAAAGCCGCGGCGTGTTCGCCCAAACCGTGCTTTTCTAACCATCGGACGGCGGTACCGTCGCCGAGGAGTTCGCACAGCACGCGTTGGGTTGGAGGCGGCGGCGGCGTTTTGAGTTCGACGACTGGGTAGGAGTCGAGCGGGCGTCGGAAGTTGTAGCCAGCACCACCTCGAGATCGTCCGGGACCGGCGGCGGATCTTTTCGGGGCGTTCGGGTCGCGAGGTTTCCGCGGTTGGCCTTTCGGTTTTTTTGGCGCCACCCACGGGGCGACGCCAACCGCTCGAGCAACCTCCAAGCGACTTCTGTACCGCTTGTTGTCCGGGGCCCAATACGTCGCGTCGTACGATCCCGCGGATGCACCTTGCGTGCGAATGGCGACGGTCACGCGCCAAGCGCGGTCGAGAACGGCTCCGGATTTGGCAATGAATACTTTCAGTTGGTGCAAAAGGTATTCCGGGTCGCTGTTACTCACCTTGGGAACGGGACCTGTCCATTCCGGCGGACCCGGCACCGGAGGTAAAGGGACGAACTCGTCGCCGTCCTCGGTAACTGGAGCTTCAACTTGTACTGGTGCCGCCGGTGCCGGTTTCTTCTTCGCGTTTTTTTCTTCCTCTTTCTCGTTCGTGGTCGCCGTTGCTTGCGTTTCGGTAGCTTTGACTGGGCGCGACGGAGAAGCTGTCGAAGTTTCGTTCTTGTTCGGATTGCGCTTCTCCATGCCACCGTGCGCCACGGACGTTTGCATGGTTCGCATTGAGGCGAAATTCTCAGTCTTTGCTCGCTTTGAAGCCGGTTCTACTGCACCCACTTGTGGCGGCAATTTCACCGGAGATTTCATCAAACCTTCTTGGACGGCTTCTAAAACCTTCTTGGAGACGGTGCGTTGTCGACCAGAATTTCGAGTAGGTGCGACAACCGGCTTTTCTTCCTTCTTCAGCTCCTCTTTCTTTTCCTTCGTCGGCGAGGGAATATCAATATCCATTTTATCGGCTAACATAGACGCGTGAAAACCAGTCGCTCCCGCGTCGTCGTCCTCATTCTCTCCGTTATTACCGCCGTTGTGTTCGTTGTCTTTATTGGTGTCGTCTGGTTTCTGATCGCCGCCAGCGTTACCGCCGCCGTCAGATGATGGTCCGGGTCCTTTGTTGTTGTCGTTATCATCGCCACCATTACCACTACTACCGCCTCCACCACCGCCGCCGCCGCTGCCATCATCTTCCTTCTTCTTCTCCTCGGCGTTCTCGTCCGCGTTCTCTTCTTCCTCTTTGACCGTCCCAGGCATATTCTCTGGATCTTCCGGCTCTGGCGCGCGTTTCGGCATCGCCGGTTCGCCTTTCGCGTCGTACGATGCCGCATCTTTATCTGGAGTGTACGCAGCGTCGATGAGCGCGTTGAACAACGCCTGCGCTTTTTCCTTCGAGACGAGCGTCTTACCGTCGTCGAAGAATTCATCGAGCACGCTTTCGCCGCTCACCGCTTTCGCCGCTTCATCCTCTCTGCCGCCGGTTGCCACGAGCATTTTTTGCATCTTTTCAATCAACATCGCGGTGGAAACTTTTGCCATTCTTCGTAAACCCATGCGATAACCTAATCTATACGTTTCATCTTCCGTGCAAAACTCGTTAGGCAACTCTGCGAGAACTCTAGCGGCGTTGTGATGTTCCATCATTTCCTCCACAATCTCCACGCGTTCTTTCGGCGGCGGCGGTTCTGGAGCGTTCGGATCGGCGCCGTTCAAGCGCGTTCTTCGTCGTCCTTCGTCTTTGTTCTCTTCCTCTTTATCAGACTCGTCTCCGAAGTCACCAGTCGCGGCGTTGATTAAAGCAGCGGTGTCCGCGGCGAAAGGTGCGCGCGAAGGTTCCGCCGCGCCTCGTCTTCTTGCGGTTGGTCTCGGGACGTAGACTAAACCATCGTCGTCGTCGTCGTCGTCGTCGTCACTCTTTTCGTCGAGTAATTTAACTTTCTCGTTCGCTAAATTCAAAACCTCCTCGTCGCCATCTTCGTATTCAATTTTCGAATACGTTTGACCATCCGCGGGCATGTATTCTTGCTGAACAATCGTGCCAAAGAACCAATCGTTCTCCTTGGGCCAAAATACTTTAATCTTCGCACCGTCCGGGAACGTGCGTTTTGGTTTGCTCCTCGCTCCGCCGCGGTTACGGCCACCTCCTCTCGAAGGGGCGACGGGTGCAGTCGCCGCGGCAACGGCGTTGCCGCCACCGCCGCTACCGCTACCGTTGCCACTAACACCACCACCACTGGCCAAATTCGACGCTCTCGGTCTCCCGACTGGTTTCCTCTTCGAAGTCTGTCCCGGCGACCTCGTCCCGGTGACGCCCGCTCTCGGCGTATTCCTCTGAATCGAGTTCACCAGCTCTCTCTCCTTGCTCTCGTCCGCGTTACAGTCCACGTCCGCGTACTTTCTCTCGTACGAGTGCAAATAGTTTTTATAACTCGTGATCAAGTCGTGCCCAACGCTGGTCGCTTTGTGCGTGCTCGTAAAATTCGCCAACTTTGGAAAAATCTCGCGACTCCAGTTGATTTTTCTTTTACACGTGATTTCGTCCTCGCCCCATCCGCCGCGAGCGACGACTTGCCTGTATATCCCGAACAGATCTAACTTGTACCCATTCAAAGTCTTCGCCGGCCAATTCTCCGGAGCTGTTTGCATGGTTTTAGAAAACAAAAAGGTCAGTCTCTCTTTCTTTCCGTTTCAAAACGGTCGTCAGAGAATATAAAATACGCGCTCTGCTCGCGAAAAACAAAGAGGCTTTTGTTGCTCTCTCTCGCGCGGATCGTTCGGCGCTCGAGCGTCCGTAGCCGGATGTGGATCATCGACGCGACGAACGATCATCCATCAAAAGCCGATCGCGAACGCATTCGAGACGATCATCTCTCCTTAAAATAGTCGTCTCGAAAAGAAATATATGTGACGACGATGATAAAAAGACGAGCAAAAAAATGTCACTCACACGACCCCGGCGGTACCAGTTTCGCCTTCTCGGGCATCGTCTGTAAATGCGCAATCTGTTCGGTGTGATTTGAATAGCAGAGGAAGTTTAAGAAGAAAAATTAACATGTCAGTAAACGTTCTTAAAATCCACGTTCCGATACACGAACAGGTCGCAAAACGCGATTGGAAAGGAAATCGCACCAAGTCTCTGAGGAATTCATCCTCGGTTAAAGATTCTATCGGTGTTCTCATCGCGGGATGATCGAGCGGAAATTTCCGCTGTATTTTCTCTCTTTCCTCCCCGCTCCGCTGCGAGATGATGGAAATCTCTCGCGTAACTTTCTTCGCTCGAAATGAACAAAACGCGTATCGGATCGCGCAAACAGGTCGGCGCGAATATTACTCGCGAGTTTGACGGAAAATTATGGATAAAAGATGCGGTTAATGCGGTCGATGTGATCGATTAATGGAAATTTTCCTCGGAAGCAAAAGAGCGCTTCCGTGGTTTTTGAACGAAGAAAATTTGGAGCAAATCGAACAAAAAACGAGGTTAAATCGAGACTCTTGCAGAGAGAGAAAAAGACCAACGAAAGAAAGCGCTTGAACGAAATCTCGCACGCGCGTTGTGTGCGCGTATATATATATACAAGTATAGGTTTAATCTCTTTTCTACGCGCTTCTCTCTTTCTTTCTTTCCTTCTCTCTCTTTCTCTCTCTCTCGTGTGAGTAGTTTTATCGCGCGCTATCGCGGTAAAAGGCTTTGAGGTTTTCCTCTTCCTTTTTTGCCCCGTCCGAGCCGCCGAGTTCGGCGGGAGGGAAAAGGCTCTCCAGTCTGTCCGCGGCCGCGCAGAGGAGCGTTAACGTGTCGTCTTCGATGCCTCTGAATGCGTCCTTCTTGATGATGGATGTTTTTCGGCGTCTTTGTCCTCCTTCTCCGTTGAGTTTTTCGGGCGTTCTTCTCGACGTTTTCGGCTTAGTCTTTGATTTATTAGAACCTTTGTTGTTATTAGAGCCTGTGTTGGTTGGTGTCGTCGAGGAGAGTTTGCCGCGCTTCTTCGTAGTTACCGAGGGAAGAGTTGGGGTTGTTTTCTTCGTCGATCGGGACGAACGCGCGGGAGGAGACTTCTCGGCTTTCTCCTCTGGAGTTGAAGGCGCGCTTACGCTCTTCGAAGGATCTTTTAGGGCAAAGAATCGATGATGATTTTCATTGATCTCCGCGCCGTCCTCGGTACCAGTCGTCACCGGATTCTTCTTCTTCACCGGCGTCGTCATCGCTGTCGCGTTGTCTGCGCTTTCACTCATCGCCGCCACTTGATCGAACTGAGTCGGTTCGAGAGACCCTTTCTTCGCGGCGTCGTTTTCCTCTCGGAGAGATATTTGTTCCATCGAAGCGGTAATCGGCGGGAAAGCTTCCGCTAAAGATCCTTTCGCGACGGTGACGATTTTAGTAGCGCTCGATTTTGAGCCGTTCTTGTTATTACTATTGGTATTCGCGTTTTCTTTCCCGCTCGTCTTCCTCTTCTTCCTCTTCTTTTCGTCTTCTTCGTCTTTCTTCGCTCCGTCCTCCTCCTTCTTCTCCTCCTCTTCGTCCGAGAAAGTCTGTCTCTTCTTCTTCTTCTTCTTCTTCTTCTCCTCCTCTTCCTCCTCTCGCTCTTCCTCAATTTGCCTCAACTGATAAAACCTCGCGCGACACTGTTGCGCCGTCCTCCCTTCGATATCCCTCGCGAGAAACGCCCACCTCGCCCCGTGCGTCTCGAACGCTTTCCGTAACTGCTCGTCCTCCTCCTTTTTCCAGTTCCCTCGCTCGACGCTCGGGTCTAAATGTCTTCGCCACCTGCCCATGCACTGCTGATCGGTTCGACCGCTCAGAGATCGCGCGATAATTGCCCATCTTTGGCCGTGTTCGTCGTACAGTTTCGCTAACTGTGTTACACATGTGTGAGTAGTGTTGTTCGTTCGAGAGAGAGAGAAATAAGGAGAGTTTTTGTCAGCAAAAGCACTCAAATTTGAGCGCAAAAAGAAGAAAAAAAAATCAAATTTTTGGTTAAAAAAAGTAACAAACGCCCAAATGGCGTTTTCTGTTCCTCCCGTTGACTCGATCTCGAAGTACTACGCGCAGTTGTTGTCGTTCGTCTTCTCGTTCGCTTTTCTCGTGATGACACCGAGAAGAAGCGATGATTGTTTTTGTTGCAAAGCGTGAAAAAGAAAAGTACAGAAGGTTGACTCGATCTCGCTTGCAAAGAACAGACGTTTCGACTCCGCGGGAGCGCTCGCTCGTACTACTAAGTGATGTCTCTCGTTTTCGTCGCTCGAACCGCCGAATCTCTCGCGACTCCCGCGAGAGATGACGATGGTTTTTAAAGCGTGAAAAAGAAAGTACAAACATCATCAAAATTACCTTTTCGTCTTCCTCTTTCGTCCACTTTTCTCTCCGTATGTTTGGATTGACGCGATGTCGCCATCGTTGCGCGCACTGTTGTCCGGTCCGTCCCGGTAACTGCGACGCGACCGTCGCCCATTTGTTGCCGTATTTTTCTTGCATGTGCTGAAGTTTTAAGTCTTCCTGTTTTGTCCACGGTTGGGTTTTTTCTCCCATCTCTGCTTTTGCCACCGAATGCGAGCGTTGATTTTGTTCGTTCATCTTCGTTCGTTCGTGTTGTTCGTCGTCGTTTACGTCGTCATTTGGAGTCGTTGAAAGTGATTCCGATGATGCGTTTTTATTCGTCTCGGAATCTCTTTGTTTTCCCCATGGCGCCATGTGTTTATTTAAATCTCTTCTCCGCCTCTGAAGAAGAACGAACGGGAGACAAAGAAGAGACGTAAAAAAAGGTGCACTCTGAGAGAAGGCGTCGAGCGCTTCTTTTTGTCTTCGTCTTTGTCTTTGTCTTCTTCGCAAACGACACGCAAAAGGAGACGATGACGACGGAGATGGGGAAAAAGAGATTTCCCCGAACGACGACGACGCTTGAAAGTTTTTTTGTGTCGCCTGTCTCGTCGAAGATGGAGCGAAAAAGCGACGACTTTGACTTTTTTTCACGATTTTTTGGTCAAACCACCCAAACGGAAAGTGGCTGCTGCTGCTGCTTTTTTGACAAGACCACTCAGAAGAGAGGGACGAAGAAAGACGTAAAAAATGTCAACACTCAAAACACACGGGGGCGAGTCAAAAGTCGGTTTTAGAAGATTGATGAATCATATATACATATATACAACTTCCCCTTTGCAAAGGAGAGAGACTAGTACCCGCGTCGCGTCGCGTTCTTCTTCTTTTTTATGTGATAAATAAAGCGTCGCCTCGAGCTTTCCACAGCGATCTTCGCTTCCTAAAAATTTTCTTGTTCTCGCATGGCATGTAAACAACGACTGATGAGAATATTTTCATCGTTTACGCGGATTCCGAGCCAGTTCTCTTGGAGGGCGGGCGTTCCATGTGCGCGTTGTTGCAGAACTTTTGGACCGGCGCGGCCAAACCTTGCTTGATTTCTTCCGCAGAGAAGTCGTTTTTGATGTAGTAGTCTTCCTCGGTGGAGTCGTTCGGACCGAGGAACATGGAGCCCCACATCGGGAAGTGGATCGGAATGACCAACAAAGTAACGGCGATGATGGTGATGCCCATGTACATGATACCGTCGTAGGTTTCGATGGAATCGCTGGTGAAGAACAAGGCGATGCAGATGGTGGAACCGGCGTTACCGCCGGCGCCGATGAAGCCAGAGGCGACGCCCAAAGCACGTCTCGTAATGTACGGGACGATACCGTAGGAGGCACCTTCAGACGCTTGCACGCAAATGGAGAACAAGACCATCATAGCAATGGTGGTGGCCAAATCGTCTTTCGCCAAAGCCATGAAGATGCACATGACACCTTCGATGGTTTGCCAGAGCCATAAGCACCACAATCTTCCTCTCATACCGAATCGTCTAGAGGCCCAGTCAGAGGCGAGACCACCGACAGATCTCGCGAATAAGTTCATCAAACCGTAGCACGACGCCAAGACACCGGCGATGGCCAAATCGACGTCGAATTGATCGTACAAGTACGAAGCGACGATGTTGTTCATGGTCAACTCGACGCCGAAGCAGAAGCCGTACGTCGCAACCATGCACCACATTCTGTAGTTCTTCATGCCAATCATGTTGACTTGAAACGCAGATTTCTTTTCGAGAGCACCAGAAGTGTGCATGAGTTTGTAGTTACCGTCCGGTAAATCTTGTCCGAGGAACATGACACCCATACCGCCCAAAAGGTGAGCCAAACCGGGGACGATGTACGCCCATCTCCAAGCGGTGAAAGCGCGTTCTTCCGTAGCTTTGAGCATACCAGCGTAGACCAACGGCATGACGAATTGCGTGACACCACCGCCGAGGTTACCCCAGCCAGCGGCCGTGGCGTTAGCGATACCGACGCACTTACCGTTGAACATGACGGACATCCAAAATTGGCACGCGACAAACGTCGCGAGACCGAGCCCGATGCCCAAACGGCAAATCAAAAATCCAGACGCAGTGCTGACGAACGGCATAGCGAAGCAGAACGGAGCAGTGACTAACAAAATCATACCGAGACCAATTCTCGGGCCGACGAGGTCGACGAACGTGCCCATCAAGACACGGCAGATGATGGTGCCGGTAATCGACGCCAACGCGGCGTTCCCGAGATCCGGCTTGGTCATGTTCAAATCCTCACGGATGACCGGGACCATCGGCGCAGCCGCGAAAGTGGAGACGAAGGAGATGAAAAATCCAATCCAGGACATGTGGAAGGACATGTGGTGCGGTCGTTGGAACGAGAAGATGTTCAAAGACATCGCCTTGTTTTCCCTATTATTTTTTTTAACAAGTAGAAGAGGAGAAGGTGAGTTTTTGGATGAAGAGAAGACAAAAAAAGACAGGAGAGTTGGTGAAGACAAATTTTGTTACGCCTATATGCGCGCGCGTCGGCATCGCCTCGATTCGAACTCGAACTTTCCATTTTAACGCGGTAAAAAGATGAACGACACGTTTTTATTCACTTTTATCCATCTTCGACGTAAAGTTCGCGCTCGGAATCGATGGAAACAGCGCGTCTTTCTCCATCACCCATTTCAACAAAGGACAACAAAAAAGGTGACCAAACGTCGTTCGCCTCTTTTCCGACAAAATTATTTTAGGCACTCTCTCTCATTCCCGGAAAGCGAAGAGAGACGCGCGCGAAGGCAAAACGCGAACGTCGCGCATAAACGATAAAGAACGAAGTACTTACGAATCGACCGGAATCGTGTGCACGGGGGGTTCGAACTCTTTAGGCGCCATAGTTGTTTGTATACTTACGCGTCAAAAGCAATGAGGAAAAGTCTCTCTCCGCGTTTGTGCTCCTTTAGGTGTTTTCGCGTCGTTTGTTCAGGTTTTTTAAAGTGCTTTTTTCATGTCTTTTGATCGCTTTTTTCAAAAAATCTCTCCTCTTGTGGCTCTCCTTCTTCTCACTTCTGAGCATCTTACTCCACATTAAAACTTGCGCGTATAATAACACAATACATAACAACAACATGCAATTCACTGCTACGAAATTATTCACCGCCTTCTTGGCGTTGATTGCTTTGATGCAATTCGTCTCCGGCGCGGCCTTGTACTCCGAGATGACCGGCGCGAAAATCGCCGTCAGCGTCTCCGACGTCGCCTTGACGGATGGGTGCGCACCGACGGTAGGTGGACTTTTCTCTCTCGTCTTTGTTTTTTGTTGGTTTCGAACATTTTTCTTCGTTCACGTCGTCGGTTTGGAGACGAAAACATCACGAACGCATCGAGAATAGGAGAGAATTAACATTCAACCGCGAGATTTGTTCTTTACTTTGTCGGTTTCTTCTTCGCACGCGACGGCAAAGCGAGCGTTTGTGTCTCTCTTAGGGGTGTTCCGCTTAAAATCTGGAAAATGTGAACAAAGGACGCCACTTTTTCCGCCAAAAGACACTCAGTTAATTTTTACTCATCACGTCTTCTCTCTCTTCACGCGTGACATAAAAACAGACCTACACGGGCGGCGCATCCAGTTTAACGGTCAAATGGTCCGGCTTGACGGTCGCGCCGGCGAAAATCGCCATCAAATTGTGCTACACGAAGGACCAAACCGTGGACAGAGCGTGGAGAAAATTTAAAGACAACATCAAGGACAACAAGCAGTGCAAACAAACGGCGGATACGGCGGCATTTTTGGTGGAACCGTTTGAGTCCACCGATTTGAGTGGAGAGAAGGAAGTTGTGATTCCAATGAATACGGCGCCGACGACGTACACCGTGCAAGTGTTGGCCATGGACGATACCGGGGCGTTTATCCAATACGGGGACAGTTTGTTGAGCGAGTGCCACATTAAGATTGACACGTACGACAGACTCCCGATGACGTTGCAAGGTACCATGGGTTTCTTCTGCGCGTTTTCTTTGATTTTTGCCGGGGCTGTTTGGGTGTACGACGTGAAGAAGCAAAACACAATTGCCGCTCAGTGGGCGCAATAAACAATAAGCAGCAACGGCGTCTTCTTTCGTCTGTGCGCATGGTCAACGAAGAAGCGGCGGCGGGGAACCCCCGGGTGTTTTATTAACCAACGATCGATGTGAATATACATATTATTTATTGGTACGCAAGGACGGATGGAAGATTCAGAGCTATTTATTGCACGCGTGTAAGCGGATAAATTGTACATAGAGAACCATTTCACATAGAGAAAATTTTAATTGAAAGGAAGTCCATCCCTTACGACGATATATGAAAAAATATAGAGAAGAAAACCATCGCGCGCAAAAATTGACATCATCATCATCCATTAAGAAACATTAAACACACACGAATGAATACTCTTTCATATAGTTATACGTATACACAACAAATTTCAACAACAACTTTCACCTTAAAACTTCAAAACGTTCTTCTCGCAATCGAAGCCTATACTTTTCAAGTTCTTCTCGCAGCTTTCTACCATCATCGGAGGTCCGCACAACAAAACGACGTTCTCGTCGCTCGGTTGCGGTAAATGCGCTTTCATCATCTCGCTATTCACAAAACCAACGCTTCCGGTCCATTTATTCTCATTCGAGTACAACTCCAAACTCGGCGTATCGACCGTGTAGTGCACGGAAAAGTTCAGATCCTTGGCGGCCAACTCGTCCAACTCGGCTTTGCACAAGATGTCCTTCGGCGACTGGTTCGCAAAAATCATGTTCACTTTCGTCGTATCGCCGACGTCGTTGAAGATTTGTCTGGCCACTTGAAGCATAGGCGTAATTCCAGTACCACCGCAAATCATAGAAATCGATTTCACGTTCGCTTTCTTTGCAACGGCGTTGGAGACGGCGTTGGTTACCGAAAATTCACCTCTCGCCGTGTATCGAATCAAACCGTTCGGGCCTTCAAACTCCACGGAATCTTCTCCGACGAGTAACTTGTCCAACTGCTGCGTTACGACGCCGTGATCGTAAATTTTCACCATCAAATCCATAAAGCCTTTCTCCTGGTCGTTGGTAATCGGCGTGTACGGACGAGACGTTTTACCGCCGTCGCAAGACACCATGACGTGTTGTCCAACCGGTAAGCCGAGAATGTGCTCTTTCGTCGGTAACTCGAATCTAAATCGTCTCGTATTTGCAGAAACGTCTTGTTTTTCGACTAGTTTTAACTTGACCTTCTCGCCACTTTTCAAAGTCACCAACGTGCCTTCTGGGTACTCGGTCACCGGTCTCGCCGATTTCGGCGCCGCGTCCTCGGTTTTCATCTTTTCAAACTTGGATTTCGGCGCCGAGCACGACGGGCAGACGTAATCCGCTGGCAACGAATCGAACGGTTTCTCCTCGGAATAGATGTACCCGCACCCGGTGCAAATGTGTGTTTGTTTCCCCAAAGCTTTCGGAACGCCTTTGGTATACTGCGCGGACTTGTTGATTTTCCACCTCGCGGCGTTGTTTGGATTTTCCGTCGGCGTCGATTTCCTCGTCGCGCCAAACTTTTCAATCATGACATTTTCCACGACCGGATACAACTCGGACATGGCCACTTTTTCGATCTCGGCTTTCTCTTTCAAATGGCCAGTTGGACCAACCGTGCCGCCGATGAAAATGTTCACGCCGGGAACCATACCTTTCGCGCCGGACGGATCCTTGACTTGCGCGCCCATCAGACCGACGTCCGCGACTTGTACCGGCGCGCACGAGTTCGGACACCCGGTCCAAATCATTCGAACGTCTTTCGGAAAATCGAGCACGGATTCCAAGTGTTCCGCTAACTTGTACGCGTTTTGCTTGGTTTCAATTTGCGCAAACCCGCAAAATTGGTTCCCCGTGCAGGCGACGATGTTTCCAACGATCCTACCCGGTTTCGTCGAGTATCGCGAAAACAAGTCGTCTTTTAACAGCTCGTCGACCTTCTCTTTCGGAACGTTTGGAATCAAGAAGTTTTGCTCGACGGTTAAACGAATCTCGCCGCTGCCGTACTTCTCCGCCAACTCTGCGATGCGCATCATGTCGTCGCCTTGTAAACGACCGCCGACGACGTTCGCGCCAACCCACTGTAAACCTTCTTGCTTTTGGTCGTGGACGCCGATGACATTTCTTCTGACTTGCGTGCGATCGATTAAATCTTGTTTTGCCGCTCGCGCTAACGAGTTTGCCCCACCTGGCATTCTCGATTCGACTTCCGTGCGAAAGACTTCCAATCCCATCTCGTCCACCAACCACATCATCCTCGCTTTTTGCCTGTTGCCGCGATGGCCGTAATCTCTGAACGTGGTCAAGATCGCGTGCGTCATGGCGACAACATCTGATTCAGGAACCCACGCGTCCAAGGGGATCGCTTCCGCAGCTCTCGCGGAGGAGATAAACCCGCCGACCAAAACGTTAAATCCCATCTCGCCCGTCGTCTCGTTTTTCGCCGGGACAAACGCCAAATCGTTCAACTCCGGGTGTTCGAAATAATCCGACGAACCAACCACGCAGACGTTCCACTTTCTCCCCAAGTTGGCAATTTCCGGGTTTCCTCTTCCACCACCGGTGACATATTCTTGAATCTTATCCGTAAACGGTCTCGTATCGATGATCTCCAACGGGTCGATCCCGGCGATGGGCGACCCGGTGGCGTTTCTCGCGTTGTCCAACCCGGACTGTAAAGAGCACATCTTTAAACGCTCCAAGTTGACCATAATATCGTGCGCATCTTTCAACTGAATCCCTCGCATTTGAATGTTCTGCCTGGTCGTGATATCTGCGCACCCGTCGTCGCCGTACGATTGCACCAAACTCGCCAAATACTTCATCTGTTCCGAGGAAACGATCCCGCCCGGCAACTTCAATCGCATCATAAATCTCCCGTAATGTCCTTTCCTTCGGTGAAACAGTCCCGCCCATTTCAAGCGATGGTCGATTTCATCTCCATCTCCCAACTCTTTTTCAAACTTCTCGAAATCTTCTTTCGTCGACCCGCTCTTCTCGCCTAAAGTTTTAATCTCGTTCAACGCGATCACCGTCTTCATGGCGTCCTTGGCCAATTTCAACTTTTCAAACGGATTCGTCGGTTTCTGCCACTCCTCTTTGACCACGTAGTACCCGTCTTCATCTTTATACACGTGCGCGTCCTCGCGAACGACTTCTGGGAAGTTTGGGAAGTATTTTTCCTTCGTCTCTTCGTTAAATGTTTTCAACGCGCTTTCGCTTTCCACGACATGTTTGAGCAAACTTTCGGAAGTGTTCACGTCTTTTGTCTGCGCTTTTCTTGTCGACGTTCTTCTCCCGCTGCTCTTGTTATTGCTCCCAGCGCGGTTCAAAGAAGCAATCGCCACGGCTGTTCCAGTCACACCGACGACGACCATCGCCGAAACAGTAGTGTTATTCAAAGAAGAAGAGGAAGAGGAGATGGACGCGACGTTTGGTTGGACGATGATGTTTTTTTTTCCGCCTTTTGTTGTCTTGGGTGCTAAACGATGATGATGGTGATGATTTTTAGCAGAGGAAGACGAAGAAGCGCTCTCGTCTTTAAAAGAAGAAGAGGCGCCGCACTGAATTCTTACGTTATTTCCTAACGACGACGCGTTGAGTGCGGATCTCATCGCGTCTCTTTGTGTTGTGTTCGTGTGTACTACACGCGCGCAGCTTATTTTGGAGCAACACAAAAAGCAAAAGCGTGAAAAAGAGCGAAACAAGAAAAGAAACAAAATTTCTTTGATGTTTTTTCCTCCTCCCTCTCCTAAAAAGCGGAAAAAATGTGGGCACCGAAAATGTCGACCAAAGGGCAAAGAGGTGACCAAAGGACGAAGGACAAAGGACGGACAAATCTCTCATCTCTCTCTCTCTCTCTTTCGTGTCGCGTACGCATCTATTCACAGTTCTTCTTCCAGGAAGAAAAGAAGACACAGAATCACCCGTCCGAAGAAGGCGCGGAGAATCCTCCCTCCTTCGCGTTTCTCTCGGTATTTGCGCTCTCGAGATGGTGGTGTTGTTTCATCAGAGCGCGAGAGCACGCAGAAGAAAGCGAGCATCCGCCCAAAAAGGAAGAAAAACAAACAAACGAACAAAGGACGGAGGCACAAAAAATCTCAAAAAAGTGCCAACGTGGCATTTTTCAGCGAGCAAAGCCGGCAGACTTTTAGGGGATTGGCGTCGTTTGTTCACAAAAAAGTAAAGGGAAGAAGAGAATACGAAACGACTACTACTCACACGATGATGATGACGACGACGATGACCACGACTCGTACTCCTTCTTCTGCGTTTGCGTCGAAGAAAGCAGTGAAGTCGTCCTCTCTTTCGGGGAGTTTTGCGACGAAAAGTCTGCCTTCGCGTTCCTTTTCGAACAGTTCTTCTTCCATCACCATCGGGGGAAACGCATTCTTCGCGAACGAGAGTTTAACACAAAGACGACAAAGACGAGCGGGAGGAAGAAGAACACAATCTTCAAAACTCATCGTGCACGCGTCGGATAAAACGCCACCGGAAACGTTCCAAGCGGCAGTCGCCACGTCGGAGAAGAAAGCCAACGCGGATGTGTTCTCCACGTTCGCGTTGAGTTTTACCGCCGGGGCGCTCATTGGGTTCGGTGGTCTGTTTTTAACCACCGTGGGCGGGAGCTCGCCGGCATTGGCAGCCGCGAATCCAGGGCTCTCGAACCTGGTGAAAGGCCTGTTTGGCTTACCGTTTGGGTTAACCATGGTTATATTAACCGGCGCGGAGTTGTTCACCGGGAACGTGTTTGTGATGTTGAGCGGCTTGTTGTCGAAGAAAGTCACCCGGGCGCAAGTGATGAAAAATTGGGCGGTGTCGTACGCCGGTAACTTTGCCGGGTCGGTGTTTTTGGCGTACATGGCGTACGTGGCGATGACTTCGGCGGCGAATCCAGCGCCGGCGATTGCGATTGCAACGATGAAAGCGACGACGTTACCGGTTACGGTGGCGTTCGTGAGAGGGGTGCTGTGTAACTGGTTGGTGTGTTTAGCCGTGTGGGGGACGATGGCTTCGACGAGCGTCGCCGGGAAGATTTTGGCCATCTTCTGGCCGATTACAGCGTTCGTGACCATGGGATTTGAACACTCGATTGCGAATATGTTTTTGATTCCGCACGGGATGTTGTACGGTGCGGACGTGTCGGTGTCACAAATGCTTTTGGGGAACATTTTGCCGGTGACGCTCGGAAACATGGTCGGCGCCGCCGCGTTCGTAGCCGGCGTGCATTACTTAGCGTACGGGCGCAACAAATAAACGACGCGGAAACTCCTAATACACGTTTGCACATGAGATATTTTAAACGATGATGATGATTTTGATTTGATATATACAGAATACATGTAGAAATTCTCTCCTCCTCTCTTACTATTTGACTAATATCGTATGATGTCCTCATCCATAAATCCAAGCTCTTTCAACGCGGGAATGCACGCGTCTTCTTCAAACGCCGGCGGACCGCACATGACGGCGACAGACGTTCCATCTTTAGAGGTATCAAAACCGTGTAAACCTATGATCTTCTTTGAAATTCGTCCGACTTGCATGCGACCTTTGGCGATATCAGACTCGTAGCTTTTATCCACCGCTTTTGAAATCAAATAGTGCATTCGAAACCTCTTCGGGTGTTCTCGCTCTAATCGATCCAAAGTGTATTTCAACAGAACGTCTTTTTCGCTTTTGTTTGCGTAAATAAATACGATTTCGGTTTCATCCGTCGGGTCGCTCAAAATAGCTACGATGAGTTGCAACATCGGCGCGACGCCGGTACCGCCGCCCATCAACGTCATCTTCTTCACCGGGTTCGCGCGAACTTTTTTATCGATGATTAATTTACCGCCATTCTCGTAAACGATGTGACCGATCGGACCTTTGACGTCGATAGTATCGCCTTCGTTGAGTTGATTCAAATACTGCGTCAAAGCGCCGCCTTCCGGGTAACTCTCGTTCGCGCCGGAGAAGTATATCTTGATGACAAACTCCACCGCGCCTAATGTGCCGTTCAAAGACGACGGCGTGTACGCTCTCATGACTTTTCTACCTTTCCACTCACCTCTTAAATATAAGTGCTGACCGACTGGTATCCCGACTTGGTGTTCGGGAGATTCCAGTTGTAATCTAAGCAAAACGCAATCGTGCGAAAGCGGCACCTTCTTTTCGATTTTCAGCGGGATCCACTTCTTCGGGCTACATCCGAGCGGATTCTTCGCGTCGTCTACCGGGTGCGACGCGCCCGCCCACATGCGATCAAACGCCAACGCTTCAGCTTCTTCGCCTAAAACGATGTCCCCGTAGACGTCTTTGTTTTCTTGCCAGTGCTTGACTAAATCGACGTTTCCGGTCGTCGGCGTCGGCGGGTATACTTTCTTCTTGTTCTTCTCTTCTTCCACGACTTCTTTCACGACTTCACCAACGCCGCTCGCGACGAGATTCGTGACGTCAGACAAGGATGACGACGACGGCTTCACGCCAACCTCGCCGATGTAATACGGTTCCAATTGCTTCCACGCTTTCGCGGAGTGCACTGCCTCGAAATCCTCCGTCGTGTCTTCGCCGGCGTTCATGGTGATTGACGCGTTCCCGCCCGGGTGTAAACCTTCCTTCAAATACGCGTTCGTGTCGTACACTTTCCCTTTCACGATGATCCAACAATCGTCCTCGGAATTGTGTTTGGCGACTTCTTCTTCGGTGTAATATTTCGCATCTGCTGGGATGATGGATATTGGAGATTCTGTTCTCTTTTGCTCCTCCGAAGGCGGCGGTTTCACTCCTTCGACGACGTTGGATGCGCCGACGACGCTCGCAATCTCTCTTGTCTGTTTCGCCGCCGCTGATCGCAAAGTTAAATCAATCTCCTCCCCTTCTCTTTGACCGTCCAATTGCTCAATCACTGGCTCCCACTCACCCGCGGTGTGTCCCATCCACCCGCCTTTCAACGTCCCCGGCTCCGTCGGGTGTTCGCATCTCACGAATCGTTTTCCTAAAAATTCAACTTCACTCGTTTTCACTCTAAACTGAGGATTGTTCCCCATACCCATCAAGTTCCACGTCAAATCTCTCGGTTGGGTGTTGTTCGCTTCGTCCCACGCGCGGCATATGATTTCAGAGGATTCAACCAGTCGACTCCGTTCGACGAGTTTGGAAAATTTCACCCACGTCCAGTGTTTCCCGTATGCCGTCGGTTTCGACGGTCGGTGAATGTCGCACAACTCCCAAGTATATCCGCCGTTCAGAGATATCTCGCATCTCGTAATTTTCCTCCCGCCGCCGGTATACGCGTACCCTTTCACTAAATACTCTTTCTCGTCCGAGTTGAGTTCGTAATTGCATCGTATGTGTTCGCCGTGCGCCGGCGACGTCACCGCCGAGTTGATGTTCAGCTCGTTGAAAATATACTCCGGTTTCTCCCACCAGTTTTCCGAATCCGCGAGTTTCTCGTCCACGTGCGGAGGTAAAATTCGATTATCCCGGAAGTGGTAAAAGTTATCGCTCTCTTTGTAGGTGATTGTAATCTTGGACAACCATTTAATCATTCTCCCACCTATGTACCCGGGAATGATTAATCTCACCGGAAACCCGTGATCCGGCTTCAACTTCTCCCCGTTTTGCATGTACGCGATCATCACGTCTTGACTCGGATCCAACGCTTTGTGCAACGGAATGCTCGTCCCGTACGTGCCTAACTCCCCTTTCGGCAGCTCGCGCTCGGGTCCTTCGAAACAGACGAACAAACCTTCTTTCGGTTCTTTAACGCCGAGTTTAAACAACACCTCTCGCAACGGCGCGCCGGTCCACAACGAGTTTGATAATCCGGCGGCGCCCCAGTTGAACCCGATAGTTTTCTTCCGCATGTTTTGTTCTTTTCGTCTATTTCCCGCGCAGACGAGTAAAACCGGCTTCGTCACTTTCGGCAAGGCGCAAATATCCTTCATGGTGAACGTTTTTGACTTCTTCGGTTTCTTCGGTTTCAAAGACGAACTCGAACTCGAAGACGTTGAACTCCAATCCTCCACCACGATCCGGTGCGCGTCCCAAGTCAAATTCGGTACCGCCCCGTGGTTCCTCACGAAATGTAAACTCGCCGGCGTCACGTCCCCGCTTTCTTCTAACGTTTTCAAATCCGGTTCGCAATTGAACGGGTGCGTTCCGGTCAATCTGACCAGATTTGGATGTCGCGCCACCCAATTATCCGGGGTGTTTACATCTTTCACGTCTGGGGATTTCGCTTGAGAATCGTACTTTCGAAGGGAAGCGATGCTCCCGCCGTTTTCAGCCAGAAGTAACGCGAGTTCGGTTTCCTCCATCTTGGTCGGCGCATCTTCTTCTTTCGCACTCATCGCGACCGCACCAAAACGGTTTCTTCTTCTTTGCGGAGCGCTTTCTTTCCGCGCGCGTGTCTCTCGCAAAATCTATGCACGACCAAACGACGCCTTTTTTCTCCCTGAAAGAAGGGGAAGAAATTCTCTCTTTCTCTCGAGGAGGAATGATAAATACTACAATAATAAATAAACGTATGAAAAGACCACCGAACGCTCTCTCTCCCTCTCACTCAAAGTTCTTTCGCTCTTCTTTCTTCTTTCTTCTTCTTTGCGAAGGCAAAGTGTCTTTCGTCTGAATAAATATGTCGTCACCCCTAAAGAATATAAAACTCTCTTTCCTTCCCCAGTACGAGTTGACAAAAAAACAAGCCAAAAAGAGGCGAGGAACAACAGAACTCCGAACGATAACCACGAAAGCGAAACGATTCGAGATTTCTTTTTCGTCTGTTGTTTTTTTGAAAAAAGCGACCAAACGACAAAAATGGATCACATCCGACGTTTGACAGCTCTTTTTGCGTCTCTCGAGAAAGGGAAATGTGCGCACTTTTATATCATCTCACGTGATAAAAGACGCACGCGCATCGGAAACGACGCGCGAAAGCTTTCTCCGATCGTTCTGTCACATAAGAAGAAGACTACTCGAGACAAAAGAAGAAGAAGAATACTACATACTAATGGTGTTACCAATCGTCGCCTCTGCCGTCGCCGGCGCGGGGATTAAAACTGTTCTCGACAAGACCGTGTTAAAGAAGAACGACAGCAAAGAGGATTCTTCCAAAGACGACCTTTGTGCGACGAGCGCGAACTTCGTCGTCTCGTCCGACATGAACATCAACCACGACGCGGACGCGTTAAAGTCTCGATACCTCGCGCAACCGTACCCACAGGTGGACGAACGCGATGTGAAAACACCAGACAATTGGGTCAAACGTCACCCATCTTTAATACGATTGACCGGGAAACACCCGTTTAACGTGGAAGCGCCTCTGCCTGAAATGTTCGATTACGGTTTCATCTCGCCTGTGAATTTACACATCGTGCGGAACCACGGCGCGGTGCCGAAACTGGAGTGGAACACGCACACGATTAAAATAAACGGGAATTGCCAAAAACCGTTTGAAATTGGGATGGACGAACTCTCGAAACTGCCGTACGAACAGTTCCCGTGTTTAGTCGTCTGTGCGGGGAACAGGAGGAAGGAACAGAACATGATTAAATCTTCGATTGGGTTTAATTGGGGGCCGTGCGCCGTCGGGAACACGTATTGGAAAGGCGTGCCGCTGAGAGTTTTGTTGAATAAAGCGGGGGTGTATAAAGCCGGGCCGGGAGCGAGGTTTGTGTGTTTGAACGGGCCGCAAGATGAGTTGCCGAAAAGTTACGACGGGCAGGATGGGGGGCCGGGGTCGTACGGGACGTCCATCGATATGGAAACCGCGTTGGATCCGACGTGCGACGTGATCGTGGCGTACGAACAAAACGGGGAACGTTTACACCCGGACCACGGGTACCCGGTGAGAATTATCATTCCTGGGTATATTGGTGGGAGAATGATTAAGTTTTTGGCGGAAATTACGGTGACTGATCGCGAGAGTAACAACTTTTATCACTTCAACGATAACCGCGTGTTGCCGCCGACGGTGGACGCGGAAATCGCGACGAAAGATAAATGGTGGTTTAAAGAGGAATACATCATCAACCAGTTGAACATTAACGGTGCAATTGCGTATCCCGCGCACGAAGAGGTGATCAAACCGTCGACGAAGAAGTACGTGATGAAAGGGTACGCGTATTCCGGAGGCGGGAGGAAAGTTATTCGAGCCGAGGTGTCGTTCGATCAAGGCATGTCTTGGAAGTTGGCGGATATTAACGTGAGAGAAACCCCGAGATGGGCGGCTGGAAGTTCCGGAGATAAAGCAAGACATTGGTGTTGGTGCATGTGGGAGTACGAGTTGGACACCGCGATGTTGTTTGACCCGTCGTGCAAAGAAATCTTGTTCCGCGCGGTGGACCAATCGCAAAATTTTATGCCAGAACGCCCGACGTGGAACGTCATGGGCATGTTGAATAACCCGTGGTATCGCGTGAGAGTGCACAAAGAACCGGACGGAGGGGTAAAAATGGAACACGCGACGATTGCTGGTCCCACTCCCGGGGGCTGGATGCAACAAATGGCCGAGAAAGCGGGCGGTGAGTTGTTGTGGGGTTGGGGCGGCGAAGGCGCGCCGGCCGCGCCGTGAGAAGAGACGCGAGAAAAATATATTTATTATTATTAAAATCACACTTCGTATGGATGAACGTGTTTGTGTAAATACTACTAACGAAATCAATTTCGATCATCACGCCACTACGCTACATTACTACGCTCTCTCTACATATACTTTTATTCTTCGTTAGACTCGCTGTGCGCTAATAAGCTCCCGCTCGAAAAATTTCTCACCAAAGCTCTCGCGTTCCCTCCAGCCGCCAAGTTATCCAGACTCGCTTCCCTTCTCACTTCCTCTAGTTTTCGATTTAACGTCGCAGGCATGCCGCCTCTCGGTTTTCTGAACGAATTGCCACCTCTCAGAGACCCTTCCAACGAGCCCGGCGGTTGTTGCGCGGGGTTCGTACCGTCTCGCGAGAGGCGTTCCGGACTGATTTTCTTCTTCGCCTCGTTATAGAAACTAGAAGACGACTCCATCGTAATCGCCGGGGCGCTGGAATTCGAATTTTTGAGCGGCGACGACCCGTTATCGGCATCATCACTAAACGATGCTTCTTTCATGCGCTCCAGTTGCGTCGTTTCAACTAATCGGAGTAAATCCCCGTGTCGCACTAAAACGGTATTTCGAATCGTCTCTTGCGCGTTCTTGGAAGAGGTGATTTTCGTCATCTCGTTTTCGCCGCCAAATCTGTTCCTCCTTTTCGCTAAAACGTTGCTTTCGAGTTCAACTAACTGGTCCGCAGTTTTAAATAAACCAGACGCCACGCACGCGGTAATCAGTTCGTCCAGTGAACTCAAACCTTGTTCGTGCACCAACCCGATGAAACTTCTCGCCTCGGGGTCCTCGTCTAAACTTTTTCGAAACGAATGCGCCAAGTGCGCTAAACCACCGGTGCCTACTTTGGCGTTCCCTCGGTGCGTGGAATCGTCGTTCCACGAGTACGACCCGTTGCTCGTTCTGGAGCCTTCGTTGCTCGAACCTCCTCCATCGTTTTCGCTCTCATCGTCCCCGTTGTTCTCTTCCGCGTGTTCCGCGTCTTCCTCCCTTCTTCTGTTACCATTCTTTTTCAATTCTACATTCAATCCAACGTTCGCTTTGCCTTCGTGCACGCTCTTCTCCGAACTCATGTTCAACCATCGTCTCAAAGTCGCCACGTCTTGCGCGCTCAACTCGCACAGAATCTTCACGCACTCTTTCGTGATATCTTTCGTCTCTTCCAACGCCAACAGCGACCGCTCGACGTCTTTTTGCATCGTCGCCGGCACTAAAATGTCCCTCTCTCTGCTCACATTTGTCCCGGCTTTCTGGTATTCTTCTTTCATTTGAACAAACTTTCTTAAATATTTGTGCTGATTCACTTGCGCGGCGTTCATGCGTGAACTCGGGTTCACCACCAACAGTTTCGAGACTAAACTTCGAGCCTGTTTATTAAACGTCTCGTCGAACGGTTCGTACGATCCTCGCAGAACCGCGTACACGCCTTCCACGGTCCTCGAAAACGGCATTTTATTACTAATCAAGAGGTACAAAAACACACCTACCGCCCACATATCGCTGGCTTGGCCGTATTCGCACCTCTTCTCTACCTCAGGCGCTTGGAACAAACTCGTTCCCATCGGCTGTAAATTCCCTTCCATGTGGTCCTTCCTCTTCAAAACCACCGCTCGACCGAAATCAATCAACTTCACCTGTCTCGGCTCCTGATTCGTAATCATCACGTTTTCCGGCTGTAAATCCCTAAAACACACGTTCCTCGCGTGCACGTGCGCCACCGCATCGCACAGCTGTCGCATCAGCGAAAACTTCTCCTCCCTTTGCTCTTTCTCCGTCTGCGCGCCGCTCGCCAACTTCTCGTCGCATTCTACCAAATAGCTAATCAAACCTTTCCCGTCGATTTTTTCCATCACCAGTTGTAACTCCGAGCTCGTTTGATACGCCGCTATTAACTGGACGATGTTTGGATGTCGCATTCGAGAGAGTGTTTCTAACTCCGCGTACGCTTCTTTCCTTCGCTCGCCCGAATTCTTGTTCATGGCGCCAATGTGTGTCTCTTTGATGGCAACTTTTTCTCCCTTGAAGGAATCCTTCTCTCCTCTCGCGGTCCCTTCGTACACCGAACCTTGCATCCCGCTTCCAATTTTCTTCTTCGAGATGTGATAGTCCTCGGAGACGACTTTATCGAAATACATGTTGACTTCAGAGCCTTCTCGTTGGACGTGTTTCGAGTACCACGTTTTGCCGTCGCGAGCGGATTCGTCGCCGCCGGATTTCCCTACAAGGAAAGACTTTGACGGCGACGACGCGCAGATGCCCATTCTTTCGATAAAACTCTTTACAACAAAGTAGCGTCCCTCGTTTATTATTATTAGTACTACTGCTGCTCTGCTGCGACTCTCGAAAACACCACCACTTACTTTCCTCGCGCACCGGAAAGGCGTAAAGGGCTTCATTGTTGATAAATGCCGACCTTTGGTCGTTAAAAAGGTCCGCTTTCGTCGTATCTTTTGGCGTCTTTTGACCACAAATTTTGCCAATTAATTTTCCAAATTATCCAAACACATATAACACATATCCTCTTTAAGTCTTCTCTAAAGTCGTGCTCTTAAAAGCTGAGAGTCTCTCGCGACAGCTTTGCGAGGCGAACGACGTAAACGAGGCTAACAAATGAGAGAAGAAGGAGAACGAGCACAGACCGAGGACGATGGTTTCTCCTCCAAAAAATCATCAGCAAAACTGGAATCCGGTCCGTCCGATGTGGAATACAGAAAGTGGCGGAAATTCACTTCCGAGCAAGTTTCCAAACACGCGCGCCTCCACGACGGATGGATAATAGTCCATAAACGCGTGTACGACATTACCTCGTTCGCGAAAACACACCCTGGGTTTAACAACGCCGGTCAAGTGTCGACGGCGTTAGCGATAGCGAGGAGTTTAGGGAAAGATGCGACGGAGGAGTTTACGGAGATTCATTCCTTGACCGCGTGGAAGCAGCTGAGAGATTTTCAGATTGGCGTTTTGGCGAGAGAAGGCGAGGATGCATCTGTTATTGTCTCGGAGGACGATAATATTGAGCACGTGATACCGGAATGGTTAAAAAACGATCGGGATTTTTGGGTGCGATATAGCGGCGGGGTGGACGCGTCCGTGTTGAGGTATTTGACGAAGAACGGGTATCCGCAAGAGGAGGATGGCGACGACGACGACGACCCCGAGAAGAACAAGAACAAGAACACGAAGAACACGAACACTAGAAAATCCGCAAATACGAAAATAAACATAAAAATCCTCGCGTTCGTCGTCGCGCTCGGGAGTAGCGCCTTAGCGGCAGTCAAAAGTAACAACACCGGCGCCAAAACGAGCGAGAGAGGAGAACACCATCGGTGGCTTTGGGAAGGGAACAACAACAACAAGTTCACCTCGCGCGCGCGGTAGCAATACTACTACTACTACTAATAGGTACTACTAATAGGTAATAATAGGTACACATCTAAACATGTTCGTGTCTTCATCTCTCGTCTACTACTTCTTCTTTTTCCCATCCTTGAACTGCTTCTCTTGCTCGGCCAAATCTTTCATGTGCTGTTCCGCCGCCGCTTTTTCCGTCGTCATTTGCCTCTTATCTTGGTACGGACGCATTTCGTGTATCGGTAACGAGACGAACGCGATGACGATGCCTGTTTAAAGAGAGAGAGAGAGCGTCGTTTACGCGGGTGAGTGTTCATACAGTTTTAGGCGTCCTTTGGTCGGGGAAAAACGAAACGAATTACGAACACACAAACAGACGGTGATACTGGTGATAAAACGCGTACCAATCAACAAACACTTGGTGGTGGAAATCCCGAACAACTCCTCGCTTCTTGGCGCGACGACCGTGAGCGCGATGGCGACGAGCGCGACTAAGAATCCGCCGTATTGATGAAGGATGTTCTTAATTGAAGGCATTTTGTGTTCGGAGTAGGTAAAAGGAGTGAAGAAGTTTCGAAAGAGATTTTTACTTCATAATACGTTAATCGATACTATTTATTAAACACAGAAGGGGAATTCGCGGCGCGACAGATGGCGGCGAACGACCTCGACGCTCTCGAGGCACCGGGAACGTTCACGTAACTTAACTTTCCTAAAGCCATGCTCGCTCGTTCCCGTTGTTCTCTGGACAAGTCTTCGTGGAAGGTTAACCCCTCGTTGGCGACGGCGGTGAACGCGTTGGCGACGGCGTCGATGACTTTCGAGCGAAGGCTTTGGAGACGTTTTCGCGTATGCGAAGATGCTGCTGCGGTTTGTGATTTTGTTTTTTCGGAGTCGGAGTTGTGAAGAGGAACGACGAGAAGTGCTTCGAACGCGTCGGAGGCGAACCTTTCTATGGATTCACAGAAAGGATGGGATTCGCCGACGCCGCTTAAAGCCATCGCGCCGGGAGAGTGGACACCATTCGAAGACGACGTCGACGATGTAAGTACGAGCAAACTCTGCGTGCTAACATCTGGATGTACTGCACAAGATATGCGGAGCGCTTCGGCGGCAGCTTCGGCGTACGTAATCGAGGTGTCATCGTCAATCGCCGCCGTGGTACACTCGAGAAACGTCTGAGATATCTCGGCAAACGTGCGCATGGCTCGCAAAGAGGCGTCTATGAGATCTTCTCCATCGGTGCTTTCAGTGCTGGTATCTTCTAAAGTTTGCATCGCCCGCTTCGCCAAGACCTCGCACATCTTCGAAGCCGGTTCTACGAACGGTTCTACGCGATTTTCTCTCGAATAGACCAGAACATCCGCGACTCTTTCGCACGCGTTCAGCTCTGTGAAGAGCTTCCTCGTCGATAGAATTGAGCTTTTGGAGCGGCACAAGAATAAACACAAGCGGGCGTTGTGCGCGTTGTTATTCGCGTGATCGAGACTGAGAAAAGCGAAGAACTTCGAGGCAAAATGCGCGAGCGCCTTCTCCAAAGCTTCGTCGCCGCGCGCGTTGGCGTTCTCTTCCTCCTCCTCGGCGCCACCGTTGTTTATAGAACCGGCTAAAAGTTTCAGAGCGTAGAGTGGAATGGGGTCCTCGTCCATCAAAAGCGCTGGACAGGACGGAAGAAAATCGGTTCGCAACGACTCGGCGAGATATCGTTTATCGTCCGCGTCAATTTGACAGCAAACGATGCCTTCTTTGTCGTGCACGTTAGTGGTCTCTTCCGGCACACTTTCATCATCCATATTTTCCACCGGCTGGAGCGCCAAGAGTGGTAGCATGCTATCGCACGTCAACTTGAGAGCTAAGAATCTCGCATCCGGGGAATCTGACCCTCGCAACAACTTCGCGAGTGCAGGTAAAACCTCTCGGATGGTCACCTTTGGAAATCGTAAAAGACTTTTTTGCGCGTCTCGCGACAACGTCTCCAAGAGAGAAGAAACGCCGAGTCGAAATTCTTCAGATGCTTTAATCTTTCTGTCGAGAAGTTCTTGAAACATGCGCTCTTTGCTCGCGGTATTGCCACCACGAAATCCTGAAAACCATTTCGATGGACTTTTGTTGTTCGCGTTATTATTCGCATCCATCTCCTCGAGAGGGGCCGCCGCCGCGGAAGGCAGCGCCGTCGCCGCGGCTTGAATAAATACAGAAACTTTGCGTAAGAAAGCCTCGTCACAGACGCGATCTCGCATAAATCCAACGCATAACGCGTGTGCGAGGGCTGGAAACAGCGCAGTGGCACCACTTTGCGAGAAATGTGTTCGACGAACATCGTTGACATCGAAGGTTTCCAGGCTGAGCTTCTCGTTCGCGTCTGCGATGATCCGCCTCGCTTCGGAAGATATCGCGTCCGAAGCCCGTCGTGATAAGTCTGCAATCGTTCGAAACAAACACTCTGCACACCTCGTCAAATACACGTCGTTGTTGGCGTGTAAGGTAACTTTTTCAGCCACGTAGAGAATGCGATTGTTTGTAAAATGCACGAGCCAAGCAGGGTGCGCTGAACACAAGGCGGAAATAGCAACCAAAGCCTTGCCTCGATTGATAGAATTCGCGCCGCGCTCGGAAATCAACGAGAGCTCTTTCGCGAGAATATTCTCGTCCGCATAAAAAGCCGAACCACCACCACTGCCACCGGTCGAATTGTTTTTAAGGTCTCCAGTATCCCCGTTCGAGGCAGTCGATGAGCTCGCACGAAGCGTCTCTAAAAACGCATGCTTCGAAGCTTCATTCGACAAGACGACATTTAAACACCTCAAACCGTTCCCGGAAACTTTGGAAGAGTCGTCGGAAATGAGCCGAGAGACATAATGCGCGCAAACTGAGGACGTTGCAAAATCGACGAGAAGTTGCGGCGAAGACGCCAGACATCGAGCAGCGGCAGACGATGCGGTAACTCTCGCGCTTTCGCTCTCTCTTTGATCGGCGAGTGCAATTTCAAAGAGTTTAGCGAGAGTTGCGTTGGTTAAGAACGTATCCTGGACCCATTTTGGATGTTTACACTCGTTCTCGGCATTCTCTTCCTTGTTATCATCATCAACTTCATGACCATCATCATCATCGTCACACCGAGGCGTGACTATATTTTCAATTGTCTTGGTCGCGTAATGTCGGGTGACAGCGTCTTCAGTCACGTTCAATTTTGAACACACCGCGGCGAGTACTTTATCGCTCACGCCCCAAATAACCGCAGCCGTCTCTGGACCGACCTTAGCTTTCGTGCGAGGGGCGAGATTACCATTATTGTCTTCTTCGTCTTCTCCTTCTTGACTTTCATCGTCATCGAAGCTTACATCTCGCTCGGACTGCGTGGCCACGTAAAACAGCAATTCTCCGAGCGTCGCCATCGCCTTTCTCTTCGCGCGTTCGTTTGAATCATCGATTACTTCCGCGAGCGTCTCGCAAATATTCGTCTTTTCGTTTGCTAACAGCTCGTCGCCAATTTCCGTCGCATGACGAAAAAGAAGTCCCAATATCGAGCAGAGACGCGTCCGCAAAGTTGGCGCTTTCGATTGGGCGAGCACCTCGACAAACATGGAGGCTAAGCTTGAATTCACGAGCACGTTCGCCGCTTCGGCGTTGCTACAAAGCGTTTCAAAGTACGCCAACGCGTTAACTTTCGAGCGCATGGGTGAACTTTCCGCGACTGAGCGATACACAGCAGTCAGAAAAGCCTCGAGTTCCGGACGCGAAAGACCGAGGACGGATTTTACATCCAGCGCGGGAAACGGAAGCGCTTTCGCGTCGTGTACGGGATCCATAGCTGCACCGTTCGGTTCAACTCTGCGGTTGTTCACGATAGGACGAACAACTAAATCAGACGCGTGCGTTGAGAGCGTACTTATAGAATACACGGATTCATCGCACTCTTTCTCATCGTCGTTTTCTTCTCCATTGGGTACAATTGCCAAAGCGTTCGGATCGTCGTCATCATTTGCGTCCTCTTCGTTTTCGTCGTCGTCCATGGTCTCGTCTAAATCGGACGGCATCGTTCGGTGTTTCCACGGCGTCTTTGCCATCATCGTCCGGCTATCTCGGCCTCCATTTTCTATTTGTTCTCTGTTCCCTCCTCGAGGAGGCGATTTTAGCAGCGCGCTTTCGCCTCCAGCCGATCGGCGATTATCGAGAAGTGATTTCTTCCTTCTTCCGTTTGGCGTGTCCGGGCTCAAAATAATCACAGAACCTTTCTTCTTTCTAGTATTTTCATCATCATTTTCATCGTCGTCTTCACCGTTCACCCCGTCTACTTCGTGATACTCGACGTTATCGTCGTCTTCGTCCGAGCTACTACCGCCGCTGTTACCATCTTCGCGCTCGTTTCGCTTCGGCGTCCGAGCCGGCGTCGACGGTAGATCCACCGTGCATAATCTTTGCACCCCTGGTGCTTTCATCGGCACCGTTCTTCTCTTTTCTTCGTATTCTGCCACAGATGAAGTCGTTGAATTCACCGACACGCGTTGGTTATCGCCTCTGGCGTCTTCGAACGTTTCATCGTGACTCGTGTTCGCAACGTTCCTGTTATTTTCGTCGTTCTGACTGAAGTTCTCCAGCGCAAAGTTCACTTCGAAATCAGCCGTTTCCATGACGACATCTACGCTATTTCTATTCTCGGAATCGAAGTAATTCTTCTCCGCATCGACATTTACGTTCGAATTTACGTTGTTTACACTACCACTGTTGCCACTACCACCTTTATTATTATTTCCATATCCTAAGGCTGATCGTTCGCGATCCAAGTTTGTGCGCGCCGCGCGAGACAATCCGCCGACATCGCAACTTTGCCTCAGGCTCGCCGTCAACAATCCACCGTGAACAACCGAAACATTACCACCGGGCGATTTTGGATTGAGTGATTTCAACCTCGCCGCAAGATCTTCCGCTTTCAACTTCTGCGCCATTTGTTCAAACGCAGTTTCTTTCGGTAACGGTTTCTTTTTGTGTTCCTCGATTAATTTCTTGATTGAAAGCGAGACGTCGCCGCTTCCTCCTCGTTCGTTCGCGGTAGCGTTAGAAGTACCGGCGCCGGCAGAAGAAGAAGACACGAACGCAGGTCGCCGAAAAAACTCGTGCTCGACGACGTCTTGCCAAGTCATTCTTTGATGTGGTCTTTTGATGAGCAGCCCCATGATTAAACTCTCTAAGCTCTCCGAACACCTCTCCCTCGGCAAAGGCTCCGGTTCTTCCTCTAAAACCGCCTCGACGAGTTCGCTCAAACGGGTTCTCGCAAACGGCGGGTACCCAGCCACGAACTCGTACAACACGCACCCGAGCGCCCACAAGTCGGAGGCGTACGAGTGCACGCCAATGGAAGTGAACAGCTCTGGCGCCATGTACGCCGGCGAACCTCGTTTGGCTAAACTCAAATGTCCCGATCCCCTACTGGAGGTGAAAGTACTACTCACACCGTTACCATACGAGGACGACGACGTCGTTGTCGACGAAGCCACCGACGCTCTGCTGTTGTTATTCATTGTATCACCACCGCCATGCGAAGACGATAACATTGCCACGTTCGAGGCGACTCTTCTGCTCAGACCGAAGCCGCACAACTTCACCTTGCCGTGTTCCGACAACAAAGCGTTGCTCGGTTTCACGTCGCAATGCAACAACCCGGCGCCGTGTAACGCTCGCAAACCTCTGCACAAATCCACCGCGAATCGTCGAATCGACGACTCTGGTAATCTCCCATCTTGCTTCAAAACGTTCAACAGCGTCCCACCAACGCAATACTCTAAAACCAACCACAAATGGTTCCTCGTCTCGTACCACGCGACGAATTTCAACGCCCGTTCGTGTTTAATCGCTCTCAACGCGTGCACTTCTTGCAAAACTCTCTGACGTTGCGACTTTTCCACCGATTTCACCGCGTAGTACTGAATCGATTTCTTCTCGCGACCTTTATACACCACCGAGTGTTTACCTTTCCCGATGGACTCGTAAATGTGGAACCGGTCCATGTTACAAACTACTTATTCCGCGCGACGAAGACGAACGACGACGAGCGTATCAAACTTTCTCTCTCTACCACTAATCTAACGCTCGCACCTTTCCACGGTCTCAACAACTAACGCGATAGAATCAATCAAGCCTACAACTGCCGATCGCAACGATCGCGCGTCGATCGCGGTAATCTTCGCGCGTATTATTTTTTCCTCCAAGCGTAAATCTTTCGTCGTCCTCGATGTATTAATCGGTGGGTCCACGTGTATTGAGTTGAACACGATTTCGCCTTTCTCTTTCGTCGCGAACGGGAATTCGAGCGCACTGTTGTTTATGCGCGACGATGATGATGTCGTTTCGTTCGTTCGAGGAGAGAGATCGTTTTGAAGCGTTAATATGTATAGGTTTTAAGAAGATGATGATGACGAGAGACTTTTCTCTCCGTCGTATCGTTCAAAACTGAGATGATTCATTCGAGAACAAAAAGAAAAGGAAATGAAATGAAAGAAAACACAAAGAAGAGAAAACGAACGCACGTCGAATACTTAAACTTTTCAGTAGCAGCCGTGGTAGTAGCAGCGGTAGTCTTCTCTTCCTCGGTGGTGTTTATCGGGGGCATCTACTGCTTGTGTTATACTAGAGCGCGCTTTTGCGCTCTTTTGTTGCGTTGGTGTTTCTTAGGTGATTTTTTGAAAAAAAAAATCAATTTTTTGACAAAAACAGACCAAGACCCTAAATCATTACATTTTACTTTTTTCACCGAGTGGGCTGCCCCTTGGTTTTTTTTCAGTGGGACACACACACGCACTTATTCTATTTAACTTGAATAACACGTTTCGACGCGCAAACAACAAGTAACAATAATGATCGCGGACGCGTTCTTCGCGTTCTCAGCTGGGTTCGCCTTTTGTTTTTCAACCGGGAGATGGAGTTGGCTCTGATAGGTGAGATGTAGTGGACACACACGCGAGACACGGGAGAAAGAGACGAGAGAATCTTTTGTTTGTGTAATTCAGCTTTTTCTTTCCCCGATGTTGTTCTTGAGAGACGATTAAAATATTTATGTTCTCTCTGAGTTTACGAGGCTTTGTGGGGTTACCCGTTTCGTTTTTGAGTCATCGTAGGCGTTCTTCTCTCTCTTCTTCGTCGTTCGTCTCGATTGGTTCGGGAGAGAGGCAGCAAACCGGTCGTCCGCGCGGGGGTTTCGTCGAGGATCGGAACGAGAGGATCCAACGGGGGAAACGACCAAGGCTGCTGAGAAAGACTGACATCGTGTTCTTTTCTCTCTCTCTTTAAACTCTCTTTTTCTTTCTCGCTCAACGACAAAAAGGATTACAAAACGCGGGGAAAACGTCGTTCGTGAACGTGGTTTCCGGCGGGGAGTTCGTGGAGGACATGATCCCGACGGTTGGTTTTAACATGCGAAAAGTGACCAAGAACAAAGTCTCCATAAAAATGTGGGACATGGGAGGTCAAGAGCGGTTTCGGAACATGTGGGAGCGATATTGCCGAGGGGTGACGGCGGTGGTGTACGTGTTGGACGCGGCGGATAAGGAGAATTTTCCATTGGCGAAGACGGAGTTGCACGCGTTGATGCAGAAACCAGCCGTGGCGGGGGTGCCGTTGTTGGTGTTGGGGAACAAGTCGGATTTGAAGGACGCGGCGGACGCGAGGACGGTGATTGATGCGATGGAGTTGAGACGATTGAGTGGCAGGGAGGTGTGCTGCTATTGCATTTCGTGCAAGAGTCAACACAACGTGGACGTGTGTTTAGAGTGGCTGTCGAAGCATGCAAAGTAACATCTCTTCTTGGACGATGATAAATAAGTTAAATTATTATTATTATTCTTCTTTTAATTGGAGTGCGAAACCACTTGTATATTTTGTAAACTTTGATGTAAACGCTTTTAAAATTAAATTAAATGAAGCTATTTTCTCGGCTATTCATCGCGGATCGCTTGGCTTTCAAGTACGCTTTCTCGATGCGAAAGATGGACCACTGGAACCGTCGGACGATTTCTAACGCGGACACGAAGAAAACGGTTCGCGAGTTTTTCCGTAAGTGCGCGGCGAGTTTGTACGTCCACGAGACGCGGAGCATGAGGTTGGTCGCGCACGCGAAATAGTACACCGCTGGCGCCTTGTATAATCTGTTGTTTCGCAAACCGTACGGGGCGAATGCTTCGTTCTCGGCGTTGCTTTCTATTTCGGCGATGATGTTGTTCTCGTTGTTGTTTCCACCACCACCGCTCGATGCCGAAGAAGAGGAAGGAAACACTAGCTTCTTCACCATCGGTAAATCCCAATCGTGGGTTAAATCCCAATAATAGCTAAAACTACTGTTCACGACGGCAAACGCGAACCACATCGGTCGATACAACCGTTCCCAATCGTCCTCGTCCACGTGATATTTCAACGCAGAGCACCAAATGACTGGAAACGCGGAAAAATATTTCACCGCGTTCCAGAAACACAACTCGTCGCCGGTGTCTCTTCGCTGGCGAATGCACTGAAACAATCGAATGGCGCTCGGAATGCACAAAACAAACGGAATGCGCCAACTTTGATCGCCACACGCGCCTTCAGCCGCGTGAGATAAAACGTGACCTTGGAATGCGCTACAAAACACTCTCTCAACGTCCGATAACGACTTTGCGAACGAGCACAAAACATCGGCGGCGAAGAAATCGGCGAAGGAAATAGCGTGCGCGGTTGGCGCGGCAATTCGAGATACGGTGACTCTTAAACCTTTCCTAGCCGTTCCAAACAGGAAACCATTCTCCGTCGGCGCGAAAAATATCACCAAAGGTGCCAACACGTAAAAGAAGAAGATGTAAAACGACGCCGCTATTTCGTTTTCGTCCTTTAGCGCTTTACTAAAACATGCCGCGCCAGTCGCCGTAGCCACCGACATCACCCCTGCGATGCCAAATATTGCGGACGCATCCAACGCGTGCGGAATCGCGTCTTCGTTCGCGAACGATTTCGTATGTTTCTCACTAAACACCACCAACGGCGACGGCACCAATTTCATCTTCTCGTGCCACAAATACACGTTTATCCCCCATAACCACAGCGCCAACGTCATTAAACTCGGCGCGCTGAAATACACCGACACCAATCTCGATTGGTCCATCTCCAACTCGTCCATATTCACCATCAGCACGCCGAGACTAAACACGAACCACACGGTGAACAACACCTTAAAAACTTTCGGTACTTTCAATTGAAGGCCTTTCTCTAACTTGAAGTCGCCAAACTCCACTCCCGAGTTGATGTGCGGGATCGACGGGTACGACGCCGAAGGATTAAACAACAACGCGTCGTTATTATTGTTGTTATTATTATTGTTCGCACCACCACTCAACCAACCCATCTTCTCTCCTCCTCCTCCTTCTGCTCCGAGCGCGTGTTGCAGGAGCTGTTGCGCACCCCTTCGCATATATCTGTTACGAACACACAGTTCCCCTAAAAGTTTTTCTTATTATGCTCTTTTAAAGAATGCTTTTCGCGCGCGCGTCTCCAACGTCCTCTCTCTTTTAAACGAAAAGACCAACGATCACTTCTTCAGCTTCTTCGCGATTTCCTCCTCGCCTTTCTTCACCACCTCCCCGATGCTTTCCCCGTTCGAGACGTCTTCCATCATCTTTCGAATCGTCTTCACGTTCCGTCGTAACATCGACGTGCTCGTTCGAATATCCGAACGCATCAAGGACGCCACGGCGACGATGGCCGCGCCCGTGATCACGAAGTTTGTCCACGCCATTCTTATTATTGATTGCGCGCGTTCTTTCTTTTTGTCTTCTTCTTTTTGTCTTCTTCTTAATATTCGCCGCGCAAACAAAGGGTATTTATGACACGTTTTGAACGTTCGAATTTCCACAAAAACAGTCTCGCATGTCTCGCATCGATTATTCCAAGTGGGATAAACTGGAGTATTCTTCTTCTTCTTCTTCGGAAGAGGAGGACGACGAGAAAGAAAAGACGCAGGAAGCGAAGGCGACGACTGCACACTTCGAGAATCTCTCGCTTTCTGCATCGTCGTCGTCCTCTCCACTTTGGAACGGGTTGGTGTTGCATCATAAGGATGTGTTTGTCTCGCATGTGCTTTCGAAATTGAATTTGTTGGATCGGTGTTTCTTTTCAAAGGTGAATACAGAGAGTCGGGGTGTGCTTGAATACGCCGGGGTAAACGTATCGGGATTAGGTTTGATTGTTTACGAATGTTCATCCATTTCGACGTTGGAATGGGCGTGGAATAACATACGCTGGGGAAAGAAAGATACCAAAGGAGACGTGGTAGACCAAGCCTGGTTTTGCAAGGAAGTTGCTGCAACGAACAAACTCGAGTTTCTCAAGTGGGCGAGAGAAGTGAAACATTGCGAGTGGGATGAATGGACGATTAATCAGGCCGCAATTAAAGGTAATCTCGAGATGTTGAAGTATTGCTTCTCTAATAATTGCCCGTGTGATAAAGAAGAGTCGTGTAAACTAGCTGCTAAAGGAGGACACCTCGACTGTGTTCGATTTCTTTTCGACAAAGTGAAACCTTCGCGAGAGACGGAAAAAGAAGCGGTAATACAAGCCGCAGCATATGGTCACTTAGACATCTTGAAATACTTCTTCGAAGAACGAAAGATACCTGATGTGGTAAAGATCGCCTGTGTGGGAATCGCTGCAAGGTTTGGCAAACTCGATTGCCTCAAATACTTAGTCGAAGAGGCGAAAGTGCCTCTTAACTATTGGGTACACATCGCTTCCGCTCGTTACCACGAACACCCTGACTGCGAAAACTACTTGCTCGAAAAAGGGTGCCCAGAACCAACGGACGAAGAATACGCTCGATTTGTCGAGGCAACAGAAAAAGCAAAAGCGCGAGAAAGACAAGCAGCTTCTTGAGAACAGTAGATGGATCATCGAAAGAGAGAAAGAAAGAGAGAGACACCTGTGTTTTGTATTTTGGACCAAAACGTAGATATTTGCAATTCACACGACAAGAAAGAAAAGAGGAACACTCGTCATTTTTAGGCAGAGAGTACACGCACACGCGCGCACACTTTTCACGCGCACGTAAGAAGAGAAAATGTCCTTTACCGCCGAAAACGCCTTTCGCGCGCCTCATTTTTCTTCTTCTTCTCTCCGCCGATGCTGCTCTCCTCCTCGCGCTTTGAAGTCTTCGTCTCGGGGAAATGTGAAACGTCATCACCTTCGTCGTCGTCGCGCGATGTTGACGCGCGCGGAGTATAACGCGTTACCATCATCACCCTCGTCTTCGAGAACAAAAACCGACGACCGAGGACGGAGTTCTTCGTTTACGTCTACTTCCTCGAGGAATTCACCGGAGGAAGTGTTGCGAAGGGCGGAGGAGCTCCAGGCGTTGGTGCGAGATATCGCGCAAGTGGCGTCTTCGACCGGGCCGGCGGGGGTGTCGAGGACGATACAAGCCGCGCGGGCAATATTTGAGTTAGGGGTGAAAACAATACAGAGCGGTAATTTAGAGCGAATGACGGCACCGTCGGCGTTGAGGCAACTGTTTGAGGCGCTCGGGGCGACGTATATTAAGTTTGGGCAGTTCATCGCGTCGACGCCGAGCGCGTTTCCGAAAGAGTTTGTGGACGAGTTTCAGAAGTGTTTGGACGATACGCCGCCGGTTTCTTTTGGAGAAATTAAGAGGATTTTAGAAGAAGAAGGGTTAGACATCGACAGAGAGTTTTATTCGATCGATCCGAAACCGTTGGCGACGGCGAGCGTGGCGCAAGTCCACGCGGCGGTGTTGAAAGGATCGAATAAAGAGGTGGTGGTGAAAGTTTTGAAACCAGGAGTTGAGGACGTGTTGAAAGCGGATTTGAGCTTCGCGTTAGTCGCGTCGAAAGTGCTGACGTTTTTGAACCCAGAGTTGAATCGAGCGAGTTTAGTGGACATCGTGAGCGACTTGAGATCGAGCATGATGGAAGAGACGGATTTTAGGAAAGAGGCGAAAAACGTGCGAGATTTCACTCGGTTTATTGAATCGTCAAAGTTAGAATCGTTAGCGACGGCACCATTTATATACGAAAAGCTGAGCTCGAAGAAAGTTTTAGTCATGGAACGTTTATACGGGTCGCCGTTGACGAATTTAGAAGACGTGGAGAACGAGTTGAAGAAAAACGGGAGAGTGGCGATGAACCCGTTGAACCCGAGCGTAAAATTAAGCGCTGAGGATGTGTTGGTGAACGCGTTAAATGTTTGGTTTTCATCCGTGCTCGCGTGCGAAACGTTCCACGCGGACGTCCACGCGGGTAATCTCTTAGCGTTGAGCGACGGTCGCGTCGGGTTTATCGATTTCGGCATCGTCGGAAGTCTCTCCGTGGAAACCTACGAATCCGTTCGCGCGTTTTTCGCGGCTACCGCCACGCGCGATTACGATAAAATGGCGTTGTCGTTAATCACCATGGGTGCGGCTGAGAAAGACGTCGACGCGTCGAAATTCGCCAACGACCTCCGGGAAGTTTACAAAGCTTTGGATGAAATCGAACCCACCGTCGTCGTCGACGAACGCTCGCAAACCGCGGCGGTTTCCGTTGACCAACTCGAAGCGCAAAATGTCGCTTTAAAAATAATCCAAGCCGGTGAAGAGAACGGCGTGAAGTTCCCTCGAGCGTTCGGGGCGCTTTTGAAACAAATTTTATACTTTGACAGATACATCACCGCGTTAGCGCCCGACGTTTCGGCCATCGACGACGAGAGATTGGACTTTGTCGACGCCGTGGTCGTCGACGTCGGAGACGTTGGGAAACGCATCCCTTAAATGAATACAACGCCAATACGTATAAATGTGCGTTAGAAAAGCTCTGCAGAACAAAAGCGCGAGTGTCTGTAAATATAAACATCATTAAAAACGTATACTCATCAAACGTAAAAATCCCGCTAATGTGTTGCTTTTTCCCTCCTCACATTTTGAGGGAAAAGAGTTCGTACTTTATACATTCACTAAGCGCTTCTCTAAGAGAAGAAGAAGAAGAAAAAGAAAGAAGAAATGAGGGCAAAACGCTGACGATGTTAACGACGATGCTAAAACCGTTCTCCTTCGCGAAATCTTTGGTACCATCGCTCGCGTGCTTCGCGTGTGGCGTCTTGCTCGAATTGGGTTTTGGTCTGACGGGGAAACTTCGACGGGGAAACGTGACGAAGAAGAGAAGACTTCTGGCGGTCTCCGGCACCTTGCAAGACGGATTCGCGCTGAGGAAGAACCTAGACGGCGTAAGAGAGGAAGATAAAGCCGTGTTTATTGGGTTCGCGCTCGTTCGAGGCGTGAAGATGTATTTCGACGTGAAACCAGAAGGGTGCCGAGAACACGTCCGGAAAGACTTTGAAGACGAAGACGAAGAAGGACGAAGAAGACAAAGAAGACCGAACATGAATCCAGCGTTAGTGGTGACGAACGATTGGAACGATGCGAACGTGTACCACGTGTTTGCGGTGACGGAAGAGGCGTTGTGCGAAGCGTTGGCGAATGAACCGAGGTATTTAGGCATCGCGCCGGACATAGCGAAGGTGGATTTGTGGGCGAAGGAAACGAGCGAGAGCGTGAGGGTCGCCGCGGGTGTCGGAAGCGTTTCCGGCGGCGGCGGAGGAGGAGTTGGAGGTGAAAATGATGACGATGATACGAGATACGCAACAATGCTCACGGTTGTTGCGTACGGGATTCCGGGCGCGCGCGCGGTGGAAGCCAAAGGGTACGCGAAAGAGGACGGGTGTCGCGTGACCACCTTCGCCGAATGCTCCGCGCGCGCGTTCGGCGACGAGAAACCACCGTTTACCACGCGCGACGCAAACATACGCAAAGCGCAAAAAGGAAACCTCGCATCACAATCTCCCTCATCATCATCTAAAGACGACGACGAAGAAATACACGACGCGATAAATACCACAAAAATCATCCGTTTACGAGAGGATCTCTACGGCGCTCGGTCCTCCTTTTCGCCGCGACTGATCGATCGAACCGCCGCCGAACGCGCCGTAGCGTACGTCCAAAAACAACGCGCAACAATACCCAAAAGCGACGTAAATACTCTCGGAGGATATTCTCCGCCCGATGCGTAACTTCTTCCTAAAAAAGCCATCGGCGTAAATACCGTCTCGTTGTTATCCTAACACACAGTACTGTACTCTCTTCAAAAGCTCCATTGCCACCACGCTTTCAAAAGTCCGTCCGCGTACTCATACAATTCAAATGGTTTCCCCCGCTGCTGCCACCAGCTCCTCCTCCTCTTCCTCCTTTTCTGTCCAAATACCTAGGATCATCTTCCGTTACCTCGTCGTCGCGCTCGCTTTAAACGTCTACATGGCTCCAGGTGCGACGGTCGCGGACAAGCTCGAAAATGCCTTCGCGAACATGTTCGGGTCCATGGTGCGACCGTTGAGTTCGTGGACGCGAGCGAAAGAGTTTTACACCGTTCTAGAAACGACCGGTGCGGTGGCGGTCTTGAAAGTCGCCTTGTTGTGCAAAGCGATCGCGTATACGCTGAGACGGAAGAACAGCAGAGCAACAGAAGCACAAGCGCAAGAAGGAAAGAAAAAAGAGTAAAAGAAGAGGAGTTTTAGGTGCACGTGTGTTGTGTATTTGATGTAAAAATTACATTCTTGTTAAGTTAATCTGGACAGTATCATCATCATCGTTCATATCGTCGCAATGTCTTCCATTTTTCTTTTTTAAGCGCCCGTCGTGCATGTACAGTTCGGTGAGCGAACGCTCGTTGGAAACGCGCGTTCCTCGTCGACGGCGCGTATAAATATAAATATTTATTTCGTTTTCATCACGTGTCTAACTTCGGTTGAGTAAACATGATGTTTAAGACAAATCCGTGTCGGAATCGTACGGATCGGCCTTCATATCTCTCATGTCAATCGGCATCTTCACGTGAGAGCCTTTCTTTTGGAACGGAATGTGCACCGCGAAGTACACCCCAACCATGGCCCACGAGATGGCCCATCTCCAGCCTTGGTTCAAGTCGCTGCTCGAGTCGTAGATGCCCAACTTCTCGTGTCGCGGTCCTCTAACGCCTGTACTCGGATCGATGAGATCGTTGTGACTCGCGAAGAAACCAAACAAGGAAAGGAAGCACATGAAGAAGGAAACGACGACGCACTTGTAGAAAGATCTATCGATGGCGAAGCACGCGATGCAGCAAAGGAAGATACCGCACATCGTACCGCCAGCCGCGGACATCATTTGAATGCCCATATCGTACGAGTGGTTTCCTTGTGATTCCAAAGACATTTTGTTCGCGATAAACGGCATAACGCCCAATAATAAAGCCGGGTAGTGTCTCGCTGGAGTAGCCTCAAACGCTTGTCGACCGAGCAAGAGACCGACGAAGATAAGAATAGCCCCGTTCGCACAAAGCGGGATCACGTTGTACAAACTCGCAAAGATACCACTACAGAACAAGACAAAGTAAACAACCCCGTTCAAAAGCGAGTAACCGATTTTAGCACCAAGCGCTTTGTGAATCGGGTGACCGATGTACATGGTCGTACCGTAGATACTGCCCGCGAGGGCACCAATCATCGTTCCGAGACCGTCAAAAATCAAACATTCTGCCATAGGATACGAATCACCAGCCATCTCGGCGGATTCGACATCTGCCATCGAGCCTAAAAAGCCAATCGCACCATAGAGTAAAGATTGAGCAACGAGATCCTTGACATCAGAGTGGCTGAAGCCTTTCAAACCTTTGCCAAAGCCGCCGAAGATGTCGCCCTTACCGGCGTACTGTTTCCACGCAGCTTTAGCTAACGCTTTGTCCGTACCTTGGCACGTCTTGCGGGGTAACCCAGTTGCAGCATCTACTCCATTGTATTGCGCTGCAACCGAGGTCGTGTGCGATCCAAAGCCGTACACAATGTCGTCCGTGGACTGTTCGCATGCGCCCATCCAGCCAAACGCCGAGGAGCTCAAAATCGCCAACAAAGCGATGGGAAACGTGACGGTTTTGTAGATTGGGTACCTCACGTTCCCAAAGAAACCCGTCAAGACAATCATGAATGGAAGCCAGCACATCATCGGGTGTTCAAAGATATCGACGACGTACACGTAGCCCAACCACATGAAACCAACGCCAAATAACGGGATGAACACGGCGGCGGTTGGAAACAACCACCTGACCAAGTCGCCTAAGAAGAAGCCGCTGACTTCGAACAAACCGACGATAAAGTTGGCCGTCACGGAAACTTCCCAAGCATATTCGGCTGCTTTTCTCGCCCCAGATTGAATTTCCGCGTCCGTTGCCGAACATCGACTAGCGAAATCGATACATGGAGCGAACTTATCGTGACCCCTTTCCAGAGCCGGCAAAGTGATGGCATATAACATGATGTAGATTACTGTCGTGTTCATACCGTACGGTTGCGCGGTTACATCCGTTCGATTTTCCTTCGTCGCCAGACGAGTCGCCAACCACGCGTAATACACGTTGCCAAACAGTAAGCACAAACCACACGCCGGAATGTTCCATTCGTAGTAAATTTTCTCCCACTGTTGCGCGCACGCCAACGCGTACCCCTCCGGGCCCCAATTTCTCCACGGCGCCGCGAGAATCCCGTACCCGATGTGCCCGATCGCCGAGCCGGTCACCCCGAGCATGGTCGCCAAGTTATCGAAGAACAGTTCCCCGAACGCTTCGATGTCGCCCGCTCCGGTGAAAAATTCAACCTTCGTGTTCCTGTCGTTTAAAGGAGAGTTTTTGGTGGTTAGCGCTCTCTTTTACATTTTTTTCTCGTTCTTTGTAAAAGAGGTAAAACACAAGGCTGGGGCAAAATTCGGTTAAAATGTCGATCAGACTTTCATCTCTCTGTCTCGACCACTCTCGATCGCTCCGCATGAAAAGATCGAATCGTTGCGTTCGAATGCGTTTCCTTGACAGATCGCACGCATTTTCGCGCGAATAAAAGAAACAGAAGGGCGAGACAGAGACGCGAAAGAAAACAATAAAATATATCTAATCCCCCCGAACTCAAACGTCATTTTCCGCAATTTTCGACTCAAATTCAAATTATAGTAGTACCATTTATAGCTCGTCCCGTTTTGCCAGCCGAAAACTTTCAAACGTTCCTTGTACTCCGCCCACGTCTGCGGGGAACTGGACGTGCCCTTCGAGAGGGTGGATTTTGATTTTTCCAGAACCGGCTCCGACATGATATGTATAAATATAAAGTCTTCGACGTGTTCGAAAATTTGTGAGGAGGGTAGTATAAGAATTGGGTGTCCCGAAAGGTCGCTAAAACCCTAACACTCGTAACGGTTTTTCTTCGTCCCTGCGGCAACTTTGCGCGGAACGCCAAAGGCGAATAATATTCGTAAGCATATATTACAACAATAATAAGTACAACAATAACAACAGACATAGAAATTACACGATGCATACGTTTAAACCTCGGCATCTTCCTCTCGGTTTTTTCGTTTGGAAGAAGAAGAAGCGAGGGAAGTCGCGCCTCGCTTGATTTCGACGTCGCCGTCGAGGAAAGGCGCGGCGTCGGTTCGGACGGCGACGGTTTCGTCGAGTTCGCTGAAATCGGGGAGAACGCAGTCGAGGGTCGGTCGGCCTTTTCTGAAGACGATGCGCTCGTGCTGCGAGGGTCGAGAGAAGAGTTCGTAGAAGGATCTCGCTTGCGGAAGGAGGATGAAATCGGCGCGGTAGCCTTTACGTATCAAGCCAATCTTAGGCGTAGGGAGCTTAGTGAACATAGCTTTGGCGGAGTTTGCAGCGATGAGCTTCGTCCAATACCCTTCGTTAGGTACCGTATTCAATTGTGCCACCTCGAACGTCGCTTTAAGCGTCGCTATACCATCGTAGTCTGCGTACGGATTCCAGTAGTCGCGCACGTTATCCGTCCCCGTGCACACGTTGATTCCGGCGGATTCGAGCTCTTGAATCGGTGCAATACCTCGCCAACGAGGCGTGTGTGGAATATTCTTATCGATGAGAACGCCCACTCCATCTGTGGTACCTCTGCGATCTTGTAAACCGAGATTGGTCAGCGGGTTTACTATGAACGAGACTCGCGTGCTCGTCTTCTCGTCAATTTTTTTTGCAAGCTCAATGACTCGATCGATCGTGGCTTTTGACTGCAAAGAGAGCGAACACACGTGCGAAAGCGAGAGCGAGCGAATGTTTTTGAACGCGCCAAGGTTGCCATCGTCATCGTTCAAAAATGCCTCCAAGCACGACAAAACTGCGCAGCAGTTTGGATCGTTCGTTTCGTCGATGTGCACGTCTATATTCATCGCGTATTTATTCGCGTAAGAGAAAAGATTCCTGAAGTGCTTCCGGGCTTCGTCGTTATTCGTTTCCCCTCGTCCAACAACGCCACAATACGCGCCCAATAAAACAGAATCTCCGCCTTTGTTATCATTGTTTGCAGCCGCGACTTTTGCGAACTCATCCGCGATTTCTGGCTCCGACCATAACGGTAAAAATAAGTTACACACGCCTTGTAAATACACTCCGCGAGTTTCTAACAACTCGTTTCGTTTCCGCGCGAACACTTCGAACACTTTATCCCTTAATATCTTGTTTTCGAGATTGTTCGTCCCGTCCAAGTGCGTCCGAATCCCAATCGCTCCGTAATACAGCGCCGAACGCACGGCGAAATCAAACCGTCGTTCAAAATCTGTTTTCATAGTCCTCTCGTCCTGCACGTCCATCCACCTCGGTTGGTCCGCGAGCTCGCATCCGAGCGCGTCCGGTATCGATCCGGTGGGATTTCTGCACCTTTCAACCGTGTGCGTTTTGATCAAATGCGTGTGCGCGTCCAAAAAGCAAGGAACGAGGAGACAGTTTTCGCAGTCTGCGACGAGTTCGTCTTTCTCCTCCTCCTTTTCCTTTCCTCCGTCATCTTCGCTCTCCCGCCAAACGTCCAGGATGACGCCATTTCTTGCATCGATTTTGATCGCGCACCCGCTCACGAGTCCGCCCTCGTTTGCGGCGGACAAACGAATATTACTTTCCCCTTCTTCTTCTTCTTCGAAACTTTCGTTATTAGCGGCATCGAAAAGCGCGGACGTTGGAACTCGCACCCGTCGCAATCTCAACACGTTCGTCCTCAAAGTCTCCTCCAAATCCTCCTTCTCATCATCTGCATTATTCGCATTCTTCTTCAACGACAAAGACCCCCCGGTCATCATCAGTCTGCTCGCGATGCGTTCTCGCCGTTTTGACGATAAAGAGGTGAAAAACACGGAGGCTTCTTTTCCTCTTCCTCCTTTAGTAGTATCATCATCATCATCACCATAATCTCGCATTTTTCCAAACGACTTTGGTTGTTAAAACGCACACTGATGATTCGGATTGGGGCAACACGAATCGAGAGGAGTCGCAGAAGAACGCTTTAAAGAGTCGCCGTGTTTGGTGCTGGTGCTAACACTAAGAGAGCTCTTTTGACTGAAAGATGCTCTCCTAATACTCGCTCATAAATACGATACGTGTGGCAGAAAAGGTACGTATTGCGCTTACACTTTTGAGGGAATTTTGAAGGCGTTTTGAAGGGCGTTTTAACGTTTAGGGTTTATGTGTCTCGTCTCGAAAGGACAGCAAAAAAAAGAACGGAAAGGACACCAAAAAACGGCACAGGGAATTATACACACACGAGCGCATCAGAATGACTTCAACGCGCGTGGCGAAAGGCGTTTCCAACGCGGACTTCGTCTCCGTCGCGTGTCCCGAAAAAAACAACGACGACGTCGAGATCGAGACATTTTTTGTACTCATCGAGAACGTTTTACTCCCATCCGCGGAAGAAGATGGGAAGTATTCGAGGAAAGATGTCGTTCTGGACGCACGCGTAGGGAAAATCGTACAGATGACGGAAGCTTTTCACGCGAGCGCATTCTTCCGTGAGTACGGTTCTCAAAGGATAGAAAAGATCGACGGCACGGAAAAGATGATCACGCCTGGTCTGGTGAACGGACACACGCACAGCGTCGAACACTGGTTACGAGGCGCCATACCGCCTTTACCGTTAGAGATGTGGTTGTTCCAACTGGTGTTCAACGAACCGCGAGGAGCGCCGGGCGGGTGGTTTAAAGAGAAATCGTGGATGGAAACGCCCGCGGCGATGGTTGCAATTTCGGCCTTGTTGTGTGGGATCGAGACGCTCATGAGTGGGTCCACGGTGGTTATGGACCATTTATTCGTGAGGCATATCGAGGACGTGGAGGCGGCGGTGACCGCGTATAAAGCGTTGGGAATACGGTGTTTTATCGCGCCAATGTTGGACGACGAGGCGACTTTTAAGCATAATTATTGTCCGTTAGCGAGAGATGCGAAAGAGAGGCTTGCATTTTGTAAGGGGTGCGGATGTTGCGGCGGTTTAGATCCGAAAACTGGGTGTTTTCGAACCGAGAAGAGCGCGTCGGATCCGAAGAAGAGGGAGGAGATGTTGCAGTTGTGGGAGGAAGCGGTGCAGAAATTTCACGACCCAGAGAATGGAGTGAATATTTGTATAGGTCCAGTGACGTGTTTCGGCGCAACTTTCGAGATGTTGAAAGGCGCGGCGGATTTGCGGAAAAAATACGGGTTGTGCGGCCACATTCACTTATTAGAGACTCGAACGCAGGCGTTGCAATCAAAACAGTTCTTAAATGAAAACGGATGCGAGGGATCGTCGGTGAAGCTTTTAGAAAAGACAGGATTCTTAGACTCACCGGGAACCTCGCTCGCTCACGGCGTCTGGTTAACCGACGAAGAGTGTGAAATCGTGAGAAGAACTGACGCTACAATCGTACACAACCCGCTGTCAAATTTACGACTAGGATCAGGAGTTGCGCCGTTGCGAAGATACAAGAACAACGGCGTCAAAGTTTGTCTCGGCGCGGACGGTTCGTGTTCGTCAGATGGCCAGGATATGTTAGAAGTTGTGAAAATTGCGAATTTTTTACCGTGCGTGGAAACGGCGGAATATCGAGACTGGCCTTCGCCGAGGGAGACGTATTTGAAGTTAGGCTGCGAGAACGGGTACCACAGCATTAACCTGGGCGATAAAGGCGGGAAGATACGAGAAGGAATGCTCGCAGATGTCTGCCTGTGGGATCTCACCGCGCTAGCGCTGTTACCGAAAACTGATCCTCTCGGTTTACTCGCTCGAGGGAGCAGAACGCAGAATAAAGCCGCGGGATCCGTGCTCGCGGAGTCCTGGGTAAACGGGAAGAGAGTCGTGCGCGCCGGCGAAATTGTTGGGTGCGACGTAGAAGCGTTGCGAAAAGTTTTAGCGGATGCGCAAAACTACGTGCACGAAACAGAGGGATTGAGTATGGAACCGGCGGCGAACGATGCCTCGAGGAGGGCAGAAAACGAGTATCGCGCGGCGCTAGGTTTGCCCGTGGACAACGATAAATATGTGCCGTCCGGGCCTCCCCCGGAACCTGTTGACTTTTCGCAAGACACGACGCTGTTTGATTCGACTTTACGCTAGCGTGATAACTACTATGATGTACTACCTGTATAAATACTACTACTGGATGTATAAATAACCTTCTGTTTACGAGCCGTGCGCGCCAACTACGCCGTTTTTGCGAATCCAAACTGGAAACGCAAAGAGTAAGATACCGATACAAATCATCAATAGGTCAACGACGAGAAAACTGCCGTCGCCTTCTTTCAAAACTAAGTGCATGGATGGATACTGCATAGCGCCGGAAATCACGGCGAATACGCCGATACCTATACCATATAACTGTCCGAACGTCGCGTTCCCGAATACGCCTTGCACGTATATCGTCAAGCACGAGTAGTTCCAAGCGCGAAAGCAACCGAACGCTAAAAATGCAATCGATAAGCTCACTATATCGTGATTCCAAAGCACACCTACAAAACTTAGCACCCCTAAAACGTTGACCAACGTGAACGCCGGCGCTAATCCGAATCTATCGACGAAAAAGCCGAAAAACGGCGTCAGAAACGTGCTCACTAAAATTAAGGCGTTGAACACGCGAACGTACGCGTTCGCGTCTTTCGTACTTCTACCGTCGCCGTTATACAACATCTGTTCGAATATGCTTCCCAAAATGAACATCGAACGATAAATACTACCGAGAGACCACGCGGCAACAGATATAAAATACGGCGTTCGCACTTGTTCCGTAAATTTCATCTGCGTCAACGGAACGCCCAAGTGCTCCAACCCTTTGGCGCGAGAACTTTGAACCTTCGCAAGTTCACCATCCCCCCCGCTCTCCATCTCCGCTTCCTCGACGTACTCTTCTTTCTCCGGCGAGTCCAAGTACTTTCCCCACACGTAACTATTCGTGCTCATCATAAACACCGCGCTCAATCCGGCTAACCCGTAAAACAACGCTCTCACCGAACACCCCGCTTTATGCATCGCCTCGAACGCGTAAAACGTCACCGTGCTCGAATCGAACGCCATATTCGTCGCGCTGTGCGACATTCCAAAATACATAGTGTGCCTCCAATGTTCGCAAAACTGGAAATGCGAGATGAAAAATCCCGCGCCTCCACTCCCGAGGAACACGCAAGAGACCACGTACGCGTCAAACGTCTTCGAATCCGATTCCGCGAAGAGCACGCACCCGACCGTAAACAACGACAGAGAGACCAATCGCACCCACTTCACGCCTTTCAAATCGATCAACCTTCCCCAAAACATCATCGAGAGTGGCACCGAGACCGTTCCTGCGGTAAACATCGCGTTAAACTTCAGTTTCTGCCCCACGCACTCCTCCTCTCCTTCTCCCTCTAGCATCGTCGCTCCTTCTGCGCCTCCGCACGTTTCCGCGAATTGGCCGTCGCGTTTTAACGCGATCGTCAACGCGCTCAAACCGAACGTCACCCCGGTGCACAGGAGACACTCGACGACGGAGAGGCACAGGAGGAACCACTGACGTCCGTTCGTTCTATTCATCGCTGATTTCGTGGGTTTCATCCTTTTCTTTCTTCTGTCTCGTTGTTTGTTGTCTTCGTTTTATCCGCAGAAGTAATGACGCCGCCGCCGGGGAAAACAACACCCAGAACAAAGAAGAATCCTACTCGCTCGCAAAACGAAGGAGCAAGCGCTGCGATGCTGCTCGTCTCCGTGGGATTCTGCGCCGGGCTTGCGTTCTACCGATTCGCGCTCGAATCGGTCGTCTTAAAGAAGCGAAGGAAGAAGAGAGAGGTGGATCGAGTCGCGCGGCGAAGCGTCGCTTTGCGGGAAGGGAAAGATGCGATCGAAGGGGAAACGTACGTTCAGTGCAAAGGAGGAGAAGGAGAAAGCATGAAGAACGACAAAAGCGAAGAAAAAGAGAAAGAAACACGTTCGACGGGAAGTTTTAGGACGTTTCCAGCGCACGGAAAGAACACCGCGCTGCTTATCATCGACATGCAGAGCGACTTTTTGAGCAAATCCGGAAGGCTCGGACAACACTACTCTCGAGACGTTCTCGAGCGGTTGGAAGCGACGACGGCGAACGTGGCGAGAGTTCTGGAAAAGTGCAGAGAGAAAGGGTTCACGATCGCGCACAGTCGAAGTCACAGGTACGGAGCGGAAATCCGGAGAGATTTACTCAACGGAATTGACGTGAGTATGAGTAGCCCGATCGAAGGCGTGGACGCTACGTATAACTTTGTCGAGCGGTTGAAACCAAAGGAGGGGGAAATTATCGTGGATAAATGGACGTTCGGCGCGTTCGCGAGCACGGATTTAGAGAAGCAATTAGTCGGACGTGGGGTGGAACGGATATTGTTGTGTGGGATACTGACGAACGTGTGCGTCATGGCGACGGCGGTGCAGGCGTGCGATCGATTTTTCCGGGTGTGTTTAGTCGAAGACGCGTGCGGGGCGTTCGGGAAGGAGAAAGAGGGAGGTTGGCACGATATGGCGGTCACTTTGATTAACGGACCGCAAATCGCGAAACAAAATCATCACAAAAGCGTAGGTTTGTATTTCGGGGAAGTCGCGACCGTGGACGCCGTGGTGGAAGCTTTGGACGTGTTAAAATGAATGCGATTTTTGGTAGATATTTAAATGTACAACGATAACGTGAAACCTTTTATACCGCGGCCGCCGCCGCCATCACCGCTTTGTCGGTGGTGCCGCCGTAATTGCTTCTAATTCGTCCTAATATGTATTCTTTTGCGGTCAAACTTTCTTGTCCAGGATACGCTCGAATTACTGCGGACTCGTCGGCTTGCGCGAAAAACGCCATCGAGTGTCGGCTCTTCAGCGCCTCCTCTCCTTCCGGCATTCGAACTCTGTGTAAATTGCTCAACAAGTCGCCATTCGTCCAACGACTCAGCATGTCGCCAATATTCACGGTAATCGCACCAGGGTTCGTGTGATCAATCTGTGCCCACTCGGTGTTTTCGAATCCATCTCTTCTCGGGTTCGCCGCGCACTCTAAACCACCGTTTCCGAATTCCGTTCGTTGATACAACAACGTCACGTTGCACCAATCCGTGTGCGCTCCTGCGCGCATGTATCCCATTTTCGCTTGGTCCTCCGCCTCTTCTACTGAATCAAACGGTGGATAATGTATCATTCGTAAAGTACACTGACTCTCGTTCTCTACCCATAAACTGTGTTTACTCGCGATATCTTCTTCTTCTTCTTCTTCTTCTTCTCCGCCTTGCGCTCTCCTCCTCCTTCTCCGTTCGCGCTGCAAACGCGCGATGACCATCTTCGCCAGCTCCAAAGATTTCCCCATGAACTCTCTCGTGTTCGCTTCAAAATCCGGACCCATATCTTTCGGCCATCTCGTTTCCATGCTCGACTCTTTCGCCGTGACTTGAAAACTTTCCTTTTCGTCTTTCAGTTGCGTGCTCGGTCTCACTTGGAGCTTGTACTCGTATCCCGAATTCAACTTTGCATCATACGGCGACTCTTGCTCTTTCACCGCTTTCGCTCGCGCAAAAAACTTCTCGGAGAATTCAAATTGTCGATCTATGTCATCCTTATTCACGAACGGTGCGTTTACGAGTGCGAAAAACCCTACGTTTGATGCCGCGTCGTATAACTTCGCGTCCAACACATCAGAATCCAAATTGGAAAAATCGATCACCGGGACGGAACGTGCGGAATCATTCAACGCGCGTTTCAAGCCTAACCCAGAGGTCAAGAGTTTCGATTCCGTGTCCACGTCTTGATCGATGATGCGACTATTCTGTGCGCTCATTTACTTCCTCTTTTTTGTCTTCTCTTTCTCTGTCTGTGTCTGTCTGTGCGCGTCTTTATTGTAACGCGGAATTTCCCGAAAAGACAAAGAAAAACCGTTAGAAAAAGCCGCACACTTAGATCACTAATGGACGCGATCCCAAACTCCCGCCCGTACGCGTGGCCCTTCCCCGACCCGAGCGAAATCTATTTCGACGCGTTCGAACACACCGCGTTCATTCTGATCGACATGCAGCTCGATTTTTGCGGCAAGAACGGGTACGTCTCCAAAATGGGATACGACGTTTCCCTCACCCGGAAACCGATCGAGCGCGTCGAGAAGGTGCTGCGAAAGTGCCGAGAAAACGGAGTCCTCGTGTTACACACCAGGGAAGGACACAGGAAAAGCTTACGAGATTTACCGGAGAATAAACGGTGGAGAAGTGCGCAAGCAGGGGCGGAAATCGGGAAGGATGGGCCGTTGGGGAAAATTTTAACCAGAGAAGCCAACGGGTGGAACCTCATAGAGGAGTTGAAACCGCTCGAGACGGAAGACGTGATCGATAAACCAGGGAAGGGATCATTCATGGGGACGGATTTAGATCTCATATTACGGTTAAACAAAATCAGACGGATTATATTTGGCGGGATAACGACGGACGTGTGCGTGCACACGACGATGCGAGAGGCGAACGATTTAGGATACGAGTGTTTACTCTTAGAGGACGGCACGGGAGCCACGGACGAGGGGAATCACGCGAGCGCGATAAAGATGGTGCACATGCAAAACGGCGTGTTCGGGGCCACGGCGAAGTGCGAAGACGTGTGTACGTTTTTAGACGCGAATCGGTTCGATGGTGCCGAAAATAGAGATGCGATCATTCCGAACGCGAAACCGTTCCCATTTACCATCAGAGCGAAGAAAACGGCGATCGTTATGGTCGATTGGCAGTTAGATTTCACCTCGCCTAAAGGTTTCGGCGCGGCGTTGGGGAACGATTGCGAAGTTTTGCGCGAAGAAGCCTTGCCGAATGCGGTCAAAATTTTAGAAGCAGGTCGAGAGGCGAAGTGCGCGATCGTGCACACGTTGGAGGCGCACAAAGCAGACCTCTCGGATTGCCCGCCGAGTAAAATTCGAAGATGCGACAAAATCGGTCAAACCGTGGATGCTAAAATGGGCCGCATATTAGTCAGAAACGAACCTGGGAACTCGATCGAGCCATTAGTAGCACCAATCGAAGGCGAACTCATCGTCCACAAACCAGGTAAAGGTGCTTTTTACAACACGAATCTCGAATTCCAGCTGAAGAGGCGCGGGATCGAGACTCTGATTTTCACCGGCGTGACCACGGAAGTGTGCGTCCAAACGTCCATGCGAGAAGCGAACGATCGCGGTTTCGAGTGCATCGTCGCAGACGACGCCACCGAATCGTACTTCCCGGAATTTAAAAAAGCGTGTTTGGAGATGATTTCCAGTCAAAACGGTATCGTCGGTTGGCGATGTCTCACCGAAGACGTCGTCAACGCTTTGAAAATATGAGACACTTACAACACGCCACCTCGACACATCTTCCACACAAAATCACGCATTCACACACGCGCATCAAATAAATGCCAGACGCCATCCACGGCGCTCTCTTAACGTGCGATAACCCTCCCATCAAAACCTTCATAGAGGCTTTGAACGATTCTTTACCTCAGGAGGAAAGATTCATCGTCTCCGCGAACAAAACGTTGGACGAGAAACATCTGTTGATTCAACGCGAACGCGTTGCATTCGTCCAATCGAAAGTGAAAGAGTTCACGGATAAAAATCAGTACTCGGCGCCGAGAGACGGGTCGTGAGAGCAACAAATAATGGTCGTCGCCAAAGTCGTCGTCGGTCGGTTCGCTGGTACTGTTTCTCCAACGCGCCTTCGCGGCGGCGCGGGGAGGAGAGCGGACGAGAAGAGGAGAAGTTTGATGCCTGAACGAAAACGTTTTGGAGGAAAGAGGAAAGGAACAAACGCGGCGGCCTTGCCGGATGTGCTTTCGTCGTTGCCCTCGCAAAATGAGGACTTCATTGGCACGGTTTTGTCGAAGAACGATAATATTTTTTCTGATTTAGCGTACGTAGAAAACGACGCTTGGTGGGGGTGGGCGTTCGCGCCCGGCGGGTTTGTGCTCGGACCTTCGATTTTGTTCGCGCTGTACATTCTCGGTACTTTGATTTTTGACGCGGTCGCGAAGCAGATGAAGACGAAGGAAGAGGAGGATGAGTAGTTTTAGAGAGTTCGTTGTATCATCACTTTAATATATAGTACTTATTTACGTAAGGAACCTACTGCTGCTGCGCTACGTGCGTGCGTTTGTTTATTCTAATGAGCTAATTATACAATTTTCTTGGGCAGTAAGAAAGCGTCGAACGAGTACGCTCCCGCGCCGAACATTTGCAACAAGAGCATCCCTCCGGCGCAGGAGAGGTTGACGACAAAGTGCGTTCGCGCGTGTTCGGGCATGAGCGTTCGCGCGTTCCAGAAATCCCAGCTCAGAAACGCTTCGAGAAAGAGACTCAAGGCCATGAATCGGCAGACGAATTTGGTGCGGAGCCCGAGGAATAACGGGAGCGCGAGGATGAATTGGACCAAGAGCCAATTGCTGTCGTGTCCGTCTTTTCGCTGTTTCTGTTCGTTTTCCGCACCACCATCTCCTCCGGTTGATTGCGTTTCTTTTAATTTGCTGTACGCGTCCATATCGTTCCTAGCGATTCGAATGACCTGTTCCCAGCCGACGTATAGAAACGCAGACGCTAACGCCAATCTCGCAAACGCCAACGCGATCGATTTCAATTTGCTCTGCTTCCCTTCGCGGTTCGTTCTAGGGTTGCCGAATTTACTGAAGAGCAAGCCATCGCGGCCGTCGGTGTTTTGGACGGCTAAACCTCGTCGAGAGTGGATGGTGTTTACTAACAGTAACGTCGTCGATCCCAAAACGCTCAGCTTTTTCATCGCGAGTTCGTTGAACACGATGCCGTTTGGGCCGAAAAACACCTCTTTGGTCAATCCGATCGATTCGCGCATGTCCCAGAAGAGTAAGTAGACGCAACACATGGATGGTTTGATGTCGTGCACCATTAACGTAGTGACGACGACCACTAATAACGCGCCGTATGGAACACCGATGGGTAAATCCACTTGCCCTCGCGGGAACCCGTGCTCTTTGTTGAACTCGTAATATTTAAATCTCCACACGTAATAGGCGTACTTTTCAGCCGCCGCGTTGAAGTAATAAAACGAAATAAACAATCGGGCGAGAAAGAATATCTCGCTCGACTTCATTAATCGCTGGAAGTACATGCCTAAAATCTTCCACTTGCGCGCGATGCCGTGCGCGTTGTTCACGTCGATGAGCATGATTCGTAATTGCGAGGCTCGTCGCGACAAGTACTGGCGCTTCTTCAAACTGCCCGTATATTTGACTCTTTGGTCTTCTAAATCGTGATTCGCAGACGGGTTCGATGCGACTGGAGAGTTGAACACCGAATTACTTCGGCTGGCATCGCTCGATGCTCCGTTCATGATCATACCGTTGCTGTTTCTATTCCGAGACGGACTGCCGAAAATTTGAGAACCAGAACCGCCCATATCCCCTAACATTTCCTTTTCGTTCTCCTCTCTTTCTCGCTGTTTAGCTAATCGATACTCGTGAATCTTCCTGAACATGGTCTTCAACCAAATGGATAAAGTCGTCACCAACATGACGAAAAACTGCGCCACGACGCCGTCGACGAACGGCGCGTGTCGCTTCGGCGCTTCCGCGTGGTCGTCGATATTCAACGCGTGGTCTGGATTCACGTCGTCGTGGTGCTCGGGAGCTGGCAAAGGGTTTGGTGCCGCGTGTTGTTGTTGTTGTTTTTGCTGCTGCGCGCTATCGTTTCCGCTCTTCTTGTTCTCTGTTGGAGTTTTTGGCGTCGTGTAAGAAAACGAGTTTGGTTTGTTTTCTCGTCGTTGTTGTTGTTGTCTCTCGTTCGTCGTCGCCGTCTTTGCAGCCGCCTCCCTCCTCTTCTCCTCCTCTCTCTCCTTCTCCTCTTCGACTAACTTCGCCGCTCTCAACAGCCTCTCTCTTTCCTCCCGTTTCTTCTCCATCTCCCTTTTCTGCATTTCAATCCTCTCCTTCTCTTTCCTCTCCGTCTCTTTCCTCAACTGCTCTTTCCTCTCCTTCTCTTTCCTCATATACTCCATCCTCTCCATCCGCTCTCGCTCCATCCTCTCCGCGCGTTCTTTCGCCTCCGTCTTCTCCCTCCGCATCCTGTCCACATCCATATTTTCCTCTCGTTTCCTCCTCTCTTCCTCTCTCTTCCTCTCCTCCGCCTCTCGCAAAATCCTCTCCGCGCCGGTGTTGGACTGTAACTCCCTTTGTACTTGTTCTCGTTCCAATTTTCTCTGCTGTTCCTCCTCGTACGCGATGCGCGTCTGCCGTCGTCGCTCTTCGTCTTCTTGGTGTTTTCTCGCTCTTTCTCGTATTTCTTGTTCTTCGTGTGTTTGTGATTGTTGTTGATTGTTTCCCAAAGCCGAATTCGTATTCGTCCCTGTCGTCGTTCCGCTTCCGCCGCCTCCTCCCCCTGGGGCATTTTTCACCTTGAGCTCCTCTTCTCTCGGATCTTCCCATTGGCTCCTTTTATTCGTCTCCGACCAAAAGTATACTTTCCCTTCTTCGTTCTGGTATTTCTCCCACCGTTCGTTTAAGAGTGGGTAGTTCACGGTGAACTTTTCCAGTAATATCGCGTTTACGTTCGCGAGAAAGAGCGTCGTTTGGACGAGAATCAAAATCATCATCGTCGTCGTTCGTCTCCAATGCATCGTCCTCATCAATTCAGATTTTTGCGTCTTTGAGAGTAACGCGCCCGTTCTTCTCTTCCGCGCGCAGCAAAACTTCTCGTCAAACCACCCCCGAACGCGCAAAAGTGTTCTTTCTGAGAGGTAACAAATTCAAAGCGCAATCAATCTATAATAACAAGAGTAAAAATGAGACGATGTGATGATATCTGCGCGTTACTGTTTGTTTTTGTTGTTTTGTGAAAAGTCACCGAAAACTCTTCCCTTTTTGCTGCCTTTTTCGAGGAAAGGTCAGACTGAAGAAAAATTGGTGCACGAAAGAAAAGAACTTTTTTCTCTCCGAGACGACTACGAATACCGCGAGGAATACACAGAAGAAGAAGAAGAAGAAAGAGAGAAAAGACGACGCGAGAGACTTGACCTTTTACTCGAGTAACCTAACTAGGTAAATTACAACTCAACTAGGACTCCCAATCTTGAATATTCTAACAGAACACGCCGTCGCACAAGCTTTACGTCCTCTCCTTCTCCTCCGTTTCCAAATCTCATCGCATGAGACTACTCCGAATAGCGACCACCACGGTGCTCCCGGTTTAAAATTTCTGCTCGAGTATTCCAATCGTCGTCCCATGAGCATGCTTCGAATAGCTGATACTTTACACAAAACCAAATGTTTTTTTCAAGTTACTACTCGCGTTCGCTCCTAGGCAGCGCCGCGCAAAAATACGCATATGGAACTTAAACACTTTATGGTATTTTCAATGATTTATTTCAATCAAAAATCAACTTACTTCACCTATCAAAGTTTCTTCGATCGATCTCATGAGAGCCGAGTGTCATGATAGGCTGAGCATCGCAAATGGATGCTCGAGAGACGTTGTGTTGTCACATGTTTCTGCAATCCAAAAACATGTTTTCGTATGGTTAAAAATCAAGTAATCCCAAAAAAAAAAAGGAGAGAACTCTCGATTTTAATCGATACAAAACTCCCCCAACGGTACTCAAATCCCGTTTCAAAAAATGAAAGGCTGGAATTCTTTCCCAAAAAATGCTCTTTCCTCCATGTGTCGTCGTTGACTTCTTCTTCGATGAAGAAGAGAGAAGATATGCAATAACACGACGACAAAGAAAAGAACACAAAAAAGGAGAGAAACTCGCCCGCGCAAGTCAAAACTCTCCGTACTCGAACCCCCTTTGTCCGTTCTTTCCCAGCTCTTTTCATTCATTCATCTGCCATGCGATAGAGAGATACAAAAACGCTCGATTTGTATCTCTAAAACAGAAAGAAAGCAAACGATGAAGAAAAGAGCTCCCACCCTTCCACCCACTATCATCGATAGAGGTCTATCGATGATAGCAATACGTGTGACTTTCTCGCGCGCGTGCGCGCGCGCACGCAAAAAAAAGTGATATTATATGCGCGCGCAAATGCGCGCAAATGCGCGCGCGAGAAAGTGAAGAGGAAATGAAAAAAAATTGTTTTTTAGATACAGATACAAAAGTTTCTCTTTCTCTCTCTCTCTTTCTCTTTCTTTTCCCCCAATTTTCCTAGTTTTTCTTTTTTTTTGCGACGAAGAAAATAAACGGAGAGAGAGAATACGTAAAAAGCGCGTATTTTCCAGCTCCGAGTTCCTGCGAACGTTTTATGAGGTGTATGGGTGCATCCGCGCGCTTTTCAGCACCTCTCGCGCGCGCGCGGTCCCCAGTCAACGCGCGCGCGTGGAGGGGACAGGGAAGGGGGTGACGTGTCAAGCTCTCGTGCAAAGTTGGTTTTCTATTTAGGGCCTCAAATTCTCAACTTTCCTTCTCGTGCGTTTCGGAAGCTCTTTTTTTTAAAATAAGATATATAGTTATTCTCATCAACACTTTACCACATCATCGATCGGCAGCAAAGAAGAGCACGCACTATATACATAATGTCTCCCTCTGAAATCACGTGCAAAGCGGCACTCGCGACCGCCCCAAACGTACCTCTGGAAATCTGCGACGTCATCGTTTCCCCGCCACAAAAAGGCGAAGTGCGGATAAAAATCACCCACACGGCGTTGTGCCACACGGACAGTTACACGTTATCCGGGCAGGACCCGGAAGGGTTGTTCCCGGCGATTTTAGGGCACGAAGCCGCTGGAATTGTCGAGTCTGTCGGGGAAGGCGTGACGAGTTGTAAAGTTGGCGACTCGGTCATTCCGTGTTACCAGGCGTGTTGTTTAAACATCGAAAACGTACAACCGTGCAAGTTTTGCGTGCACCCGAAAACGAACTTGTGTCAAGCGGTGAGACAATGGACCGGATGCGGGATCATGAAAGCGGACGAGAAAACGAGGTTTCGAAAGGCGAGCGATGACACGCCTATATTTCACTTCATGGGGACGAGCACGTTTTCGGAGTACACGGTGGTGCACGAAGTAGCAGTCGCCGTGGTCAATCCAAAAGCGCCGAGAGAGAAGACGTGTTTGCTCGGGTGCGGGGTGAGCACCGGGTGGGGCGCGGTGTATAACACCGCGAAAGTTGAGAAAGGGAACACGGTTGCGGTGTTTGGTTTAGGCGCGGTTGGGTTAGCCGTCATCGAAGCGTCCAGAGAGGTTGGTGCGAGTCGGATTTTAGCCATCGATACGAACCCGGAGAAATTCGAGGTGGCGAAAAAGTTTGGCGCGACGGAGTGCGTGAATCCGAAAGATTTCGCAAACGAGAAGATTCAAGACGTGATTGTGAAAATGACCGACGGTGGCGTCGATTTCTCGTTTGAATGCATCGGGAACGTGGACGTGATGCGCGCAGCCTTGGAGTGTGCGCACAAAGGATGGGGCGAATCCGTCATCATCGGCGTCGCCGCAGGCGGGAAGGAAATCGCGACGAGACCGTTTCAGTTAGTCACCGGCAGAGTGTGGCGAGGGACGGCGTTCGGCGGGTACAAATCGAGAGTCGAGGTACCGAAGTTAGTGGAGAAATACTTAGCCGGGAAAACGATGCTGGACGAGTACGTGACGCACCAGATGAAGTTTGAGCAAATTAACGACGCGTTCGATTTGTTACACGCCGGCAAATGCCTTCGAGTCGTCTTGTCCATGGATGAATAATCAGAGTTTTCTTCTCTCTTTCTAATAAAATGTTACATTTATTATATACACAAAACGCTATTTTGTTACGTACTCAACAACTTTATCGCGTGAAAAGCCACGTGGTCATGCATGAACGTCGATATGAACCAGTAACTGTGGTCGTATCCTTCTCTCACGTTATACTTCATGAACCCTTTCGTATTCTTCTCCGCCGCCTCTTGGAACCGTTCCGGATGTAACTGCGTCTTGTAAAAAGTATCTGCGTCGCCTTGATCGATCAAAATCGCCTTCGTCACTGTTTTCATCGTCCCAGGTTCCATCATTTTCACCAACTCCGTCGCATCGTGCATCTTCCACTCGTTCTCATCCTTCAAATACCCTTTAAACGCTTTTTGCCCCCACGGACAATCCTTCGCGGACGGGTTCGCGATTGGCGCAAACGCCGAAACGGACCGGTACTTCCCCGGATTCCTCAACGCCAAGGTCAACGCCCCGTGACCGCCCATAGAGTGACCCATAATGCTCTGCCTGTTAAAATCCACTTTATCGTTTATACAATCGATAGATTTACACACTTGTTCCAGTTCTTTCGTCGCGTACGTCTCCATGTTGTAATGCTCCGCGTACCCTTTCGTCGTCGCGTTCACGTAAAATCCAGCGCCTATGCCGAAATCCCACGAGGCGGATTCTTCCTCGTCAATTTTTTCGTGACCTCTCGGTGACGTGTCCGGCATTACGAAGCACACTCCAGATTGTTTGCACGTTTCAAACGCGTTGCCTTTTTGCGAGACGTTGGTGTCGTCGCACGTTAATCCGCTCAGGTAGAGGATGAGTGGCATTTTCCTCGCGTTTCCGTTTCCGACGGGGAAATCATCTTCGTCGGATGGAATGTATATCGCAAACGTCATGTGACACTTGTTGCACGGCGAATAGTGCTTGATTCTGTGCAAATAACCAGCGTGGACTTTGACGGTGGAGAGGATTTCAGGTTTGAATAGTACTTTTTCGTCGTTTTCATCGGACATGATGATGATGATGATGATATTAATGGGCGGTTGTTGATGTGTCAGTGTGTGCGCAGATGTGAAGACGATACGCTCCGCGCGAAGATGATAATACACTCCTTCTTTTAAAAACAAACACTCGTTTTCTAAATTATACGCTCTATATTATTCTTACTCTCTTCTACCAGTGGAAGTGCGACTGCTACTCCGACTGTGCGTTGGCGAGGATAACAAGCCTCTGTTCTCCTCCTCGTCCGATGTCGTCGTTCCGCGCCGGAGGATGGCTTCGTGGTTGCCGCTCGGGATGCGATGGTGAGCCGAAGAAGAAGAAGCCCCGTTATTAAAACCACCACCGTTGTTGTTATTACTATGGATGTTTCGAGAGTGCAAAACCGCCCCTGTGCGCACGTCTTCGGCATCTTTACCTAGCGTCGACCCGGTGAAGTATAAGAGGATGGCGCAGACGCCCCAACTGCTGAAACTGAACATGAAGGCTTTCTCGCGACCGAATAAGCCGACGAGTTGCGCCACGATGGCCGGGCCGAAGCCTCGACCGAGGTCGTCGGTTAAGTTGAAGAGGGAAAACGCCGCGCCGCGTTGGTCCGGCGGGTTGACGTGGATGACCATCGCGCGGACGTTCACGCCGGTATACGTGCATAAAATACCGGCAATAGCGGCGATGGTGATGTGCGAGGCCATGTTTAAGAAGGAATCATTGTAGTTGTCGGTGCTTACCAAATATAACCACGGAAGGCCGCCGAGGACGACCATAATCGCCATCGAGTTGCAAAAGGTCCTGGGGGATTCGTTGTACGCTTTTTGACCGAGAATGCCGCCGAATACCATGCCCAAAAACCCACCCAAAGAAAATCCGAGCATGATCGAGGTCGCGTGCGGAACGCCTAACCCTTTATTCGTGGCTAAATAATCGTTCATAAAGGCATTGATGACCGACCACGGAACGCATCCAGGGATACCTTGTAATAACGCGAACTTGTTCGTGGGCACCGCAAGGACCCACTTTATGGAAATCCACGACGTTTGCGCGCCGGTTTTTATTTGTTCCCACACGGACGCTTCTTTGTTATTCTGGCCGCCGTCGCCGTCGCCGCCGCCGCTAATCGTACCGTGACTGCTACTATGAGTACCGCCGCCGGCGCTCGCCGCGACGCCGACCAAATCATCGCTCGAATAGCTATTCCCATCCATAATGCCTCTTTTCGGCTCTTTCACCGACGCTAAAAACAAAAATCCAACGATTACCCCGGGCACGGCGACGACGACGAACGGCGTCCTCCACCCGTACTCGCTCCCGACGTACCCGGCGATCCCTTGCCCCATCCCGACCCCAAACGACATGCACACCCCAACTAACGCCGACGCGTGCGATCGCCTGTGCGCGGGAAACAAATCCCCAATCAACGAAAACACTAAAGGTAGCGCCCCGCCAACCGCTATACCGGTCAGCGCTCGTATCGCCAACAACTGCTCGTACGTCTTCACCACCGATATGAACAAATTCGGCCCCTGCCCGAGAAATATCGCGAACGCGAATAACTTCACTCTCGAATACTTATCCGCTAAAATCCCAATCAACACGCACGCCGGAACGCCTAATAGGAAGAACGCGAACGCTATTTCGCCTCCCAGTTTTTCGTCTCTCGTTTGGTTGTCGAATTTAAACTCTCGAGCCATTTGCGTCAAGTTTGGCGCGATTAAGTTTGAATCCGCGTAGACGAAGGTCATGCCGAGCATGAGTAAATAGAACGTTCGTTTCGACTCTTTGTTTAATTCCGGGAATGGGTCGTAGTTTTCCATGTTTTGCGCGTTCTGTGTGTATCTCTCGCGTCTCAATTCATGCGCGACCTTTCAACAAAACGAGCGCGGGAAAAGTCCAATTCGTGATGCAAACGAGAACAAAAGAAAACGAGAAGAGCGCAAAAACGACGCTTTGGAGCGTTACGTTTTCGTGACGATGACCCAGACGAGAGCGCGTTCTTATGTATTCTATGCTCTCTCTCTCTCTCCCTCTCTCTCGGCTTTTGCGCGTGTTATAAAGTGAAGAACAACCGAAAAATATATTTGTGTTTTGTTTGCTTGTTTTTCTCCTCTTTTTCTTCGTTGAAAAATGCGAAAACGACTACTTCTCGCGACGATGGTTTCTTCTTCTTAACTTCTAATCTAAACTTTTACGACGCTCGCGACGCTCGTAAAGCGTTTCATCTGCGCGGATAACTGTTCGTACAACTCGTTATTTTCTTTGCTTTTGTTCTTGACTTGCTCCAAAGCTCGCGTGCAAACGGCGTCGGCTAAGCTGGAGTGTTCGTAGCCGCTATCGCAAAACGCGCGCAAGGCGCGCCACATTTCGCACGCGGATTGCGCGAGCGTTTCCGCGTTTTCTCGTTCGAATTTACTCGATTCGGAGAGGAGTTTCGAGCCGAACCCGGTGGATGTTTTCTTTTTCGGTTTAAGGGTTTCCGAGAAGACGTCGCGGAGTTGCGAGGCGAGTTTGACCGATCGAGAGGCGGTGTCTCTGGCGACGAGGAAGGCATCTTCGACGAGGTCGTCGAGGTAGGCTTTCTCGTTCGCGTCCTTTTGAGTCGTAGACTTCTTCTCTTCTTTCTTTACGCCTTGTTGTTGCAAGCCGGTTTTGATGTTAATGGGCGCGTCGCCGATCAAATCACCCTCGTAGACGCCTCGTTCGTAGCCAAACTCGTCGCGGAATTTACGCAACGCCGTTCGCAACGCGACCGTATCCTTCTTTTTATGCGACGCGCGGATCTTCTCAATCAACTCGCGGAATTTCTTCTCCTCCGCGCGACGTCTGGCTTCGTCGTATGCGTACGCGGATCCACCCGGTTGTTGACTCAACTCTTGCGAGGCTGCGATATTCGCGAAGCCGTTGTTGTTCTCAATTTGTTCGTCCTTCACCATCGCACCTCGACGCGAACGCGTCGGAGTCGTGTGCACTGCGTTATCTCCTCCTCCTTGTCCTCTGACGGAGCTTCTCGTCGGCGTTCTTTGTTCGGCGGGTGGTATTGGTACTTGCTCCACCGTCGCTTGCGATAACGGTTCTTCTTTCTTCACGACGGGAAGAACAACTTGTCCGTAATTTTCTCGAGAAAGTACGCCGTCTTCCAAACTGAACTGTTTCCCCATAAACGCCAATTCCGAACCTTTCTCTTCACCAGTCGCTCTTCGTTTTGCTTTGGAAAATATCAAACCCATTTTACGATCTTCGTCTCTTCCTAACGCGTCGGCGACGGCGGCGTGTTCGTTCAACACTCGCAACGCTTCCTCGTACTCTGGGCCTAAACGCATGACATCGATGTCTTTGATGAGCTCGGAGCCTAGCTGCGGGTCGTCAAACTGGACGCGAATGTTCAGTTTAGAAACAGTTAAAACAGATCCGACGTACGCGCGTTTCGCTAACGGGTGTTTCGCCAACACTCTTTGACCGACGATGAACGGCTCTGGAATCGGGATCAACTCGGCGGTATCGTTCGGCGCGGCGAGCTTTTCAATCTCCTCTTTGCTGAGCATTTTCCCCTTCAAGTTTGCCTCTACTTTCGCTCTGGCAGCGTTTCGGTGGTATTCTAATCTAATTCGTTCGTCTCTCAAGAACGGTATGGATAAACGTCGGACTTTACCCAAAGACTTGCGGACGTCTCTCCATTTCTTTCTCGATTGTTTCGACCACGCGGTTTCGTTGATGTCGCAGTGCTTCGCGAACCGCTTGAAATCGTTCCTGGCGAACCAGTCTTCGTCTGTACCTGGCATGAACCATTCCGCTAAAGCCCACTTGCGCGTGCGTTCGTTTCCACTTCGCGCGGCCATTTCCGCCAACGGGTGGTCGCGAGGGATTCCAGGCGGCGGTAACGGCGGCGGCGGCGACAACGCAAACGTGTAGCCAGCTTGCTTGGCCAATTTCGCGCGACGGTCGAGAAGGAATAAACCTCCCTTCAACGACCTCGAGCGTCTCGTTTTGTACTTTGCCGCCACAGCTTGCTCGAGCTTTTGTTTCCCAAAAGCAACCATCGCTTTCTGGTGTTCTAAGCGTAAATCTTCCTCGGTTTTTTGGCCTTCAAGTTTCAACCTCTTCCGCGCCGGAGAGACGATATTTTTCCCGCCTTGTTGTGAACCGCCACCACTGTTCGCTTTCTTCGGTCGGTCGCCGTTACTGCTCGCTTTCTTAGGTGCCTTAGCGTTGAACTTTTTCAACGGCGTCGCGGCGTCGGCGAGAGTCATCAAACCGTCCAAAGCGCCGCCGACATCCGCGAACGGATCGTCCTCCCCGTGATTCATCTCTTGTTCGTTGCTATTGTTCGCGTTCGCGCCGCCGTCCACGTTTTCTTCTTCGCCGTTATATTTGTGCGACTCTTGCGTTTGCTTGACCGCCGGCGACGTGTCTTGATACTCTTCGTCGCTCTCGAATCCTCCGTTATCGATCAACTTTCGTTTATTCTCTGCTCCAAACGCGGGCAAAGTCATCGCGTTCCCGGTGCTCATGGACGGACTCGATCTTTTCCCGCTCGGTTTCGGCGATAAAGACACTAAATTCCTCGCCGCCAACTGCGCGTCCTTCTTGTCTTTCCCGGTCAATTTATGCGCGTCCAATGGCAACTTGTTCTCCCTCGGCGTTCTTTTCCCTTTCTTCGGCAATCGTTTTGGCGACGGTTTCGTGCTGTTCCCGCTCGTCGCTCCGGCAATAAACGCCGCCATGTTCTGTTCTTTCTGACTGCTCTTCCCATTCCCGTTCCCGTCCGAGGTATCGTCTCTGGACGTGCTCCACTCTCTCGCGCTTTTATTCCTCGCCGCTTTCTCCTTTGCCGCCTTCTCTAAGTTGTCAAAATAATCTCTCGTCAACGCGTGCAAAGCCGCTGCCGAAGCGACCCCGTCCGGCAACGACAAAAACGCCTGGTTTTTATCGTACATATTCACGCACTCCTTCACCGACCTCCCCGTCTTTGCCGCTATAGAATCAAAGTTCGGTATGTGCTCGCTGTACGTATTCTCAAACCCGTCTCTTTCTTCTTTCAAACCGTTAAAAAACGCCACGCACTCCTCCTCGTTCCATCTCGGACCGAGCGGCGACTGCGAGACGATGCCTAATACCGTCGTCTGCGCGTCCAACTCGTGCGAGTGATAATTATTGTTGTTGTTCTTCTTTCTTTTGTTCGTGCTGCTCGGAGGTGGGAGGGGTGGTTTCCCCATGGATCCTCCTTTCGATGTCAGATTGAGCGGCGGCGGTCTCGTCGATTTTTTAGCTCCTCCTCTGTCTCCTCTTTCAGTCGTTCCCGTCGTGTTGTTGCTTACCGATTTCTGTTTTGCATTGATGCGCGAGAAAAGTACACGCAAAAAAGGTGAGCGTGAGATGTGCGTCGAACGAAAACGAAAGCGCTTCTCTCAAAAGCTGCGCTTCCGACGAACGCGCGGAGAGAAAAGCGAGAGCGCGAGAGAGCGCGAGACGAAGCGAATTTTTTCTGAATCTTCTTCCCCGTCGAGCGAGAGCAAATGTTTCGAATTTTACGCGCGCAAAAAAAGAAACACCCCCCCGTAACGAACGCTACGAAATTAAACGTGCCTTGCTCCCGCCAGATTTCTGTCCTCCGGATGCGTCTTTATCCTTTTTTTCCGTCTCCTCGGGGATGAACCGTTTCGGGGTGAGCGTTTTCCGACTGCTTTTACGCTCCGTCATCGTATGCGTGCGTCTGCGCTTTTTGTAACGAACACTTGTCCCTCCTTTCAAAAATACACCCAAAAAAACAAGAAATACGAGAGAGTTTTGTGATCACTCGCGCGCACACATCTTCCGCGTCTCGATCGAAACGCGCCTGAAAATTCGTGCGCGCGTATGCGTGTGTGCGCATGTTCCTCGCGTGCATTTTCAGCTCTAAAATCATCGCAACCGAGGAGATGCGTCTGTTTTTCTTTGCGTTTTCTGAGGGGGGTAACGAGAGAAAAAAGGTCCGACTTTCCCTCAAAAACACCAACAGATACACACGTATTTATTCAGTATTCACGCACACAAAACACAGAGAGAGAGAACACCGCTGCTTTCGCCGCCTTTCGAGAGAATTTGAGAGAATTTTAGCATCACGCGCGTAACACTACCACTTCTCGAGCTGTGTGTTGCTTTCTAAATCTCTCGTTTAAGAAGCGGACAGATTGCGCGCTTCGTTCCCCGGGGGGAGGATTACAATCAAAATACCGTCGTCTTCGTCTTCCCCTCCGTACAGATCCACCGAGGATTTTGGAAGCTTGAGCGCTTCGTCTGTATCCGCGGAGGAGGAGGACAACAACAACGACGAGAACAACGAATCATTCGCGAAGAAGAAGAAGAAGAAGAGTTCTTCGTTTTTTGTTGTCACGTCAAAGATCGGATCGAGGAGCGGGATGATGCTTGGTGGTGACGAAAGGGAAGGGTCCTTGCCGCGATTCGAGCGGACGAGTTCAGGCGGCGGGTACGAGTTATATTCCTCAAATAACGACGACGACAATACGAATACGAATAACAACACGAACGGAGGAGGAAGGATGCCTTTTAGAGATGTTGGATCGAACGTGTTCGATCAAGACTACAGCGACGACGAGGACGTGGATAAGTTGAACGCCAACGCAGACGTGCAAGTAGATTTAGGCGACGTGAACGACGACGCGTTCGATTGGAAGACGTTTTGGAAGTTTGTCGGTCCGGGATTTTTGATGTGCATCGCGTACGTGGATCCTGGGAATTTCGAGAGCGATTTACAAGCGGGTTTGCAGTTTAATTATAAATTGTTGTGGGTGTTAGTGTGGGCGACGATTGCCGGGTTGCACATACAGTCGCTGTGCGTGCGATTGGCGCTGTCGACCGGGTGGCATTTAGCGAGGTGTTATCGCGAGGAGTACGATAAGAAAGTAGTCAGAGCGTTGTGGGTGGTATCCGAGTTAGGGATTATCGCGTCGGACGTTCCGGAAGTGATTGGAACCGCGTTGGCGTTGAAGTTGATTTTTGGGTTTCCTACGGTCGTCGGCGTGTTCTTGACGTCGCTGTCGACGTTTGTGTTTTTGGGTTTGCAACACTTTGGCGTGAGAAAGTTGGAAGCGTTCATGGGGTCGTTAGTAGCGATCATGTCCTTGTGTTATTTAGGCGAGTTAGTGTATTGCGACGACGTGCACGTCGGCGAGGTAATCGCCGGTGCGAGTATTCCAAGAATTCCGAGCACGACGGCGCTGTTTATCGCGGTGTCTTTGTTAGGCGCGGTGGTCATGCCGCACAATTTATTTTTACACTCGGCGTTGGTGTTAACTCGAGGGTACCAGTTAGGCGAGAAGAGTTTGAAAAAAGCGTTCAAGTATAACGTCGTCGAATCTGGGATGGCGTTAACGGTGACTTTATTTATTAACTTTGCGGTCGTTATCGTCGCCGCGACAGAGATGCAAAAAATTACCGACCCTGCGGAACGCGCGGAGATGATTGACAAACCGTTACAAAACGCGCCGAAGATGTTGAACAAACTGTTAGGTTCCGCGGCAAAAGGTTTGTTCGCCGTCGCGTTATTAGCCTCCGGTCAATCGAGCACAATCACGGGAACCTACGCCGGTCAATACGTCATGGACGGTTTCCTCAAATTGAGAGTCCATCCGGGTTTGCGCGCCTTTCTCACGCGCGCGTGCGCCATCGTGCCGTCCTTAACCGTCGTCCTCATCGCCGGCGACGAAGACGCGGAAACTTTAATCGTCGTCTCCTCGGCGATTTTGAGCATTCAACTTCCGTTCGCGTTAATCCCGCTGGTAAAATTCTGCTCCAGCTCTCGCATCGTAGGTGAAGCCTTCGTCCTCAAAGGCCGGGCGCTGAAAGCGACCAACGTCCTCTCCGGCGTCATCGTCTGCGCGAACGTCAGCTTACTCCTCATGACGTTGTTTACGTCGAGATACGTCAACGCCTCCTTCGGCGGCATCGTTCTGGGCATGACCGCCGTCCTCTTCATCGTCGGGTACTGCTATTGCATCTACTGGTTGCTCGATCAACCCGTCAGGCAAAACTTGAAATCGAGAATCGATCAACGCTTAGGATTGGAGTCATCCAATTTTTACAACGACAACGACAACAACAACAACATGAACAACAACATCGAGGAAGAGGAGGAGGACGACGACGAAGGCGATCAGGTAGCCATGCTGAGAACGCAGCCGTCCTCTTAAACGTGAGCATAACATTTAAGCGAGAAGAGAGAATACTACTTCAGAGAGGAGGAAATACGTATAGAAGAAGCGCCGCGCGACTACAGCCCAATCATCGAAGCGAGAGTTTGTAATAATAGAATCAAAACGCTGTTTAATGAGGAATCCAGCAGCAGAGAACAGCGAACGATGCGAGGAGAGAAGACATCGTAACGCGTTCGTCTTTCGTACGCTTTCGCTCGAATATTTAGCGAGAGCAGAGTAGTAGACCTTTTGAGGCGATCCTTTTCGTCGTCACAACTTTCACGCGCGAAAGTACCTCTCTCTCTCTCTCTCTCTCTCTCTCTCTGCTGCGAAAACCGAAACGTACGCGTAACGATACTCTGTTAATACTACTCGTAAAAATGCGCGTCGCGACGAGTGGTAGTACCACCACCATTGCATCCTCTCTTCGTCCTCCTCGGCGTCTGCACCGTCTGCGCTCGGCGTCGCGATCGAAATCATCGTCGTCGTCGTCCGTTTCTTTCGCGTCGAGAAGCGCGCGAAAGGTGTTTCCCGAGGAAGAAGAGGACGAGGACGAGGACGACCAACGACCGAGCACGAGTTTTTCACCGTCCTCGTCATCGTCTGAATCGTCGTCTTCTGATAATACGAATACGAATGCGAATGATTCTTCGCGGGGAGGAACCCGGCGACGGATGGTTTTGGGTGGAAGTTCCCTGGCGGCGTTCGCGATGATGACGACGATCGATAACGGCGCATCTTTCGCCACGGAGGAGGAAGAGGAAAAAGTACGAGTCGAAGAAGCAATTCCGAAACAAAAACGAAGAGATATCCCGCTCGAAAAAGTCGCTCGAGAAACGTTCGCGTTTACCTTTTTTTACCCCACGGAGACGCTCTCGGGGAAACCAATCCCGTGGTCGGAGTCTCGAACGCGCGAGACGTATTCGAGCTCCGAGCCGATGTCACCAGACGCGAGGCAAAGAATCGTGCACGAGTTGATTTCGTTCAAAGGGCCACTGACGACGGTGGTGACGGTCGGGGAGTTACCGCCGAAGTTGATGAATAAGCCGGAGAAGGAGTGGACGGCGAAGAACGTGGCGAATGCGATTTTGGCGGATAAAGCGACGGGGAGAGTCGCGAGCGGACAGAAGATTTCGTTAGCGGAGGTGGATAACGCGGTGAAGGAAGAGAAGGAAGACGGGACGACGTATTATTACTACGAGTATATTTCGCAAGGCTCGCCAAACTCGAAAGAAGGTGAAGCGACGACGTATCGTCACGCGAGAGGCGTGACCGCGGTCAGAGACGGGTTCGCGTATACGGTGAGTATGAGCACGCCCGAGCGATTTTGGGACGAAATGGACGAGGGGTTCAACCAATCTATTCGCGCGTTCTCCTTAGACGCGCCTGGGAAGAAGTACAGAAAACCCGGAGACGAAGGATTGGACATTCTCCACGTGTTTGATTAATAATAATACTCTCGCATGAAAAGAAAAAAAGGATGATGCACTTTTTGTAATAACGATGACATTTATTCTTCGAGGAAACAACTTCACAACGTATTATGGAAACTTTTCTTCTATGTTCTTTTTGTTTACTTGGTACCTTCGATCGCTCGCTTACCACCGTCCAAGCAGTTCTGCAACAACATGGCGATGGTCATTGGACCAACGCCTCCCGGAACCGGCGTGATGAAACTCGCTCTCTTTTTCGCCTCGTCGAAATCGACGTCCCCGACCAACGCGTATCCGCTCTTCTTCGACTTATCTTCAACCGAGTTCGTCCCAACATCGATAACCGCCGCACCTTTCTTAATCCAATCCCCTTTAATCATCTTCGCGCTCCCCGCAGCCGCGATTAAAATATCCGCCTGCCTACAAATCTCTTTCGGATTTTTCGTTCTCGAGTGCACCACCGTGACCGTGCAATCCTTCTTGTTCAACATCATGCTCGCCGGCATCCCGACGATGTTACTCCTCCCAACGACGACCGCATTCTTCCCTTTCAATTCCACCCCGCTTCGCTCTAATAACACGATGGACCCTTTCGGCGTGCACGGCATAAACAACGGCTCGTGTCCTTTCATCGCCAGCATCCCGATGTTCAGCGGATGAAATCCGTCCACGTCCTTCTCCAAGGAAATAACCCCTAAAACTTTCTCCTCATCGATGTGTTTCGGTAAAGGCAATTGCACTAAAATCCCGTGACAGTCTGGGTTTTCGTTGTACTTTTTCACGACATCGATCAACTCCTCCTCGCTAATCGTCTCCGGTAACTCCGAGTGAAACGAGTGAATCCCAACCTCATCGCACGCTTTCCGTTTCATTCGCACGTACGTCTGCGAGTCCTTCCTCTCGCCGACAATCACCACCGCCAAGCCGGGAACTTTCCCACCGTATTTTGTTTTCAACTCATCCACTTCGGCTTTGATTTCCAGGCGGATATCCGCGGCTATCTTTTTCCCGTCGATTATCGTCGCTTCGTCGTCGTTTCCATCCTTTAAAAATGGAATCTTGTTTTTCAATCCGCTCAGGACGTTCCCGAGTGCGCTCAGAGCCTTTTCGACCGGTATCCCACCCATGATGATATACTCTTTTCACCGTAATGAGGGCGCACCGCGTGTGGTATAAAAAGTGCTCGGGGTTTGTTTCTTCTTCCGCGTTTGTCTTCCGCGTGTAGTATTTCTGAGGAGTAAAAAACAGATATAATACGAGAGAAGAAAGCGAGTTTTGTGTGGTGGATGTTTTCTCGCAAGTGTAAAAAAGCTTTGTGACGTTTCGGCCCAAATTTGAGTGCGAAATACAGACTCAGTCTCTCACGAGGAGTAAGAAATAAGCACTCACAAAGCCAAATTTGAGTAAGGATTACAGACTTAGGAGTACGAATTAGAGACTTAAGCGCGAGTACGAGACTCTGACATAATAATGTTCTTTTCTCTCTGCTTTATCTTGTCGTCACTACTCAAAGCGCAGAAAGGGAACTTTCGTTGCACACGACACACGCACACACGTTTTAACACTCTTTGCGCGCGCACAGAGTAACACCTTATATATATAATTTTAAATAAGCATGTCGTCGGCGGTAGCGCTGGTACCGTTTACCTCCTCCTCTTTCTCTCCTCGCGGGGGGGAGAGTTTTGCGGCGTCCTCCTCGTCGTCGTTTACGTCGTCGTCCGCGAGGATTGTGATGATGTCATCGGGGAAGAAACACCGACGCAATGCGCGACGAAGAGGAAGACAACGACGCATCGTCGTCGAAGACGTCGTCGGCCTTTCTGCCGCGCGCGAGACGACGAACGAGAGAGGAGAAGAAGGAAACGGTTTCTCTTCGCCTTCGTCTTCGAGAAGAGGAAGAGAAGTCGTCGCGCGCGGGTTTTTAAGCGACTGGCTCTCCAAGAACACCACAACCGACGATAAGAAGAAGAACAAAGACGGAAACGGAAACGAGCGAGGAGGAGGAGGAGGAGGAAGTCAAAAAAGCGTTTCAGAGAAGAAGAAGAAAACGACGTCGTCGTCGCAACAACAACAACAACGACGAAATGGGAACGCGACGAACCCCCGGGGAAGGTCGAGCGCCTCTTCTTCTTCGTCAAACAACAAGATAAGGAAGAATAAACCTCCGCCGACGAAAGAGCGCTCGTTGCGAACGCACGTGGAAAGAGCGATGGAGAAAGCGAGGAAAGCGGAGTATCCAGCCTACGGGACGAACTCGGATAAAGCGATAACGAAGGCGCAGATGAAACCGGATTTTGGGTTGAGGAGAGATTTGCACGAGCTGTATTCGGTGAAGGATTTGGACGACGAGGATCCGATTGGAGCGGGGAGTTACGGAATCGTGAGGAAAGTTATCAAGAGAGGCACGGATGAAACGTTCGCGTTGAAGACGTTGAGGAAGGCACCGTGGGCGCAAGTTCCGAGCAGTTTAACCGCCGTGGAATATTATCACTCCAAGTTGAGGAACGAGTTAGAGTGCATGAGACAATTAGGCGCGAGTTTGAACGTGGTGTACTTATACGACGCGTTCGAGGACGACGACGCGGTGCATCTGTTGATGGATTTGTGCGAAGGCGGGGAGTTATTGGAGAGGATTTCGGACGACGAGTACAGAGAGGCGGACGCGGCGCGCTTGATTCGAGCGGTGTTAAGAACCGCGGCGCAATGTCACTCGCGAGGGATTGTCTTTCGCGATATTAAACCGGATAACTTTTTGTTTCAAAACAACGACGAGAACGCGCCGTTAAAAGCGACTGATTTTGGTTTAGCTGGAAAATTACCGAAGAACCGAGACGAACCGTTAGTGAGAAGGTGCGGGACACCGTCGTACATGGCGCCCGAGGTGATCAATCGAAAATACGGCGCCGAGGCAGACGTGTGGAGTTGCGGGGTAGTGGCGTATCAGCTGTTGACTGGACGGCTGCCGTTCCGAGATGTGGTTAATCAGAGACCAAACGCGAAGGAAGTTTTCCGAGCCATCTTGGAAGACCCGTTAGATCTCGCGGAAGCACCCTGGGAGGTCATCTCCGAAGAGGCGAAAGATTTCGTCGAACACTTGTTGGAACGCGACCCGAAGAAAAGACCAACCGCGCGAGCGGCGTTGTTACACCCGTGGTTGCAAACCAACGAAGCGCAGTGGAAGAGCAAACAGAGAAGGCAAGTTTCTGGTGGCGTCGCATTAGGTGGTCAAGTCGTCGCGAGATTGCAACGCTTCGCCACGCAAGGTTTGTTGAAAAGATCGGTCTTGCGTCTCTTGGCGGGTGAGATCGGGAAAGATTTGAACGAGTTGGAAAAAAATAGAAGAGAAAACAGCGCGGTTGCGAGCGATATCGCGACGAAGAAGAAAATTATGGTCGTCAACGGACCGATTAAACAATCGAAACTGACTGGAATCGACGAGAAAGAGTTTTTAGAGTTGAAACAACTCTTCGATCGATTGGACACGAGCGGCGATAACTTGGTCGAGTTGAGCGAACTCGAAGTCGGTTTGAACGAAATCGGCTACGACGTCACCGGGAACGAAAGCGAACAACTCTTGGCCAAGTTAGACACCTCCGGCGATGGTGTCGTCGAGCTGAACGAGTTCCTCGCCGCCTTGGTCGATTGGGAATCCGTCGAAAAATCCGAATCCTACCCGTCCTGGGTCAAACGCGCGTTCGACTTGCTCGACGAAGACGATTCCGGTCTCTTGGACGCCAACGAAGTCGCCAACTTTGTCGTCGGCGACGCCGACGATATCGACTTTTCCGACGAAAATAACGAATCCGTCCGCCGAAACGCGCTCATCCGAGCCTGCATCGCCGAAGCCGACGGCGACGGCGATGGTCAAATCGACGTCGAAGAGTTTGCGAGTTTACTCCAAATGGACCCGAGCGACGGCTTAGACCAGTACGATTGGAGGTTTTCCCAAGGCGGAAGTTACGACGATTCTTTCGACGAGAGCATGGACGAGGAGAAAATAGTTTCAGAGAATAATAATAATAACACCATCGTAGAAGTTTAATACTAACATATTTATATCAGATGATGCGTTATTCGCTTTTAAATATAAAAGAACCATCACCACATTTTTTGCGCTCACAGCACAAACTCATCATCAAAGAGGCAACCTCAATATCGGAAAAGAACAACAAAAAATAATTATCTGTTGATTACTTTTTGCGATCCGGATTCTTTGCGGCCTTCCCGCTTGGCGTCGTTCTTCGCTTTCTTCTCCTCCGCCTTTCCCGGATTCGCTTTCGCCTGAGAGCGCGAAGACGGTGGTCAGAGAGATGAGATCATCGTTCGGGAGGACAAAAGTAATCCAAAAGAGAGAAAAAGAGATCTTTTGGACGACGAAGAGAAGACGAGAAAAAAAAACATGTAAAATTTAAAGGGCAAAAAATTGATCGCACCTTGTTCGCTTGCTTCTGCTTTTTCTTCTCCGCGTCCGTGAGCTTATCTTTCTTACCCGGCGCTTTATCGACGGCCATTTTGTTTCGAGATGTTTTAGGTGTGTTTTCTCGTGTAGTGCGAGTACGCGCGAGTAATAATAATGAGGCATAAAAACACAATTTTCAAACCGCTCTATTTTTTTTTTTCAATTTTGTAAAATTTTCCGTTTCTAAGCGTGGCAAGACAAATCTCTCTGTTGTTGAAGAGCAGACTTTGAAACGCGTTCGCGCGACGCGTTCAATTCGCATTCCTCGAAAGAATCAATCACCGTCTCTTCTTACTCCCGCCTATCGTCTTCACCTTATTCTTATTCTTCTTCTTTTCACCAGCACTACCACCATTTTCGGTCGTCTTGGAATCTTTCTCGAACATGTTCACGATCGCTTCGGTTCTCCTTTGACTCTTCTCCCACGCCTCTTGCGCGACCGCTCTCGGCGGTTTCAACTCGAAGAACTTTTGAACGATCGCGCGAGCGATCATCGCGCTCAGAGAGTAGAATCCCGTGCATCCCATTTGCGTGAAATCGTCCCCGTCCACGCCTCGGTGGACGAGGTTTTTCACCATCCCCGGCGGATTGAACGGTAACGTCGAGACGACCACGCCTTTGAATTTCGCACTTAACGTTCTCAGGAACAAAATATTCGCCATCGCGGTCAGCGGTGCGAGTTTCATTTTCATCGCGTTCACTTTTCGCGTGTGCGTGGCTAAATCGAGGTCCAAACTTTTCTTCTTCTTTTCCAGTTGTTTTTTCTTCGAGTTCTTTTCCTCCGAAGAATACGACGCGTTCTCTTCGAGCAGTTTCCGTTCCCGTTGTACTTTCTCGATTTCCATAAGCGTCGTCTCCAATTTCACTCGATTGAGTTTGAACTCTTTTTTCCTACGAACGACGAGGTAGTTGATGCATTCGAGTAAAAGTTGGAGGAAAAATGCGGCGCAGAATATCGTCAGAGCGGGTTGGAGCGCGTACTCCTGCGAGGGAGGAGAAGAGGGTGTCATTGTTTCGATGACGATGCGTTTGATAAAAGTGGAGAAATTTTCAAACTTTTCCTCACTTTCCAACTCGATGACACGCAACACCTTTCCGTCGATAACATCTCTCCACCCACCGGCGAATACCATCACCAGCGACAACTTCGTCTCGATCGTCGGGTTCGGGAGTTTGTTGAGCAAAAATTCAGCGTTATATACGTCGCCAAACTTGCGGAACTTTTCAGTCGTTCGCGTCAGAGGATACCGACGCGTTTTCGCGCACACGTCTCCGATATTTTTCTCGAGAAATATAGCGAGGAAGGAGACGAGAGAGATCGCGTCTTTGTCGGTGGAGGAATGCGAGGACGCGTCGTTCATCGGGTGTAGATTTGAGATACCGATGGAGGAGTATCCCGCGCTGGCGATGAGAGAAGCGGAGTTTAATTTCACCGCAGTGGTGACCAGAGACGTGGAAACGAACGAGGTGGTTGGAGAGGAAGACGTGAAAAGCGTGTGCTGCGTGAGAGGGAGCGACGCGCTGTACACGAGTCAATATTGTAAAAAAGTACTTTTCGAAGGGAGGGAGGAGGATAGCTCAAAGTGCGAATGCGTGAAGTGCGCGTTGAAAGAGTTTGGCGAACCGATGATTTGGACGGACGAGCTCATATTCCCGACTCGAACGTATTGTCGACACTGCGTGTTAGCCGCTCGAGGCCTCGGGAAAGCCGTCGAAGATGACTTCTTAGACAACACGTTTTTAGCCGATAGAAAGACGCGTTTGAGAGAGCACTTAGAGAGAGACCCGAGTATTTTAGAGGAGCTCCCGCCGGAGTCCTTAGCGGTGAGATACGGAGGGTGATTTGATTTGATTTGATTCGTGCGTATTTTACCATCGAATATTGTAATAGCTGATTGTATGTGTATTTTGTACTAACTTCGTTTACTATATAATCTTATACTTTCAACGTTTTTATATTTGCTAGGAGATTTATATGATACTTTTACGCAACCAAATGCACGGCGCCGCCAACCGCCTTGATTTTCGTCTCGGCTAATTTCGAGACGTATCTGCACTTGATCACAATCGGCTGATTCGGCAACTGCCCTTTCCCTAAAAGCTTAAAGATTCCAAACTCCGTCAAGTCAATGCACGGTGCCTTGCTCGTGTCCTTCGCGCACGCCTCTCTCTTTTCCTCTCCAATCAACGTCCACACTTTATCCAAGTTAATCACCGGTCGAACGTAATGGTTCTTGAGTTTGTGGAAGTGGCGCATGCCGACTTTACCAAAATAACCCGGGTGATATTTATCCATGAGGATTCGGTGGTGGTGCTGACCACCCGCCATACCGCGACCGGACGGATGTTTGCGATGCTTGCCAATTCTACCGTGACCGGCGGAGACGTGTCCGCGCTTCTTGCGGTTTTTGTGTCTGATTATTTTGAAAAAAGAGGTGGGAGAGAAAGTTTTGTGTCAGCCTTTGTTTGTGTGGGAATGGGTCTTACAAAGAAAACGATGAAATCGATTCGCGCGGTCAAAGACACCCCCCCCCAATCGCACACAACCGCTCTCGCACTAAAGCAGATGATATCCGCGCGACAAAATTTCGTCCGCGTTTAAAGAAACCACCAAACGTGCTTTCCTACCCTCGCGAGTACCGCTTTAGCGCGCGAGAAAAGACCCACATTTTCTTCTCCCACAAACTCTCTCTCAAAGGCTCTTTTCAGTCGGCGAGCACAATTTCAGAGAAGATGAAATTCGCGAACGGATCCTCGTCCTCGCGCACCGACGCGACCGACGTATCAACCGCAACGAAACTCCCTCGAACGAGACATAAAAAGTACGAAAAGAAGAGTAATAAAATACGATATGCAATACTCACAAGTGCGTCGGCATATTTGATTCTTAAAAATGTGCGCTAACTCTGAGGAACGAGGAAAGTGTTCTCAAAGGGCTTCTCCTTAAAAAAACTCTCTCGTCTTTGTTTGACAGTCGCCAGAAAAAAAGTCACTCATGTCTCTTTTTGCTCGTCATCATCATCATCGTCGAAACTCTTTGCTCTCGGTGTTGTGCGCTCGGTGCTTTGAAACGACGACTTCTTCTTCGAGCGCGAGCAGCAGCAACACTAGACGCATTTCTTTTCTTTCCAACACGAACAGTGCGACGACTACGAAAGAGAGAGAGAGGACGACGAGAGAGAGAATTTTTGGGGGAAACGAGGAGGATGCTTTGGCGCCGAAGATTCCTTTCGCGGCGAAGATGAACTTTAACGCGTTCCAAGTTCGAAGGTACAAACGCGCGAACAGGAAAGTGTCCGTGGTTTTACAGGAGAGAACGAAACATTTAGGGAAGAAAAGCGAGGTGGTTTCCGTGAAACCAGGGAGGGCGAGGAACCATTTGATCCCGCAGAAATTGGCTAAATACGCGACCGAGGAGAACGTGGAGAAAGCGTTGAAAGAAAAAGAGGAGAGAGACGTATCGGAGGAGGAAGAGGAGGAGCATTTGGACGAAGACGAGGAGAAGAAGGTACGATTATTTTATAACATCTCGTTTTTTAGTCGCATCGAGAAGACACGTGCATGTGTATAGGCTGTGATGACTCTGAACCTGTTCGGACTAGAGTATCCGAGTTCGCAAACGTTCGCGTTTATAGTAACGCTGAAGACAAAACAGCGTTCCCTTGGCTGTCTGAGCTTAATCACACACGCGTGTCTTGTCTGACTATTTGATAGTATTCTGAGAGAGAAAAGGAGCGCGATGACGAAGATACCCGATTCGCTAAAAATGTTGACGTAGTCTTTATAATAGACGCTGTCGAACCGGCTGTGGAACTGAGCGCTCTTCGTATCGATTTTTCGCGGTCGAATAGTAACTTACGCGTTCACTTTTTCTCGCACGACTTACACAAACAGAAATTAAAATTAGCTATTAAAATGCTCACGAGAGGGAACCCGGTGACAATTAAGCGCGCGACGAAGCGGAAAACGGACGTGTTTAATATTCCAATCACGAAAGACGACGTCGTCAAAGAGGTGAGATTTTCTTTTTCTTTTTAAATCCGAGGAACCGCCGCGCGAGAAAAGAGGAATGAAGGAAACAAAACGCGAAATAAAAGCGAGTGATGAACGATTGTCACCTGAGCATAAGCGCCTCCGGATGAATGTCCGGACTATGCCATATAACGTGAGGAAGATTATAATTCTGACGCTTTTATGTTTATGTTTACATCGACCGCATCATTTTTCTCTTCGTGACGAAAACAAACGTTAAACTCTCGTTCTCTCTCTTCTTTGAAAACAGGTTGCCAAGCAAAAAAGCGTGGACCTGGACACTAAATCCATCATGTTAGACAAACCCATAGACTCGTTAGGCGAATTCGACGTCCCGTTATGGGTCGACGGTCGCGAGCTCGAGGAGAAGCTCAAACTCGTCGTCAAGAAGAAAGCGTACAAGTAGTGATGACGATAGTGGTACACGCGTGTTGTTATTAAAAAAAAGAAAGCTATTCGCTACGACATGTATTATTATTTCATTCGTTGAACAACCACGGCGATGTTCGCGTGGTGTAAAACGTAATTCGCGACCGAGCCTAGGAAAAACTCCTTAATCGCGCCCCGTTTATGACTCGCTAATACGATGGCTTCAAACTTGTAACGAGAATTCTCGTTCTCATCCACTCTTTTACTCTCTTCAATGATAGCTTCGGCCACGTGATGCTTATCCGTCTCCAGCAATTTCACGATTACTTCCACGCCGCACCCGCACTTTTCCAAGCGCGGTTTTATGTGCGTCTCGATCCATTCTTGCGCGTGAAGCACGGCTTCGGCTTCCGAGTGGTCGTGCGACAGACCGAAATAGCTCGACCCGTGCGGCACGATTTGTTTCTTCGCGACCGAAAGTACGGTCACGATATCTGAAGGTCTGAAAAAATTTTCGCACGCCCACGCGCACATCTCTTCCGAGCTTGAAGTGATGTCCACGGGTAAGAGCACGCGTCGTCGTCGAGAGTTGTTCGTGGACATTTCTCTCTCTCCTCTTCTTCTTTGTGATGTGTTTTGTTTTGCTGACTCGTTTTCCCAAAGGAGATTTTTGTATTTAGGGTATTAAACCCTACTCACCCGAAACACTCCTTTCCTTTCTCTCTCTCTCTCTTAAAGAAGAAAATCTTCAGAAAGCGCGCATTTGCACTTAGGCGAACACACATCTGCACAACCAAGATGGGCAAAAGAAAAGCGAAAAAGAAATCGAATTCCGTGAACAAAACGAATTCGTACTTGAGTCGTTATCAAGTGAAGTTCGCGCGGCGACGAGCGGGTACGTTTTTCGCGCGCATCATTTTGCCATTTTTTTTTCCTCCTCCTCCTCCAGAGGGCTTATTGGAATTTGAAGACGCGCGAAACGCTCGAGGAGTGAAATCTTTTCGCGTTCGAACGAGACCGAAAGTTGTTTCTTTGCGAACAGTGCGAGACTTTCGTCGAAATGCGCGCGTTTTATCTCGAGACGCGTGGTCGCTTGTACTTTTTTAGGCGCGCAAAAGAAACGCGATTCGCATTTTCCGGGAAACACGTTCCAAAAGCTGACCCTTTTTCCCTCTCATCGTTCTACCACACAACTTTCATCATCTTTCATCACAGGCAAAACGGATTACCAAGCTCGCCGCGCTTTAATCGCGCAAGACAAGAACAAGTATAACACGCCAAAGTACCGATTTGTGGTCCGATTCACGAACAAACGCGTGATTTGCCAGATTGTCTACGCCACCATCGCGGGCGACGTGACCGTCTGCCAAGCGGACTCCTTGGAGTTGGACAGATACGGGTTGAAAGCGGGGTATACGAACTATCCAGCGACGTACGCGACTGGTTTGTTGTGCGCTCGACGCATGCTCACCAAGTATAACTTAGCGGAGACGTACGAAGGTAAGACTGAGGATCTTGGGGAAGATTATCACGTTGAAGCGGAAGGGGACGCGAGACCGTTTAAGTGCTTTTTGGATACGGGTTTGGTGAGAACGTCCACCGGGGCGAGAGTGTTCGCGGCGATGAAGGGCGCCTCGGACGGCGGTTTGGACATCCCGCACAACGAAAAGCGTTTCGCGGGCTACGATTTGCAAGACAAATCCCACGATCCGGACACTTTGGAGAGATACATTAAGGGCGGCGTCGTCGCGGAATACGCGGAGGAGATGCAAGAGGAAGAACCGGAAAAGTTTGAGGCGCACTTTTCCAAGTACTTAGCTGCGGACCAAGACCCGACGGAATTGGAAGAGTTATACGAGGAAATCCACGACGCGATTCGCGAAGACCCGAGTTTTACGAAGAAGCCGAGATCTAAGCCGGCTGACGCCGGTAAGAAGTTCAAGTTGCCGAAGTTGACGTACGAACAAAAGAAGGCGAACCTCAAGGCGAAGATTGAAGCTTTGCGCGCGGAGGCTTAAAAAACAACACATAATCAATAGAGAGAGAGAGAGAGAGAGTCGGGAGAGACAGAGAGAGTCGAGTAATATTAACGTAATAACTACTATAAAAGAGATAACAAAAAATGTGTCACGCCTTTTCTTCTTCTTCTTCTCTTTGTTTGACTTTCCTCACATTTTCCCCGAGACTGGCCTCTTTCTTTTCTCGATGGAAACGACCAACACGCGATGAGCGCTTCTCTGAAAACCACACCGCATCCTCCGTCTCCGTCTCCTTCTTCTCTCCAAGAGCACCACACGATCCCACCTCTGATAATATCCGACTGTTCGCACGTGAAAGACACGCTCTCTTGTTTACTCCACACGATACTCTTTCAACGGTCGCTCGGTCCGATTTCAGTCCGCGACTGCACGTGCGACTTTTGCGACGTGACGTATTGCCAGGCGAAATCAGCGTCAAAATCAAAAGGAGGAGACGATAACGACTTCGTCGTTGGGAAATACGTGGATGATAAGATTCAGAGAGTGATTGAACACTGCATGCAGATGGCGGTTTCAACGAATCATCGAGTCAAAGAGGTGACAGTTTTGTTGCACTTTTACGAGAAGACCATGACGACGACGACAAAGAAAACGAGCAAAAACAACAGCGCGAGTAACAGTCACAACAGCAGTCCTCGCGGCGGCGCGGGGACGTCGTCGTCGTCGTGGAAAAATGGCATTTCCGGCGGCGGCGCGACGATTCAGACGAGCTCGTTGACGAATCGAATGCGCAACGAGGACAACGCGCAGGCGAAGAAGTTTGGACGAAAGTGGGAGACGTGGCAGATTTCTTTGGAGATGTGGGACGAGGACTCGTTGCTGGTCAATTCGAGAGGAGAGTCGATGGAGAAGCAACGCGAGCGCGCCGCGAATGACTTGGCGGAGACGTTGAGTGGGACGATGACGCATATTTTAGCTCTGTGCGAGGAGAAGAAAGAGCACGTGCCGGCGGTGACGACGGAGAGGATGCCGAGTTTTCCGTTTGAAATCGAACTGGTCGAGATTGACGGGTTGAATAGTCGGGGCGGGAGCGGGAGTCAAGGCGGGGTGTTTTCGAGCAGTTTTGGGATGCTGAAGAAGTTGTTGAAAGACTCCACCCCGACGCAGTTGATTTAGATTTTTTAGATGTTAGAGACGTACGTCGTCTCGATGGATGCGCGCGTGTGTATATAAAATAATGTAAAAGAGAACTATTCTTGATAAGTTTAACTCGCATCATCACTTTGCCATGCGATCTCTCTCTCTCTCCTTCTTCACTTGCCTTCTCACCAATAACTCGTTCCTCAATCGCGCGGCTTCGTTTTCGTCGAACTCGCCCATCATCACCCGTCGCATTCTGCTGTGCAAAAGCTTCTCCTCTTCCATCTCTCTTTCCTCTTCTTCCGTAATTTTACGCACTGGAAACCACCCGGGCAATTCGAACGCATCGAAAGCTTTACCGAGCTCTTCGCTCAACATCGCGCTTCCCATCCCGGCGACGACGCCGCCTAACAAAAACCCGCTCGGCGCGCCGCTCACACCTCGATACAACCCCCAAATCGCACTTCCAGTCACTCCTCCTGCTATCATATCGTTCATCACACCATCTCTCTGTCTCAACAACTTCGCCGTCTCTTTACTCCCTAAAAAAGTCCCTCCGACGACGACAAAATTCGTCGCCATGTTCAGCGCGTAGTGCGGCGCGACCGAAACCGGGCGTCCGCGAACCAACGCAAACGCGAGACCAGATGCGACCCCAGCGCACCCGCAATAAAACGTGCCCTCGACCACGCGCTCGAGCCACCCAGGATTGCGTAAAATCATCGGGTTGCTCGGTAACGAGAGCGGTTTGATGATATCGTTATTCGTATTCTTAGTAGTAGTAGTATAAGCGGCTCCACCATCATCATCCTCTTTCTTCTTCTTCTTCTCTTTCCGCCAGAACGATCCACCCCCCATCTGCGTCCAAAAAGTGAGGAGTCTCGTGTTATTATTACTACTCCTTCTACTGTATTCTCTCGATTATCTTCTCGTTCTCGGCATAAACTTCTGTCCTTTCTGACTCAATCTTTTCCTCCTCTTTTGCAACTCTTTCTCCAATTTCCCCGCACCTGCGGCTTTCAAACGCTCGTACTTTTCGAGTATTTCCAGCTTCTTCTTGAGCGATTTTTTCAGGTGATAATTCCTCGGCAAGAGCTTTTTCTCTTTCACTTCCACGTCTGTATCTCCTCCTTTCGATGACTTACTCTCGTTCTTCTTAGTCGCCGAGGGCATCTCTCGTCGCTCTCTACAAGGGCAGTTTTTGTGGGGGAAAATTATTCCATTTCTCCTCATTTTTTCTCTCTTAAACCTCTCTCTTTTGATGCACGCCTCCTCCTCCTTTGCGGCGTTTTCCACGTGTTCCAATCATCACTCGTCGTCGCGTACTTCAGTGTCTTCGAGGAGCGCGAGGAGCAAAAAAACGTCCGTCATAGAGGCGTGGAATCGTGATGATGATGCGCGCAGAGTAACAACAAATGGAACATTAAGATACGACCGAAAAGAAGAACAACAACTGAATGCGTCGGCTTTCTTCACCCCTTTTCGAGCGCAAACGAGGGCGAAAACGACGTTTACGGCTTCGAGGAGGAGACGACAAAGTGGACGAGTTTTTTGCGTCGTCGCAGGAGGAGGAGGAAAAGGAGGAGATTTGAACCAGCCGTTACACGCGATGACGATGCGAAGGAAACGCATCCGCGCGAAAGAAGCGTCGATTTTAAAACTGCCGGCGGCGTCGACGAAGAGGAAAGTGGCTATTTTCGTCGAGCCGTCGCCGTTTACGCACGTCAGCGGGATGAAGAATCGGTTTTTACGTTTGATTGAAAACTTAGCCGAATTGGGCGACGAGGTTGTGGTTATCACGCCGTGCGTGGATCCTCCGGAGGAGTATTGCGGGTGTAAAGTTATCGGCGTGAAAGGCATCGTGTTGCCGTTTTACGGCACGGATACGCTGTTGTTGTCCACGGGTTTGAGCGGGAGAGTGTATCGGGATTTTAAGGAGAAGAAACCGGATTTGATACACTGTTCGACGCCGGGGACGATGATTTGGGCGGCGATTTTGTATTCGAAGATGTTTGGGGTGCCGTTGGTGCAGAGTTATCACACGCACATTCCTCATTATATTCCGCGGTATACGCCGGAGGCGTTTGGGATTGCGAGGTTTTTACAGAGGCGGATGTGGGATTTAATTCGCATTTGGAGCGGATTCGCGCAGACAACTATGGTGACCAGTTCAATCATGGAGGAAGAGTTGAGACAGATGGGGTGTTCGAGGTTGCAAGTGTGGCAAAAAGGCGTGGATACGGTGACGTTTAATCCGCAATTTAAAAACGAAGAGTTTTCCAGGCGCGTGTTGACCGAAGGGAGGAGTGGACCAATCATCGGGTGCGTCGGAAGACTCGGCGCGGAGAAGAACTTGTACGCTTTGAAAGAGATTTTGACGTATTTACCGGAAGATACGAACGTGGCGATCATTGGCGATGGACCGGAGAGGAAAGCGTTGGAGAAACACTTCGAAGGAACGAGGACGACGTTTACCGGGATGTTGACTGGAGAAGATTTAGCGATGGCGTACGCCGGTTTAGACGTGTTTGTGATGCCATCGGAATCGGAAACGTTAGGATTTGTGGTCATGGAAGCTATGGCGAGTGGCGTGCCGGTGGTGGCGGTTGCCGCGGGTGGATTGTTGGACATCATGACCAATTGCGCCGGGAACGCCGGGGAGTTGTATCCGTCCGGGGATTACGCCAAAGCCGGCGAGTTGACGAGAAGTTTACTGACGGATAAGCAAAAGTTGGCGAGATACTCGCAAGCGTCTTTGGAGTACGTCTCGCAGTGGTCGTGGATGTCCTCGAATAAAAAGTTACGCAATCGACAATATTTCAAAGCCGTTCGCAGACATTGGAAAGCAAACTTTGGTAAGGAAAGAGCGAAAAAGATTAAAGTGCGACAGTGGATGGCAAACGCGTTGCAGTTTGTAACGAGTGGATGGTTTCTGGTGAACTTGGCCTTCATCGTTGCCGCGTTTGGGATTGTTCTCGCAGGGAGGAACTTGGAGTTATCCGCGAACGTGGCGAAGAAAGTCGCCGCAAATAGCGCCACAGCGAACGGGGTCATCAAAACCGTCATCGCGGCGATTGAAACTGCAATTATGAAATATGGCGTTCCCGTAGCCATGTCTGCGAACGTTGTCGCGATTGCGTTAGCAGGCATCGTGCCGTTTATGACAATGATTCCGTTGTTCATCGCGAGTGGCTTGTTTTTTGGCGTCATCCCGGGCGGCGTTTTGAATGTCGTCGGAGCAACGGTAGCGGCAGTATTCGCGGCGAACGCTTCGCGTGCGGTCGTGAAAGCGGCGGCGACGACGAAGCAACCAGCCGAGCTGGTGCTCGTAAAATCCAACGCGCCCGTCCGACGATTCTTGAAAGCTCAAATGTCCGCCGTAAAAAACGGCATCGTCAATGAAAACATCATTTCGCAATGTTCCTCCATTTGCGCTTTGCGATTATTCCCACACTCGCCATTTACGGTCGTTTCGTACGTTCTCGGCGCTATTCGAGACCTTCGGCTTCGCGCCATCTTTCTCGGCACCGCGGTTGGTACCATTCCGTGGGCCTTATTCTACTCCTTGGTCGGCAACAGCGGTAAAAGCTTGCTCCAACTCTCCTCCTCTTCCGCGAAGAAAGCCGCCATCGTCGCGTCGAGCAAAACGCCAGCAGACTTGGCCGCTTTCACGAGTGAACGAATCGTCGACGCGTTATCGCGCGCGGACAAACTCGTTCCCAAAGTCTTAACGGGCTTGGAAATGGTGATTGTCGGTATCGCGCTTGTCTTGACCCTTATAACCGCGGTCAGAGTCGCGTTGGACGTAAGAGCCGAACAGCAGAAAAACAACCACCAAATGGAATCCTCATCCGGATAGGAAGGGTTTTAATACTCATAAAGATACCAAAACGAACGTGTAATACACATCCTCCACGTAACATCTGATACGCCTTTTTTCCTCAAGTCTTTTAAGTGGATAAATCTCTCCACAAAAATATATGCTTGGCGCATCAACAGTCCTCTCTCAAACGACCGCCGGGGTCGTCCACAAACGCGACAGCAATGCATTCGTAGTACCATCATTCACAAAATCATCTCGGTTGTCTCGGCAAACGTCCATTCTTGCGTCGTCGTCGTCGTCTTCCTCTCACGGGGAAAACAACGACGAGAACGAGAAACTTCGCGTTCCATCGAACCTTTTCCCCGGGTTCCCATCCCCGGAAAAGAAAGCCGCCTCATCTTTGGTCACGCTAATGACGATGGCGGCGTGTCGCGTTGTTTTAGATCAGTGGTGCGGGTCCAGGCATCGATCGCCAATGTACAACAAACTCATCGATTACATGCAAAAAGGTGCCCCACATACCAAAGGACAGCCCAGACCGATACTAGACGGCAACGCATGGCTGCACGAGCTCATGCGACACCCGGAGCTCGATTTCCGCCTCGCCGCGGTACGAATTCTCGAAACGAGGAAACTGTTAGTCGATACGGAGTTTAACTGGGACGCGATGAACGCGAACGCGAGGGAAGGAATAGTCGCGGAGAGCGTCGCTTTGAACAAGTTATATTTGAGTCAACTGGCGGAGTGTACCGAGAGCGAGGAGTTTTGCGACGCGGAGGATGTACTCAAAGACGACAAAAGAAACGACGACGATTCGGAGGGAGGGTGATTTTGACCAGACTACCCCTGCTCGACTTGTGCGTAGGGAAGATGATACGCTTTTAGTATGTAGTACTCATCAATACTGTCGTTTTACACGTAAAACGTAAAGCGCGCACAGAGGACACTCGACCGTTATCTCAGGCCTCACAATTTCTCCTTCCCCTTCCACAAGAATAAACCACCGCGTGCGAACGCTAAAAATGCCACCTCTACCTCCTCGCCAAAACGAAAATGACGAGCACAGCGGCGTGAACAACACCTCAATCGATTTAACGTTGACGGAATCTGAGCTCCAAATCATCCACGCCTTTCGCAGTCTCACGAATCCCGTCATCGAATGTTCGCACATGCTCTCGCCGTTCGCGGCGTACATCTCCCACCAGATGGCGATGACCACGTCGCAAATCACACGAACGACGTGGTTTATCGCGCGGTACTGGTGGTTGAGACATTCGAGGCGAAGGTACGGACCCGTGGTTGCCTCGCTGGCGATTGGCGGGGTGGTTATGCAACACAAACGGAGGAAAGTTGGAGGAGCAGTTGGGGAAGTTGGTGGGGCAGTTCCCCTGATGTGCTCGACGACGGGATTGGAAATCGGGAAAGGATTGAAACTGTTTTTACACTTAGCGAGAAAACTAACGACCCCAGATCCGCTTCCAGAATTCACCGGGTCGATGATACTCTTCGTCGCCGCGTTTGCGCCGCACAAAGCGTTGGTTCGACGGTTTTTGAAACTCGCGGCGAAGGTGTGCAAGATACCGAGGATACGGAAGACGTTGCAGAAAAACGGGAAGAAGTTGGCGAAACTTTTGGCGCAGAATAAAGCAAAGAACGAGGTGTTTAGCTATCGCCAGGCGCTGAACGAGGCGTGGAAAGAGTTGGAGAGTTCGCTGGCGCCGGACGTGTTGCAGAGCATGCGGGTGGCGGAGAGGAGGGCGGCGGCGATTGCGCACGGCGCGTTTGAGGAGGACGACGCGGACGCGTTGTTTTTTAGCGAAGAGAAAGAAGATAGCGATGATGATGATGACGATGAGGTCACGCGTAACAATAATAATAACAGCAGTAGCAGTAGTAATAGTAGCGCGAATAATGAGTGGAGGAGAAGGAATAATAAGTTTGGGCCGAAACTCCCCGAACGAAAGAAGAAGGAGAAACAGGAGCAGCCGCAGCAGCGGCACAAGAGGAAACCGTCGACGTTACAACGCGTCGGATCGTTGGTAAACGTGGTCACGGGTGGTGGGAAAGGTAAAGGTGACTGTGGCGATGAGGATATAGGAGTAGAGGGAGAGGATGAAAACGATGGGAGTAGAGCTCTGGTCACTTTTGATGCGCTGCAAACGCATAAGAGTCCTCGCGCCTCGAGAAGCAGATGGTTCGATACGCCCTCGGATGCAGAAGAGGAAGATATAGACGAAGAAATCGACGATATTATCCGGAATCGAATCGCTAGAAATAATAATAATAATAATAATAATAATAACAGCAAAAGTAAACGCGCAGTTGCGAACAACAAGAACAAAAAAGATAAGAGTGGCTCGAACGGCTTAAAAAGGAACGGCGTTTTGTCCATCGTTCAAAGATCGGTGTTACACTTGGTAGAGGATGTGAGGTGTTTTCCGCAAGACGCGGTCGATTACGTCTTCCTCGGCGACGCTGGATTACCCCTCGCGAAACTTCCGAGAGAGTCAGAGGTCGAACGGTTCATCCGCGCGATTGAAACCGAAGCGAAGGATTGTTTCACGCACGTCCAGTTGGCGTGTTTTTTGATGCAACGACAAAACAAAATCGACATTGCGGCCGAAGCCGTCGAACGGTCCGCGAAATGGAGAAGCGGATACAAATTTCTCGACGACCGCGCGTTGAAAAAGTTTCAAAATGTCATCTTTCGTCATCGAAGATTACCGAGAGGGGGCGCGCAAGTCATTTTCCGTTTGCGCGCGGCGCACGATATGATTTTGAAGAAATCGAGCATGGATTCCTCTCTGAATTTAGAGATTGTTGTCTGTGCTATCGTCTCAGTCGTCGAACGCGAGTGGCAGAAACTTCGCGCGTCTGGGAACGGACGTTTGCGTGGAGGTATCGTTTGTGTCGTTGATTGTGCTGGGTTGGATATAACCGCGCTTCCGATTTCGCTCGTCGCCGCGACGTTGCGACTTTTAGACGCTAACTATCCAGAGTTAGCGGCGGAAGTACACGTCACTTCAGTCTGGTGGGCTGCGAAAAGAGCTCTGAAAGCGTTACTCGATGGCGTCTCGACTTCGTCAAGAGCTCGCGTGCACATTTACAAATCTGGAAACAGCGGAACGGAGAAGTTACTGGACCATTTCGCGAGACATCAATTGCCTTCCTGCATCGCCGGAGGCACGTGTAAATGCCGAAGATGTAAATCGCTTCCCACCGCGCAAATGTTTCGCACGAGAGAAGGGACGTGGCGAGACATTCCTTGGGGAGAAATGAATGCGAGTCAACGCAGACAGTACGTCCGACATCATTTCGTGTACCTGGTTGGTTTGTGTGCGTTTTACCCGATGCACTTTGCACGGATGACTGCGCACCCTTTCTTGGTTTCCGCGGTAAAACTCGATTCGCGAATGTCGCGGCGAACACGAATAATGGTGTGGCGAACAGTTATGAGTGCCATCGTGTTGCTCGTCACGTTTTGATATGGCAATGGATGGAATCGAACCCGACACAAGTTGAGATCATTCGCGACGACATCAGCAGCAAAGTCATCAACTTGCGGGAGAAAGGTAAGGCGAGAATCGACGATCTTCAAAGGAAAGCCGTATTGGCGCGCGATAGGTTCAAGAACAGTAAATTGTAGATTTAAGTGTTACAATGTGTAGTTTAATTTTCAAATAAATTGTGTAGTATCGTGTAAAGCGTGTTTCTCTTCTTCTTCTTTCAGTCGTGTCGTATCGTTCAATCTTTCTTTCTTAATAGTTTCCACCATAACCGCCTCCGCCTCCGCCACCACCGTAGCCGCCACCACCGTAGCCGCCACCACCGTAGCCGCCACCACCGTAGCCACCTCCGCCGCCGTAGCCGCCTCCGGCTCCGCCACCACCGCCTTGGTTCGGACATTTGTTTGCGAAATGACCCGGCTCGCCGCACTTATAGCAGTTTCCTGAAGCGCCGCCGCCGCCACCACCACCACCACCGCCATATCCACTACCACCACCATAACCGCCGCCGCCGCCGGTGGTTTGTTGGTTGGGACACTTAGACGCCCAGTGTCCTGGCTCACCGCATTTGTAGCAGTTCCCGGAAGCGCCTCCTCCGCCTCCTCCTCCACCGCCGCCATCACCGCCGTAGCTTTGTTGATTGTATCCACCAGCGCCACCACCCATGTTACCACCCATGGCAACGCCCCCTTGGCCTGACTTCCATTCGTTCGTTGCGACGGACGGAGCGCCACCGCCACCACCTGCCGGGCGATCGACTTTTTCTTCCAAGATTGACTCGCCGTTGTGAAGTTTTTTCAACTTTTCAATCAAGACTTTCGACTCGTCGGCAAAGTTTCCGTCGCAGATTGGTTCAACCGACTGAATCGTGTACTTCACGCGCGTCATGTCGTTGTACGTGTCTTCGTTAACCTTCAACTTGAACTTGTACTCTCTCCACCTGATGTCGTCCCTTTTTTTCTCAAACGCGTGAAAGTCGGTGTCCAAGAGATGTTTGAAATCCGGCGCCGGCATGCCAAATAACTTTTCACCAACCTCGCCAAAGACACTCGCCATTACCGCCCCGGAATAATCCGCCAATTTTACGGTACACAGGTATCTCCAATCCACCGACGGTATTACGGTATCGTAGTGTCGTTCGCATTCCCACATGCCGTTCATTTCGTTCTGGCGCATCTTCTTTTGACACTTGCGTCCGTCGTGATCCATAGGGCAGGCGGGATACATCGGCCCATTGTCACTGTTGTGAATGTACGTGATCGAACCCCTGCAAACGACCCAGAATGCATTGCTGCACCCACCGTTCGCGGCTTCGTTTTCGATTTGTCGAATGGTGGCAAATCTGTCGCCTCTTCCGCCGACGGCGCCAGCTCCGCCCATGCCGCCGGAAAGGACTTGTACGTCCTCCGTCTTTCCGCCAGCGTCGTACCACGATCGCAATTGTCCCGCTTTCGGATGATCTGGATTCACATCCATGACAGTGTTGTTTCTGATGGACAAGTTCTTCCCGTTAAACTCGCCGACGCACGCGCGCTTGCACGCCAAGATTGGGTGCTGGTTCTCGAAGAGCATCGTCTCGAGCTTTTGACCGAGACCGTCGGCGTGTTCGCCCCACAACGTCAACTCCACTTCCGCGCTGGAATCGTCGCGAAGCTTGATCGAACGCTTCGCTTTCTCGCCACCCGTTCGAAGCATTTGCATCGAAATCGGACTTACTTCGTGAACGACACCCATGACATCGATGGAGGTATCCTTCATCAACGTCTCGATTTCTTTGATGTTGCGGAAGTTGTATTGCACCTTTGGGATTTTCATCGCACCCTGGGCGTTCTCCGGCAACGGTTGGACGACTGTGTTGTGATCCAACTTCATCTCGTACGCACCGATCGCATATCTCGGGTTTCGAGACGCCGTTAACGTTGCCTTTGAAATCTCGTACACCCCGTATTGTTGCATCTTCTCCGCCAAGTTCAACGCGCAGTCGCCAAAGCACACGACTTTCATTTCGCTGCCTTCCGCATCGACCACGTCAAAGCCGAGAACTTTCCCTTCGCCTTTGGCGTTGTGCCACGTGCGCACTTCAATCGGCGTCGTCACGCGAACGCACACGGACCAGCCTTGTTGGTACGGGTTCAAAGCTTGTAAAGGCGTATAATTCGTCGCGCCGCCGTACTGGGTGCCTACTTTCCCGGTTGGACCACCGCCTCCGGCGCGATTACCACCGTAACTGCTCCCGTAGCCCATATCGTTTTGTTTCGCGCCCATAGAATCGTACCCGTTGCCGCCTGCGCCGTTTTGGTTTCCGCCACCATGACCACCGGCGCCTCCGCCGTAGGGATTTTGTTGTTGTTGTTGCCCGTACGCGCCGTGTCCGTACCCGCCCCCGCCGGTACTCTGATACCCGACGTTACTCTGCCCAAACGGCTGCGCCGCGAACGGCTGCGGCGGATTCCCACCACCAATCGTCTGCTTCTTCGCGTAATTCTGCGGGTTCCCCATGATCGATTGCTCTTGAACGAGAACTTCCAACTGCGTGATAATCGGCATCACCTTGTCCCCGACCATGTTGTACATGACGTCCAAGACGCGCACGACGGTGTACTTTCGCAGTTGCTCTGTTTTTCACAAACGTATTCAAAGAAAAGAGAGAAAGTGTGAGTCTCCGACAAAAGGCGCATTTGAAGTGGTCCTTGCGTAAAAGGATAAAGATAAGAGAGAGGAAGAGGAAAACCAAACGCTTCTCTATCGTCGAGACGAAAAGAGGATTTCGCTCGAGGAGGCACCCCCCCTGTGTTGTTTGAAAAACATACCTGAAACGATCAACGGATTCAACTTTGGCGAGCACATCGCTTGAGAATACGAGGCGCCATCGCTGTAATAGTAATAGTAATAATAATAATAATAATAAGAGTCGCACAAAAAAGAAGGTCAGCGAATGATGATGTCGCGTGTTCTCTCGCGCGCATCTCTTTAAAGCAGAAGAAGAAGACGAAGAAGAATCGTCTCTCAAGCCGCTCGAGAAGAACGAAGCGACGGAGTGAAAGAAAAGAAATTCAAAAAGTGCCCAGATTTGAGATGCGATGATTTCCAAACAAAAAACATACCTGATCATGACCCTGTATCTCGTGTTCTCCGCCGATTCCGGTTCGCCGGTCGTGTTCTTAATCTTGCGGATGTCTGCATGTGAGAGAGAAAGAGTGATGATGTGTGAGTAAACGGAAAAGAAGAGCGGAGAAACATCAAAAATTGAATCTCGCGCGATTCTTTTGTATTCAAAAATTCGATCTCTCTCGCGCAAAGAATGAATCGATTCTTTCGAAGAAGAAGAATAGAAAGCAAGAGTATCGTTTAATAATAAAAAAAACGTAAACAAAACAATTACCTGCTATTTGTAGCACCGGTTGAAACGCCGAAGGATCCGGTCGCTCTTCCAGCATTCGCGCGAGAGCGTTTGTCGTTAATGAGGGTGATGCTGCCACCATGATGATTCTTCTTCTTCGTCGTCTGTTTCTTTCAACTCTGACGTTTTTTTGTTTTTCGAGTGAAAATTTTTTCTTTCCTTCTCGCACATTTTTAAAACCCTAAATAGGTATTCAATGGCGTTTTTGGTTCAGATGGAGGAACACCTCGCACACAAAAACAGCGCACGACGAAAAGATATATATAATAAATGTTGAGCGGCGTTTCGGCGCGTTCTTCTTCTTCTTTAAAGTCTCTCCCTTTTAAAACGATTTCGAGAAGGAGTTCTTCGTTTTTAGCGTCGTCGTCGTCGAAGAATTCGTCGTCGTTCTCTTTGTGTTCTTCTTCTTCTTCTTGTTGGAATAACAACTGGGACGAACAAAGAAGGACGACATTTACGTCATCGATATCTAAAGAAGTCGAGAGGATTAGGAGTCGCGCAAAAGCGAGCGACATCAGCAGCAGCTCTGGCACGACGAGTCGCACTGAAGAGAAGACACCCCCACCCGCTCAAACGAAAAAAGATTTATTCCGATTTAACTACGAACACGACATACGCGAAACGGAGACGATGTTACCTTTCAACGCGGATAAATACGGAGGCGTGGTGGTGAACAGCGACGAGTACGATTACAAAACGGACGAGGAATTCACGCTCGCGTTAGACGAGAGCTTAGAATCGTGGAAAGAATCAAACATACGCGGGTGTTGGGTGAAAGTGCCAATCGCAAACGCGAGTTACGTGCCGATTGTCGTCTCGAGAGGGTTTCATTTTCATCACGCGGAGAAGGAGTACGTGATGTTGACGAAGTGGTTGCCGGAGAACGAGGAGAACAAGTTACCGGCGGCGGCAACGCATCACGTCGGGATTGGCGCTTTTGTGACTCGAATTAATCCAACAGATGAGAATAAGCGAGACGTGTTGATGGTGCAAGAATTGAGAGGTCCGGCGGCTGGGAGAGATTTGTGGAAGTTACCCACGGGTCTCTTGGACGTCGGCGAAGACGTTCCGGAAGCGGCGGTGAGAGAAGTGATGGAAGAAACCGGCGTGAAGGCTGAGTTTGTGAGCATATTGAGCGCGAGACACTCGCACGGCACGCACTTTGGGCGAAGCGACATGTTCTTCGTCGTCGCGTTGAGAGCGTTGAGCGACGAGTTGATTCGATGCCCGAAAGAAATCGAGAAAGTCGAGTGGAAAGATTTAGAGTTTTTCGCGAACAATCCGAAAGTCCAAGAAGGCACCGCCATGTGGGCGCTCAACAAAAAGTGCTACGAGTTCGCGCAAGGGAAAATGACCGGAATGCAGAGCGATTTCTACCCAGCCGGAATGAATCGGCCGAAACCGGTCCGAGTGTATTTCGGCGAGGAGAAGAGCGGCGGCAGTAAACTCTGATGATGATATGTCGCTTTATTTATACTTACAAGCGCGCTTTATTTTTTATATCTTTAAAACGTAGATGTCATTCGCCGTGTTGTTATTATAGTAGATACAAAGATATAGTAGCAGAGAGGTGTTCGTACGTTCGTGCGTTTCTTTTTGGTTCCGCGTGCCTTCACTTTTGACTCCTCCGCGTAACCGAGCGAAACGTGTACGTTTAGTACGTTTTGTACCTCTTTTTCTTGTCGGACCAAAACCTCATTAATTTTGTTAAAGTAATGCACGCGTTTATGACAACAACAACAATAACAACAACACCTATTTTACGCCGGCGAGAACACCACGCGTGTTGCTCTTCGTCATCCTCGCGAAGAGTTCATTTCGGCGCTCTCGCGTCGTCGTCGTCGTCTTTAAGTAACAACAACAACAATTACAATTTGGTTAACGGGGAAATCAAAACACAACGAAGCGAATGTTTCTCGTGCAAAGCGCGGATATCCTCGTCCTCGAACATTACTTTGCGATTACTCCCTTCTTCGTCGCGTAGTAAAAGTGCGAGAAGAGACGTTTCAGTCGCCGCCAGATGGCGGTTTTGGCGGAAAACAACCAAAGAAGAAGAAGATTCCCCGTGGTGGCTGATGGATGAAAAAGCGATGAAACGGTTCACGGACGAAGGGAAAGAGGACGTGTTTCGCTTACGCACGACAAACTTACCCGGGATGTCGGAGGATAAGATGACGCCAGAAGGCGCGGCGGCTGGAGCGTTATTGTTAGGTTTAGCCGTGTGGGCGTTTGTGATCATATTGAAGTTGTTGGCGTTAGTTTGGGGGATCTTATACGCCGGGGTGAAGTATTCGGCGATTGCGGCGGTGCTCGTGTTGCTCGGGATCGCGGCGCTGTGATTTTTAAAGATTTGTTTTATCACGTGTAGATGTATAGTAGTGATTTGTAGTAGAGGTATGTAGAAAAAACGTGCACGTATTGTCTCTATCAACCATTACTTTGTAGAATCTTGGAAGGCGCGACGGCGTGGAATGGCGCGAAGGGGATAGGCAAGCCGATGCCGGATGGGTCGTTTTCTGGAACGTACGCGTTTATGCGTCGGTGGCCGTGTGTTTGTTGATGTTGTTGTTTTCGCGGTGTTATTGGTGTTATCGTTATCTGATCTGGGCTCTTTTTCTCTTGCTCTTTTCTTTCCTTCGTCTCTCTCAACTCTTCTCGAAGCGTTTCAACCTCGCGTTCGTTCGCCACGCGACACGCTTTGCTAAAGCCCAACTCCGCAGTCGTGGCTATTGTTTTGCGCGTCATCTCTCGTATGCCTCGGTTTGTCGCGTGCATGGCTCGAGCAACTTTCGTTCGTGCAAACAGCGTATCCGCGTCCGCTTTTTGAAAGCGATGGATCTCGGCGTCCAACGCTTGGAGGATTTCAAAGAGAAGTTTCCTTCGACGTTCGACGCGCGCCAGCCGCGTTTCCGTTTCGGCTGTTTTGGCGACCGCTTCGTTCACTTCCGCAGCAAGCGAAGGAACGAGCCGAGCGCTCGTGGTACTTTCACCTTTCTCGTCGTTGTTTATCAGATTGTCCTTTTTGTTGTTGTTGTTGTTATTGTTGTTGTTGTTCTTCTTCTTTTCGCCGTGGTCGTCATAATACAGGTCGTCCTCTCGAGTTTCGTGAAGCGACGTCAAGAAGGAAGAAAATATGTTTGGCGACAATTTCTTCACGCGTTTCTCTCTGTTTGGATCCTCTAAAAGCCTCGACACTTGACGATAGTTTCGTTTTTCGCTTCTCAAAGCTCTTCGTAACGCAACGAGAGTGTTCTTCAATCTGGGCACCCTTTCGCTCTTCGTCGCTCGAGCCGCTCGTTTCGTTCGTTTCACGTCCGCGACTTTGTTTGAAAGCCGTTGTGTCTCGATTTCACGATCACGAATGAGCGCGTCGATTTCGATGGATTTGTTTTCGGTCGCGTCGCTGAGATTCAAGGCGTTTTCGAGTTCGTCCTCGACGTCGATGAGTTCGTTCGCGGCGCTTTCTTTCAAAAGTACGATTCGGTCCTTGTCTTCGCGTTCCGATGAAGCCAATTTTTTCGAACGTTCGAGCGCGTGTAAGTGTCTTTGCATCGCAGTTTTAGCTAAATTTATTCTTCGAGTGGCGGTTTCAAGTTCGCGGATGGACGCGTTGACTTCGCGTGTTTTCTCGTCCAACGCTGGCTTTTCGCGTTGGCGTATCTTCGCTTTCGCTTCTTCGCATTTTCTTTCCACATCGTTCAACGTTTTCAAAGACTCGTTTTCGCGCGTTTCCGAATCTACAGAGAATGACTTTTCTTTAGTGGTTTCACTCTGTGCTACATGTATCTTGTGTCGGATGTTCTCTCGCGTCTCGTGTAGCGCACTCACAAATTTTTCCATGGCGCTTAAACGCACGAGCGCTTTCGATCGCGCCGCGGCGAGCTCCGAGACCGTCGTATTTTTAACTCTCACTTCACTTTCGATAAACTGCAACGAGTCTCGGACTTTTTCGACGTCTCTCTTGGCATACGAAGCGTTTTTGTTCATTTTCAATTCAATTTTTCTCAGTTGCTCGACCGTTCTCGAGCTCTCTACGATTTCCTCCTCCAACTCGCGAATCTCTTCTCGTTTGTGCGCGTCCACGGATTCGCTCTCCTCGCTTTTTGCCATCCACGTTTTGCTTTGCTCTCTCGCCTCGTCCGTCTTTGTTTTCTGCTCTTCGCGTTCTTTATTCAATCGTTTCAGTACTTCCTCTCTTTCTTTCTTTTCTTCTTCGACCGTTCGTATTTTAGCTATTAAAACGTCTCGAATCGTTTCCGCGAGCGCGTCGGTTTCTCGATAGGTTTGTTTCAGTTTTCGTAACACTTTCAATTTCGATCCATCTTCGCGTTGACACGCGCGCAAAACAGACTTCTCGATATCTTTAGCTTCCTCAAAGAGCAATTGCACGTCGCCCTCGTTCCTTTGCGTGGCCAACCGAAGATTCTTCTTCTCCTCTTCTTTTCGAGACGATTCGAAATCGAACCGGTGTTTCGCCTCGGACAGTCGCGAAGACGCGGCGTCGTACTCCGACTCAATCGCGTTTAGTTTGCGCGTTTGAGACAGCTCCACATCTTTCAAATCTTTCACAGCTGTGGAGAACTGTTTCAATTCAGCACTGTCTAACGTCTCCAATCGCGCCTTTTCTCCTCGCAAAATCTCTGTCGTCTCGTCCAATTTTTTCCTCGCGTGCGCCGGCGCCAGCATCGATTCGGCGCAAACTTTCTTACACTCGGGCAACACCACCGATTCCGTCTCGTTCGTTTCTTCTTCCCGCTGTTCCGCGTTTCCTGTTTCTCTCTTTAGCTCGCATCTTAAATCTTTAATCCGTCGCATCGCCGCCTCGGATTCATCTCGAATTTGCGAAATCTCCTCCTCCAAACTCGACTTCACGGGAATCAACGCTTCCAGTCGCTGCTTCTCCGCGTCCTCGAACGCTTTCAATTTGATTCGTTTTTCGCGCTCCAGTTCGCTCACTCTCGACTCCACTTTCTCTTTCATCGCGCGTGCTCTTCTCGCGTGCTTTTTTGCGCTCTCGATCGCCTGTTCGCAACATTTCGTTCTTCTTAGTATTCCGTCCTCGTTTTCCTCCTCCTCTTGGTCTTCTTCTTCCCCTAAAACTTTCATCGCTTCGTTCCTACTCTCCATCGCTTTCGCGCGTTTCTTCAACCGTCTCTTCGTTCTTTTTGACCGTGCGGTTGCTTTTCGCAACGCGCGTAACGCTTCGCGCAGTATCGTCGTCGTCGTGCTCGTCTTGTCCTCCTCCTCCTCGGCATTCTTCTTCTTCCTCTTCGTCTTCTCTTTGTCCTCTCCGAGAGAAAAAGCCATCGCTTCCAGGTGTTCGAAATTTTTTTCCTTTGAAGTCTCGTCGTCTTCATCGTCGCTCTCCAAATCGTCGTCGGAGGAGGAAGAGAAGGATTCGAAGGATTCGTCGTCGTCGTACTCGTCCTCCTCGTCGTACTCGTACTCGTCAAAGCGCGTCGCGAACATTTCTTTTTTTGGTCGTATTTTTTCCCGGAACGAGTCTTTGGTGAAAAATATTATAAAAATAGAAACAAGAAGAGGGGTGGGCTGCGAGGAAATTTATTAAGAGCAAACGAAGGGTACATCTCTCTTTCTTTCTCTCTCTCTCTCTCTCTCTGTGTATGTGTGTGTGTGTTTATCTCTTATCAATCTAGTACATCTCTCTTTCTCTCTCTCTCTGTGTGTGTCTTTGTCTGTGTGTGTGTGTTTATCTCTTATCAATCTATTTACCTTCTCAGTCGCTTTTGTGCTACTGGATTATACACCCTCGTAGAGTTGGAAGCTCTCCTCGTCATAGACGCCCGAGAAACCAAGCGTATTGTTCATCCGTTGGTTCTGGGCACCCTTTTTCTTGCAAGTAGTATAAGCACTCGTGGTGCTCTTTGTAACGAGTGAAAGCGATGAATCGCCAGTCGTTAAGAGGCACTTTCGCCTCTTCGATTAAGTATTTGAGGCAATCGAGTTTGCCGTACATTGTAGCGGTTGCCACACAGTCGAGCTTTAATGCATCAGATATCTTTCGTTCTTCAACGAAATATTTAAAGATGTTTACGCGACCATTTAGTGCTATAATTTGTACCACTTCTTCTTCCGTCTCTCGCGAAGGTTTCACTTTGTCGAAAAGAAACCGAAGACAGTCGAGGTGTCCTTCATTAACAGCTCGAGTACACGCCTCTTTTTCATCATACGGACCATCATTGTCAAAGCAATACTTCAGCATCTCGAGATTACCTTTATGTGCTGCCGTATTAATCGTCCACTCATCCCACTCGCACTGTTTCACTTCTCTCGCCCACTTGAGAAACTCGAGTTTGTTCGTTGCAGCAACTTCCCTGCAAAACCAGGCTTGATCCATCACTCTTCCTAAATCATCTTTCTCTCCCCAGGGCATGTGATCCCACAGCCATTCCAACGTCGAAATCGACGAACATTCGTAAGCAGCCCAGTGTAATTCCGATACGTCTACCCCGGCGTACTCAAGCACACCCCGACTCTCTCTATTCACCAATGCAAAGAACCACCGATCCGTCCCGTTCAATTTCGAAATCACATGCGAGACAAACACATCCTTTTGACGCAACACCAATCCCGTCCACAACTTGGTCGGTCCAAGCTTTATCCTCTCCATTTCTGCAACAGCCTCCTTCACGGCCTCCATCACGGCCGCTTCTTTCTCCTTTTTCTTCTTCCTCTTCTGCGCGCCGGAGAGTTGTTTCTTCTTCTTCTTCTTCTTACCGTCGTCCATATTTCCTTTTTTTTTCTCGCGCGAAAAAAAATGTGCGGTCGCGAGAAAAAAGAAGAAAAGAAGAAAAGAAAGAATTTAATTTTCGACAAAAAACAACTTCTCCTCCGACTCTCCCCTTTGGGTCGTCTCGCTTCTCGACGTTCCTCCAAACGCACACCGCGCAATACTCGAGTTTTGGTCCGCTTGCTTCGAATCGGGTCACTCGTTTAGTAGAGGTCTCTCTTCCTCCTCTCAAAGTACGCATAATAAAATTGGAGAAAGAATGCCAAAGGCAAAACCCAACAACAACAACAAAAAGTCATCACAACAACCTGACCCCATTGGGGATGATCTCGGTGCGTTGGAAGACATCTCCCCGCAAATCGCTTTACAAAAATGGTCCTCCGACGTCGTGAATCGTCTCGGGGTGTCGTCCACCTCGCTATTTCACCCAGACGCGAGCGGCGATTTTGATGTGCAGTTGGAGAAATTAATTACCAAGAACCGAGAGAACAACAACAACAACAACAACAACAACAACAACGATGCTTTGAAAAGGAGCAAGTCGAACACGTCGAGCAGTCAATCGAAATCGCCGGGGTTATCCTCCGGAGATCCGATTAAATCGGGAGATTTAGCGCACCTTGGGTTTCCTTTTGACGGCCAAATTGGGAAGGATGAGCTGAAGGAGAGTTTGCGAGAGGCGTTTCGGGAGATGTCGGACGTGAAGGTGAAACCGATGAACAATGATAACGCGAAGAAGAAGAAGACGAAAACTAAGATGATATCAACAGCGACGACGGCGAGGAAAAGTGGGGGCGAAGTGGCGAGCCTCGACGACGCGTGGGCGAAGATTAACAGCGGGAAGAAGAGAGGGAACGACAACGACGCCAACGGTAGAGGGAAGGATGAAACGACGTTGGAAGACGTGATGATGGACGTGGTGATGGCAAATAACGCGAAGAAGATCGGTAATGGTAATGTAAAAAGAACGGCTACGGCGTCTTTGATTATGGCGCAAAAATCTTTGTTCTCGGCTGGCGCGCAGGACCTCGCGAATACGTTAGGGGTGGCGCACACGCAGAACGCGTCGTCCATGGAGCAAATGGTCAACGAGGCAAACTTGACTTCGTACGATACGGAAATGGCGAAGATGTTGAGTACGTTTGGAAGTGGCAGTGGTAGTGGTGGCAACGCTTTCGATCAGCACGCGAAGAGGACGAGTTATAATCAAGCGCTCGAGAAGGAGATGGACAAGAAAAAAGAGAATAAGAAACCGCTTCCTACTCCATCGAAGAGAAAGCAAAAGGACGACGGAGACGATGATGCCGCCAAAAAACAGAAACGCAACAAAGATTCAGAAGAAGCGAATATGAAGAAACGTAAAGTGTCGAAAACCAACGTTCCGCGCGTGGAAATCGACAACACCCAAATCGTCGAGTTGACCAAAGAGAACAAAAATTTAATCGTCACGCCGGGCGGCATCAAAGACGCTCTTCCCCCGCGGAAAAAAGGCCGTCGTCCGAATAACCCAACCGTCGTAGAAACCGAAGAAGAGACGAAACTACGAGCGGAGGAGCGCGTGTATAAAAACAGACAATCTGCGGCTCGGTCAAGAGCGAGAAAATTAAAAACCATAGGCGAGTTGCAAGAGGAAATTAGTCGATTGACGTGCGAAAACGACGCGATGCGAGACTTGTGTAAAGACAGTGGCGTCACCGAGGCAACGATAACAACAAAACTGAAAGAATCGGAAGCGACGAGACAAAAAGAGAAGAAAGAGCAAGAGGAGCTCGGCGCAAACGTCAAAAAGTAACGAGTAGTTGGTTCGTCTCCTAATAATAATAAATAGAAGAACTTGAATAAATATTGTAGTAAAAAGCATTGCACGTTAATAATATTAATAAAAGAACAGGGACTTAACTGAACACCTTCCCGTTCAAGAAGTCTTTCAAATCGTCCAACTCCTCCGCGCACGCCGAATGCGCCATGCCTCCGTAACTCTTAAACTGAACATCCATCCCTAAAGATTTCAACTTCTCGCTCGAGCTCGTTCCGTAATCAAACCGTAAAACTGCATCCGCCGTGCCGTGCGCCTGAAATACTTTCACCCCGGACTTCTCTTTCGAGTACGAATCCGCCATCGGTAGATACGTGCTCAAACCGACGTACCCGCCGATATCGTGCGCGCTCGTCATCGCGTGCGTCAACGCTATCGCTCCGCCTTGCGAGAACCCGCCGACGACGATGTTCTTCGCCAAAACGCCTTTCTTAATCTCCTCTTCCACTAAAGAATCCACGTATCGACTCGCTTTCTCAATCATCCCTTTATCGTCGATCAAACTTTCCCTCTCTAACGCGTTCATATCGAACCACCCGGGCATGGACATTCCGCCGTTTAACGTAATCGGAATAACCGGTGCGTTGGGGAATATCCAACGGCAATTTTTAATCTCCCCTAACGCGCTTTGGTTCGGTATATCCGACCACCCGCGTCCGGTATCCCCTAACCCGTGTAAAAAAATGATCGATTTATCGCAGTTTCCGGTTGTTGTTTCCACCACGAACGGAGGTGGGGAGTTGTATTCGGTAAACGATTGCGATGACGAAGAACTCGCCATGGAAACGAATCGGTAACAACACCCAAACGCAATCGACGCCGTGGTAGCTAACACGCCAACCTTAGTACTCCCGTTGTTTGTGTGACGTTTAAGACGGCGACGAGTGCTGCTCTCTGATGCTCTGGTCGTTGATGTAGCGGAAGAAGAGAAGAGCGCGCGTGCGGCTCTTTGCATGTTTACCTTTGGAGAAAAAGTCGAAAATCTCCACAACTTTGGAGTAAAACTCACGGACATCGGACGAGACTTATTACGAGCGAGAGCGCCTCTGAGTTTCGGATATTTTGTCGTCCTCTCGGTGGTGCATGTCCCACGAGCGCGCCTCTTCGTCCTCGTCTTCTTTCGCGGGCCTCGTTTCGTCTGAATCGTCGTCTGAATCGTCGTCGTCCGTATCTGAGCAGCGGACGAATTCCATCCACAAAGCGCTCCTTCTCCCTCCGAAACAGACATCGATGGAAACGTCGTCATCACCAAAACCACCACCAAAACCACCAGTGCATATGACTTCTTCGTTTGTGGACACTGTTACTGCGGATGACGACGATATCGAGGAGGATATCGACGAAAGAAAAACGAGTAGAAAACAGAGGTATTTCTCGGTGTTTTTGTTTACCACAACCTCGGCGTTCTTATACGCGGACCAAAACTTACTCTCCCCGAACTTATCCCAAGCGGCGGAGGAGTTCAACTTTTCGGACCGCGAAAAAGACGTGAAACTGGCCGGGTGGTTACAACTGGCATTTTTCGTGGTCGGGTCGCCGGCGAGTTTAATCATCGGGTGGATGTGCGATAAGACGGAGAGCCGCGTGCGGTTGCTGTTTCTCACGACGTTGATCGGCGAAGGGCCGTGTTTAGCCACGTATTGGGTGACGAAGTATTGGCAGTTGTTCATGCTGAGAGCGATGACAGGGATCGCGGTGGGAGGGTGTTTACCTCTTTTGTTTTCCTTGTGCGGGGATTTGTTCAGTCACAAGACGAGGGCGAAGGTGGCGTCGTTTTTGACCATCGCGACGGGGGCCGGAATCGCGTTCGGGCAAATCATGTCCGGCGCGGTCGGGCCGAAGTACGGGTGGAAGGTGCCGTTTGTCGTGAGCGCGGCGCCGGCGGTGTTTTTCGCGTTTTTGACGTGGATGTTAGTCGATGAGCCGGTGAGAGGTGGAATGGATGTCAAGGTGAACGGGAATCATTTTGGACATCAAAATCGGGCGGCTTCGAGAGGAGTAGGAGAAGAAAGCGAGGAAGGAGGAGTAGCGATAGGAGGAGAGGAGAAAAAGAAGAAGAAGAAGCAGAAGAAGAGTAGCCGCAAGGATAGTAGTAAAAGTAGTAGTAAAAGAGACGAAAACGAGGACGACATCATATCGCAGCTCTCCGTCTCGGATATTGAAATCTATTCGGGTAAAATGGACGTGCAAAAACTCAAAAGACAACTGCGAGTGAAAACGAACGTGTTGGTGTTCATCCAAGGCGTATTCGGGACAATTCCGTGGGGCGTTTTGAACGCGTACTTTGTGGACTATTTACACGCCAACCGGGGATTAACAGTTGGTCAAGGTACCGCGGCGGTGACTTTATTTGGTTTGGGTGGTGCTATTGGCGTCATCGGCGGTGGCGTTTGGGGGCAACGTTTGTACAACAGAAACAAAAGTTCCGTGGCGGTACTCATGGGATTGAGCACTATGCTCGGTGCTTTACCTTCGTATTATTTCGTCAATTCGACGTATTTCGGTCCATCCGAGTCTCTGTTATACTTTTCATGTTTTGTGACTGGGATTTTGTGTTCCTTGACGCCACCGAACGTGAGAGCGGTGTTGATGAACATCAACCCGCCAGAAACTCGAGGCTCGGTGTTTGCGTGTTACTCCCAAGTGGACGACATCGGAAAAGGTTTAGGCCCAGTATTCATAGCCGGTTTGATTGTCGTTTTCAACGGACGACAAATCGCGTTTAACGTAGCTTTTAGCATGTGGTTTATTTGCGGATTATTTTTGTTGATGATGAAAGGAACGATTGAGAAGGACGCCGAGACGGCTTCGAGGCAAATGGAAGCGGAAATAGTACGAAGTCCGGCGAGAGAGAGAACTCAGAACGAAGAAGATAATAACGTTTAAGAGATTGAAATAAATAATGCGTATCGTAGTCGTTCGTTCGTCGTAAACAAGAGTAATGATAGTGATAGTGATAGCAATAATAAAACATAACATAAACCTTTCTGTCTCCGCTGAACTCGTAATTGTCTCGCGTTTCGCTTGTTCAGCGCTGGCGTTTTCTTTTCTCGACGAGACGAACGAAAGGGTGCTCAAAACGAAGCTTTCAAAAACGACGGCATAAAAAAATTAAACACGACCGCAGCTGCGCCTGCGCCCATGGCTACATCCATCGCGCTCACGTTCTTCATGAAACTCACGTTGTGCATCATCTTCACATCCCACATGGACGAGGACAGTCTCGCCGATTGCGTGTTCGTGTTCTTCTTCTCTTCCTCTACCGCGTCTTCTTTCAAAGTGTCCTTCTTCGCCAAATTCACCGGCGGCGGCGTAAACAAGTACGATTCTAACGCGTCTTCTCCTTCTTCTTCTGCTACATCTACTGCTTCGTTGTCATTCGCGAGAACAACAGATTCAACGTTTCCTAAAACTCTCTCCTCTACCTCGCCTGGCGTCCCGCACTCGCTTTCGCTCAACTCGTACGACACGACTATCGGCGACGCGGCGAAACCGGAGTCGACGACATTCATCACTTCTTCATCATCATCATCTTTATCATCGTCGGTGGTTTTTGTCGGCGTTTCCGGTTGCTCTTTCTCTTCTTCTTTATTCTCGTTGAACCCTCCGACCGGAAGGAGGACCGGAAGGATCAGGTGGTCCGCCCACTCGTCCAAGGCGGATTTCGAGGATTTCGACGAGGCAGGCGACACAGAATCACTCGCCGAGGACGGCGGAGGTGCCTTGGACCCGCCTTCTCGTCGTTGTTCAAACGCCTCGTCGTCCTCGAATATCTCCACCGCTTTCAAAGAAACGCCTCCTGTGTTGCTTCTTTTCGCCGAGGAGACATCTGCGGTCCGGAACGGTTTCAAAGTCTTCCCCCGTTTGTTGGACTTTCCCGGGGAAGCATTCGTCACGTCGCCTAAAACAGTTTTAGTATTCTTAGAATTCGTATCATTATTCATAAACTTCTTCTTCGAGGAAGCAGACGAGAGTTTCTTTTTCAGCTTCTTCAACGCGCCCATTCTTCTTTATATTACGTGTGTGTGCTTAGAGCGCGCGCGTAAGAGTAAAAATCTCTTCTGTTGAAAATGGAGAAAAGTTCCCCTTTGCCTTAAATTTGTATGCTAAACCCTAAATGTTTTTTTCTGGCTTTTTTCTCTCTCTAATCCATCCACCACTTTTGTCTTCATTTTGCGCGCTTGACAGACACGGAAAGAGAGAGTTTAAAGCACACACATTCATCATCATGTTCGGAAACTCTTCCTCTTTAAAAGACGAAGAAGCGAATACTAATTCGAGCGACAAGCAAACAACAACCGCGGCGCAACTCGCGGCGATGCAACAAAGAAAAGATAATCAATACCACGCTCGAATGGCCGTGTACGATTGGCTCGATCGTCTCGTTCTCGATAAGAAACGGTTTCTGACGACGTTCCTGGCGTATTCGTTTTGCGTGTGCGTGCTCGGCGTGTACATTGGCGACTGGAACTCGGCGACGATGCCGGGGAGAGAACAAGGGCAGTGGTGCGCGATGCAAGCGAAGGAATGTAAGAGGCAAGCGGACGTGTGTTTGGTGTCGGGCGGGGCGAGAGCGGGCGCGAGCCAGCCGATGGTTGGATTGGATAAGGAGAGGGCGTTTATGGACGGCGGGGATATCGGTGGGACAGATTTTGATGGGGCGGGTGTGCCGCAGCACATTCAGCAAATGCACTCGGAATGGACGCAATCGAGAGATAATCGCGCGGCGACGGTGGCGAGATTGAAGGAGTTGCGGGTGAATTTGTTGTGTCACGAACTTAGAGTGCAACAGCAAAGGAAGAAAGGAGCTTTGGATTACGATAGAATTAACTCGTTCATGGGTAAGGCTGGGAAGGCGAGAGAGGAGTACGAGAAATTAGAAGCGGTAGTGAAAGTTGTGTATCCAGAGGTTATACCGGAGGTTGAAGAGCTCGATCAAATGAAAAATCCCGATTGCAAACACGTTCACGGAGGACGAGTGTGAAGATGATGCTTTATTGGAGGAGGAGGAGGTGATCTGTTATTAAAATACAAATACATTATGTGTATATATATACATGCATACTAATATACTACTCGATACGTTCGTAACAATTCTTCTACTATGAATACTTAAATCAGTGTTCGTCGTGATGATGATGTTGATGATGATGATGTCCCTCTTCCTCGTGACCTCCGCAACACCCGAACACGGCGTGCACTTGATACACGACGAGCACGCCCAATAGAACACTCATCATGTCTCTCGCGTACGGCCTTTTGTTACCTTTATCTCGGTGCTTCCCCTCCTCCTCCTCCTCCTCCTCCTCTTCCACCGATACGGTCACCATTTGCGATATCGACACGAACACGAACCCGGCTGCGCAAAACGCCTCCAATCCAACCTCCCACTTCTCGCTCATCTTCCCGACGTGCCAAGCAAACACCGTCCCTACAATCGAGAGCGTCGCGGATAAAAAGTTAAACCCTAACGCGTGTCCATGCGAAAACCCACAGTTTATTAACACGCCGTAATCGCCAATCTCTTGCGGGAGCTCGTGCGTCGCCAACGCCGTCGCGGTCGCCAGGCCGGCTTTTCGTCCTCCTTTTTTAAAAGACATCGCTAACGCGACGCCGTCCGTAAAATTGTGCAACCCATCCGCGAATAAGTTCAACCATCCTCCAGACGCGATGTTCTGCCATCGAGTGTGACCAGGATGATTCTTGCCGCTGCCATCCTCCTCCTCCTTTTGACCTCCTCGAGTTCTCCTTTTCCTCCTCCTCTTCGCGACTCCATCGTCATCTTCAGAAGCAAGACTCTTCGCACGTACTCTCGCACGAATGAAGCAATCGAGCGCATAGAACGTCAACACGCCGCTCAAAAAACACCCGCCGGCAAACTCTCCTCCTCCTCCGTCGAGTTTCCCAAAACTGTTCGGAATTCCGTGCGTGCACGCGTCGGCGAGTAACGCTCCGCTTCCAAACAAGGCCATCGCGCGCGCGTTTGATTTCTTCCAACTTGTTGATGAAGAAGATACAGAAGCGAGAGAGGAGAGGCGGGTTAAAATCGGCGCGATCGCGCACGCGACCAAGGAGACCAAGGAGACCAGAAACGATGCCAAGAGAGGTTCTGCAATCGATTGTTCAGCCGTTCTCATCGTCATCGCTCGTTCGTATTTTGTGTGTATCTTTTTCTCATCGTCACAAAAAATGACGCAAAACTTTGGTGTTTTTCTCATCATCATCGTCGTCCTTTTCCTCCGAACGGTACGCGTCGCTTTGTCGTCACCATCGTCTCAAAAACTAAAGAGAGAGTCAGACGGCGCAAAACTTCTGGTCGTGATCGGTTCTGGCGGGCACACCGCGGAGATGGTGCATATTTTGCGGTCGTTTTTGTCAGACGAGAAGAAGACAAAGAAGAGAGATTATTTTTCCAATGTGTTTCCCAAACGAGAGTATATCTTCGCGGTTTCGGATACGACGAGCGTGGCGAAAATCGAGCGATTCGAGCGGGAAGAAGTGCAAGGAGGAACGAATGGCGAGTACAGGAATCATTTCGTCCCGAGAGCGAGAGAGGTTGGACAGAGCTATTTCACGAGCGTTTTTACAACGTTGTTGGCGTTTTGGCACTCTTGGAGAGTGTACTGGAAGACGAAACCAGACGCGATATTAACGAACGGACCCGGGACGTGCGTCCCGGTAATCTTGGCGTGTTTTCTCGGGAAAGTGTTCGGGTATAACAGCGCGTGTAAAGTGATGTACGTGGAAAGCGTGGCGAGGACGAGACGGATGAGCTTGAGTGGGAGATTGTGTTACGGGTTAAGGTTGGCGGATGTGGTGTTCGTCATGTGGCCGGAGTTGAAAGAGAAGTATCCACGGAGTCGGTATTGCGGGAGGATTTATTAGGATGTATTAGGATGTTAGATTTGCGTGTAGACGTGTAGTAATTATTGGTATTTGGTAGATAGTTTTCAGTTCCGTTGTGTGTGTGTGTGTGTTGCGTGCGCTACTCCTCGTGTTTCCTTTCTCTCTCTCTAATTTTCTTCTTCTTCTTCAACCTCGCCGTCGTCCATCGCGTATCCTTTCGAATAGCACTGTCTCAACATTTCCTTCTCTCCACTTTTTTCCAGTTGAAACCCAATCGCGGCCATCGTCGTCCTCTCCGAAAACCCGAAAAACTGCGGCCCGCTAATCCTTGTCCCTAACCGTTTACTGATGAGCAAATCGTACCACGGCGCCGTCGGCGTTTCTCCGACGAACGTCTTCCCGGGAGCTTCCTTATCCGTCACTCGAAACATCGGCCTATCCTCGCCGTCTACGATTTCCATCACATACACTCGTCCTTGAAATACTTTCTCCGCTTTATACCCGATTAAATACGGGTGGTGATACAAACATCCCGACCGCGACCAAAACTCGCTCGCGAACCGTCGCCGCCCTCCGCTTACTACTTCGCCAACCTCTACGACCGTGACCGGTCCGTTCGTTTTTGGCGTTTTCATCGCGAACGGTCCAAACATGCCCAGAGAGTTCGGGAATTCCTCTCGGACGTTTGGAAATTCCATCCCTCGAGTTTTCGTGTGTGTCGTTTTGCTCGCTCTCTTCCGCTTTCCATCTCCGTCAAACAGTTCGTCTCGTTGCACTTTTTCCGCCGCTTCTCTCTGCGCTCGTTCCTCGCTCGTTTCGTTTTGCATCATTCGTTGTCTCCTCGTCACTCTCGGCTCAGAAGGAGAAGAAAATTCCGTTCTCTTTTTACTCACGTTGTTGTGCTTCTTCGTCTTTGTCTTCTTCTTCGCGTTTTCCAGGTCTAACTTCTCTCTCGCGACGTCGATTCCGAGCGCTTTCAAGCGCGCTAAATTCATGGACACTTTCAAGTCTCTCTCGATTTCGTACGCATTTTTATTCGAATTATTATTAGTAGTAGTATTCGTATCATTCGTCGTCGTATTTTCTATGCTCCGCAACGGAGGAGGCGCAATTGGTGGTGGTAAAGGTGCGTCCTCGGTGGTGGTGGTCGTCGCGTTCATGCTGTTTTTAAAACTCGCTTATACTACTCACTCAAGCGGTGGTGAAATTCAAAACGAAGTAACGCAGAAAAGAGAGAAAATTTTTGAATTTTTTGCGCAAGAAATATCTCTCGTTCGTCGTGTCGTTGTCGTTGTTGTGGGTTGTTGTTGTTGTTGTTGTTGCGAGTGCGCGGTGCTCCTTTCTCTCGTCGGTTGTAGCGGAAGAGGAGAGGACTTGGACCGGAGAGCAGTGCGACACACGACGCGCGAAAGCACACGCGTATATATAAAAAAAAGAGCTCGCTTCATTTTTAGTCGTGTTGGGGAAAGAAATCATCAAAAGATGACGCATCAACAGCAACAACGAATGTCCAGCCAAGCCGAGCGAGGAACGATGAAGAAAATCGTTTTTTACTGCCCAGAGATGGAAAAGATGGCGAGAGAAGTTCGAGCGAACGATCCAGGTAAATGAGAGTCTTCTTTGTTGTTGTTGTTGTCGTCGCGCCCCGCAAAAGCGCGGGAGGTTTTGTTTTTCTTTTCTCTCGTTAAAAAGTTTGTTTGTTGTTGTGTCTAACTAACACCTCTTCTCTCGTAAACGACGCAAACGCAAAACAGATGCCGTGGAACTGGGCACGATCAAATGGCGAAGATTTCCAGACGGGTACCCGAACATATTTATCGATAACGCGGACGATATCCGAGGCAGACACGTTGCTTTTTTAGCCTCTTTCCACGACGCGGCGACCATATTCGAACAGATTTCGGTCGTGTATTCGCTGCCGAAAATGTTCGTGGCGAGTTTTACGCTGATTTTACCGTTTTTCCCGACAGGGACGTTCGAGCGCGTGGATAAAGAAGGGGAGGTGCCGACTGCGGTGACGTTGGCGCGGATGTTGTCCAACATTCCGAGTTCGAGAGGTGGACCAACCTCGACGATTATATTCGACATTCACGCGTTGCAAGAACGCTTTTACTTTGGCGACGGCGTGTCGCCGTTATTCGAGTCCGGGATCCCTTTGTTGCTCGAACAACTCGCAGAATTGAAAAGAGGAGACGCCGGAAAGGAAGAAATCGCCATAGCGTACCCAGACGAGGGCGCCTGTAAACGTTTCCACGGCTTCTTCGAGGACGAGTTCACCGAAGTCGTCTGCACCAAAGTCCGCGAAGGCGACAAACGCATCGTCACGCTCAAAGAAGGCAACCCACTCAACAAACACGTCGTCATCGTCGACGACCTCGTCCAATCCGGTGGTACCTTAATCGAATGCATGCGATTACTCAAAGCAAAAGGCGCGACCAAAGTCTCCGCGTACGTCACCCACGGCGTCTTCCCGAACTCCAGCTGGAAAAAATTCACCGAACCTTCAGACGCGAGCGAACGCTTCGAACACTTCTTCATCACCGACTCGTGTCCGTTGACCGTGGACGCCGTCAACGGCCAATCGCCGTTCCGAGTGATGAGTTTAGCTGGAAGTATCGCCAGAGCTTTGAGAATTTAATATAATAAGAATAAGAATACTACTACTAAGAATCCCAACAACGCGGTTGCTCTCTTTCAAAAGCAAAACGACTTCTTTTCCTCTCTGCTCACATCTTCTTCATTCTTTGGTTTTCTTCATTCGTCGCCCTTGCTCGCCCTGTGAAATCTCAAAACATGTGAATGCAAGCACATAAATTTCGTCTCGTGTCAACAAACGTCGTTTTGAGGCTGCAATTTTTTTTTTCCTTCTCGCCTCAAAAAGCTCCTTTTTCACTCAGAGATCAAAGATACGGTTGGTTTGGTACAAATTGCGCGGAAACACCAACAACAAAAAAAAGGAGACGAAAACGTCATAAACACACTTATTTGCGAAATTATGTTTGCATTGCAAAGCTCAACCTTTACCGGCGCGAGAGTTGTCTCGGCGAAAAACGCGACGCGACGGTGCGTTTCGTTTTCTCTTGCTCTGAATACGTTATTCGCGCGCGCGCAAATGTGAATCCATTTTTTTTTTCCTCCCTTCTTTTTTTTCCCTTTGGGGACCACAAAGACTCGTCGTTTTGTGGGAAAAGGAGAGATAGAGGCGAGACGACGAGTCGCCCTCTCGTCGTCTTTGTTGTCAGAGAGTGGAAAGAGCAACTGCCTCTCGGTGTCGTCGTCGTTCGCGAAGATGCGCTCGCCCATCTCTTTCCGTCCGTTTTGGTGTCTGTGCCTGACCATTAGTACACACCTCTCGTTCCTATTCAAAACCAACAGATCAAAAGCCTCTACTAAAAAAATCTCGGCGAAATACGGGGACGAATCCGTGTACTTTGACCTCGGCGACGTCGAATCCACGACTGGCTCCTGGGACGTGTACGGCGTGGAATCCACGGCGAGATACCCGGACCAACAGGCTAAGTTTTTCGAAAACGCGGCGCAAGGTTTAGGCCGAAGAGAAGCGATGTACTCCTTCTTGGCGTTGAGCGGCGGCGCGGCGTGCTTGGTCTTTGGCGGTAAGGGTTCCAAGGACGCGAAGTTACCGATCACGATTGGCCCGCAAAAGGAAGCGGTGAAGGGTCCGAGAGATCGTCTTTAAATTGTGGGCGCGTTTTTGCGATAATTCATCATCAAAGCTACTCTTACTATACTATCTAAAAAAGAACAACATCCTCTCGCGCTTCTTCTCCGAAAGTTATAACTCTTCGTGGGTATTTTTCTTAAACGCGCGTTGAATATCTCTCACCAGATGTTTGAACTCGTTTGAATCGTTTGGGTATTTCCCATCGTACGATATCAAATCTATTTCAAAATCAATCGACTTGAACGCGTTTCTAAACGCGTCGTCTTTGCTATCGATCATCGCCAACGCCAAGTTCGCGCTCGCCTCTCGTTCGCTCGCGTTTGGCGAGTTAAAGCGTAATTTCACCTGTATCGCCGCCTTCTCTATCGCCGTCCAATCGTCTTTAAACAAATTCGCCATCAACTGCGTCTCTTCGTCGTTGTTATAATCTCTGTGTTTCGCGTTAATCACGATGTCGCTTAAAAAATTCGCCGTCCTCGTCCACACGGCGTCGCCGATGACTGATTTCGGCGCCATCAGCGAGCTCTTGAATAAATACTTCGCGTGGCTCAACTTCCCTCGCATCACGTCGTCGCCGTTGAACAAGTATTCGCTCCTCAATCGTTTCACGTTCCTCGTCAACGACGTCAACGCAAACAAACACTTCTTCGCGACCGTTTCGTCCTTCTTCTCAAACGCCAACGAAGTCGCGTTCAAAAGCACCGACACCGCGTTAAACTCATCCGCCGCGATTTCCTGAATCTTCTCGTAGTTACTCGTCAACGTCGCGAACACTTGACACGCCTGCGCTCTCACCTCGTTCACCTCGCTCTCGTTCTCCACCACCATCAACAGTGGCTTCAATCCGAGTATCGTGTGAAAATCAAACGCCAGGTCGATTTGCGCCACCATTTCGTCCAAACGTTCCAACGCGCGCACTCTTTCGCGGACGTCTACGCTTCCATCCGTGAACTTCTCCGTGATTTCTTTCAAAATCTCCACCTCGGACGGGTGCATGGCCATTTGATCCAGCATTGCGCGCACGTTTTTCGCTTTTTCGAGAAGTTCCTCCGAGCGCCAATTCCTTCTCTCGTTTCCTTCATCACCAGTCTCATCTTCTTCTTCTTCTTCTTCTCTCGTTTTCATCGCCTTTGCCATCGCTCTCAGCTTGTCTCGGTCGGAATTCTCGATCGCCCAGTCGAAGAGTTGCGAAAGCGTCGAGAGATCGTCGTAACGACTCTTTTCCTTCGCGTTCTTAAACGAAGCGTTTTCTTCTTCTTCTTCTTCTTCTTCGGTGACGACGACGACATCTCCGTCCGGGGCGACCCACTCGTTGTGCTTCGCATCGCACACTCGAAGGAGGGAAAGAGAGAGGAGGAGGAGGCAGAGTATTTGGACGACGAATGCACGACTTTTACGACGACGACGGTACCGAGGACGAGAAGGAGGACTTCTCGATCGCGTTTTGGTGGTCGCAGTGCTCATGGTATCATCGGTTTTGGTATTGGATTTCTCGTTACAATTCCGTCGCACGTGATGAAAATTTATGAGGAGTAAACGTACGCGTAAAAACAGATGATGAAGCACCGCAACGCTCGGTGAAACACCACCGAATATTACTACTAATGTGGCGAAAAGTGTGGCGGTCGCTTCCGTGGATTCCAGTCGTGTGGTGCGCGAACGATGCGGTGGTTTCCGTTCGGGAAATCGACGCAGAAAAGTCCGGTCTCAAAGGCATCGAATGTTCCGACGAACGAGAACAACGAAGACGTCTGTACGCGATGCTGGATAAAATGTCCTACCGATACTGGGACGTGGAACGAGGCGACGCGGTGCACGTGCCGAGACCTGGTTCGATGTATTCTTCTTTATCTTCTTCTAAGGAAGGGAAAGAAAAGGAAGCAAAAAGCAGACCAATTCGGAAGCACACGATGGAGCTGCAAAGAGTGGTGGAAGGGAAAGAAAACGAAGCAAAAAGCAGACCAATTCGAAGGCACACGATGGAGCTGCAAAGAGTGGTGGCGTTGGAAAACGACCTCGTGGCGTGGAAAGAGACGAACGCGAAGACGGGAGGAGAGGAAATGAAAGACGCGTTGGTACCGAAAGGACACTGTTTTATAGCGAGCGAGCGAGAGGAGGTGGAGCACGTGGGAATCGTACCCGTGGGGTTGATTGAAGCGAAGGTTCCGTACGCGGTGACGGTTGGCGGCGACCGAGGAGGCTTTTTTCCCGGCGTAAACGCGATTGGGATTTCGAAGACGAGTTTAACGACGCCGATTGATTCGGGAAGGAGGGTCGTTGTGAGGAGGAGGTATTTCTAGCGAATTAGTAGTACATAGTGTTGTTGTTAAAAGTAGTAATCTAGAAGAACTAAAAATCTATCACGGGAGGTGGAAACTTTTCGACTAAAACGTACAAGTCCAACGCGACGCCGTTTTCCAGAACTCGCATGTTTTGATATCTCAACTTCGTGCCCATCAAATCGAGCTCGAGCGTTTCGAAAAATCGCTTCACTCTCTCCGCTTGCTCGCTACTACTACTACTACTATTACTACTACTATTGCTACTACTCGTACCACTACTCACGTCGCAAACATCAACGCGCTCGTCCTCCAACGGCTGCATTTGAAACGTTCTCACCGCGTTTCGTTCCTCGTCAAATATCGCCTTCAACACGAGCCTTTCGGACGCCTCGTCTCGCTTCGGCGCTTCGTCTTCGAACCTCATCCGCACTTCATTCAACGCCTCGTTCGTTAAAGGATGCTTCAAAAAGTTCCGAAAGTCCTCGAAACTCATGAATAGTTTTGCCCGTCCTCGTCCTCCGGGTTTTTTTATCTCTATCCGTCCAGTCGTGACAATCTTCCCGTAATCGACTTCGACTTCGCCCACGGAAATATCGAGACTCTTGCACGTTAAATTCTTTTTGCTCGACCAGTCGGTGCCTTTAATTTGCACTTTGCGCACTTTTCCTCTCGTCAACGCTTCGAAATCGTCTGAATTCACCGATACAGTCACGCTGGTTTGCTTTTTCAAGTTGAACGATAATATGCTCGACGCGACGGTTTCGATGAGTTTCGCCGTGGACGTTCGGGAAGAGTTCACGTTTGCGTTTTCAGAATGGAAATCATTCGTAGTAGTATTAGTAGCATCAGACGACGTCTTCTTCTTCTTCTTCCTCTTCTTAGTCGTTTTGCGATTTAGAGTATCATTTCGAGAAATAATAGATGTCTTCCGTGTTGCAAACAACATTGTATTCGCCGCGCATAAAGGAAAGGGAAAAGCAACGAAAACTTTGAAGACGAAACCAAAAAAAGATTCTTCTTGTTTGTCTTCTTTTCAACGATGATACGATAGTGACTTTATACGATGATGTGTGTTTTCTAATTATCTCTCTCTTTACCCTTTACTCTCTCTCTCTCTCTAAATAAAATGTAATATAATAAATCATTCACTTAGTATTAGAGCGGAACAACCTTTTCCCAGGTGAAGATGTTGAGGTCCTCGTCTCTGCCAAAGTGACCGTACGCCGCGGTGGTTTGGTATCTCTTGTTGCCGCCTCTCTTCAAGTCCAAGTTCTTGCCAATCATCCCCGGTCTGAAGTCGAACGCGGCTTCGACCTTCTTCAAGATTTCAGCGTCGGAGATTGAGCCGGTGCCGTAGGTGTCGATGTGGACGGACAACGGCTTGGCGACGCCGATGGCGTAAGAGATTTGCATCAAGCACCTTTTCGCGAGGCCGGCGGCGACGACAGACTTGGCCGCTTGTCTGGCAATGTACGCTCCGGAGCGATCAACTTTGGTCGGATCCTTACCAGAGAAGGCACCGCCACCGTGCGCACCCCAGCCCCCGTAGGTGTCGATGATGATTTTTCTGCCAGTCAAACCGGCGTCGCCATCCGGACCGCCGATGACGAATCGTCCAGATGGGTTCAAGTGGTAGATGGTCTTGTCGTCCAAGTACTTTTCCGGGATGACCTTCTTGATGACTTCGTTCATCAAGTCTTCCGCAATCTTCTCGTTCGTGACGCCTTCCTTGTGCTGCGTGGAGATCAACACGGTGTGGACGCGAAGCGGGATCATGGCGCCGTTGTCGTTCTTGTATTCGATGGTGACTTGCGTCTTACCGTCCGGCAAGACCCACGGGCAGGTGCCGTCCTTTCTCACGACGGTCAATCTGTGGCCCAGTCTGTGCGCTAAGACCAAAGTCAACGGCATCAAAGATTCGTGCTCGTCGGTGGCGTAACCAAACATGATGCCTTGGTCACCGGCGCCGATGTCTTCCAACGCCTTGGTCCCCATACCGTGGACGCCTTGGCCGATATCCGGCGATTGCTCGTGCAATCGAACCAAAACTTCGCACGTGTTCCCGTTCAACCCGTCTTCTTCGGAGTTGAAGCCGATGTCCTTGCAGACTTGTCTCACGACCGCTTCGTAGTCAACCTTGGCGGTGGTGGTGATTTCACCGAAAACCATCACCATGTTCGTCTTGGTCGCCGTTTCGCAAGCGACTTTGGCATCCGGATCTTGGGCCAAGATGGCGTCCAAGACGCCGTCGGAGACTTGATCGGCGAGTTTGTCCGGGTGACCCTCGTTGACGGACTCGGACGTGAAGAGAAAGTTTTCAATCTTTTGAGACATTATTATTTATTATGTTATATCTGTTTATTGTGTTTTTAATAATAATAATAGTAATAATGATTAGTCAGTATATTATCTTAAAAAGCCACCACACACACCCAAAACTGACGGCTCTCAACGAAAGTTATGAATCTGTCTAATTTTTTCTCCTCTTCGACGGCGACGCTTCACGAAAAGACGCTTTGATGTGCACATCTCGACGTCCACATCTAAAAAAAACGGGAAAAACGGAAGCACCATTTTCACGCGCGTTCGTTTTGCGCGTCAAAAGGTGCGCGCGACGCTCGCGTTCGGAGCCGTCGTCGCGATGATTTTAGCGCGTGTGGTGTTGATTTTTTCGCGATGAGAAAGTTGTTCCCTTTTTTTATAAGCGGTATAAATGACACCAATTGCAAGAGTAAAAGAGAGAGAAAGAGAGACACCACGCGAATCAATTACGCGAATGCGAATTGGAGCGTGGGAACGAACGAATACTAACGCTCTCGTATTATTATTATTATTATTATAAACGACGTACCTTCTTTTTGTGATGATGAATGTGAAGTTTGTGCGTGTAAAAGTAACGAAAAGCGAATTTTTCTCTTTTTTTTTCTTTTTTCGAAAATTTTTTTGACATCTTGCCAAAAAAGAGACGCGATTGGATAAAAACGACGAATGTGGTGCAAAAAGGAAGGAAAAGGGAAAAAAAAGAAAACGCAGAGACGAGAAGAAAGGAGCTGTGCAAAAAAGAAAGTATACTTCTAGTCGGTCTCCTACGGATATTCGTTTTAGTAATTGTTACTGACTTTACTTGTCGCGGTTAGTACCTTAACCACTCGGACACGACTGCTTTTTTTTAGAGATTAAACGCAGTCGGCAGGATCTACTCAAAGGTGTAAAACTTTACTACTAAAAGGTGCCTTAAAATTACTTGAACCTACGCGGGAATTTCCCAACCGATGTCCGTGTACAACCCTATTTCACATAAAAACTAACAATAAACTTTAAACAACAAATTTAGGGTTTCAAGCAAAAAGAGAAAATGTCTGTCGATTTTGGGCCCCCCCAAAAGAGCGTAACAGAAAAGCGTACTTATTATATATCTATACATCTCGATACGAAGACGAGAGAGAGCGCACGTCGTCGCGCTACTCCTCGTGTTGAGAAGAGCGCGTTTGTTCTTATTGTTCTTTTTTTCTTCTCTGTCTGGGAGTATAACAATTTGCAATAATAAGAAATGATGGACGAGAAAGATGAAATCATCGAACTTCTCGAATTCGACGTCTCCGGGATGTCCTGCGACCGATGCGCGATGTGGGTGACCGAGGCGATCAAGAAGAACGTCGAGAACGTGGTCGATGTTCGCGTGAAATCGGTGAAGACGACAGAGAGGAACGTTTGTGTGAGTTTAAAGTTGTTGTTGTCTGATGATGATGAGAAAAAAGGTGCCTCCTCCTCCTCCTCTAAGACGGAGACTAAAAATATTATTCGAGCGTTGGAGTTGGCCGGGTATGGATGCGTCGAAAGCAACGAGAATAATACGACAATGAAAACAACAACGAATCCAGGAGTATTCTCAGACGACGACGAAGATGAAGAAGAGGAAAAGGGAAGATTAATAAAGAGTAGTAATTCGGTGTCCTCGTTTACCGAAAAGCAGACGATAAAATCAAAAACGTATCACTTCAACGTGGAAGGCATGACGTGCGCGTCGTGCGTGTCAGGGGTGGAAAACGCGATTAAAAGTATCCAGGACGACTCTATGATTTCGTTTTCGGTGAACTTATTGAGCGAAAGTGCAACAGTGGTAATTGCGAATGACTCGAAGTTGAAACCAGACGATATCGCGAATGAAATTTCAGATTTCGGTTTCGACTGCGCGGTGTCGAAACCGGACGCGATGAAGTTTAACGTTTCCGGCATGGTGTGTCAATCGTGTCCGCCTAGGATTGAGAATGCAATTTTGAAACGGTTCCCAAACGATGTGGTTTCCGTGTCCGCGTCGGAACTGTTGGAGAAAGTGGTGGTTGAAATGAAACCAGGGACGTCCGTCGGCGCGAGGGATATTTTATACGCCATTCAAAGTCTCGGGTACGGGTGCGAAATATGGAACGAAAACGAAAGCGATGAAAAAAAAGGACGGAAATCGAAACTCATCGAACGAAAGTACAAGAAGCAGTTCTTACTCTCCGTCCCGCTGGCGTTGCCGTTGCTTTTGATGATGATTGTGTTTGATCCGATTGACGAGACGAAAGCGTTCTTCATGCAAAAAGTGGACGGTAATCAGCGAGTTTCGCTGATGTGGATCATATCGTGGATATTAGCGACACCGGCGCAATTTGTTCTCGGGTACCAATTCTACGCGCGCGCGTTTTCGGCGATGAAACACAAAACAGCCACCATGGATACGCTCATCGCCATGGGCACGTCCGCCGCGTACTTTTATTCAGTCTACGTCGTCTTGAAAAATGTTTTTTCAAAGTCACACGACGACGAGAATAAACACGGGAAGGAAGACGCGATATTTTTCGAAACGTCCACGGTTTTAATCTCATTTGTACTCTTGGGTAAATGGCTGGAGGCGCGCGCGAAGGGAAAGGCGTCCGAGGCGATACAAAAGCTCGTGTCCTTGGCGCCAAACACGGCAATCATATGCGAAGTCATCAACAACAACATCGAAGCAATGCAGATTGTTTCCGAGCGAGAGATAGATTCAAACTTGTTACAACGCGACGACGTCGTGAAAGTTGTCCCTGGTTCGGCGTTTCCCGTGGATGGCGTCGTTTTGAGCGGTGAAACCGCCGCGGACGAATCCGCGATAACCGGTGAATCCTTACCGGTGCCAAAAACGAAAAACTCCTTTGTCATTGCTGGAACGACAAATACGTTTGGAACCGTATTCGTCGCCGCCACGAACGTCGGTGCGGAACGCGCGTTAAACAAAATCGTGCGTTTGGTAGAAGACGCGCAAACGAGTAAAGCGCCGATACAAGCCAGAGCGGATAAAATTTCTGCCGTCTTCGTCCCGTCTGTCGTCGCGCTGGCGTTTTTATCCTTCATCTTTTGGCTCATCGCCGTGAAAGCGACCACGTCGGTGCCAAAATCATGGACGGAGGACGAAGGCGAGTTTGTATTTTGTTTCGTATTTTTCGTCACGGTATTGGTCATCGCGTGTCCGTGCGCTTTAGGTTTAGCGACACCAACGGCGGTCATGGTTGGCACCGGTGTTGGCGCAAAACTTGGTATTTTGATTAAAGGTGGCGAACCGCTGGAAATCGCGCACGACGTGACCGTCGTGTGTTTCGATAAGACCGGGACGTTAACGCTCGGTTTACCGAGCGTAGTTGAAGTTTTCTGTGCGCCTGGAACAAACGTAGGTATCGATGAAGCGCAGCTGTTGAAAATAGCCGCCGTGGCGGAGAAGAGTTCAGAACATCCGCTCGGGAAAGCCATTGTTTTGTACGTCGAGGAAGACCGCCAACTCGATGTCTCCGATTTGTCCGTGTCAAACTTTGCCGCCGTACCTGGACGAGGATTGGAGTGCATGTTGCGATCGGAGGGAAGACAACAAGAAAAGAAATTGCGCGTCGGTAATTCTGATTTCATTCTCGACGACGACGACGACGGTAGCAAGGCAATTTCGTCGTCGTCGTCGTTCTCCGAAATAATAAGATCCTGCGAAGAAAAAGGATGCACGGTCGTGTGCGTCGAGTTGGACGGCGTTTTCCTCGGTTTCATCGCGTTGGCAGATAAGCCGAGACCAGAGGCGCAAAAAGCGTTGCGAGCGTTGAAACAACGAAACGTTGAAATCGCCATGGTATCTGGCGACAACAAAGCCGTCTGCGAGACGATTGCGCGTCAAATCGGGAGCATCGATTACATTTTTTCACAGTGTTTGCCGCGAGATAAAGTCAACTGCGTCAAAGAGTTGCAAGCGAGAGAACGAAAACCGATCTCTTCGAGTGGTGGTAGTAGTAGTAGTAGTTCGAGGAGGAGGACGAAAAATGGAAAGAACGTCGTCGCGTTTGTCGGTGATGGCGTGAATGATGCACCAGCGATGACGCGCGCGAATATAGGCATCGCCGTCGGTGCTGGCACGGACATCGCCATGGAAGCGGCTGGTATCGTTTTGGTAAAATCTGACATTTTCGACGTCGTCCACGCGCTTGATTTATCGCGCGCCACGTTTCGGCGCATCGAAATGAACTTGTTCTTTTCGTTAGGATACAACGCGCTCGGGATACCCATAGCTGCGGGTCTATTGTACCCATTCGTGAAAGTTCGGTTGCCTCCAGAAGTCGCTGGCTTGGCGATGGCGTTGAGTTCCGTTTCCGTAGTCACGTCGAGTTTAATGTTGAAAAGATTCAAGCGATGCAAAGAAGAGGAAGAGTTTGAAGACGAAGCGGTGGTGACGACAGACAACATAGTCTAGACTGGTAAAAACTACTAGATAATAATAATTGTACATAGCGCATTAAAAATACAACGCGTAGAAGATAGATTTAGCACATATACTTATCGCTCGTTCAACACCGCTCGACGATCAAAGTATCGCCTCTCGAATCCCTCGCCACGCGATATCTCTCGCCGACGTATATATTCTCGAACCACCCTTTCCCCACCGGCGGCACCGGGAGCGTAAACCCGTTCGAAAACTTCAACCCAGCCGAAAGAAACGTAAAATTCACCTTCCTCTCGTCCAAAATTTCAATCTCGCTCTCCACTACGAACGCGTTCCCACCCGAAAATTCCACCGCGTTTCGCAGCGTCTTCGCCTTTTCGTCTATCGTTTGATACGCGAGCGAGTTTTGAAACGTTTCCAACAAAAACAAAGTCTCCCGTTCGCTCGTCCAGAGAAGCTTCCATCGCGCGGACACACTAAAATCGTTGTTCTTCGTGTTTTTCTCTTCTTCTTCTTCGAGAAGGAGTCTGTCGATGATGGATTCAATCTCCCGGCGTCGCGTCGAGCCTATTCCGCGGTCATCGCTCGACGCGATGGAAATCAGTTCGTCCAAAGTTCCGGACGAGGAAGACGACGACGACGACGACGACGAACGCGAAACAAAAGCCACTTTTTTGCCGCGACGACGAGAAAAGGTGGTTTCTCTCGAAGTGCAACGAGAACAACAACACTTTTCGAGGCGCGTTTGAGATGACATCGTCGTCGTTATCATCGTCGCGCGTTAAGAGTGGCGCGTTTCGTATCTAAACGCGTTCGTCACTCTTCTCGTCGTCGTTCGAGTCATCATCGCGCGTTCACATCGATGATGCGGTCGTCCACGCGTTCTCCTCCCTCTCAAAACGCTTCGAATCGCGACGACGAGAGCGAGAGCACTACTGCGCTTCCGCACGTCGGCACCAACCACGACGGATCGAGAATCATCCTCAACCTCGATGTGCGCGCGAAAAGAAACGAGTGCGTTTTCCCGCGTTATCCAAAATGGGTGATTGCATTTCTCCAAAAGAAAACGAACGAACCGGAAGACGCGTGGGTCGTTCTGACGTTCCTCGAGTGTTTCCTCCTCGTGGTGGTACCAGGAGTGATGCTCTTTTTCGTCGATACGAACGAGAAGAAGAAGACGCGCCGCTCGTTTTGGTACGGGCTCGTGTGGTTCGTCATCACGCGAGCTCTGTTTTTGCAAAGATTCACCTTGGCCTTGCACTATCACACGCACGTGAACGCCGTCCGGGCGAAGAAGAGCGAACACTTTAAACGATGTTTAAACGCGATACCGACGTTTATCATAGCGCCATTTTTCGGTATTCCGGCGGGGATATACTGGTACCATCACAACGCGATGCATCACGTGCACGGGAACGCGGCGTACGCGGATTTGAGTTCCACCGAACGCTCGAGAAGAGACTCGGCGTTTGATTTTTTCAAGTATTGGATGCGATTTCTGTTTTTGGCGCCGATTGAGTTATCGATGAACATGCTGAAATATCGAGGGTTGGTAGATGCGGTGCGATGTTATTCGAACGTAGCTGGGAGTTTTGCGGCGTGGTGGTATCTGAATGCAAACGTGAACGCCTCCGCGGCGAATTGGACGCTCGCGTATACCCACGTGATCGCGAGCTTGGGATTGATGTTCGGGAACTGGTCGCAGCACATATTCGTGTGCCCGGACGACCCCAGGAACGATTATAAAAGCACGTATACGTGCATTAATTCGTTCGAGAATCAAAAAACGTTCGACGATGGGTATCACGTGCAACACCACGTGGACAGTCGAATGCACTGGTCGACGTTTGCGAGCAATTTTAGCCGAAAGGAAACGTTAGAGAAGCACGCGCAGGAAGACGCGTTAGTGTTTGAAGGGGTGCATTTTTTCGACGTCGGCTTGTGCGTTATGCTGGGCAAGCTGGACTATTTAGCGGAGAGGTACGTTTTTTACGGACAAAAGAAAAGAACGAAGGAGGAAATCGTGATGGAGTTGAAGAGGCGCTTAGAGCCGATTGAATACGACATCAAGCGAAGATGATAATATTGGACTAGTTAGATATGTAGGTAGTAGTATGTAGTAATGTACGGTATGCAAAATTAAGAATACGAAGAACGTTTAAATCTATAATTTAAACGTATCGCGCCACCTTTCTTCCAAAAGTACGCATCCACAGTAGCCAGCGACATGTCTAACTTTAAAGCTCTGCCGTGACAGAGAATTTCTAAATCTTCTTTCGCGGTGGCATCCATCTTCAGCTTATCGGCGACGTAGTTTCGGACTTTTCGTATGGTGAGTATGCGCGGAGCGTTCACAGACTTTTGCTTTATCGCGTTAACGTCGTAATCGCGGAAATCGCTTATCGCGCTTTCGCAAACAGAGACTGCGAAAGAAGCCTTGGCAGAAGACGGCGCCGGGAAAATTCCAAGCGCGACGTCGAGCGCCCATTTCGGAACGTTCTTTGCCACCTCGGGTAAAGAGATATCCAAAGGTGTAGATTTTGAAAATTCCAACGGTATCGATTCGCGATCTCCAGACGAAAAGCGAAGCCTCGGCGACGACGCGTTGAATTGAAACGCTCGGAATTTGTTCATCAAACCACGATTGTTCGACGCCTTTCTATCTTCGTCATCTTCGGCCGACGCCGACGACGACGACTCTTCGGACGATAAGTCTCTATCCGTCCCGGATTCGCTTCCATCTGCGCGTCGCCGTTGTTTCTCGCGCGCCTCTTCTTTTTGTAAAGCCTCTTTACGTTTCTGTGCAACGTCTCTCTTCGCGCCGACTAATTTTGTCTCGTCCAACGTGTTCAAATGCAAACCAATCAACAACGCTTGCACCATCTCGACGCCCAAGTTTAGTTTCGCATCTGCATTTGCACTTTCGTCGCCTAAATCTATCGCGTACGACTCGGCTTTGGCGAACGTACTTGGACTGAATTCAATTTCGACGGACCCTTCGCGATGACTCAAGTTGAACCATTTCGGCACCGCGCACGGTTCGTTGATCTCGTGGTCGTTCAAAACGACCTCGAACGCGCGATTGGGGAAGGTATTTAGTAAACCTTCCGAAATGTGCCAAACTGACGTAGCACCGGAATCGTCCTCGGTTAGAAATCGCATGCGGTCATGCAGCTCCGCGTGTCTGACGACTGCTGAAGCGGAAGGAATGATCCCGCTCGGCGTCGCGTGCGTGGGACTTCTCTTCCCAGGACTACTATTTTGAAGCATCTGTCTTTTCTGGCTAGAGCTAAGACTCCTCCCGCCACCATCGGCACTGGGAGAAGCGCCGGTGGTAACATTGATGGGACTACTCCTCACTCTCGGGTTTCCGCGGAAACCTTGCGAGGCTGGAGAGGAAGGGTTTAAAAATTTTGCCGGCGAACCGACGGTGAACCAATCGTCGACGTTCGATGACGATTTTGTCGTCGCCGCCGCCGCCGACGACGGCGCTTGACTACTGTCGATGCGCCATCGGCGAATGTCTTTACCAGCCGTGCATACCCATGCCTCGGAACTATTCGCGCTTAAATCGACGCATAAATCCAGAACGCCGTTGTTACCAGCCGCGTCGCTCGTCTCTCGACACAAAATGGCTGATTTTCTCTCTTTGATATCCGTGATGCAAATGTCGCCTTTCGCGCCGCCGGAATAGAATCTGGTAAAGTTCGCGTTTCCAGATACCGCCCAACACCCACCTTCGTGCGCTCCAGCGAACACGTCTGATTGACGACCTAAAGAAATATCCCACACGCGAATGGTCCCATCCGAGGATGCCGTGATTGCAATTTTCCCATCGTCGTTTATACACACGCCTCGCACGGTATCCGTGTGTCCTTTGAGCTTGGAAACTTTACGCTTCATGCGCGCGTCCCACACGCGCAAAGCGAGCTCTGTACCGCCAGATACTATCAGATTTGCATCTTTCGCGATACCCAAGCAATAAATAGACGCCTTGGCACCTTTCAAGGAATACTCGTCCAAGCTCGCGCCTTCGATCGACCATTTTTGTTTCAGCGTTTCCACGTCCCAGGCGAAGAGTTGACCACCGAGACCGCCGCTGGCTAAAATCGATCCGTCTCTATTCGTTGCTAAAGCCATGACGTAATCATCATGCGCTCGCAGTTTCCCTAACGCGCACGACGCGTCGCTAATGTTACTATTTTTATTGTCGTTACTATCGGTGCTTCCGCCGAGGCCGGAAGAGTTCAACAAATCGTGCGACCACAATCGAACAGTTTTATCGCTTCCGCCCGAGGCGACGAGCAAAGAATCTCTATTCATCGACGGGACGTGTTTCACGTCGTTCACCCACCCGCGGTGACCCACGAACAGTGCCATCTTTTTCACATCCGCCGCTTCCGAGACGTCCCATAACCGCACGCTCGCGTCTCTTCCAGCCGACGCCAACACTTTCCTCCTCCTCTTATCATCGTTACTATTATTATCGTAACAACTCAGATCCAACGCATTAATGCCACCCACGTGTCTCTCCTCGAATTCCGGGTGCGGTAAAACGTACGCGATTGGTCTTCTCTGTCTCGCTTGCTCCGCGAACTGTTCCTGTTGCGCGTTGTTCATACCGTACCCGAACATCTCAGCACATATACGCTCTTAAAACAAATGGCACACGTTATAAAACAACGTCCAAAACAAGATAAAACTCGCGAACCCGCCGCTGAACCCTTGTCCGAATATCGCGCTTCCGACCGACTCCGCGGCGAATCGTTTCGGTTCGTTTTTGCACCGAAACACGACGGTGACTCCACCGACGACCAAAATCGTCGCGCAATACCAAACGAACCCGATCCAATCGGTCGCGCCTAAAATCCCCGCGATTGATCCGCTCAAAATCGAAAGCGACGTGAACGTTTTCGTGTTGATTTGCGCGTTGTGTGCGATTGATTCTCCGTTGACGAATAAATACTTTTCTTCTTTTTCTTCCAAATTTCGTCGTCGTTGTTTATGCGCGTTGGTGTTGTTGTCGTTGCGTGATGTTGTTTGACGAGCGGACGAAGACATAAATGTTGTCAGAGTTGTGCGAAGAAACAGTTTTAGCAGGAGGAGGCGCTCGTTGTCGTGTCACGCTCGTTCTCGTATCTCCCGTTTTGAAACGAAAACCAAAAGATGAGCAAACGACGAGTTGAATCAGTTCAAAGTATTTGTGTCGTCACTTTCCGTTCGAAACGCGCGGAAAAGATCCGATGATGTCGCTCCCACCGAAACCTCCGAGCATCCCGCGAGACGTGTTCGAACGCATTCAAAAGTTTCACAACGCCGGCGGCGCGCAGACGACAAAGCCGCTCAAAAATGGATCTGCGAGTCATACTAAGATATCTTTAAACGTGGCCGGAGGATGCGCTTCGGCGATTCAGTGGTTGCTCGCCGTCCCGAACGCCTCGAGGACGATCTTATGCGCGAACGTTTTGTACAGTCGAGAGTCGGTGGTACACGCGCTCGATGAGAAAAACGAGGAGAAGAAGAAGAACGCGAAGATGAGAGAATCGTTTTGCGATCGAGAGACGAGCAAAGACCTGGCGAGAGCGGCGTACCGGAAAGCCATAGAAACGCATTACACCAAGAAGAGTTACAAGTTTGGAAGGAAGGAAGAGGAGAGCGGAAACGCGAAGTGGACGACGACGGCGAGGCACATTCTCGGAGTCGGCGCGACGTCTGCGTTCGTCTCGATGTCACCGAAAAGAGGCGAACACAGGTGCTTCGTGAGCGTCTATTCCAAGTTTGGCGTGACGACGAGGAAGGTGACGCTGGATAAAGAGAGCGAGCGATCGAGAGCGGAGGAGGATCGAGTCGCGAGCGAGTGTTTGGTGAGGGCGGCGATCGGAGACGGAGAGAGATGGATGAAGAGGGAAGAAGAAGAGGAGGAAGAAGACGACGACGCGAGCTTTAGTGGCAGAGAAGATGGGGAGGATGAATCTTGGAAAGCGTTTCGTGAAGGCGCGTTGACGTGTAAAGACGACAGGTTGGAGTTTTTGGAGTACGACGCGCCTTGGTTTGAAAAAGCAAACGAGAAGATGAACACGAAGAAGTCTTTATTAGAGAGGTGGTTAGATGTAGGAAGAACGATGAACAATAGTGGTGATGGTAGTGGTAGTAGTAGTAGCAGTAGCAGTAGCGACGATAAGGGTGGTGCATCGAGGAACACGCCCGAACTAAGCGTGTATTCGATGCACGGAGGTAAACTAGAAACAATCGGGTGCTCCACCGCGAATGTTGTCTTGAGTGGGTCGTTCAATCCCGTCCACGAAGGCCATCGAGGCATGTTAGAAGCGGCGACGACATATCTTCGAGAGAAACGAAACCGCGAAAAAACAGAGGGCGGTGAAGACGAACGCGCGTTCCTCGCCACTCCCGCGTTCGAGTTATCCATCTCCAACGCGGATAAAGGCCAACTCGAAACGAACGTCGTCGTCCAACGCGCGAAACAGTTCGACTCGGACGGGCAAAACAGGCTCATTCTCACGAGAGACGCGCCTTTGTTCAGCCAAAAAGCGAAGCTCTTACCAAACACCACCTTTGTCGTCGGTTACGACACCGCCGTTCGCTTAGTCGACCCGAAATATTACGACGATAACGCCGACGTCATGGTTCGAGAGTTACGAAAAATTAAAGACGCGCAGAACTGCGCTTTCCTCGTCTGCGGTCGAAAAGATGATACCTCTTCTTCTTCGAATGCGTTTAAAACTTTGAAGGATATTCGCGTGCCCGACGCAGTTTCGGACGTCTTTGAAGCGCTGGAAACTTTCAGAATGGACATCAGCAGCACGGAAATACGACAAAAATTAAAACCCTAAATTGTTGTAAAAACCTCCTCTTCGAAGAAATTTTATCCTCCTTCGTCTCTTTCGCAGTCGCCACTAATTTTGAGAAACCGCGCGCTTTGAAACAGCCACGCTACCTCTCCTCGCGAAGTCCTAAACACATTTCCGAAGCGCTCGTTTCACGCGACTGCATTCGCATCACTCGAATTTACTCTTTTCAAACATGTTTTCTTTAACCGCGAGTTCCTTATCCGCGCGCGTACACATCGCGGCGAATTTAGATAAAACCTCAAAATGCTCCTCGTCGTCGAAATCATCATCGTCCAGAACGATGTCGATGCTCGTCAGAGCCGAAGGCAGCCAAGACGAGAGCGAAGGCGACGGGAGAAGAGGCGGCCGAGGCGGCGGCCGAGGCGGCGGCCGAGGCGGCCGAGGTGGCAGAGGCGGCCGAGGTGCCAAGAACGACGACCCGTTCACGGAAAACGTCGTCCAAGTTTCCCGAGTGACGAAAGTGACCAAAGGTGGCTCGCAGATGTCCTTCCGCGCGACGGTTGTCGTCGGAGACGGTAAAGGTGCCGTTGGCGTCGGGTGCAAGAAGGCGAAGGAAGTGCAAGGGGCGGTGATGAAAGCGGCGTCGGACGCGAGAAAGTCCGTGGTGAAGGTGCCGATTGCAAAGGGAGACACGTTCCCGCACAGAGTCACGGTGAAAGGCAACGGCGGGTCGCACATCATGTTGAGACCAGCGGCGCCGGGTACTGGGGTCATCGCCGGTGGGAGTTGCCGATCGGTTTTAGAGCTTGCTGGATACAAAAACTGCTTCGCGAAGCAAATCGGGAGTAACAACCCGTTGAACAACGCTCGCGCTACGGTGAAAGGCTTAGCTCAAATGAGAACCGCGAAAGAGGTCGCGGAATCGAGAGACATGACGCTCGAGGAATTGTTTTCCGCTTAATATAAATACTACTATTATTCTAGAAGGCGAAAGACATGAGAGAGGAATTTTATACTACCATAGCTTCATAAATCGTTGTTCATATCTATTACTATTATTTCACACACCGAAGAAAGACGACGTCGAAATATTCAAAAGCTTTAATTCGTTTGATTATTGGCGACGGAACGCATGACCATCGTCACCAGACCTTCGACGTTCGTTTTCGAGTGAAAAAAGTTTCGCATAACTGTGTGACTTGAATCTAACGAGACCGCGTAGTGCCACCACTTATGAGGAATAAATATTGCTTCGTTTTCTTCGACGACGCACGCGTAGAGGTGCTTTCGCGCCTTCTCAGGAATATGCCGCAAAGGATCGATCAACGATTGGTTCATTTCCGTCTGTTCGTCCGCGCTCGAGCAACAGTTTGTCGCGCCAACATCTGCTGCGGGATGAAACAGGACAAACAGCTTTCGTCCTTTGGTTTGCGCTAAAAAACCGTGCGCGTTTTGCGCGTCGTAGTGCAGGCGAGTGATACATCCGGCCGGGCCTATGAACGCTTTGTTCAGCGATCTCGATACGTTTGCGGTCATCGCGTCGACGTGCGATTGCATGTGTGGCGCGGATGACGATTTCACTACGAATTTGAACGTTTCGCGTAAAATCGTTTCGGTTTCGTCCGCCGCTCGAGTAAACGCAGGATGCATGTTCGCGAAATACGGGTTCACTTTTTCCGGGTGCGTTGAAAATATTCGCCACCCGTTGTTATAAAATGGTGCCGGTTTCGCATCGTCGTCGTCTTCGTTACACTTCTCGTAGTCGTCCATGTACTCCTTGTATCTCTTCGAGGTAACGAGCAACGTATTCTGTCTCATGGCGCCCTTGTCCGTTCTTCGAGCGGGCGCTTTATCGTTCACCGTGAGCATTTCTTCCGGGAAGAGATCCAACAAATCGACTCCGTGAAACCTATCCTTGAAGATATTTCGCACCACGCACGGTTTCCCGACGCCATTCTCGCACGTCACAAACTCGTTCTCGAACATTTTCGCGTCCACGGTATCGTTATCGATAATCTCGATCGATTTCGCTTCGCACAAGCTCCCAAACGTTTCAATCTCTTTCGCCTCGGCATCCCTTTCGAACGCGCGCACGAAAGCCTTGTAACTTTCGTGCGCATCCGTCCTGTTTCGATTTCCTTTCACTCTTAACATCGTCTCCGTCGAATCCTTCATCAGCGTCTCCATATCCACCGGCAACGACGGAGGGCAAGAGATGGTGTCGTTGATCTCCGAATTAATCTCTTTCTTCTGCCATCCAATTTCGCTCGGAAACTGCACCGCGAAAACCTCCGGATACGCGCCTCCGTCGTGAAAATCGTCGAAATCAGTCGGACGCCACATCGTTCCCGCCGTATCATCGGGGCTCTCGTTCCCGTAGACTCTTCTGGTCGTAGTCAACGTCTTCATTTTCTTTTCTTTTTTTAAGGATTAAAATATGCGTTTTTTTTTTATTAAGACACGAGACCTCTTTCGGGGACAGACATCTCAAAAGGTCGCTTCAAAACAAAAGGAACGAAGAAGAAACATGGCGACGCAAAGACGAGAACACCAACACCGAGAGCGAGGAGACGAAGGAGAAGATGTGGTCGATCTGGAAAATCATCGTCCGCATCCGTCCGTGCTCTTATCGTCGTCCACCACCCCGTCGCCGCCGAAGAAGAAAAGGGGGCATCCATTTTCCTCCGCCTCGATGAACGAAACGAATACCGGGGACGACGGGAAAGAACAAACGTCTCACGCGTCTTTAAAAGTCCTCTGTTACTTACTCATCTTCATCGCCTCCTTCGTGTTTTACGAGGACTTACTCGTCGCTCGAGTGGCGGTTCGGAAACATTTCTTCGGCCTCGAATCCGGCGTCGGCGCGTCCCAGCTTCTCGGGGAAGAGGAACCAGAGTCGGATTTGATTGACACGAGGACTGGGAAATTAGACCTGAACTTGAGGCACATTTCGAAGCGGAAGCGCGAACGCGTGGAGACGATCGAGGAGCACAACGAGAAAGAACTCATCGATCGAGTGGGGTTAGATAAAGCGGAGGAGATCGTAGAGGAAGAGCAAGAGGAGAAGGAAGGCGCGGAGATGGCGTTACAGATTGAGAAGGAAGAGGAAGAGAAGAAGAAGAGAGAGAAGGAAGAGGCGGAGGCGAGGCGGAGGATCGAGGAGGAGGAAGAGGAAACGCGGAGGAAAAAGGAAGAGGAGAAGAAGGAAGTGTTAGAGAGAGAACGTAGAGAGATGGAAGAGATGGGAAGGGCGAAAGAGGACGCGAAAGAGGACGAGGAGAAGAAGGAAGCGTTGGAAGAAGAAGAGGCGAAGAAGCAGTCGGAAGAGAGTAAGAGTAGTAGAGATGATAGAAATACTAACAACATTAATTTAGGAGAAGAACCAGAACATTTTAGCGAGAAGACGAAAGAAGGGTCGTACGTTAGAGCGACGTCGCATTACGGTCTCAGTTGGTCACCGCCGGCGCCGACGGCGCCGCCGACGCCGACGATTCCCAAAGTCGTCGAAGAGGCGGTTGAAATCGGCGACTCGACCGCCATCTCGTTAGAAGACCAGGCGCCGAATTTCGATATTTTTACCGGTGGGGCGTTGCCGCTGAGCGATCCAGAAGACACTCCGGAAGAACACGAATGGCGGTCGATCGGACAGGTGATGCCGATCAACGGTATGGATTTAGATTTCCCGGGGAACTTGAAAGTCGCCGCCGAGAGGAGAAGTTTTCGAAAAGAGATTATTTTGTTCGTTTCGAACAGAGGAGGGAACCATTTAGCCGCGAATACGGTCGCAAATTTACGCAAACTTGGGTTTGAGCATTACATTCTAATCACAAATACGGCGGAGACGTGTTACGATTTGCTCAAAGGCCCGTGGGGCGTCGATTGCGGATGGACTTCGTTTTTACAAAATCGGGCGAAACAAATGGGCACATTTCAAGTCACGGCGGAAGAACAAGCGACGCCGTTTCGTTTGTGGTGGGTGCGATTTCATTACATGGAACGATTAGTTGGGATGGGATATAACCCGATGTACGTAGATACGGACGTACGTTTTGAAATGAACCCGTACCCATTGTTGAAATCGCCTCCGTTTGATAAGTTTACCTTATTCGCTCAAGACGAAAACGGACATCCGGGTGGTTTGAACATTGGATGCGTATACGCGCAAAACGCGCCTGAATTTGGCGTCACTCGATGGGTTCTCAACGAAACCGTCTCGAGAATGCTTCGAATTATCGACACAGAGCCGCCGTTACAGAAATGGAACGGCCAAGTCGCCGCCGGCGCCAAGGAAACGTTGTGGGATCAACACATCTTCAACGACGTCGTAGAAACCGCAGTTTCCGGTAAACCGGTGTTCAAAAGGTCCATGCAACGGTTGATTGACCCTGGAGATGGGAACCGACTGCGCGATGATTGGGTGAAGAACCAAAACTACGACCATTCGGCGTGGGATTTATCCATGGAAAAGATTGACGAAAAAGTCTTGCCGCTCGGTTTGAAAGACGTGGACGTTCGACCGATGAAAGTGGATGACACGTACGAAATCAAATCAAAAAAGTTTCAAGGGTTGAAAGGTTTTTCGCCAACAGAAAACGGGAAGGATCCGAACAAAGACGAATACGTCTGCGGGTTCCCTCCTTGGTTCGTTTCCGGTTGGTCCGGCATCGCCGGTCCGGCGCAAGTCCAAGGCCAACCGGGGTACTGGACGGCGAAACCGGCGAGGATTGTCATGGGCCACGCCGTCGGCGCTTTACGAAAAACGACCACGTTCAAAGGTCTCGGATGGTGGAACTACGGCGCCGAAGCGTATAAGCCGTACAAGTTACAAAATGTGGAGGAAAAATTAGGTAAGAAAGGCGTCCTCGGTTTTATCGGTTTGAAAACGAACGAAGCGAACGCAATAGTCGGCGTAGAATCGCACGGTTTATCCGTGGCCAGGGTTGTTGAAATCGCAACGTCTGCGGGGAGAAGGCCAATCTCACCGACTGTGCCGTGCGATGCGCCTTGGATCGAGAAGAACCCGTCTGCCATGCACGGCATCATGATGCGGCACCAAATCGTTTTGTCCCAACTCTGCGGTCGCGAACGCAACGAGATGTGCTGTCAAAGTTTAAACTTTGATTGCGACGAAGGCGTCATGCTCGAAGTTGATTTCTGGAACGACCCTCGATACGCACGATTTCGCGATGACATTATCGTCGTCTCTGCGAAAGATGTAGTCAACGACAGTGGGAACGAGATTGATTTATCGACGATTGAAGTGAAAATCGATTCGTTATCGCAAGGGAAGAAAACTGTCTTCGTCGACCTCGCCGCGTTGGAAGATTCTTCCATCGTTCCCAAAGGCGTCGGCGAAGCGAAATACGTTCCAGAGAGAGACGCAATATTCGCCACGTGCGATAGATTAGACTGTCGACCTCCGAATAAACCGTTCCCGTCCGAACACGAACCGTGCAGAAGAGTTACGAGTTAGAAAATTTACTAGTTAGCATTAGCACTAAAGTGTGTGTCAAAAAGAAAAGCAAGAACGCGCGATACTATAGTAAGAATAAAAATAAATGTATTCTACTAATAAGTTCAGAAGTTACAACGTCGCCAAAACCTTCTCGTCCAACTCAAAGGTCATCTCCTTCTTGTCTCTTCCGCTCGCGCAATATTCGGCGTATCTGTCCTTCAAAGTCGCCTCCAAATTCGGGTGCTTCGGTTCCCAGCCCAATTTCGCCATCGCCTTCGCGCTCGAAGCGTAAAAGTGCACGACTCTAAACGGAAACTGCTTCTTCGCTTCGACGCCTTCCACGCTGCCTTCTTTGTACGTGACAATCGTCGCTTCTTTGCCCATCGCTTTTGCGCACACCTCCGCCATACCTCTCAACGTGACACCTTTTTGCGTCACGCAGTTGAAGATCTCATCCTTCGCGTTGGCGTTGTCCACGGCGCTGGCAATCATAGTCGCCAAATCTTCCGCGTGGGAGACCGACGCGAACTGGTCGCCACTGCCTGGGATGACAATCGGCTTACCTCTTTGGATTCTATCGAAAAAGTACTCCTCGCAATCTTTGTTCGAGCCATACCCGGTCAAGTATTGCGGTCTGAAAGATGCCATTCCTTTCGGAAACTTCATGTCCACTAAATGCTTCTCGACGATGGCGTGACCGGCGGTTTCTTTCACGGCGTCGCCTTCCACGTGCGGCGGCGTCGGCGTCGGCTTATAAATACCCGCCGAAGAAACGAAGAAAAATTGTTCCGCTCCTGCTTCCTTGGCAAACTCAGCCACCGGCCCGACGCTGTCCAAATCCTTCCCGTTGTTATCGCAGACGATATCAAACTTCGCGCCACTTAAATTGCTCTTCAAATCCGCCGGGTTCGACCACATCGTCTTCACCCCCATCGGTTTCAAATCCTTCTCGAAATACGTAAACGGTGCTTTTTGCATCTTCTTATCCGTCTCTTCACCAACCACGCATAAGGTCACGTCGTGTTTCGCGCTCGCGAGCGTCTTCGAGAGCCAGAACCCGATGTTCGCGTGGCCGCCGCCGTTGGTATTCACGATTAGAACAGATTTGTTTTCCACTTTGAAAGAAACTTTATTCACCGCGTTGGGGGTGTTCAACAAGGTTCTCTTCTGCGCGAACGTTTTGCGAGAAGACCCCGCGCACGAGCGCTTGAACGAAAATCGCTGTTTGTTTACATTCATTCGCACGCGTTTGACGCAGGAATGCGCGTGTTGTAAGAGAGAGAGAAAAGAGAGATTAAAGTGAACAACACCACAAAACGTTTCCCGGGTAATCGATCCAAAAAGATATCCAAAAATGTAATCATCATCACGGAGCGCGACTTTCCAAAGGAAGAAGGAAGCTTTGGAGAGGGAAGAAGGGAGCGACGAGAGATAAAACGCGCGACGAAAGAGGTAAAAAAAGAGAGTTTAAAAGAGAGAGAGAATTTAAAGCGCACCTCGACGACGACGGTGGATTGGATGGATTGCATCATTGTATCGAGGGAAAGAGACTGACGAAAACGCTCTTCGTTGCGGTTGAAAAAGTGAAGGAACATTAGAGTTGACACGTCACGAAAAAAGAGAGAAAGAAAAGCGCACGAAAAAGACGAGAGAGAATGAACAACCAACTGTTGGTGTTGTTCTTTTTTCGTTTTTTCATCCTTTGAGAGCTCTCTGGTTTGACGAGGAACGACGCTCTCTCGAGGATGAGGATATGAGAGACATTTGACTTCATACTAACGCGAGCGTTTTTCCTTACAAACAACAACGAGTTAACGAGAACACAACCTCGAAAAGAAGCTTTCAAAGAGTATGTTTCTCTCATCCGCCACCAAAGCGTGTTCTTCTTCTTCGGTGGGGAAAACAACAACAACAGCAGCAGTTGCAAAAACGAAGACTTTGCCCCCGCGAGGATGCCGCGACGAGCGAAGAGCTTCTCTGAAGAAGAAGAAGAAGAAGAACGCGTCGGAATCGTTGTTGGTTTTGAGCAGAGGAGGACGACGGGGAAGATTCTTGACGAGGAATGAAGCGATAGCGGACCGGTTGACAGAGAGCGGAGAAGACAACGAGCAGCGCGAGAGAAGAGGAAAGAAGAAGGAAGAAACGCTGACGTTACAAACCAACAACAATTCGTCGTCGAAACTGGCGGCGTTGGCGACGTTACTGGAACGCGCGGTCGTGCGAGACTTGGCGGACGAGTTAGCCAACGAAGACGCTACGTGTTCGGTGGAGTACGACCAAGAAGTCTTCGAAGAGTGCACGAATAAAGTCACCGAACAATTAGCCGAAGTGGTGGTTTTGTGCAACAGCGCGGATATGGCGAGCAAGTACAGCTCGAATTTACGGAATAAAGAGCTTTCCAGGTTGAGAGGGTCTTTGTGGAATTTACGCGTGTTGTTGGAGTCGTATTGCGCGACGAAAGGCGGGTGTTCGCTGAACGTGAGACATCGATTCGAGACGTTGCGTTCGGCGGCGATGGAAGTGTTACCGGCGTCGAAGCGTTTGAAAAAAGGGCCCGAGGCGACCGCGATTCCGAATTTACAGGCGGTCATGGAACCGAGAGTGAAGTCATTCGAGGAAGTCATGGGTACCGCGGCGAGTAGCAGCGGCGGCGAGGAAGACGTGGACAATAAGATCTCTCAAAGAGAGATTGCGTTTTACAGAGGCGGACAACCTTCGGTGGAAGGCCGGTCGTGGCTCTCCAAAAACGGGTTTACTCGAGTGGTTGATTTACGAGGCGAAGATCGCGACAATCAGTGGGTGAAACCGTTTGGTGGAGGCGACGGGCAAGGCACGTTTAACCAGAACAAGAAATTCGACACGACGAATATTCCTATAACAGATATGGGCGTTCCTACGAAAGAACAAGTCGAGGAGTTTATCGACATCGCGAACGACGTGTTGGAGAAGAACAAGACGAAGAAAGCTGGAGAGTCGAAGGAGAAGATGTTGTTGCACTGTAAAGCCGGAATTGGACGAACCGGGTGTTTAGTCGCGTGCTGGAGAATTTCGAGAGGCGTGGACGTGGAAGAGGCGTTGGCGATGGAGGCTGGTTTGGTGTGCGATTTCGGATGCATCGCGCAAGAACAATTCGTGAGAGATTACGCCGCAGATTTGAAACACGAAACGGAAGTGAAGAAGTTTGAGCAAGCCGTGGAAAAATCGAAATTTGAAACCGATGCGAAGTATCGAACGTCGTACGATCCCGTCAACGAGTACGGGAGCATGGGAGACGTCACGGATGTCTCTGCCATGGGATCAAACATGATGGGCAACGTTTCCGCGTCGGGTGAATTTTCCAGTTTGGACCAAGCGCCGGACATGTATTTAATCCGAACCGATGGGTTTTCGTGCACGAGAGAACTCGTGGAAAACAGAGAGTTGAAGATTTCGCACCCGTCTACGCAGCAAATGATTTTGGTTTGGAGAGAACCGCCGAAAACAATCTTCTTGTTGAAAAAAATTGGCAACGCGCTTTTACCTCAGTTGGTCGAAGTCGCACACGCGTTGATGACGATGGGAATGCATGTCATTTTAGATACCGACGTGAAGAGAGAATTGGAAGATGAAACGATCAAATTGGAAACCGTGGACGAACAAAACCGAACGGAAGTGCGAACGAAAGCTTTGTGGGTGGAAAAAGATTCGAAAGGAAAAATCCCGAAAGAAGATTGGGGCACGATTGACGTGTGCGTCTGTTTAGGCGGCGACGGGGTTATTTTACACGCGAGTAAAATGTTCCAAGGTCCGACGCCGCCGGTTTTAGGATTCCATTTAGGTTCCTTGGGTTTCCTGACGAACCATCCAGGAAACGATATGGCGCCGAGTTTACTCATGGCGCTCGGTCGCGGGCCGCCAATCGCGAACATCTCTGGCGGCGTCCCGATCACTCTGCGCATGCGTTTACTTTGCGAAGTGTTTAAATTCGCGGACAAAGTTGAAAACGGTGGCAACGGCGAACCGTCTTTCACGTATACTATCCTCAACGAAGTCCTCGTGGACCGAGGCCCTTCCCCGTTTCTCTCCAAAATCGAAGCGTACGATCGCGGGCAACTCATCACCTCCATCCAAGCCGACGGCGTCATGCTCGCCACGGCCACTGGATCCACCGCCTACTCCGTCTCCGCCGGTGGTTCCATGGTTCACCCGAACGTTCAGGCTATTTTGATGACTCCAATTTGCCCACACACCCTCTCCTTCCGCCCCGTCATCTTCCCCGACTCGGTCGAAGTCGAACTTCGCGTCTCGGAAAACGCTCGCAACAGCGCCTGGGTCTCCTTCGACGGTCGCGAACGGTGCGAACTCTGCCGAGGCGACTCCGTCTTTGTCAAAATGAGCGAATACCCAGTCCCTACGATTAACTTTGAAAACCAAACCGGTGATTTCATCTCCAGTTTACGAAGATGTTTGAAATGGAACGAACGCGAAGAGCAACAAGTCTTCGACGCGTCGCAAGTCGCCGCTTTGAGGATGATGAACGAAAACGCGGCAAAATCGGAAGCGTCCGACGAGTGGAGCTCCAGATGATAAAGTCATCGGATACCTCCTCCTCCTTTAGATTGGACATTAACAAACACTACTGTTGTACATCAGAACACCAACTTTCTTGCCGCACGCGTACACACAAAAGAGAAAAAATGTCTGCGCTTTCCTTACTTTTTGTCTTCCTTTCTCTCTCTTTGCGAAACAACACCATCATGTCCGACGACGACGACGCGAAGAAAAAGGTCAAGACAGCGAAGAAGAAGAAGGAGAAGGAGACGAAAAGAACTTTCGCGAATAAGATTTTCGATCGTTTTGCCGCGTTGCCGCGAGAGTATAAGTGTGCCTTTTTTCTCGTCCTCCTCGCGGTGGTCGTTTTCCCTTTAACGACCTTAAAAGAGCGCTTTGATGAGAAGGAAAAAAAGTGTCCATTTGGCTTCCAATCGAGATCAAATGTGAACTTTGAGTCTGATTTACCTTCCTGGCATCCAAAGCTGGTGTCTTACGACGTCGAAGGCGTAAACAACCTCGAGGTTGGTCCTCCGATGTTGAAGAAAAACGAGATTGCAAAATTCGACGACATAATAGTTTACAGAGGGCATTTTTACGTGAAAGGCAAACTGGAGCAAAAAAAGACGCAATCGACACAACTGGTCGAGGACGAGAACGAGCTCCCGTGGGACCGAGAGGAGAGGAAAGCGAACGAGATGCTCGAAAAGGAAAAGAGCAAAAAGGAGAAAAAAAAGAAAGACGTGGGAGAACGCATCGCGGATAGGTTCTTTCCGCTCGGAGGGACTTCGAATTCGTACGCGAAAGCGGTCGCGATGAACAACCGAACGAAACGAATCATGAGCGTCGCGAGCACGGAGGAAAAAGCAAAGAAGATGATTGAAACCTTTAGGAGCGTAGGAGTGACAGTAACTGAAGTCGTAGTGACGGAGAATGGAGACGAGAGTAAGTTGATTGTGCCTGGATTTCACGATTCGCACACACACGTTTTATCGTTGGCTTTGAAGAGAGAGTTCGAGGTGGATTTGTCCGACGTCGAAACGAAGAAAGAGTTCGTGACGAGGTTGAAAATGAAGGAAAGGAGTTGGGCGCCTTTTCCACAGTTCAGCGAAGAGTGGATTGTTGCCAGTGGCTACGACGATGGTAAGATACTCAGAGAGGACGGAAGGCTGGATTTACCGTATAAAGGGTGGATCGACGACATCTCCAATCCCGTAATCGCGTTTCGCGCGGATATGCACACGGCGATTGTCAATCAAGCCGGGTTTCGAAAAGCTAACGTGCGATGGGCGGACGTGAAGAAAAACACGACCCACGAGTATTACAGGCGGTTTCGCGATTACATCGATTTCGATACGGGTGAAGTCAAAGATGACGCCATGCAGTTGTTTCAAAAAGTCCTACCGAAAAGAACGAAGAAAGAACGGAAGAACGCTTTGAAACGAGCGCTCGCGCCGCTTTCAAAGTTAGGGATAACGAGAGTGAGCGATTTTGGCGCCATCGATGCGTTACAGGCGTATGATTTTGAACTTTCCAGAAGCGACTATATGATTTTGAGGGAGTTAGATAACGAAATGCGGCCTCACGGTCTTCCTTTGAGAGTGAATTGTTACTTGCCGTTTGACGACTGGCAGTTTGCCGCGTTGGAGCAAGAAAGAGGGAACGGAGCGTTTTTTCATTACACCGGATACAAAGGGAACGAATTGCGGCAAAAAGAATTGAACTTGGATCAGACGATACGGTCAAACGTGCGCATCGCCGGCGTGAAGTTATTTCTAGACGGAAGTCTCGGCGCAAATACGGCAAAATTTCACGAGCCGTATAACAGTGGTTTCACGAAAACCAGTCACACGGCGACGGGAATGTTTGTCCGAGACGTCCAACACGCGAAACAAATAGCGATCCTAGCGGATAAAGCGGAATTGCAAATTGCTGTGCATGCCATTGGCGACGCCGCCGTGGACGCGGCTTTAGATATGCTCGAAACGATTGAGAAAACGAACGGAAAAAGGGATCGACGGTTTCGAATCGAACATATTCAACACTTGAGCGGCGACGGAAGCATCGAAAATTTAAACTTGAAAACAGAAACCGTCGAGGCGCGCATTAAGCGATTAAAACCGATCGCCTCGGTGCAGCCATTGCATTTAGCATTAGACTCGGAAAGAGCACTCGTGGAGAAACTTGGACGCTCGAGAATGGAACGAACTCACATGTATAAATCGTTGAGCGAATTAACCACCATCGCGTTCGGCTCGGACGTTCCCATCGCGCCTGCGAATCCACTCGAAGCCATCTTACAAGCCTCCACAAAACGAACGTTGAACAAAGAAGGTCAGTCTATGAGTGTAGAGATGGCGTTAGAAGCGCAAACGATTGGTGGCGCGCGAGCGTCGTTCAACGAAGACGCTTTCGGTGGTTTCTTCAACGGCGCCCTGATGGATTTTGTCGTATTGAAGAAGAAGAGTAGCGCAACTAGCAATAGTAAAGAAAAAGAAGAATCAAAAGAAGAAGAACGAGGGGAGGAGGAGATCATCGACGATCGCTCCATCGTTTATGAAACCTGGGTTGGCGGACGCAAAGTGTATTCAACCGCGTAAAATTTTCCATTGTATGTACCTCCTCATCTTCACAAAAAAGCACTCCTTGCTTACAACTCTTATTTATTGACGCGCGTCGAAATGACCGATCCTGGACCGGTCGCGTCTTCTAAAATGGAATCCAACTCCAAACGAATGGCTTCTGTTTTAGTCGCCCTGTGTCTCGGTTTCTTCGCGATATTGTTGACCTTTGATGGCTCGTCCAGTTTGGGGAAAACCGAATTGGATTCAACAACAGGTGGGAACTTTTTGGACGCGTTAAAGTTGTTCGGCGGATCCTCCTCGAAGAGAAGGAACCAGAATCACAAGAGCATGTCCGAGGAAGAAAAAGAACGATTCATGCAACACGTGGATTTTGAGATTCCGAAAGCTTCCTCCAGCGGCGAGTACGACGAAACCGATGACGACGAGTACGACGACGATGGAGGAGGAGGAGGAGGAGGAGGAGGCGGTAAAACTATTATAGGTAAAGTGTCAAAGAAATCGAGGCAGTATAAGAAGAAAAGGAAGCAAGAGTTGATGCTGCGAAAGAAAGAGCAGGATTTGCGGCAGCAAGCGATCAGCTCGAACCCGGACGACGTGGTGCACGGATGGATACGCGCAATGTTCAACCAGATGGATACGAACGGCGACGGGAAGATATCGCTGAACGAGATGAAGGCGTACGCGGAGAAGATGAATTTAGATAGAGGGTATGTGAAGGATTTTAGCGAGTATGTCCACATAAAAGCAGGGGAGCCGGAGAACCACGATCATCCCGCGGTGGATTTTGATCACTTTTTGGCGGCTTTGCAACAGAGAGACGCGACGGTGATGCGAGCGTGTGCCATGGGAGGATATGGCGGTAGAAGTATCTTTGATGAAGTGGCGGAGAGAAGCGTTTGGTTGTTAGGGTTGTTAGTTCTTCAGTCGCTCTCGGGGGTTGTGTTGCAGCGATACGAGCAGTTATTAGCTGAGCACGTCGTTATAGCGGTATTTTTGACCATGTTAGTTGGCGCCGGAGGTAACGCCGGTAACCAAAGCGCTATTAAGATTATAGAAAAGATTGTTCTAGGAGAAATCACCGTTTCGATCGGATCCTTCTTGAGCGAAATGCACAGAGAAGTAATCGTCGGTATGTTCTTGTGCGTGTTCGTAGCGATCGGAGGTTTTGTGAGAGCGTATATTACGCACGGAAGAGCGCGGGGTGGTTTCTTGAACGTGCTGGCGCTGACGTGCTGTTTAGCGGTGATTGTGTTTTCATCAACACTCATAGGGGTGATGTTGCCGTTTTTGTTGGCAAAGATTGGTGCAGATCCCGCGCATGCAGGTACGGTGGTGCAAGTAGTCATGGACATTACCGGGGTTATTGTCACCGTGACGATATGTTCGATGATGTTACCGTCGGTGTCCAAGAAGACCAGAACGCCGGCGTTCGCGGTAGTCTTGGAGAGGGCTTTTCTGGCGTACTTTCCGGAAAGTGAGAGCGGTGGTGCTCCAAAGGAACACAGATCGGACGCGGATTTAGTATTGACGTCTGAAAAGGGTAGCGTGTAATGTATACATACTTTTCTAAAAACTACAACTAAAAACTACAACGAACGTATATCTGCGCAAATATTATCTGCGAATCAAATCAACTCCATCGTCTTTTCTCGGCTTCTTCGTCGACTGGAACGTACCAATCCGGTCGTTCGACGTGCGAGGATAACCGGTAATCTAAGAACAATTCCTCGTTCGCTTCGATGTCCCTCGTTGCGACTAATGCAATTGTTGGCGCGGCTTTCATGACGATATCAACCATTTGCGCTTCGTTCAAATCTTTCGCTTTCTCGTTCGGGTCCTCGAATACCGAACCGGCGGCGAACGATGACACCATCTTGAGGAAGCTTGCATTCCGTGCACTTTTTGCGGGGTCAAACCTTTCGTAATCGCGTATATCGTTGCTTAAGTACACGTTCGGTATTGCCGCGCGTACAAAGTGTTTCATTCTTTCCAGTTTCTGAGAGTCTTCTGTGTCCATATTCATCATCCGTAACGCTTCTTTTGCGCCTTCCTCCACGTCATAATCGTGCATACATATCATCACATTCGGCGTTTTACCTTGAGGAGGATGGTTTGCTTTGTGCGCGAGGGCTATGGGATGCTTCCCCGCTTGTACTAAAAGGTCCGTTGAAACGTCTAGGCACGCCCTTTTTATCTTCGCGTGTAACTCTGGTCTGGAGAGCTTCTCCAGCCACGGCGGAAGCTTCTCCACCCACTCTTTCTTCAAAGCGCCGACAATTTTTTCCTTTTCCAAGTCTTCTCGAAGAGGAAAACCGGGCCAACTACTACTACCCGAACTATTAATGCTACTCTCACTATCGCTACTACCTTCAACAACTCCACTCGAACTCCTCTCGCTGCTACTCCGCCTCCGTTCTTCCTCCCACGGCTTTGCGTCCACGACGGTATCGTCGTACCGCGCGACCAAAAAAGCGTTCTCTTTCGCCACGTTCGGAAAGCCTTTGAGAAACCTCAAAGCTTCTTTCGCGTATACTATCCCCGGATACAACGACACCACCGTCCCTACCGAAGCTGGTCCATTTAAAAACACCCCCTCTTCGTTTTCCACGCCGTCGGACGGTTTTACCGTATTCTTATTCGTGGTATTCGTCTCTGAGATATCCCCGGTCCTCCCCATCAAATCCAAACCAATCGTCGTCAGCTGCGTCTGAACGCTCCTCCACACTCGCGCTTTCCTCTCCGCCGACGAACACTTGGTCGACGCCTCCAAAACTTCCTTCGCGACCGCTTCTCTTCTCGCCCTGCTGTCCTCCTCCTCTCCTTCGCGCTCGTTCCTCTCTCGCGTCATCATCATCGTCCGTTCCCGAAACTGCGTCAATAAGAACAACTTCTGCACGTCCGACTCTTCTTGCAAAGCGCGCCCTTGCCTTGGTTTCTTCGAAAAGGACGACGCGCTGCCTCGCGCGATTGCTCGGAGCATGATTTTCTGTCGTGATGTTGTGATGCGTCAACCGCGCGTTGCTGCGCGCGTTTTGTGCACCTTTTCAAACGAGGAATTCCTCACAAGTTTCCAATTTACTACTACGCAAAGAAAGGCTTGAAAGCGGTTCGATGATGACCCCCCGAAACCCGTCGTCCAAAACTGATGTAAAGTCGTCGTTTGAAGGCGTGAGAATAGCGAAACACGCGATGAAGAAAGCGACGAAGAAGGCGAGGTTTTTAGAGAGTGCGTTCGTTCTTTTACTCCGTTGTGGTCGTTTCTTTTCCCACGTGCTCACCTCGTAAACCGTTCCTCTTTCTCTCTCTCTTTCTCTCTCTTAAACGCGCAAACACGCACAACAGAGATACGCCGGACGCACGAATCGAGCGTCTCGAAACAGTCGAGCGTGAAATCGAAGAAAAAGAAACGGAAGAATCTTTTGTTCGGCTTGGCGGACTTCGCGAAGGATTTGAACACATCGTTGTTGGAGACGACGGCGGCTGTGTCGATGAAAGGCGGCGAAAGGTCGAAGAAGATGTCGAGGATGTTGTCGAGCGCTTTGTTAGGAGGAGGAGGGAAGAAGAAAGGGAGCAATACGAATAATAAAAAACGGGAACTGATCGCACGAGTGGAGAACGACCGGATGAAGATGGTGTTGAAGCACCCGACGTTCAAAGAGAACCCGGTGAAAGCGGTGTTGACGCACCTCGCGGCGCAGTTAGGCGAGAGCGCGGAAAACGACGAGGAGGACCGCAGTAAAGATGGAACCACCAAGAAAACCACCAAGAAAAGTACCACTACGACCACCACCAATGACAACAAGAACGTCGATATCGACGACGTAAACGACGACGTGCAAAAGAAGAAGAAAAAACGAAAGATGATGACCCCGGCGCGGTTACGTCAAACGCAAGGCAAACATCACGCCGGCGGCGGCGGCCAAGAGCGGTCCAAGAAGAGCATTCACGGCGGCGGTAAAAACTCTGGTGGCGTCGTCAAAGAGAAACTGCGAAACAAGAAGGGTGGGAAAAACAGGAAGTGACCACCCTTTCTTCTTTCCAGTCAGCGTGTGGTTGGGGTGTTGGTACTCGTCGCGAACGTAAAGCGTTTTCGGTTCTCACTTTCCACCATTTTTTCTCCCCACAAAAGCAAGAAGATATGATGACGATGACGATGCGCGCTTTCTCACCAACCGTAACGCTCACCCGTCGTAAAGATTCTCCTTCCTCCTCCTCGCGGAGCGCGAAGTGTACCACGACGACGACGACGACAAAAGCGTGTCTGACGACGACGAGGACGCACCCTTTCAGCGCACCATTAAAAGCTTCTCATCGTCGACTCCACATCCGCGCAACGAACGACGACGACGACTCCAAGAAAGCACGAAAAGAAGAAGACAAAGAAGACAATTCCCTCTCATCGCCGTGGGCGCAACCTGGATACAAAGGCGCGTGGGTCTCCCAACAAGACGACCGGACGCAAATTTTGGTCGTCGTTTCGATATGGATCGGTCTGTGTCTGTTGACGTACGTCTCGTGCGCGAAAGTCGGCCCTTTCGTGGAAGAGCTTGTTCCGGACTTTGTTTTTCAGTTTTCCAAGCGCACGTGGCCTTTGCTCGGCCTGACGTACGTGCTCGCCGGAGCTGCGCACTTCGCGTTACCGGAAGGTTTTGATGCCATGGTACCGCACGAAAACGCGTTCGGAGGCCTCTGGAAACTCCCTGGTTCGAAGCGATTCCACGTCAATTGGACCGGCGCGTGCGAAATTGTAGGCGGTTTAGGCACGCTCTCGCTCGTCGTCGATCCGAACTCCTCCCTCGGGAAAGTCTCCGCGTTTGCGTTATTCGCGTTAACGTTAGCTGTAACCCCCGCGAACACGTATATGTTTACGAACAACTCCCCGGGACCGTTACCCCCGGACGCCACGGAAGAGATGATGGTGTTGACGCCGCCGCAACACTTCGCCAGAGGTTTGCTCCAAGTCTTTCTGTTGACGATGTTATGGGGCGTCGCCACGGGTTAGTTAAAAACAGCTCAGGTGCGTTGCCTTGGTGGATGCTTGTTTTTACATCGCGTCGTCGTGAGCTCTTTTTTTAGCAGTAGTAGTAATAATAGTACGCGTAGTTGAGACGTTATCGTCGTTGGACGAAGTAAAAAGCCGCGAAAGCGAGTTGAACGCCTCTCCCCCCACCTTTACAAAGAACGTGATGATTCATGTCTGTGTGCTTTTGGGCAAAACACAACAAACAAATCTTTCCCGCCAAAAAACGAAAAAAAACACCCTCTTTCTTTCCTCCTTCGCGTGCCTTCTTTTTCGTTCCCATTTCCCCCTTTCGCGCAGTTTCGCCTAAAAAACAGAAGGAAAATCGAAAAATATCTTCGTTTTGGAAACGGGAAAGAAGAAAGAATGTCGTCAAAACCAAGCGCGCGCAAACAAAACACACGCAAGAAGAAAGAAAAAAGAACTCGCGCGAATAAAAAGCACACGAACGCGTGCAAGTAAAGGTACGCGATAGATTTCGACCGTTTTTTCCCCTCGCGCTTCTTCGCGTTCGCCGTGAGAGAGCGCGCGCGCGTGCAGAGATTTCGAGCGAGCGGGCACCTTTTTCCTTTTTTTCGAAGGATTCAGAAAAAAAACGAGAGAGAGTTCGTTTTGCGCATTTCCAATTCGCGTGTATATAAAGCGAATTCATCTCTCTCCAAAGGAAGGTTCTCGCGAACGAGAACGCGTCCGCGTCCGCTTCTCTCCTCGTAAAAGAGAATCGCGCGCATCAGATCTGCGCTCAAAAGAAGAGAAACTCAGAAAAGAAGAGAAACTCAAAGCGCCTGCTCGAGAGCGCGTTGAAAGAACGAAAAGCTTTCATTTCTGTCCTTCGCTTCTGAGTCAGAGAGGAACAAAAAAAAAAAAAAAACGAGAAATCTCGCGGGAAAAGACACCAAAAGGGGGAAAAGCGCTCGCCTTTTGAAGCGCAAAATTTGGACCAAAAAATGCACAAAAAATACTGACGAAATTACAATTCAAACTCATATGTCTTCATTACACGTAGGATTAAAACAACGAAAGAAGAAGGAGAAGAGAGGAGGAGTGCGAGAACGCGTTTTGAGCGAAAGAAGAAGCAGAGGAAGAAGAAGAAACACAACACAGATGACGGGAACAACACAAACGGTGGTTTCGATGCGACACTCGTCCCGTTTGGAGTGTAATAATACTAAAGATGGGAATAAAAAAATGCACATCCATCAGGGTGAGGGAAACGAAAATTCCGTGCCGCCGCGGTCCCCGGCGAGAGGGAAAAAAGAGACGCTCGCGTTGCAGAAGAGAGATTCGAGCGCGTCCGTGGAAACGGAGGAAGAGGAGGATAATTCCAGCTTTGGAGGAGGATTACGGAACGAGAACACGAACGAGAAAGGCGCAGTCGGGAGCGCGCAACAAAACCAAAGCGAAGAAAAGAAGAGCGCACAAACGCGCGAAAAGGGGAACGACGAGGACGAGGACGAGGACGATATCGAGACGAAGCCGCTCTCGGCGTTTGAGCAAAAGTTGAAGAATAAGAAACCGATTTCGACTGATCCGAAAACGTTCGATCCAGACACGGTTTTGAAAATTGACGAGGATTTTTCCAAAAAAGCGATGAGTTTAGGATACGAGCTCGGGACGATTAAACATTCGGCGTACGCTTTGTTGGCGATGGCGGGGCCGGGAGGAATGACGGTGGCGAACATTGTGAGCATCGCGAAGCGGTTGGACTTGTATAACTGGGGGACGTGCAAGACGCCGAATAACTCAGTCACCGCGGCGTTATCGCAAGATGCGCACTTTCAAAGAGTTGCACCGAGTACGTACGCGTTAAAAGAACACGTACCGGACGATTTGTGTACGGCGAGTATCGCGCACAAGGCGGCGCACACAAAGAAGAAAGAAGAGAGACGCGAGACGGGGAGAAACGCGACGACGACGAGTTCGGGTGGAGGTGATTTCAACATGATGGGAGGTGGTGGAGGAGGACACACGAAACTTCAAGACCGAAACTATCATCACCAGAAAGCCGTGGAGCAAGCGAAGAAGAGAAAAGCGGTGGCGATGTATGAATCGGAGGAGGATGAGTATTTCGATGGACCGGCGTTTCTCTTTCGAGCGCGCTCGGAAACGAGAGATCAAGAAAACTCAGAAGAAGAAAACGAAGATCGATACGACGAGAGAAGAGAAAATTATCACACTCGAAGAATACAGCACGAAGAGGAGCCACCTTTTGCGTACAAAGATGTCGCCGAACGTTTAGCTTTGGAGTGTTTTCGTCGAAGAGCGGATTTACAGCCGGAGATTTATAGAAACTGCCAACTTCCTTCGTCGTCCGCCGGGTCGGGCGACGGAGAGCGAACGCCGATGAATGCGGCGCGAGCAGATTCCGATAATATCGTCAGCAAAAAAAACGCACCGAATACGGTGGAACACATGGTGAATGAGCCGAACGAGCCGGTGAACTGCGACGCGACCGTGGCGGCGTCGTGTTTGGCCTTCTTCCCGGCGGTGAGTACGCCCGGCATCGTGGCGACGAGGCAAAGAGACGCGATATGCGCGACGCCGCCGGAACCGACCGAAGCCTTTTCGCGAGCGAATTTGTGGAAGAATGAAGTCGGATTGGTGAAACAATTAGAAGGGTTCGAAGCTATTAATGGTGGCCTCGTCGCACAGAGAGGTGGTTTGAGCGCGTCTTCTTCTCAACAACAACAACAAAGAAAGAAGACGACCGTAGCGAACAAGAGATCAAAACTTGGAGAGAAGAAAGAAAAGCAACAACAACAAAACAAAGTGGCGGCGAAGATTAAGAAGTCGAGCAGCGATAATTCCATGAAATCACGAAGCGCGAGTGGAGAAGAGACGTGTTATCATCGACTCCCTCGATGGGTTTTGGATCAATACATGGAGTCTCACAACGTCGCCGCCAACCAGTAATAAAAATCTTTTGGAAAAGGAAAGAAAACATCTATACATATAATAAAATATAATAAAAGAATACTTGCGAGAATGATGATGAGAGGTGTGATGATGGTCTGCGAGAGCTGTCTCTTTCCTCTCTCTCGTCTCTGCATCATTGAATTTTTGAGTTGAAACGTGTTGATTGCGTGTAGTGTGTTGTTGATTGTTGACATAAAAAACATTACACTTGTAATAATATTAAAAAGAATTTTACTTCGGTACATACCGGTAAATATAGTAGTAAGATTACGCCTTTAGATTAGCATTACCTCTCTCCTTCCACTTATCTCTCTCGCGTTCCGCGTTCCGCGTCGTTGATGATAAGATTTATTGACTCGCCGCGATCGCTTGCTCAAAATCGGCGATGATATCGTCGATGTGTTCGATACCAACCGAAACGCGAATCATCTCGTCGTTCACGCCACTCGCCGTTCGTTCTTCCGGAGATAACTGCTCGTGCGTGGTAGAAGCCGGGTGGATGACCAAAGTCTTCGCGTCTCCGACGTTGGCCAATTGACTCGCCAATTTGAACGCGTCGATGCACTTCGTCCCGGCTTCCAAACCGCCCTTCACGCCAAAGCACAACACGGCGCCGTAGCAACCCTTACGGAAGTACTGCTCCGCGGTTTTGTGCGATTGGTGAGATTTCAACGACGGGTGCGAAACCCATGCGACGCCTTTGTGTCCTTCCAAATATTTGGCCAACTTGACGGTGTTTTCGCAGTGTCGTTCCATTCTCAAGCCCAACGTCTCGACGCCTTGAATCAACTGAAACGCCGCCATCGGGTTCAACGCCATCCCCAAATCTCTCAAACCTTCAAATCTGGCTTTGACGATAAACGCCACGTTGGCACCCAACACGCCGTCCGGGCCAAAGGTGTCCCAAAACTTCAAGCCGTGGTACGCCGGAGACGGATCGCAAATCTTACCGTGCTTGCCGTTGTTCCAGTTCATGCTCCCGCCGTCGACGATGATACCCCCGATGGTCGTCCCGTGACCGCCGATCCATTTCGTGGCAGATTCGACGACAATATCCGCGCCCAACTTCAACGGTTGGCAGACGTATCCACCACCACCAAAGGTGTTATCGCAAATCAACGGAATCCCGTGCTTCTCGGCGACGGCTTTCATGCCTTTAAAATCCGGAACCAAAAACGACGGGTTCCCGAGAGTCTCGATGTACAACGCCTTCGTGTTGGCATCGATCAACTTTTCAAAGCTCGCCGGATCTTCTTGGCTGGCAAACTTCACGTTAATCCCTAAACTCGGAAACATCGTCTTGAACTGGTTGTACGTCCCGCCGTATAAGTTCGCGCTCGACACGATGTTATCGCCGGCGTTGCAAATAGTCGAGATGGCCAAAAACTGCGCCGATTGTCCACTCGACACCGATAACGCCGCCACTCCGCCTTCCAACGCCGCGATTCTCTTCTCGAAAACATCGTTCGTTGGGTTCATGATTCTCGAGTAGATGTTCCCGAACGCTCTCGCGCCGAATAAATCCGCGCCGTGTTTCGCGTCGTTGAACACGTACGAGGTGGTGGCATAAATTGGCACCGCGCGTGCGTTCGTCGTCGGGTCCGGGACTTGCCCCGCGTGGACTTGCATGGTTTCGAATTTCAAATCGGAGGACATTTTGTTCTTTCTGTGGTGGTTTTCCGTGTGTTGTGACTTGGCTGGTTTTATTGAGAAGATGAAGAGGATGAAAGCGTTCGTTAATGAATTAATGCGCGACGCATCCGATGCGACACGGCGGCAAAAAGTGATCGGGATCACACGTTCCGATTCAATTCTCTTTTTCTTTCAGAGAGAGATTTTGAACGCGTTTCGCGCGCGTGGAAAAAGCAGAAGAATGAGAACAACACCACCACTCTTTTTTATCATCGTCGTCAAAACGAAGAAGACGACAAAGAAGACGACGAAGAAGAAGTTGATGTGCAACGGCGTGCGTACCTTGAGTGCGTAGAAAAAAAGGAGGAATTGAGCATTCCCCTGACGCTTTTTCGCCGAAAAACTCTCATATGTGAAATATCACAAAGAAGAAGCAAAAATATCTTCTTCGCTCGAACGAACAGAAAGAGACCAAAAACACGAGAAAGAGAGAGAAAGAGCTTTCTTTTTTTTTTACGCTTTTTCATATATCTCACTGCTCTGCCTAAAACTGTTTGTTGTTTTTACATACGCACTCTTTTACGCGCGCTTTTACGCTAACGCTACTTTTTAAATACACGCATCATACTTTTATTAAGAAGTGTTGTTCTTTACCGCGGAGGACCTCATTAAATCGCTTTTACTACGGAGGCGCCTCTTTCTGCTCCGCTACCGTCGGCGATGACGATCCCGCTGAGAGGGTCGCCTCCTAATCCTCCTCCTCCGTTGGCAGGCGAGGAATAAAAAAACATCTCCCGCTCTTCTTTCGCCGAGGCGGCGTTGACGGCGTTGAACTTGTGGAACGCGAACAGAACGAGAAGCGAGGCGAAAGAACTGACGAAAAAGATCAAGTCGTACCAGGATTGGTAGAAGGTCTTTTCTGGTTTACTTTCCGCGCTCGCGTCCGCTTCTCCTTCTTCCATGCCGAAAAAGGTGTCGCTCAAGTCGTGCATGTCGCCGCCGAATAAGGAGAAGGTTTTACCGTCGCGGTATTGGCTCGGGAGCTGTTCGCGGACGAGCAAGACGGACGAGAGGAAGTATAAACCGACAATTTCCGTGCAGAAGAGGACGAGGGAGGTGGTGGTTTCCGAAACGTTGGAGCTGCCGGAGACGGAGGAGGCGATGGTACCCAACGCGTCAAACGCGCGCGAGAGGAAGTATAAGAAATTCCTCGTAGAAGAACCGACGAGAAACGCGATGAACGCGAGGGAGAGGTATTGAGAGAGCTGTTCCGCGGTAACGTTGACCGAGTGGGAGAGGAGGAGGAGTCGGAGCGTTTTCGTGACGACGTCGACATTTTTCGATTTGCCCAAAACGATTTGGCCAAACACCGAGAGAAGTTTGACCGCGCAACACACGGACATCAAGACGCCGCTGGTGTTTTTCGCGCGACCAAAGGTGGTTCTGGATTCAACCGCGCGTTTTTTCAACGCGCGGCGCTCTTTCAATTCCAGAAATAAAGATCTCACGACGCGATCCAAAGCGACGACTTCAAATTTTGCGTTTTGCAATTTTTGTTCGCTCGTCATCGCGCCGCCGTTTCTACCAGAAAAGACAAACTGCATCGCCGAAGAAGCGAGTTTGCTCAGCAAAGATTGCTCTCCTTGATCTTTACTAGAGGCTAACAACTGCGACGCGCTCTTTTCGTTCGCGCTGGAGGTGACGACGTCTTTTAAAAAGTTATTCGCCGCCGTCCTGCTTTTGTGGATGTTGTTCTTGGCGTTGTTTCTATTCACCGCGTCGTTCTCGTACGGATTGTTGCTGATATTGTTGTTGTTGTTCTTCTTATTGGTAGTCTCATCTTCCTCTATGGGAATGTTGAAGTACATGCTCGCTCGCGTTCTTTGTTGCCTTCGTTCGTTTGCGGATCTCGGAAACAATTCTCTTTCCAACAGTACCAACCGTTTCTTCCTCTCCACGGCTGTTTCCAACGCTTTCACCAATCGCTCCTCGTCTCGTTCGATTTCCGCATCGCTAACCGGCCTCGCGAACAAAGACATGGTCGTGTACGGATAATGAATAGCCCCGAATCCGGATAAAACACCTAAAACGATCACCCCGACGACGCCGGCTCGAGCGATTAATCGCGACACCGTGAAAATGTTACTCTTCGCGCCTCCTCCATTATTACTATTACTACCACTGCTACCACTACCACCACTACTACCACCATCAACTTTACTAAATATACTCCCTTTACTATAAATGGGATCCCCATCCAACGCCCCAAACTCTAAAAAGAAAACCAAGGAAACCAAGTGCGCGCAGACGCTCACGAGTATAACTTTCCTCCTCCGCTTACTCTTCGCTCGGCGTATCACCGCCTGATTCAACTGCATCATTCGACCACTCGCATTGCTCAACTTCTCCAACCCGTACGACCCGGGAACAACCATCGAAAAGAGCTTATAAAAGTGAAAGAAAGGCACGACGACGATGACCATCGATATCGTCGTCCATATCGAAAACAAACTCGCCACGGTTAAAAACGTCTCCGTGAACGTGTCCGACACTTCCCCGAGGACGAGCAAAACCATGGAAAACGAGGACGCGAACGTCAAGGAAAAGAGGAACGCCACGAACGCGGGGACTTTATCCGACGCGTCTCGGCACAGGACTTTCCTCAGGAACTGTTTAAAGGTGCGTCGTTTCACGAGAGAGAGAGAGAGTTAACATAAAGAGAGAGAGCGCATGTGTGTCCAAACGAAAGTGTTTCAAAAGAATACCAAACATAAACGCGCGCTTCTTTTGCTGTGTTCGAGAAGAAAAGAAAGAACGAACGAAAGAAAACACAACTCTCTACATGCGAAACGCACCGCATCCGCGGCTCCGTATAAACCGAAAAAGATTCCCGTCGCGAGGACGGTTTCCAAGAGCACTCGCCACATGATTTATTATACGAGTCTTCTGCGCTCTTTCTCCCCGTAGAAAGAATCACTTAAAAACTATTTAGGGTTTCCAAACCTAATTGGAGAGAGCGAAGCCGCCACTGAATCGGTCCGTCCGTCTCCATTAAAACACTTATACAAACGCACTAAAAACACCATGTCAACCGAACAACCGCAATCCAACCGCTTATACGTCGGCAACATCCCGTGGTCGACCACGGTCGAAGAGTTACAGGGTTTGTTCACCGACGCGGAGAACATCGAGATCCCAACCGTACGTTTTCTACTTTCTTTCTTTTGTTTATATAATTTTGATTCGATCGCGCTTGTGGGAAACGAAGAAAAACTTTTCTCGCGCCGACGATTCATTTTTCATCGTCGTCGCGTCTCAACGCGCTCTCTCTGAGAAACCTCTCTTCCGCGAAACCTCCGAAAATCGTTCTCCTAAAAGCGCCGAAAACAAGGAGAGAGATTTCGCGCGGCGCGAAAGAAACGCGGGGGGTAAAGTTTTGAGAGGTCACTCCTACTGTAAGAAAGAGAGCGAGATGAGATGACATTTGGCCGTCTTTCGTGGTCGTCTTCTCTCGTAAAAAGGCATGCCGTTTGGGCAAAATTTACGCTTGTTTTTCTGATATTTTTTTCTCTCCTCTGACACCAAAATTTTCTTCTTGTCTCTGCAAAATGTTAAAATAGGGTCGCCAAAACCGCTCGAGAGGATACGCCTTAGTCTCGTTCTCCGACGAGTCCGCGGCGCAATCCGCGATGCAAGCGATGAACGGCCACGCGTTAGGCGACCGGAACATTTCCGTTCGCGCGGATAATCCGTTACCGAAGGCGCCGAAATCCTCCTCGAGAGGATCCGGCGGCGCGCCGGTGCAAAGACCGACCAACTTGCCGGAAGCGGAGGAAGGGTGCAGATGCTACGTCGGGAACTTGGCGTGGGAGACCGACGAACAAGCGTTGATTGAACACTGCCAAACGATCGGGCACCCGGTGTTGAGATGTGAAGTTGCCAGACAATCCGGCGGGAGATCCAAAGGGTGGGCGTTGATTGATTTCGCGAGCAAAGAAGCCGCCGACGCGGGCGTCAAGGCGTTGCACGACACCGAGTGCAGAGCGAGATCGATCATCGTGCGCGCGGAAAGACCGGGCGGGGCGGCGGCGACGAAGCCACCGAGAGAAATCAGACCGGAAAACAGTTCTGGTTTACAAATTGTGGTGAGAAACTTGCCGTGGTCGACAACCTCGGACGATTTGAGACAAGTGTTCCAACAAGTCGGCACCGTCGTGGATGCCAAGTCCACGTGCCATGACGACACCGGTCGATCCAAAGGGTGGGGTACGGTTTTGTTTGAAACGCAAGAGCAAGCGCAAGCTGCGATTGCCGGGTTCAACGGCGTTGAGTTGGAAGGCAGACCGATGCAAATTAAAATCGATCGCTTCGAATAAGTGCGCGTAAGGCGACTCTTTCGTGTGAACCACTTGATAATAAATACTATAAAACTTCTTCAATAATACTACGAAGAAAAAACATCAACGACGACGACATGGAAAGAGAACACACACCACACGAAAAATGAGAGAGAGAAGAGAAGGGAGAGATACTGAGAATGAGAAAGACAGAATATAATATTCTATAGCACGCTGGCGGAAGAGAAGAGAGGGAGGAGATGAACGTTTAATTTTACAAATGGAGAATCAAGTCACAAACATCGACGAAGACATGCGTGTGTTTTTTTAAGTTTGAAGAGGAAAAAGATATATAGAAGAAGAAGAAGAAGAAGAAGAGAAGAGAGAGCAGAATATAAGAAGAAAGAAAAAGAAAGAAAAACATACGATGAGATAGAGAAGAGATACCATGGGAGAATGGCTTACCCGTTTGTCGCGTTCATGAGAAAAATAGAACACACAACAACACATCATTTATTTTTTGTAGATCATGGGACGACGAGTGAACGAAAACAAGTGTAAGAGAAGTTTTCACATTTATTACTTATTAGGTATTCAATACCGATTTTAATGCAATTATCAAAAGAATTTTAACGCTCTAATTACTGCTACTGTTTGTTGTCTACTTCAATTCTCCCGATTCGCTGCTTTCCTTTTCCGGGCTGTCTACCGCGCGTTTTTTTTTTGTTCTTTTCTCCGTCGGCTCATCTTTCTCTCCGTCTCTCGAACGTTTTCTACTACTGCTATAATCTCTACTGCTACCACCGCGACCTCTGCCACCGCTTTCTTTCTTGGCTAACTTTTTCAATCGGTCCTTCTTCACGTCCTCGAATATCTCCTCGAGCTTTTCATCGCTCACGTCGAACTCTTTCGAACATTTCGTCCACCACGAGGACGATTGGAACGCTTTTTTCGTTTCGGAATACGTTTTATCGTTCAAAACTTCGTCGAATAGTTTCATTTCGTCGTATAAAGAGTCCTCAAAATCATCCAACGCGTCCCGCAACTTTCGCTTCTTGCGTCGGTGGATCCTTTCGATGGTATCCGCTACGACTTCGCAAAGAAACGTGGGTTGAATGTTTGGCGATAAAGACGCTTTCTTCACTAAAGCCTCCTTGTTCGTTTCCACGTACTCTTCTAAATATTTGACGATATCGTCGAAGGGTGGTAGCTTGTTACCACTACTCGCCGTCGCCATCGCGCTTTCGTCGAGTAAGTCGACGACGTTCTCGTTTTGAAAGCCGGGAAACGCGTCCTTTGACGCGTTCTCTTTCATAAACGTCTCCAATCGCTTTGCATCTTCCATCACCATCTCTTCCAACTTGATCACTTCGTCGTCGAACAACTCTCTCGGCGTGCTCCCACTCACGTTCCCATTACACATGCCAAACGAAGCCGTCGATTCGAGCTTCTCGTTTTTAAACTTTTTCCAAAGCGTCCTCGGCGTCAAGATTTTATTCTCCGCCAACTCTTTCAACGTCTCGCAAAAGCGCTCTCGATTCTTCCGTTCCTCTCGGAACCGCACGGCGTTTTCGCGGTTCATAGTCTCGACTTCGTTTTGATCGAACGACCGAAAGAGTTCGGAAAATACGGTCAGTTGGTCTTGCCGATCGCAATGCACCGCTCTCGTGTCGTTTTGAATCGCCGCGTTATTCATCACGTCCCGTCGCCACTGCCAGTTGAAATTGCACCCTTTCTCCAATAACAAGCCTTTAAACAACTCTCTCGTTTGCTCTTTCTTTGCTAGCTTTTCTTTTCTTTCGATGACGTGTAATCCAGAGCAAAAATCGCGAAACAAATGTTCGCGTTCTTTCAACGATTCGATGTTCGTAAACCACGTTTGCGACATTAAATTCCGCTCTAACGGCGAGTCTCGAATAATCTTCGATTTCGAGGTGATGTCGTATTTGACTCGGCAATCTTGCAAACCGTTTCTAAACGCCACGCGTTTCCGTTTCTCGACTTCTTTCTGTTCCTCTTTCTCCGCTCTTAATTTTCTCGATCGAAACCCGTTGAACAAGTTTCTCTTTTCTCCATTTTTCTTGAGCGCGTTGAATCTCGCGTCGCTCGCGGCTAACTGCGTAAACTGCTCGAACGTGCCCGAGGTTGGCATATTAATATCCTCCAAAAGTTTATTAAACGCCGCTTTTCTCTCCTCGTCGTTCTCGAACGTCAGCACCGTCTCTGAATTCGACTGCAAAGGCACGTACGCTTGGTTGTGCGTTTGTTGCGGAGGAGGAGGACCGGATGCCGACGCCGGCGCGTTCATCGCGTCGCCGTTCTCATCTCTGTTCCGCGTCTCACCGCCGCCGCCCTTCTCTCTTCTCGTCTTCTCCTCGTTCATTCGCTCCCACCTCTCCTCCGTCCTCGTCAACTCCTCCGGAGTCTCCCACTGCGTCTTTTTCGTCTCTCTGTTGTAATAATAATACTTCTCCGACGTCTTATCGTACGTCGTTTTCCACGCGCAGTTTTCAAACACGAAACTCTCCTTCGCGGTGTACAACTCTCTCGGTTTCTCGTACGTCGACTTCTTCGTCAGTTGGTTGTAGTAATATTTCCTCCCGTCCGGCGCGTCGTGTTCCGTCCAAGGCGAAGCGGGCGAAGGCGCGTTCATCGGCGGAGGAGGAATCATCATCATCATTCCCGCCGCCGCCGCCGCCGCCGAGGGTTGTTGTTGTTGTTGTTGCATGTTCATCATCATCATCCGCTGCTGCTGCTGCTGTTGCTGTTGCATCAGCATCGGATTCATCATCATCATCATCCCTCCTCCTGGTCCTCCTCCTCCTCCTCCTCCCATCGCGATCGGCGCCGCCGACGCGGCTGTAGGCGCAGCACCGCGCGCAGAAGCCGCCAAAATCGGAGGTGCGGGTAAACCACCAACGACGAATCCCCCTCCAACACCAGGAGTTCCCGTCGTCGTCGTTCCCATCGTCATCCCCGGTTGTTGTTGTTGTGGTTGATGTGTCGGGAAAAACGGCTTTGGAGGAGTCATTCGAGCAGCGAGCGTTTTGGGGAGAAAACCACCACCCTTTTCGTCAGCCTCCTCGTCGTCTTTCGCGGACATTCGTCGTGCGTGTCGTCTCGAGACGCTTCTCGAGACGACAACACCAACGGAGAAAAAGCGACTTTTTGAGAGCGTCGTTTAAAGTGTGCTCTGATGCGTGTTGAAATGCGTTCGAAATGTGCGGCTTTTTCCCCAGAAATCAGACTCGAAAAGGATTGAATACGCGCGCTTTAAAAGCACCCTGCGATAAAGAGAGAGTGAGAGAGAACGAGTCGGCGGTGACGTGCATGACGTCCACGAGGGAAAATCAGGAGGAAACCGAAGCGCTGTTACCGAGACACGGAATAAAAGAAGAAGACTTTGAAGACGAAGACACAACATCAGAGATGAAGGGACGCGTGGGGACGACGAAAAGTTCTACAAAGTTCCAAACGCCGTTCGCGTTTATCCTCCTCTCCTTCCTCACCATACTCGCGCTCGGCTTATCCTGCGTCGCGGAGGAGTACATCATCAAACAAATACCCGGGTTTGATTTCTTTTGGTTCTTAGCGTTCAGCGAGTTAGTGGTGTTCAGCGCGCTGACGGTTTTGGTGCAACTGTGCGGGTGGGACCAAGAGGAGGAGGAGGAGGAAAAGAAGAAGCGCGAGGAGGAGGACGCGAAGAAAAACAAAGCGAAATCGAGCGATGTGGATTTACGAGAGGAAGGAAAGGCAGAGGATACGTATACGAGTGGATTTTGGCACACGAAAGCGCCGAAAACAACGCTCGTGTTGGGTGGGATTTTGATCGCGTTGTATACGAGTTTAGGAAAGTTTGCGTATAAGTACGTGAATTACGCGACGGGGACGGTGTTAAAAAGCGCGAAGCTAATTCCGGTGATGTTTGTGTCCGTGGTGTGGTTGAAGCGGAGGTACGAGTTGATAGATTACGTGGCGTGCTTTTTACTCGTCGCGGCGGCGTGCGAGTTTGGTCTCGGGGAGCAAGAGAATTCGGATAAAACGGAAAATCCGAGCGAAAACTACGCGCTCGGTTTGACGTTGAGTCTAATCACGATTGGGATCGGCGCGTTTCAATCGAACGTGACGGATAGGATCTTGAGAGATTACGGGGCGACTGTTGGTGAGAACATGCTTTGGACGAATGCGGTTGGTGCGATTTTTATATTCTTCTTCGTCGTCTTATTAGAACCGCACGCGTTCATGTTCTTTTGGGATACGCCGTTGTATTTCATGTTGTTGACGTTTCGATCGGTGTCCTTCTTCTTCGGCGCGTGGTTATACACCATCATCGTGAAACATTTCGGCGCCGTGCCTGCCGTGGCGATCACGACCACGAGGAAACTGCTCACCGTCGTAGGGTCCTTCGTGTTCTTTGCCAGTGATAAACCGTTCACGACGACGTACGCGATTGCGCTCGGTTTGTTCGTCCTCGCCGTCGGGTGCGAATACGTCAAACACTACCAAAAGCACAGCAGTCAAACGCATTCCCTCAAGGGTGGTCGTCTTCGTAAAAAAACAGCATCGACTTCGGTCTAGTCGTTTTCTTTCTTTGTATGAGTATTATGTAACGTGTACGTGTATGTGTATCAGTCATCCTCGTTCTCTTCTTCTTCTTCTTCTTCTTCTTCTTTCTCGTCCTCGTCGTCGATGTGCGCTCGAATTCGACGCAACACGAGCGCTCTGAATTCGCGCAACTTCTCCAGGTATTCACCCTCGTGAAACAACGCGACTTCGTCCGAAAACGAATTCGACGTTTTTCTCATCACTTCTCCGTTTTCACGCGTTCCTTTTTCCTTCCCCGACTTGGGAGGAAACGTCGTTCGCGAGGTGAGTTTCATCGCGTTTTCCGCGCGCACAATTTTCTCTGACGCGTCACAGACGAAAGTTTTGAATTTCCCGAGCGAAAGCATCACACAAATCTCTCTCGCGCGGCGGAAAACAACTACGCACAAAACACATGTCCCTCCTCTCGAAGGAGGAACGCGTCGCACCACCTCGAGGAGGATGGGACTGTCGAGAATTCACCCACCCTTTCTCCAATCTTAACAACACGAATGCTCGCTTTCATGCGAGAGAAAAGAACGACGACGTGAACGCGCTCGAGGACGCTCGAGGGAACGAACGTTTAGAGGAAACGATGGAGGATGACGACGACGAGAAGAATGCTTTTAAAGAGCATCACAACGCGCGCGACGACGATGTTATGTACGACGAAGAGGAAGAGGAGTATATATCTCGCGCACCGAACGCGCTCGTCATCGCGCCGACGAGTTCGCGAGACTGTGGGGTGACCGCCTCCTTGTTGTTCGCCAGGTGCGCGCGAGAGTGCGTGTGCGAAGACGAAGACGAAGAGGAAGACCAAGACCAAGAAGGAGAGCGAGAAAACGCGTTCGTGGAAAACGAGGATATCAACGAGAACAGCGCGAGAAGAGAAAGTTTGAGGAGGAAGGAAAAAGATTCCGGCGCTTCCGGAAAGGCGTTCTTGCCGAGAGCGTTGTTCGTGTGCCGTCGAGACGCGTTGGAATCGGAAACGTTCGCGGCGCCGAGCATTTATGCGAACGAGAGTCACGACGACGACGGCTTTGTGGATGCGAAAGGCGCGAAGAAGACGAAAAATGTTTTGTCGACGAGGACGTGGGTGCCGTCCGAAGAATACATCACGACGAGAGCGGCGAAAAGGGTATCCATTAAATACGCGTCGACGGATGAGGACGTGGTGAAGATTATGTCCGCGTTGCACGTTTTGCCGGTTGAAGAGTTGCCGAATCTCATCGCCGTGTGCGACGTTTCTGCGTTTTCCGATCGATACGGTGGAAGCGGCATGGGAGGAAATCGAGAGCGAACGGCGGCGCACGCGAGAGTGTGCGCGGCGATTGTAGAGGCTGCCAGGTACTCTACGATGGCGAAACGGAAAGCGACGATGAGAAGTCACCGCGACGGGTGGCGAAGTCGAGCGCCCGCGCGCTGTAAAGTCGTCGTCTCGGAGAGGAAAGATGACATGGAAGATGCGAACATGTTGGCCAAGAAAGATTGGCAACACGATGTCGGCATGGATGCGATGATGACGGGTGGCGTGGAAACTAAATATTATAATCGCAACGCGAATGTGGGTACCGCGGCCAACACCAATTTCCATCCTTTAACGTACGCCACGAAGAGGTGGTTCGAGAGGGTATTCGTCGTCCGAAAAAAATCCGGGTACGAAGAAGAGGTTGTCGAAGTAGGAAAAATAGGAGGCGGGGCGTACGAGGTCATCGATTGCGCGACGGGCGCGAAATCGACGCACATAGCGACTCTCGGAGTGAACTAAGAAGAAGATAGAGAGAGATGTAAAATATGAATTTTAGCCCCGCGCGCGCGAAAGAAGTTGTAATTTTAAAACCCTGTACAGAAGAAAAGGAGAGATACGCATTCATTATTGAAAGCATTAGTTGTTATATTGCTAATAATATTATAATACCGTAATACACATGTTGCTACTACTACTGCTGCTCCTATTTCCTACTACTAATTCCCGGAACTCACCACGAGTCGCACCGAAGGTTTGTCTCTGCGATTGCCCATGTTCTTCTGTCGCTCCGCGAACCGCGAGCTCGTCCACTCGCCCCCGTCGTCAGCGTAATACTTCATCGGATAACTCGGAACCTCTTTCTTTTCATATTTTCCTTCGCTTAATACGGTGTTCACGTCGTCCCACGCCTCTGCGCCTTCTAAACAAATGTACGCTTCGTACGGCGTCAGCACCGGCACAATAAACGCTTCGCCCCAATCGATGCTCAACCTCGGACACGCCACTTGAACGAACGCATCTATGCCACCATTTTCGCTTAGCGAAGCTATCCGCTCCGGAGATATCTCGGAAATTAAAAATACAACCGTTTCTTTATTCCTGGACTCGAACAACCGCTCCAGTCTGGCCAGCACCGCGGGATTACCTTGCCTGCCGAGCGTCCCTAAAATCAAACCAAATTTCTTTGCTTTCTTCGCGCGTAAAATCATGCTCTTTCTCACGTTTTGCATCCCGACGTGATCGTAATACTCTCTCGTCAGAACCCGTTCGTACGGATCATATCTATACGCCGGCACGTTTGGATTCGCAATCATCATCGCCTCCAAATGAAACCTACCGTCCGCCACAAACACAATTGCATCGTGCGCCTTCTTTCCTTCTTCTCCCATTGAATCTCCACTTCTCGCTCCCATGACCTCTCCATCTCCTAAACTTGGCGCGGTGCACCCTAAAACCTCCCCGGGACTCAAAGGTTTCGTCCTCCCGACATCGAAGCACTCGTAAAACGGCCGCAACGTCTCCCGCACCTTCCCGATCGCCGATGCAAATTGAATCGTTCCCGCTAACGCAATCTTATCCGTCCTGTTCGGAAAATTCTTCCTTATTGACTGCACCAAGTGTTCCTCGTCGAATAAAATGTCCACGAACACGTACAAAGTCTTACACGTCGTCATCGACACCGGCACTAAACAACTGTGTCCGTAATGCACTAAAAAATCACACCCCAACGCGGTCGCCGCGTAGTCGTCCACGCAGCACGCGCCGTACGTCACGTCGCCGAGAATCACCACGTCTTTTATCGAAGGAACGAAAACTTTGAATATATCCGCCAACGTCGTCGCGTACAAGAGTAACCCCTCGGGAAACTGTAACGCCAATCGAGAGACGTTCCCGGTGCGAAGCCGCCAGATGGTTTTATGGATTTCAAAGGAATAGTTTGCCGGTAACGGTTTAACCGCTCGAGCGAGATTAGGATCGTTGAGAATGGCCAAAGGGATTTGGTTGCCCACAAAATGTCGGACGACGGTGGACGATGGTTTTGTCGCCGACGTCGTCAAAGCGAAAGAGTCGTTCGTTTTGGTCGTCCCCATTTGAGTAGAATCCCCTAAAATTGTGCGGAGAAGAAGAGACGAAAAGAGAAGCGATGGATGTTTACTAAAATGGTGCCGTAATGTACAACACGCGCGCGTTCTCTACCTAAATGCACAACAACGACAAAGTTTTATCACCATTGTCTCTAAATTAATCGTCACTCATCATGGACGCTTTCATTCTCGCCAGCTCGACCAACTCTTCGATGCCGACGACGTGCCAGGACTCTTCGCCCGCGCCGGTGGCCAAGACGGAAACGACGTCTTTGTTCGCGTCCACGGCGACGGTGACGCCGCCGAAAGCAAAAACCGGGAGATTTTCCAGACGCGTGCGACGATTGTTTTTCGGGAGGAACGCGAAATCGTTTTCGGACGCGACGGATTCGAGGATATCCTTGAGCGTTTTTTTCGCGGTCGAGCTGGATTTGATTTTGCGAGTTTTGCCGGGGGATTTGTCTCGTCCGGCGAGCGTTTGTCGAGCGTCTTCGTCGTCTTCGCCGTCGGAAAGCGCGATGGGTTCTCCCGTTGCGGCCGCGTTCATCGCCTCTAACGCGCGGCGTAAATGCGTCCGCGGACGCTCGTGGTTACACACGTCTTCGCCTAAAAGCGTCTTCCAAGACTCGTACCATTCGGCGACTTCGATCAAATCACAATTCTTCTCGTCTTTTAGCCACGATTTTAGAGTCGAGGACCATTTTTTCCAAAAGTGACTTCTTTCGAGAACTTTAGCAACGCCCCCGCCGCCATCGGTTTCTTCGCTCGATGCGAGGACGGCTTTCCACAGAAGAATGTTGTTGAATATCTCCAAATTTTGATCGGCGGGGTCGATTTCAATCAAACTCGCTTTGGCGACCAGTTTCGGGACGACTGTCTTCTCGACAAACTGCGACCACCAAGTTCGACCAAAGACGATCGTTTTTACTTCCACCCACGGTTCAACCACTGCGACTGCTTTGTCACCAATAGACGCGTCTATCACGTTCGCAAACTTTTGTTTTATTGTCGACGAAAGCGCTTTGATAGGTTCTAAAAGCATCTCGAGCCATGGGAAAATCCACTTTGAGGGTACCGACGACGGGGAAGAAGACGTTACTTTTCCTTCGTCGCCAGCGTCTTCAACGAACGTCCACTTTTCAATCTCTCGTGTCAGTTTCGGAATGATGGCATTCTCAACGATCTTATCCAACGAGCGGCGTGGTAACACGCTTTGCCACTCGTAAAAGAGGTCCATCGCTAAGTTTGACTTCACGTCGCGCGGGTCCCATCCTTGAATCAGCGTTCGTATAATTTTCATCGTCACCGGCGTTTCGATGACTTCTTCGAGTAACGTTTCGTCTTCGACGGTTTCGATAACTGGGTCATCGGTGTAGTTCAAAAACGACTCTTGCTTCTTGACGATCTCAGTCGTCGAGACGAGCACGTCTCTCCACTTGCCGCAGTTTTCGTAGGCGAGTTTATACGAACTGTTCTTGTCGTCGTCGCCTGAGGCTTCTTCGTTCTGGTTCTTGGGATCCCACGCGCGAAAGGCTTTTTCGAAGTACTTCTTCGCGTGTTTTTGTGCCGCAACAGCAGCAATGTCGAGTTCCGCGAACGCCTCTTTGTGGTCGCGTTTCAGCTCCAACCATTGTTCCAGAATCTTTTCGTCGTTCTCGTCTTTTTCGTTCTCCACCAACAGCTTCACCTTCTCGTTCAAAGTTCGGATATCTTCTTCGGCTTTTTTCACGTCCTTCTCGATTTGACTCAACCGCTCTTGTTCGCGCATTAACACCGCGGACGTGTCCATTTCCGTTCGCACTTTCGCGTCGTACAAAGAAATATTCGACGCGGCGAGTTTCCCCATCGCGTTCAAATTTCGCAACAACTCTCTTCCCGGTAAATGTTGGTCGTCTATGCGCTGCTCGTCGTCGTCCGAGTCGCCTTGGAGGTACTGTCCGGTCGTCGATTTAAAGGACGTGCCGTCGATTTCCAACTCTCTCGCGCCGCCACGTTTACTCATGTCGATGATTTTCATTTTCGGTTGGTGCAAAGCTTCGACGAACGAACCTTCGTTCGCGTTGTTATTCTCAATGTTGTCGTCCAACTCTTGCCGCTCTCGCTCGCGTCGAGCGATCAATTCTTCCGGCGTTTCGTATCTGACTGCTTTTCGTTTCACATCTTCCTTCGCGGAGCGTTTCCAAAGCTTCTTTTCTATCGTTTCTACGTTGTTTCTTTTCTCCTCTATTCGTTTTTCGCTGGCCAACTTCTCGCTCTCGTAGTCTGCGCCCCCTCGTCTACCACCGTTCTTTTTCTTTTGTTGAGTCTTCTTTTCGTTTTCTACGTTCTCTTCGAAATCGCCGTAGCCCATGCCCATGTTCTTCGGTCGCAGTTTCGTTTCGATGGCTCTGGAAATCCCTTTCCCATCGGCGCCTAAACCTTGACCAGGTTTGTAGCCCATTTTCGCTAATAACTTGGCGCCGATACCTTTCGTGTGCTTTTCGAAATCCGGTTTCACGATCTTTTCGTGTCCAACATCTTTGTTACTATTCCTTCGTTTTCTATTGTTGTTACTCATATCGTCTGTATCGTCGTCGTCTTCGTTTCCTAACCCGGCGGCAAAGCTTTCCTTCGCTTTCGCCTCTTCGCGTTTTCTTTTCGCCGCATTCCTCGCCTCCTCCGCGTCTCGCATTCTCTGCCTCGCGTTCGCCACCACGCGTTGTCCGAACGACGACGGTAACAAATCAAAATCTTCTTCTTCTTCTTCTTCTTCTTCTTCTTCTTCGTGATTAGTAGCACCCGCCGGCGCGAAACCGAGGCCGAGACCGCCGCCGCCTATACCCGTCCTCGCGTCCTCGTCGTCGTCGTAGTTCTCCGTATTGCTCGTAAAGCCCAAGCCACCGCCGCCACCACCGACTCTCACGCCTCCTAACCCGCTCGCGCCTGATCCGCTCTGCCGTCTCTCTTCTGCCACATCATCATCGTCGTCCTCTTCTTCGTATTCCTCCTCTTCTCCTTTCTTTCCATGAAAAGCGCCTGCTCTGGTGAACCCAACCGGCTTTGAAAAATCATTTCTTCTTCCTCCTCTGCTTCTCCTCCTCTTCCCATCTCTCTCGTCGTCCTCTTCCTCTGATTCCGCGAACGCGCCGTAAATGCTCTCCCGTTTCCCCTGCTTCGTTTTCTTTCCAATCATAAAATCGTCCTCTTCTCCACTTCCGGAGGATGATAATTCGCCGTCGGACGAATCGCTCATTTATTATTAATCCTCTTCTTCTTTCTCAGCCGTCGAAAGAAACAAAAGAAAAGAGAGAAAAAAGGAACAGAGAACAACACTTTGAGACTACTCTTTCACGCGCTCTCTCTCTCTCTCTGCGCTTCTTCTGTGAGTATTCTTCTGTGGTTTAATTAATGAATGACTTTCTTCTCCTTATTTTTGTGTGGCAGTTGTTTTCCTTTTTTCTTCGATTTCCTTTTTTTTTCTCAAAACATCAGTCCTTTTTTTTCGTCGTCAGTCTTTTTTCGTCAGTCTTTTTTCGTCGGTCTTTTTTCGTCAGTCTTTTTTCCTCTCCTCTTTGGAATTTAAGCGAAAGAACACAACTACTACTACTACTCCTGTTGGAGATCGAAATTTCATTTTCCTCAAAACTTTGTTGCCCTTTCTTGTTTTTCTTTCGAGAGAAGAGAGAAAGAGAGAGAGAGAAAGAGCGCTTTTGTTCTTCTCGTTGCGGTCGAAAGTCGTCGGCATGAGTTTTACTGTTACGAATGATGCTTTGAAGACGAAAGGTTTGAGGATGCAAAATTCTTCCACAGTCGTCGGGAAAAGAATAGGGCAAAAACGAGTTACGTTCGTCTCTGACGAGAACAGGAATGCGAAAGCGAGAACTGGATCGAGAGGAATACCAATAAAAGCGGCGAAACGAGGAGGAGGCTCGGGCACGCGACCGTACACCTTACGCTCCGGGGACACGCTCGAATCCATCGCGAGTAAACGTAAACTGAACGTGGAAACGTTGAGAAACATGAACAAAAAAATCGGCTCGGGCACACCGAAGATTGGGCAGACTATTTTAATACCGAGCGGCGCGTTAAGCGCGAGAGATTTAGAAATCATCAACGGGATCGCGAAAATCAACGCACCGAGAACGTACATTCCGAGGAAAGGAGAAACGATCGGGGACGTGATCACGGCGAGAAAAATTGATTTCGCCGAGGTGCAAAAGTTAAACCCGGAGGTAAAGTTAGGGACGTTTTCCGGGAAGGAGAGTTTGAAGTTACCCGCGGGAAAGTACACCGTGAGAGAAAGAGAAATGTTGCAAGGATGCGGGATTTTACCGCAAGACGCGGTATCGATTAAACTCCCAGGCGCGGAAAGCGCGAGGAATATTTTAGTCGCGACGGTATTAATCGGCGCGTATTCCATGTATTTCGCCGCCTGCCGGAGGTACCAAAAGTACGGCACGAAGTTGTTCGGAAACGATCGCGAGGAGGATAATCAAGATTAATTTAATACTACTCATCAAACGCAGAGATACTGCGATCGTCGGAATCTATCTCTCACGAAAAGCGAGTGTCTTTTGGCGTCTTGGATATCAGAGAGTGAGAGAAATAGAGATCATCCCTTTACATGTCGTGTATTCGTAAACGTTATTATATATTCGTCTCTTTTACCATTTTTACCGCCGCCTCTCCGTCACAAAATAGCGCATCAAATCGTCTCGTTTACTAAGAAAGGCGGTTGGAAGAGGAGAGGAAGAATAAAAGATGACGTCCCGCGCATCAGGGGCGGACCCTCCGACCACCTCTCTCCGAGCGACGAGCGCTCTAAACGGGGTGAAAGTGTACGAAGTCGCCTCGAGCAAACACAATCCGCAGTTCGCCGCCGACGGGAAAACGAACAAGAAACCTTCGAGAAAGCAACGCAAAGATGTGAATTATCAGCAACGGATAGAGTTGATTCAAGACTTGGATTCGTTTCCGACGTGTGCGCACAGAGGGAAAGTTTCCGAGGATGGACAGTTCTTGGTCGTGAGCGGGTTACATCCGCCCATGTTCAAGTGCTTCGATTTGGGAAATCTGAGCTGTAAGTTTACGAGACACTTGGACAGCGAAATCGTGGACTTTCAACTTTTAGGCGAAGATTATTCAAAGATTGCGTTTTTATGCGCGGACAGAGCGATTCGGTTTCACGCGAAGTTTGGAACGTATTACGACGTTCGAACGCCGAGACAGGGGAGAGACTTGGCGATTTCGAGACGAACGGCGGATTTAATCGTATGCGGATCGAGTAAAGACGTGTACCGGTTAAATTTGGAGAAAGGACGGTTTTTGGCGCCGTTGGAGGCGAAGTGCGAGGATTTAAACGTCGTTGGTATCAGCCCGACGCACGGTTTAGTCGCCGTTGGAGGTGGAGACGGAAGCGTGGAGTGTTTCGATTTGAGGCAGAAGAGAAGCGTGGGGAGATTGCACGCGTGCGGCGGAGATAGTACTTTAGAGAATAGAACGGAGATGAGCGATTCGGAGGAGAAAACCGGGGTGACGTGCGTGCGATTCGACGACTCGGGGTTAAACTTAGCGTGTGGGAGCTCGGATGGTATCGTGCGAATATTCGATTTGCGGTCGAGCCGAGCAAAGGTGACGAAAGATCACATGTACGGCGAACCGATCATAGACATCAAATTTCACGAAACCGCGGACGGGAAGAAGCGGGTGATGAGTACGGATAAGAAAATTGTGAAAGTTTGGGAGCAAAATAGCGGGGATAATTACGTCGCGGTCGAACCGAGAGACGGGAAAGAAATCAACGATATCGTTTGCTGGGAAAATAGCGGTTTAGTTTTTACTATCATGGAAGATCCAAAGATTGGATGCTATTTCATCCCCGGTCTCGGTCCGGCGCCGAAATGGTGTTCGTTCTTGGAAAATTTAACCGAAGAGATGGAAGAACAAAAGAGAGAAACGCTGTACGACGATTATCGATTCGTGACCGCGAAAGAGTTGAGCGAGTTAGGTTTGGACCACTTAATTGGAACGAAGATGTTGAGAGCATACATGCACGGCTATTTCATGGACAACAGATTATACGGCAAAGCGAAATCGGTTTCCAATCCGTTCTCGTACGAGGATTATAAAAACAAAAAGATTGCTGAGACGATGGAGAAAGAGAGACAAACGAGAATCGCACCGAAGAAGAAACTTAAAATGCCGAAAGTTAACGCGGCGTTTGCGGCGAAACTGGCGAGCGGCGAGAAAACCGCGAGCTTCAAAACCGGCGACGCGGACGCCGACTTTGATAACGAAGAGTTGGAGGGAGAACCAGAGATTAAAAACGAACTCATGCGAGACGATCGTTTCGGTGCGCTCTTTAAAGACGAGGACTTTGAAATCGACGAGAAGTCAGAGCATTATAAGTTGTTGCATCCGAACGCGGCTAAAGTAGACGCGAGGAAGAAGCGCGAGTTGATCGAAGAACATTTCGATACGTTCGATACGTCCTCGGACGAAGAAGAAAATGTTAAAGAAAAGAATAGAAAAGAAAAAGATTCCAAACAGAAGAAAACGAAGAAGAAAGATAGCAAGAGAAGAGGAATAGAAGTAGAAGAAGGAGATACTAGCGATGAGGAGGAGGACGACGACGACGACGTCGGAGGACGACCAGGCAAAACAGGAGACGACTTCATTCCTTCAACTGCGTTTGCGGGCGCGAAGAAAGGGTACGTCTTCTCCAACGGCAAGCGCGGCGTAGGATACTATATGGATTCAAAGGCATCCAAAAAAACATCGACTGCACCACCCACCATGGGTAACAAAAAGGCCAAGAAATCTTCTTCCACGGTTTCTGCGAAAGAGCCGCAAATGTACGCCGTCAAAGACGCCTTCCACAAAACCGCCTACACCAAAAAGTTAAACTCGCACGTCGACCTCCCTCTGATCGAACGCGCCAAGCTCGAAGGCGGCGCCGCGCAAACCTTACGAGACGCCGAACGACGCAACCCAAAGAAAACGATCGGAAACCGCGAAGGTTTCTTCGACGCCGCGATACCTTCAGCGGCGGACAAGAAAAAAAAAGGGGACAAGAAACGCCTCGTCGGTTTCGGTATCCGCGAAGCCGCCGCGGAGGACGAAGAAAACGCCTTCGCGGCGGAAACGCACTATCGAAACGGGAAACGAAGAGGCGTAGAATCGATCATGCACACATCCGGTGGTGGTCGAGCTGGTCGTGGTCGAGGCCGAGGTGGTGGGAGAGGAAGAGGCGGAGGAAGAGGAAGAGGGAGACGATGATAGTGATACCGCTTGTAGCGGTGCTCAGATTGATTCTTTGTGCTCTGATATGCTGCCACGTGTGCACTTTAAAATTTCCATTTCCATCACGAACGCCTCACTTTTAATCCACCTCGTCGACAATGTCATCGTCCTGTTCTTCTTTATCGTTTAAACGTTCCTCGACGACGAATACTGCCGGGCTGATTTCTTCTTCTTCTTCTTCTTCTCGTAAAGCCGCTGCTGCTTCTGCTCGTAAGAAAGAAAAGCGGGGAAACGAAGAGTTTTTCATTATCCATTCTCGCTTACAATACATGACCGCAGACGGCGGTCGGAGACAAAAGTTGGAGGAAGCTTTGAAGGAAGAGCTCCCATCCGCGCCGGGGTTGTCGAAGAACACGCAAATTGCGCTGACGAAAGAGTTGTTGAAAAACAGGTTCGGCCGGAGATGTCCGGAGTTATTGGCTGAAGAGTTCATCTACGACGCGTGTTACGAGAAGCCGAAAACCAAGGAGGAATATCTGAATTTTTTTGCCAATATGAATCTCCAAGGCGGGTTCCCGAATAGCGACTACGAGTTGTTGTACGACAGCATGAGAGTTGAATGGGACACAAAAGTGAGACAGCAGCAATATAAGGTGTGGTGCACGACGCAATTTAAAGGAAAGCACACGGGAGATGGTTTGCGAATGGGGAAGCGGAAAATTCCCGCGACTGGTATCGAGGTGGAATCCGCGCCGGAGATTTGTAGTTTTACGTATAACGCAGAAGGATTGTGTACTAGAATTAGCGCGGGGTACATGGCGGATCACGCGATTGGGAACACGAAAGGAAGAGGTGGGTATCACGGCATTTTTAACGCGATTGGACACCCTTTGCCGGTGCCTCATTCTGTGCATAAGATGATCACGGACGCCTTTCCGCAGTTGTTGGGTTTCGAGAAGGAGGACATGCTTTGGGTCGTGAACTTGGCGTTGTTCGGGTTAGCGGCAAGCGGCGGGGATTTGCGGTCGTTGATTCCTTCGAAGAAAAATGGGGCGAAAATGAAGCCGGCGAGCGTGACGAGTTCGTTCGTGAGTACACAGTTTGCCAAGGGAGGAGAGAGACATTCGCTCGCGCCAAAGTAAAAAGAAAGAAAATTTTTTAAGAAATACCGGTACCAGTACAGTGTGTGTAAAACATATATTTATTTACAAATGTTCATCTAACATGCGAGGCAACAATCGTCGTGATCAAAATATCAATTACGCGTGCTGCGCTTTTGGTTTGAAGTTGTTCGCGACGCGCTTTGCTCGGTCTGCGACCGATAATCCCGCAGACGCGGCTTCAATCTCCAAGCGCGCTTTTTCAGTTGTCGATAAAGGTCTCTTCGACGTTTCGTCGTCGTCGTTAATTCGATGTTGATTTTGGCACTTTTGAAACGCGAAAAACTGCGCGCGGCTCTTCACAAGCGACACTTCTTTTTGCGTACATTTCTCTCGATCTTGAACGACAACTGCCTCCGACGCCGTCGGTTGTTTCTTGTTCTTATTCTCGACAGAGCTGAAGATGTCTTCTTTTTTGTGTTCAATTATGGGCACAGATTTCTTTCCTGACTTCACGAAACCTTTCCTCGCGGCTTCTTGTTCCAAAGCTGCAATTTTGGCCAGCAAATGCGCCTTCTCTTTCTCTTTTCGGCTCAACTTCTTTTCTCTTTTGTTTTTGGTCGGAACAACTTTGACGCCGTTTGCCGTCGACGGCTTCTTGACAGAGATTGATTCATTCTTCATTGGCGGCTTTTCGAGTTCACAATCTCTACCATTATCGAAGTCTACTCCTTCGTCTTCTTCACTCTTTTCGGGCGGGTGTTCCGTGGTAGTAGCGACGACAGGGACTCTTTGTTCTTGTTGCTGCTCCAGAACCGTGGGAGAGAAAACAGGGACCGCCGCCGCGGGCTGAGGCATGAACTTTTGAAACTCGTGCGTAACGGGAGCAAAAACAGCCGGATCAACTTTTGGCGAAACGATGGTTGACCTTTGTTGTCGTTCGTGTTGTTGATCGGATTGTTGTTGTTGCAAAGGACCACCCTTGGCGAGCCATTTCAACGAATCCATGATGGCGCTGTTGTTATTATTTTTCGTTGCCGCCGACGCCATCATTTCAGGAGTAAGAGGTGCTGCAGAGGTAGAACTTGGAGGCATATTCAGACGCTGATGTTCGTAAGCCTTGCGATACGCCTCCAACACGGGATAGTTCGTCGCGTTCACCTCCAATCCGTACAAGCGCTCAAACTCTTCTCTCGTCGCTAAGTTGACGTTTCGCGTCGCGTATTGCGCGTTGTCGTAGTCTTTATGCGTCGGCAAGGTGGATACCAGCGCGACTTTCGCTAATCGTTCGGCTTCTTTTGCCATCATCACCGCCGTTCGCGCTTGTTCAGCGCGCATGACTGCCTCTTGCACTTTAGCGTTGGCTAACGCTGCTTCTTTGACTTTCAAAGCAGCTTTGGCCGCTTCCAAAGCCGCCTCCGCCGCCTTCGCCGCTTCCAGTTTCGCTCTCGTTTCCATTTTCGAGGCCGTTTGTCTCGCTTCGGCTTCTCTCGATAAGAGTTCAAAGCGGGCCTGCTCGACTTCCTCGTCCGTAAACGGTCGAGGACGCGGTTTGCCTTCGGATTTCCCGGGCCATCCGTCTCGCATCCATTTCGTTTTTTCTTTCTTCTCTTTTTTTATCGTTGTTTCCGTGTTATCGTCCCTTTCTTTTCGATATTCTTCGCCTGCCTTTAATGTCGATCTTCTCCTTCGCGACGACGACGACGACGACGACGACAGAACTTCACCTCCTTTCCTCTGTTTGTGCGTCACTTCGAGCGGTTTCGGAACTTTCGCGTACCCCCAAAAGTACTGCCACCAATTCTGCGGCTCGTACTCCACGCCTGGGTGTTCAATAGCTATTCCAAACTCATCGTATTCCGGTTTCGCGACTAACGCGTACCCCGGTGGCGGTTGAAGTTTCCCAGTCTTTTCGTTCACTTTCAATTCGACGACCATCTCCGGCGGCGGCGGCGGTTTTCTCTTCGTCCTCTCCGCCTCGTCCTCCGAAGAAGAAAAACACGCCGCCGACGACTCCCCCGACCCGTACTCGCTCGACGTCGTCTTGCCTCCTTCACCATCCGAGATGCTATACTCGAACGGCCCGTCCTCTTCGCCTTCGCTGGTAATTCTGCACTGATAGGCCCCTACGTCCACGACTTCTCCCGCTCTCAACTTTCCTCCATCCTCTCTCGCTCGGCGTCGTTCCGCCAGTCTTTCGCTCATCTCCTCTCTCCACATCGTCCGTCCTTTCCCGTCCACCACGCACAACACGTTCTCTTCGTGTGCAGGTTGGACGACAAAACACGCGAATAACTGTCCTCTCCCGCCTAAATCGTCGAACCGTTCGCACGCTTTCGCGCGGTAAAAGATATCTTTTTGTCTTCTTTCCTCCCGCGTCGTCGTCTGAATCGTCGTCGACGCAGACGGAGAAGAAGAACCAAAATCGCACCCTCTTCTCGCCGCGATGGCGATGTCACTTTCATCCGCCATCCTCACGTCTTCTTTTGAAACGATACCGCCGCCGTTTTTGCTGCTGTTATTATTATTCTCGTTCTTCTTCGCGTCACTTTCACCACTCCCACTCCTTCGAAACGACAACGTTTCTTTCGCCTTTTCCCACCTCTGATTGGCCTCGTGGGCGAATTTCACTCTCTCGTAGTTCGTTCTCGCCGCTTCCAACATCTGCGCGTTTTTGTTGTTTAATAAGAAGAGAGACGACGACGACGAGAGCAGTGTGCACCGCGCGTTTGCCAGCTCAAACAACCAGAGAGAGAGAGAGAGAGAGAGAGAGAGAGAGAGAGAGAGAGAGAGAGAGAGAGAGACGACGGGCAAACGTGTTTAGAGCAGATAAAAAGTAGTGGCGTAAGTGTGAGTGCAATTTTCCCTTCTTTTTCGAAGGGTGTTGGGAAGCCGTTTCGGAGCACCTTCGACTCCACTCACCCACACTCCTCTTCCATTTCGACGATGCAGAGGGTGATGCACCAAAGAAAGAATTATGTGCGATTGAAACGCTTCAACCGAGAAGCATTTCTTCCTCTGTTTCCGAATACACGTTGCAATCGCGGCACAGAATTCCTTGTTGTGACGTTTACCTTCTTCCCCGCTGCAATTATGCTCTTAGTATTTCTATAGGATAGAAGTGTATGTGTCTCTGCTTTTTTTCTTTAGGAGAGGAAGCGAGCGGAAAAGCGTCCCACGGTCGTCCTTTTCCCTCTCGTTCGGTGGAGGGTTCTGCCCTCTGCCGCGATGTAAAGAAGGAGAATTTTTGCCAGCGAGGATGTGATATTTTCGAAAAATCTTTCAAATAACGAGAGGCTTTGACCGCAGAACTTTCTTTGGCGACTCTTCGTTCTGTTTCCTCAAAAATTTGCGCGTGCCGCATATATATTTCCACGAAAACAGAGCATGGTGGACTTCGAAACGCGCGTTTTCGCGGGGACACCGGTGACGTTCGCTAAAATACCGGGCGATCCCGTGAAGTTTGTCCCGTTGCAATATTCGCTGATGCCGTTTCCGGTGCGTCCTTTCGTTTTCTTTTTAATTAAAGTATATTCGCCGAAAATACCCTGTGATATTTGTCGAAACATCGGAACGAAAGACGGAGAACGTTCTGCGGTCAAAGGCGAGAGCGCGACTCGTTTTTGCTCGATATCTCGGTGAAATCGAACGTCAAAGTGTTTTTCTCGTTTCAATGTGTGCTTTTACTGACAGTTTCTCTCGTATTCTCCTGTTCTTTCACAGATATCTCGCAATTTGTTCGCGCGAGTTTCCTCTTTGAGCACCAACGACATTTCGAGGGAAGTTAACGAACCGGCGGAAGAAAATGAGATTTCCAATCCTCATCAACACGGAGTGGATGCGTTTCAGAGGCTTCCGAACGTGCACTTGACTCGACCTCGCGCGCAATACGGGATTAAAAACGGATTCGTTCCAGATTTGGCCGGGATGCCTTCGACCGCGGCGCAGGCGGGGATGATGATGATGATGATGCCACCACCACCACCGCTGAATTTGAAACAGGAAGCAGAGGACGAGAAAGGGCAAAACTCAGAAAGGAGTGGTTTTGACTCGTTTCAAGAAGAGCCTTGCGAAGACCGAGAAGACATGGAACAGTCGAAACGAACAAATAACGACAACAATAACAGCAACAACGCAAAGAAAAGAAGTCGACCGGCGGTGGGAGAAAACATAAAACGACCGGAAACGCCGTTCATGAACTCGCCTTCCGCGGCTGCGGACGTGCTCATGTCCTTATGCGGCGACGGCGACGGAGGAGGCTTATTTGCCGCTCCCGCCGCAAACTTCAAACCGGTAAACGCGAACGCCACCAGCCGACAACAAAAAAGCCGACGAAATTCAAACGCGGAGACGACGTGTACCGGGCAAATTTTCCCGCTGAATTTGAAGTGTCCGAGAAGAAAACGAACGAGTTTGTGTAAGAACATGCGAAGGTCCTCGTCTGGATCGTCGCTGGAAGATATCGGGGGGGAGAGTGGGGCGGTTGTGCTGCACGGCATCTCGACGACGACAGCGACGACGACGGGTAACAATGGGGAGAATACCGCGCCGAGCACTAATACTGCGACGATTCCACGCGTAAACAATAATAAAGCCACAACGGAAGAACAACAAAACCAGAGAAAACATCAACGCAATAGCAGCGGTATTACGAACGGCAAAAACAAACGTCAAAAGGTACACAGACCGTGGTCTTTGGTGGAAGTCAAAGCTTTAGTCGCCGGAGTCAAACGGTGCGGTCGAGGCCAGTGGGCGGATATTAAATCCTTGTCTGACGAAAAAATTTCGGGCGCTTTGCTCCAACGCTCTGCGGTGGACTTGAAGGATAAGTGGCGCAACGTCATGCGAACGGCTTTATCGCCTGTGTTGTATAAGAAACGCGAGGCGACGGAGATTCCAGAGAACATGCTCGAGGATATTCGTTCGCTCGCGACGGCAAAGGAAAAAGAAACGCTGGCGACCAACAATGCCATGGAAGCGAAACTGACGAACACTACGCACACCGCGGCAAATACGTCACCCTCGACGAGTGGCGATGGCAACGATAGCAACTCCAACGAAGACGGCGAAGACGATGCGTTCGTCACCGATAATAACGCCGAGTCGTCTCAACAAAAGAATACGGCACTCGTTGAACGTAACACCGTTACTGTCTCAAAATCGGATGTTAAACAACAACAACACGCTCCGTACGTCCAGGGACAACGTCGATCGAAACATCACTCCCCGTGGACCTTGGAAGAATCGCAAGCGTTAGTTGACGGCGTGCGCACGTGCGGCGGATGCCGTTGGACGGCAATAAAAAAGCGCGACGAAGCCGATGCCATCGAGAAGAAGACGTTGAAGAAACTCGGTCGCCGAACAGCTATGGATCTGAAAGATAAATGGCGCAACTTGTTGCAGTTGGCAAACCTTCCAACGCAAAGTCGACGGAAGCGAGAGACGCCGATGAGTTTGCTTGCTGACGTTTTGGAGTTGGAAAAGAAATTCGGAGATACAAGACGAAGAGGACGACGAACTGTCGCGACAAACAATAATACCAAGAAGTCGTCGTCGCAAGAACAATCCGTGGCAACTATTGTACCAACAAATTAATTATTTAAACGCCGAAAAACGGAAGGAAATACTTTGTAATATTATCTATTCTTTCATGTATAATCACACTGATATTAGAATAGGAGCGTTGCCGCGGATATCCGACATTCTATACGTACTACATAACTTTCACCCGCCCACTTTTCGCTAACTTTGCTATGAACGACGCTTCGCCTTTCATCGAATGCACCGTACCTTTCTTCTTCACTTTTTCCCAATAGTGGCCTAAATTTCCACCCATGAAATCGTATCCAGTGATCGTAACCGTCGCTTTCGGGTACTTTTCTAAACAATACACGATGGCTAAAATCCCCGAGGACGGCCAATGCGCGGTGTATCCGTATTTTGTGGATAATTTATGTTGTACTTCAATAGGCATGATTTCCAGCATCTTGCGAATGCCGTACTTGGCGTACGCCTTCTTGACCGTCCTAATCGTTTGTAACCGTTGTTTCAATTTCGCGTTACTCGGCTTACAACTTTCTTTCGAGCACTTTCCCGGCGTCTCATACACGACCGGTACGATGTATCTCAACGTCGGCTTCACTTTCATATCCATCCTCCCGGTGCTCAATCTCGACCCTCGCGAACCTTGCGGTCCGGGTTGTCTCAACTCGCCTAAAAACCACAAATCCAATCTTGTCCCAACTTTCTTCTCAAACCCTTTCGTTTCGAAGTAATTGAATCTACCAACCACATCTGCGCTATCGATGCTCTTCCCGTTACTTTTCTTCAACACAGACTTCCCGTTCCCGACTAAAACGACGTTTAAGACGTCGCTGCTACTTTTCAAAGACTTCTCCTTCCTCGTCTTTTTCGATTTACTATTCTTCTTCCCGCTCGTCGCGCTCTTCGCCATTAACTCCCCGAACGTTAACTCTCCTCCGCTTTTTTCCATCTCTTCTTCGATTTCCAACACTTCCTCTTTCTTCTCGTCGACGATTCCCGCGGAATACTTCTCCTCGTACGCGTCGTGCCATTTCGGCGAAATATCCTCCTCCGGATTATCCACCCACTTCGTTTCTAAACTCTCTTCGAGTTGTCTATCTTCGTCCGTCCATCCCGGGTCGTTCCCGCCGTTTTGTTCCAGTTTTTCTCGGAACGATTCGCTGTCCAAAATGGCGTTTTCAATCTCGTTCGAGCTGATTTTCTGAGCGTTGCCATTCGCGACGAACGCTTCTGCGGCGTTTTGCAACGTTCCGTCCACCACGGTATCCAATTCCTTCACGAGTTGGTCCGCGATGGAGGAGGACTTTCCTGAAGATGAAGATGAAGAAGACGCGCTCGAACCGTCGTCGAGTAAATTCAAATTCGGCGCTTTGTGCGACCAGAGCACCGACCTTCTTTGCTCGCGCTCGTATCGCTGCGGCTGCTTTTCGTCGTGTACGTCGTCGTTTATCTTCTTCTTCGACGACCACGACGGGGAAAAAAGACGATCTTCTCCTTCTTCGACAAAGGCGGCTCCCGTCGTCGTCGCTGTTGTTCTTGCGCTTCGCGGGATGGTGCCAACAACACCTTCACCGATGCTGCTTAAAAGCAAAGAGAGAAGGAGCAACGCGCAGATCCACGACAGAGAACGCATCATCCTCTCGCTCTTCGGGCTCCTTCTTTTTATGGGGAAGTTGGGCGGAGAAAAAATAACAAAAAAGGGTGCGAGAGGCTTTGTCTGCTCTTCGTCGTCGCGATAATACATAAATAGAAATATGAAAACGCTAAACCCTTCTACTCGCGCGAATAACTCTGAGATCACGGCTGCTTCCTTCTCTTAGCTCTGACGGGCAAACCTTTCTTGGTGTGAATGGTCGCGCCGGTGATCATCTGCACGTCTTTCTCGTCGCACGCGAGCTCGAAGGAAAATTTCTTCAGCAAGACGCTCAACGCGACCGTCGCTTCCATCATGGCGAAGACGTCGCCGGCGCACCGGCGCTGCCCGCCACCGAATGGGACGTACGCGTAGTCCGTGGCGACTTCGTTCGGGTATAACCCGGTGACTAATTCGGGGTCGTAGCCGTTCCAGCCTTCGATTTTTGGGTTGGTGAATTTGCGGTCCCATCGCGAAGGGTCGAAAAGGTCTGGATTTTCCCAGTGGTCAGGGGAGCGGTGAAGATTCCAGACGGCGATGAAACAATCCGTGCCTTTCTTCAGTTGGATGGATTTCCCCATGCCGCCTTTGGGTAAGTCGACGGTTTCGATCGCACGGCGGATGAGGATGGGAGGCGCCGGATAGAGGCGCATGCCTTCCACGAGACACATGCGGACGTCGCGAAGTTTTCGTATTTCTTCCACCGTGGGGATACCGTTTGGATCTTGCACAATCTCATCGATCGATTGTGCTGCTTTTCTCATCACGTCTGGGTGTTTGCAAAGGCAAAAGATGGTCCACGTGAGCACCGCGGCGGTCGTTTCGTGTCCGGCGATGAGCATGGTCATCAAATCGTCGCGTAATTGCCTATCCGAAGCCTCGTCCCCGCGAATATCCACTAAAAATCGTAACAAAGACGCATCCGACACGTTCTTATAATCTCTCGATTCAAATTCGCTCAAATCCACGTCTTGTTTATTCTCCAACGCCTCTCGAATCAGTTTCGTCAACTCCGCGTTGATCATCTCGATATCTTCGCTAAATTGTTTCTGTCTCGGCACCGCCTCCATTGCCCCGGGAATTTGCCAATACGGTAACGGAAACGTGCTCCTATGTTCGCTTTCTCTTAAAACTCTATACACGGCTTTAATAATCGGCGTCTCTTCGTTCAACGCGCCAAACTCGTAATTAAACACCGCCTCGCCGATGACGTCCAACGCCATCGCGTACAACTCGCTCTCAATCTCAATCTGTTCCGTCTCCCCGTGTTTTTCCAACTTATCGCTCAAATTCATCGCACTCCTCCCGAACAAGTCCGTCATGTGTTTTAACCACGTCCCGTGAAAGGCGCTTCCAACCACTGGCCTTCTCTTCGCCCACAACTCTTTATTCGCCGGGATCAAACCGTCGCCCATAATCGGTTGCATGATGTCCGTCAAAATGCCTTTAGAGAACGCATCCGCGTTGTCTTTGAACATGTATTTCACCACGGTTGGGTCGGACACCACCACGAACCATTTCGGTCCGGCGCCGAGATTATACACCCCGCCGTAGTCTCGATAGTACTGGTACAAAGGCACAAACAAAGGCGCGCTCCGCACTTCCTCCTTTAACAAATCAAACAAAACTTTCTCCGTTATCGGCGCGCCGTTCCCCCACGGGAAAATCCGCGAGAACTTCTTCAACGCGGCCTCGGTGTTATCCCTCGGGATTTCCACGCCCGGGAATAACGCGCCGTTGTACGTTTTTTCCTCCTCCGTTTCCGGTGGTTCAGATATCGCATTTTGGACCACAACGACGATGGCTTTTCTTCTTCTTTGTCCGTGGTTGGTTTTCTTCTTCTTCTTCTCCCGCGTACTCGCCGTCGTAAACGCGGAAGATCTGGACGACGTCGAACAACACCCGGAGAGGAACGAACAACGTTGCGTCGTCGTCGACATTTCGAGAGGAAATGGGAATAAAGCGCTCTCAAGAATGCGCTACCTTAAAGGCGTTTTATGTGGATAAAGGACGAGAAAAATCTTTTCACACATGTGAGTTTTAGATATTATGGATTTAAAATATTGGTACACAACAGTCTCTCTCTCTCTCTCTTTCTGTTTATATAATAAGTTTATAATTGGTTTGGTTTCTTTTCTTTGTCCTTCCTCCTTCACCTCGCTTTTACGGCGCGCGTGATGCGTATCCTCGGCGGCGGGCGGCTCTTTCGAGCAGCGCTGTATTCGCATCCCACGTCCGGGCGAGGCGAAGAAGAGCGCTTCCTTTCCTTCTCTCTCTCTTTCTTTCCGTTTATATATATATAATGTAAAGCAACACGTCTCTCTCTCTCTCTCTCTCTCTTTCTCTCTTCTTCCTCCTTCTCTTTCTCTACTATGGTATTATTACTGCGCGTTCACGCTCACTCGGTTCTCCTTCTCAAACTGCTCCTCGATTTTTGCAAACTGCGTCTTTTCCAAATCCGCAAAGTACGGATGTTCCAACGCTTCCGTCGCGTGAATTCTCTTCGCCGGATCAAACTCCAACATCTGTTGCAACAAATCGATCCCGTTTTTATCCAGCTGCGGGACAATTTTTGCCAAATCTTGCGCTTTCCATTGCGGAAACTCGTGCCAATCTCTCAATTTGGTCACCCCCGGCCACACCGTTTCGTTCGGCGTTCCCAACAACTTAAAAATGTGCAACAACTGTTGCAACTCGGAATCACCCGGAAACAACGGTTGCTTCCTGGCCATTTCCGCGAAAATGCACCCGACGGACCAAATATCTACGGGAGTAGAATAGTGCGACCCCCCCAACAAAACTTCCGGCGCGCGATACCACAACGTCACAATCTCGTGCGTGTAACTCTTCACCGGAACCGAAAACGCTCTCCCTAAACCGAGATCCGCAATCTTCAACACGTTCTGCGCTTTATCCACCAACAAGTTCTGCGGTTTCAAATCTCTGTGCATCACCCCGTGCTTGTGTAAATGCGCGGTGCCTAACAAGAGTTGGTACATGAAGTTTTGCACCGTCGATTTCGGAAGCGGGTTCGCCGGTCCTCGTCCGGTTTCATCCATGAAGTGCTTCAAATCTTGGTTCAAATATTCAAAGACTAAATACAGCATCGCTTTGCCGTCTTCTTCCACGTGTTCGACTTTTAAAAGGCGAACGATGAACGCGGATTCGGAGAGCATTTGGAGTAAAGATACTTCTCTCAACGCCGTGGATGGTACGCCTTCTTCTTCCATCTGTTGATTTAGTAGAGAAAGTATACGCGTGAGTGTGATGTACTAAAAACAGAAGTATGAAAAGAACGCGCGAAGATTTTCAAAAATTGGAGACGCCGTTCCCCTCTCATCGCGATGAAAGATTCTGATTCCGTTTCAAAAACAGAAGCGCGAGAGCGCGAGAGAACAACGAGAGAAGAGAAAGGAAACCTAATCGTCTCTTTCTTTTCTCGAACGAGACAACCGGGAGACCCTTTGCTTTCGCTTTCGCGCGGCAACCTCTCTCTCTGATCAAAACAAAGAGAGATCCACCTCTCCGCTCGCATCAAAATCTCCCAAACACCAAAAGGGGAAGAGGGAAACCACCCGTAAAAAAAAACGTACCTCCAATCGTGTCTTCTTCAGCGCGACCAATCTCCCAGTCGCGCGTTCGCGGGCTTTGTACACCTTCCCGTACGTCCCTTGCCCGATCTTTTCGAGCTTTTCGTAGCACTCGTTGATCGTGGACGCGTAACCCATGGTCTTCTTAACTTCTTCTTTTTCCGAGAATATAAAAGATTTGTGATTTTTATGAAGAGAGAGAGACTCTCGACTTCGGTTCTTTTTTCTCTCTTGGGTTTTCAAATTTTTTGCTCGACATTTTTTTTTGCTCAAAATTCGAAAACAGAAGCCAAAAAAGACGGCAGATTTTTCTCTCCTCTCTTTGGGAAAATGTCAACAACCAATAATAATAACGTCAACAAATTCCAAGCGGCGTTTCGAGCGAAAGTGGAGCGAGTGAACGAGACGAAGAAGATACAGACGCAAAGAACGATTCACGGAGAGGATGAAGCGCCAGAGGGAAGAGGAGGCGCTTCGGGGACGACGAAAATGAATGCGATTTCGAACGAGAAGATGATGCGCCATGGGAGGGAAGAAGGCGAGGAGAAGAAAGTAGTACTATCTTCTTCTTCTTTGCCGGCGGGTTTTTTCGACGAGCACGCGACGGCGCGTGATGCGAAGGACGAGGAACGCGAGAAGAGGAAAGAGGAGGAGGAGAAGAAGGGAGGCGTGGCGACGACGACGACGAGGAGTATTGACAACACACAAAAAACTGTTGCGGACGAGACGAGCGGGCAAGAATACTTGAAACAAAAAGAAGAGGAGGAGCGAATGAAACGAGAAGAGGAAGAGGCGGCCATGCATGCGAAAGAGTTGGCGGACGAGGTCATAGCGGATACCGTGGCTGGGTTTGATAAGGTGGACGCCTTGCGGGAGAAGGCGATGGAGATTTTGATGATGAAGAAGAAGAAGAATAAAGAAGACGGCGCGAAGAAAGTGAACTGGCGGAAAGGCGAAGAGAAGGACGAGAGTAGCGACGACGATGATTCGGACGAAAACGACGATTTCGCGTGGAGAAGAAAGAAGAGAAAGAAGAGCACGTGATGCAGATAGTATTTATATTCTAAAAAGTAGGTAGCTTTCGTAGCGTTTAGACTTTAAAAAAGTTCAGAGAGAGAGATGTATTGTTTGCGGTTTAGCGCGCTCTCGCATACATAAATAATTATTATAGAAGTGCACATCGTCGACACGTTACGTTTCGACGGTGATAATATTATCGATTTCGTTTTCATTTTTATCGTTCGCGCCCTCGTAGTCGTCTTCAAGCGCTTGGAACGCCGCCTCGTCCTCTTGAGAAAGTTCGACAAAGTTTGTATCGTTTCTCGCGCTGCTCTCTTCGTCGAAACCTTCCTCCTCGGCGATTTTCTGCAACATGGCGTATAACTCCTTCTCCGATCGAGGACACTGTGGAACAATCGGAGGTTTCCTCCATTTGCGTTCACTCGCCAGCTTCCAGTCGACCGAGCGAAACCAAGGATGGTTTTTGATTTCAATCGAGCCATACGTCGAGCCGAGACGATTCGCGCTTTCGACGGTTAAGAGTTTACGTATCAAGTCTCGGCTTTCTTTCGTAAATCCGAACGCGTTTTCAGTTTCTTCTTCTTCTTCTTCTTCTTCTTCTTCTTCTTCTTCATCCTCTCCTTCTTTGTCGTTTTGGTTTCCATTGTCTTCGTCTGTTTTGACTTTTTTCTTCTTACTCCCACTCGTTGTCGTCGTCGATGTCTCTTTTTTACCGCTCTTATGCTTCGTCTTCTTCGCTTTCTTCGGTTCTTTCGGCCCAAACGTAAACTCTCTCTTCAAAATTTTCTGATACGTCGCCCACGGTTCTTCGCTTTGAAACGGCGGTATACCTCTCACGAGTTCATAGAGCAAAACTCCAAGCGCCCACCAATCTACGGACTCGTCGTGACCTCCGTTCAAAATAACTTCCGGCGCTAAATAGTCCGGCGTCCCGCACAACGTGTACGCCTTTTCGTTTTCAATAAATCCAACCTTCTGGCGCAACTCTTCCATAGCACCACCGCAACCACCACTACCGCCGCCGCCGCCGCCATCTTTCCTCTTACCGATACTTTTCGGCCCCAATTGCTTCGCAAATCCGAAATCCGCCAACTTCACGTACCCGTATCCGTCTAACAAAACATTCTCTGGTTTCAAATCTCTATACGCCACCCGACACGGCTTCGCGCACATCTCGTGCAAGTACTCGAACGCGAGCGCGATTTCAACGACGTAAAATCGCGCGATGTCATTTTTCAATCGTCGATAGATTCTCAACTGATTAAACAATTCTCCTCCTGGAACAAACTCCATCACTAAATGGATTTCCTCCCTCGTTTGCGCGTACGAAAACAATCGCACGATAAACTCGCTCTTGGAACACCTCTCGAGTATTTTTTTCTCCTGAACGATGTGCGCGATCTGTTTCGTCTTGGCGACGTGCGCTTTAGATAAGATTTTAATCGCCACGACTAAGCCCGAGTCTCGGTGTTTGGCAATCGGAACGATCCCGAACGACCCGGTGCCTATGATTGGGCCCAGCTCGAAGTTTCGGATGGGTGTTTTCGGGTGTATGGAAACGTTGTTCGGGTTCGGGTCAAAAACTTCTGCAGGAGCTTTTTCTGCCTTTATCGCTGCTGCTGGTGCTGCTTTTAGAAGAGGAGGTTTCTGAGTACTCTCGCGCGTAAGCTTTTGAGAAGAGACGGCGCCGCCGCCACCGCTGCTGCTCCTTGTCGTCGTCGTCGTCGGCGGCGGCGTCGCGATCGAACTGCACAGCTTCTTGAACATATTTTTCCCGTGTTGTGTGTATTTTTAGGATTTTCCCTTAGTAAGTAATAGTGTGTATGATTTGACTGTGTTTTGAAATGTACAAAAATAACTCTCTCTCTTCTATTCTTTCTCTCTTCTTCTCTCTCGCTCTCTCGTTAACTCTGCAAGAACGGCTTTCTTCAATCTCTGATGATAAAAACGAACGAATACCATCGCTATACTCTTTCTTCTTAGAGCGGCGGCAACCTACAACTACTTCACCATCGTCTTAATCTTCGCGATCGCCTTGGCCGGATTCAAGCCTTTCGGGCACACCTTGGTGCAATTCATAATCGTGTGACATCTGTACAACTTGAACGCGTCGTTGACTTGAATCAACCGGTCCTTCTTTTTCCAGTCGCGCGAATCGATGATCCATCGATACGCTTGCAACAACACCGCCGGGCCTAAATATTTGTCCGAATTCCACCAGTAGGATGGGCAGGACGTCGAACAACACGCGCATAAAATGCACTCGTACAAACCGTCCAATTTTTCGCGATCTTCTTTCGATTGTAAATTTTCTCGGCCGCTCGCTTTGGTTTCCTCCTCGTCGTCTCGAATCAACCACGGCTTGATCGATTTATACTGCGCGTAAAAGTTGCTCATGTCTACGACTAAATCTCGGACCACAAACATGTGCGGTAACGGCGCGACTTTCGTCGTCTCCGCGGCGGTTGATTTCTCCACTTTAGATAAGCACGCTAACGTGTTCACGCCGTTGATGTTCATCGCGCACGATCCACAGATGCCTTCTCGGCACGATCTGCGGAAACTCAACGAGTGGTCTTGTTCGTCTTTAATTTTCAAGAGAACGTCGAGCATCATCGGCCCACAGTCGTTCAAATCGACCGAGTACGATTGATAGTGCGGTTTGGAGTCTTTCGAGTCTTTCGGAGCTTCCGGAGACCACCGGTAGACGTCGAAATTCTTCACCAATGGGGAAGACGATGATTCAGAAGCCGTTGCTGTCGTCGACGATGTCGATGATGATGTCGAGGACACATTCCGCCTCGTGATAGTAAAGAGCGATGATGGAGACGCAGAAGATGATCTCAAAGACGACGTCGTGCTGCTACTACTATTACTCCTACTCCTACTGATGATCGCGCGAAACGCGCGTTCGATCGCTCTCTTCTTGCTCGCCATATAAATGTGTTTTGTCCGTTTTTGGTATATTAAAGAGGGACAACTTTTGTGTGTGGGAGTGGGAGCGAGGTTTCTCTCTCTGCAAAAAGAGAACTTTGCTCTTCTCTTTTTTCGCAGCAGAATTGTTCTTTTTTTTGCTCTCCCCTTTGATTTCGTAAGCCCCTTGATTTCGTAAGCGAGATGGAAACCGACGGCCAGAAACGAAGCTCATCAAACTTTAGAAAAGTTCTTCACACAAACGCACACATCGCACGTACCACACATCTATCTTTTCAAAAGGTACGCAAACTGCGCGCAAAAGTGACTGACTCTCTTTTCGCACGCAGAACATATTCGTGAACGATTCTCGAACGTCGTTCTCGCAAGTTTCGATTCGCGTCTCTCATCGTTGGTTCTTCGCGCGCGATTGGAAAAGGGAAAAATTTTAGGCGGCTGAAGAAAGAGGAAGCATTTTATGCCGCCACACCCCCACGGAACATCCGCGCGCTTTTTACCCCGTTGCGAGCGATTTTTGGAGCGAAAGGAGCGAAAATGTCGTCGAGATGTTTTCGTTGCGAGTAGATTTAAATCTTAACTCGTAATGCGTGGATGTTTCGGTGCTCTTTTCGTTCGGTTTCCGGACCAGATGATGGAACATTTTTTCCGTGTGAACGCTTTTTTGGAACTTTCTCGGCCAGACACGTTTTATCTTTTTCTTTCCAATTTGATTTCTTTTCTTTGTGTTCACTACTAACCGACGACTTCTTCGCTTATTCTTCTTCACGCATAACAACAGAACTATTTAATACACAATGGCTCCCGCGAAGTGCACCGTACCGAAACCGTCCTCCGTGGTGACCGCGGAAGTCGTGGCGTCTTTGCAAAAAGACGCCACGAACAAGAAAGAGCCGGAAACGAGAGCGAACGCGGCGAAGAAAATCGGGGAGTTGGCCACGAAATCGGGCGCTCAAGAGGAACCGTTCATGATTGAGTTGTTAGAAGTGGCTATTATCTTGGCCGGGGATAACAAGTCCAAAGACGTGAGAGAAGCGGCGGACCCGGCGGTGGATGCCATCTTGTCCAAGTTGTCGCCGTTTGCCATCAGAGCGTGCCAAAAAGCTATTTTCGCCGGTTTTGCCAGTCCGTTTTGGCAATCCAAGATGGCTGCGTTGAGAGTCATTGACTTTTTCGTCGGAGCTGCACCGAAGTCGGTCGCCGCGGCGTTGCCGGAATTGGTTCCAGAAATTGCGCAAGTCATGGTTGACATGAGAGATGAAGTCAAGGAGAAGTCTTCGGATACGATGGCCAAGGCGGCGTCGACGATTGGTAACTTGGACATTGAGCCGTTCGTACCGACGTTGATTGAGTGCATCGTCAAGATTGACGAAGTGCCGGAGTGCGTGCACAAGCTCGCCGCGACGACGTTTGTTCAACAAGTCGAGTCGCCGACCTTGTCCATTCTCGGTCCGCTTTTGATGAGAGGTTTATCGCACTCGCAAATGACTGCGATTAAGCGTAAATCCGCGGTTATCATCGACAACATGTGTAAGTTGGTCGAAGATCCGATGGATGCCAAACCGTTTGTCCCGAAGTTATTGCCGTTGTTGAAGAGAGCGATGGACGAAGTTGCCGATCCGGAATGCAGAACGGTTTGTACGAGAGCGTACAAGACGTTGTTGAACGCCGCCGGCGAAACCGCGGAATCCGCCGCCGCGGAAGCCGAAGATGCCTCTACTCACTACGATGAATCCATGGTTTCGAAAGAGTTACAAGCGCTCATGGTCACCGCAACTGGTGCCTCGGACGCGGACGTTGCGAAGTTTGTCGAAGATCCGGCGGTTGCGCCGATCTTTAATCACATTTGCGCCTTGTCCGTCAACGCGCTCTTGCAAAAGAACTTTGACAAGGACCAGTGGACCAAGTCTTGCGCGACGCCGTACATGAAAGTGTTTTACGCCGACGCGGATGCCTTGACGGCAACTTTGGTTTCCAAGGCCGAAGAGTTGTACTTGTCCACGAAGAAAGTCTTCGTAGTTGAAGACGAAGAAGGCGAAGACTTGTGCAAGTGCGACTTTTCCTTGGCGTACGGTGCGCTCATTTTGCTCAACAACGCCACTTTGCACATGAAGAAGGGTAAAAGATACGGTTTGTGCGGCCCGAACGGTTGCGGTAAGTCGACGCTCATGAAGGCCATCAACAACGGTCAAGTGGACGGTTTCCCGCCACCGGAAGAGTTGAGAACGGTGTACGTTGAACACGACATCCAAGGCGACGTCGGGGACATGAACGTCGTCGACTTCATCTCTGCCAATGATGTCATCAAGGAGCACGGAACCAGCAGAGATGAAGTCAAGAAGGTTTTGACGACTTTCCAATTTACGGAAACGATGCAAGAAGGTGCCGTCACCGCGTTGTCTGGTGGATGGAAGATGAAACTCGCCTTGGCGAGGGCGATTTTGATGAAGGCGGACATTTTGCTTTTGGACGAACCAACTAACCACTTGGACGTTAAGAACGTCGCGTGGTTGGAGGAGTATTTGATCTCTCAAACGACTATTTCTTCCATGATTGTCTCGCACGATGCCGGTTTCTTGGACAGAGTGTGCACGCACATCATCCACTACGAAACGAGAAAGCTTGTTACGTACAAGGGTAACTTGACTGAATTCATCCGTCAGTGCCCAGCCGCGAAGAAGTACACCGAGTTGTCCAACGACGAACTGAAGTTCATCTTCCCGGCGCCTGGTTTCTTAGAAGGCGTAAAGAACAAGGATAAAGCCATCGTCAAGGCGACCAACTGTTGGTTCAAGTACCCGAACACGGAGAGGCAAATCATCCAAGGCGCCTCGATCCAACTTTCTTTGTCTTCCAGAGTCGCGTGCTTAGGCCCGAACGGTGCCGGTAAGTCCACGTTCATCAAGTTGCTTACTGGTGAAGCTGAACCGGACCAAGGTACGGTTTGGAGACACCCGAACATGCGTTACGCGTACGTCGCGCAGCACGCGTTCCACCACGTCGAACAGCACTTGGAGAAGACGCCGAACGAGTACATCAGATGGCGATTTCAAACCGGCGAAGATAAGGAAAACTTGACCAAGGTCACCATGCAATACACGCCGGAAGAAGAAAAATTGATGAAGGAAAAGATCAACGTCACCAAAGAAGATGGCACGGTCATGAAGTTGGTTGTCGAAAAGATCATCTCTCGTCGCCAAAAGAAGAACAAGTACGAGTACGAAGTCAAGTGGGAGAACTTGTCCATGGACCAAACGACGTGGATGGAAAAGGAGAAGCTCGAAAAGTGTGGTTTCACCAAGTTGATCCAACGCGTCGACGAAAGAGAAGCCGCGCGCGCTGGCTTGTACGCGCGCCCGCTAACCACCGCCAACGTCGAAAAGCACTTGATTGACTTTGGTCTCGAAGCTGAATTTGGTACGCACAACAGAATCAAGGGTTTGTCTGGCGGCCAAAAGGTTAAGTTGGTTCTCGGTGCCGCCATGTGGCAGCAACCGCACATCGTCGTCATGGACGAACCGACCAACTATTTGGACAGAGATGCGTTAGGCGCCTTGGCGTGCGCGGTCAAGGAATTCGGCGGCGGCGTTTTGCTCATCACGCACAACTGCGAATTCGCGGACGCGTTGAAGGAGGAAACTTGGGACGTTCCGGGTACCGGTGAAGTCATCATCACCGGTAACAGGTGGGGCCAAGGTAAAAAGGGTAAGGCTGAAAAGACGGACTGGGATGGACCGCAAGAGGACACCATCGACGCGATGGGTAACACCGTCAAGGTCAAGGGCCCGAAGAAGAAGTTGTCTAGAAAAGATATCAAGGCCAAGGCCAAGTCTCGCGCGATCAAGTTAGCCGCCGGCCAAGATTTGACCACCGATTCCGACTGGGACTTGGACGTCTACATCGGGGAAGACCCGTCCAAGGCAAAGAAGGCTGGCAAGGAATAAGTATGTGTACTTGGATGAATTAGAGTATTATATATGCGCCGTAGCCGAAAGCGAAAAGGAAAGAAAATTTCCTCTCGCGAAAGAGACGTTATTACATTTTTAAGAGACACAATATTATTACATAGACGAGATAGCAACATGTTTTAATTTGCAAACTTTGACTTTTATCACGATTTATCATCATCATTCATTCATTCGCGCGTAGTATGAAAACATACTCTCTCCTCTCGTCGCGCGCTTTACTCCTCGCGTTTTGTTGATTTCTCATCGATTCTCACAAGTCACTTGTTTCTCTTTTTTAACGAACGTTTGTTTTCTGTTTCAAATTTCTTCAGATTAAGGCAGGCGCAAAGGAAAAAAGGGGGATGTTATTCGCGGCGCAAGAAACGCCGCTGTTCGTTTTAAACGACGACGAGGCTCTTTTCGCGAACGAAAGAGGACGCGCGGAAGATGCGAGCACTCGAAACATTACTGCTCATTTTAAAAACAACGAAGAAGAAGAAGAAGAAGATCGAACGCGAATTGAAAAGAAACAACAGAATGACTTTTCCTCCGGCTCCGGCGATATCGTTCGATTGCGAGATGGGAGTTTACTGTCCTGGCGAACGACGAGCGGAAAGAATGCGGTCGAAATCGTCTTGTGGCGGGAAGAGCGCGATGGGGAACGAAGAGAGAATGCTGCGAGCAGAGCGGTGAAGACGATTGAAATCACGTTTCCAACTGACACCAAAAACGAGCTGTGCGCGAAAAGCGTCGTTTTGGCGCCGACATCTGTGAACGACGACGGCGCGTCGTTGTTTCGCGTGATCGCGTGTAGTCGAACGGTGCAGACTAACGGGAAAGTTTTGGAAATGTACGTGGCTACCGTGGAGGAGTCTGCGGATAAATCGTCGTTGCGATTGAAAGGAGGCGCGGTGGCGAAGAAAGCGGTGAAATTGGAAACGGCGGGGTTGGGAGACTCGGTGACGTGCGCAGGATTGGTGAGCGGTGCGGGCGAACGGTCGCCGATCGTGTGTGTTGGTGGTACGGACGGGCGAAAAGTCGTTTTCGTGGACGTTTTATCCGGCGAAGCGCTTTCGGAGATTGCGGTTGGGAGCCAATCGATATCGTCTTCCTCGGCTGCGGCTATTGGGAGTTCGTTGTTGGGAAAGTTTGGGATTAGCCTCGGTGCAAAAGGAACCGTGCCGCCAGTAGTGCACGTATCGCCCAGACTGATCGAGTTAGATGGGTCGATGGTGACAGTGATAGTCACCGGGGATGGGGCGGTGACGTGCGTTACTTCTTCGACAGCGAATACGAAGGGGGCGTTTGGCTCAAACTCGCAAGCAAACAGACGCGTATTGTTTCGAATGATGTTACCAAAAGGAGCTTTGAAAAGTGATGCGTTGATCACTTCTTCATGTCGCGAAAATGACACAACGAGTTCGGCTCCCCAAAACTGGTTCGTTACGGGAGCGCGGGCGACAGCTGGCGGCAATTTAGTGGTCTTTGGAAACGAAGATTTAGGTAGGGAACACGTTACCACGTATACGTTTGTGAGCACGAACGAAATCCGACGCATGGCTACGTTTACTATCACTGATAGTGCTGATAGCGTTCGAGACGTGTATTTCGACTCCGAGAGTGGGGAGATCTTCGTCTTCTTTTCGAGTAACTGCGTTTCGAAATGGTCCGTAGCGGATTCGTTGAGGGTCGTTGAAACTTTAGAATCTGATTTAGCCAAGTTTGAATCGTGGGCCATCAACGGTGTAGGTTCCGAAGCTGCTTTAAGCGCTTTGAGAATATCGTTTTTCGGAGATTTGAATGATGTTGGAGTCGATAAAAGGGAGATGCACACGTTTGCAAAGATTTTAGCCTCGGAGATTTCAGAGATTGGTCTAGATAGAGGGGTGAGCGCGGCAGGATTTCGTCGAGCACTTGGCAAGGACTTTGAAAGCGATGGAACGTCGATTGTTGATGCTATAGCCGCGACTTTAGCTTCATCCTCGGAAACAGTCGATGATCTTGTTCAGAATTGGGGAGAGTTCGTGAAACGATACGTCGCTGAATGGAAACTAGGGAACCTCGGGTTTGCTTTTTCCGTTGTGAAATCGTCCACGGGCGCGGAAAAAGAAGAACTATTATTCTTGAGAAAAAGTGGTATCAGCGCACTCGCGACGAGTGGAAAGAACGCTTCATCGTCTGGAGCGCACATGCGGTTCCAAAACGACGCGGTTGAAAATGCGACCTCGTTACTTTCTCGAGCGGCGGGGAATTCTGTCGAACGCATGGCAAAGTTGCTCGGGTGTAACTTCTGCGGTCTCGAGAATCGCGAAGCTGTCGATTGGCTCGACCTTGCCACGTGTGAAGCGACTGGTACTGGTGGCCTTAGTATGACTGGTAGAAGCTCCTCGAGCAGTGCGCACGATGCGTTGTTCAGGGACCAAAGACGCTTGCTCCAACGCCAAACGATTTTGACTGTTCGAAAAGCGTGGGAGTCGCTGATTGTAAACGATAAAGATTTGGCGGCGTGCGCACAAAGTATTGAAGCAGCTTTATCTCAGAGCGTTCATGATATTGCGTCTTCTTCATCCTCTTCCTTCACGTCGGCGAAGAAGCTGCGCATGCTAGCACACAAAGCGTTCGGGTTTGCCATGTTGCTCCGATTAGCCTCAAAAGGCAGCGCCTGTTCAACGCCAAAAAAGGTTTCGAACGATGCATTTACTTTGTTACCGCGTGTTCTCTTAGTTTTTGCGCTTTCTTCCGCGCTTTCCTCCGTCTGTGCGTTGGATCCAGATACGATTGCTATCCAAGCATTCGCGAAACAAAGAGGCGATCCGGCGATGGTGGTAGTTGATCTTTTTCGTCGAGGCGAAATCGAAGCTTCAGAGAAGATTGCGCTGGCATTTTTAGGCAGCGCCATTCCGGGTGATTACGAGAAGAAAAGTGAAGAGGATGAAAGTCTGTTGTGCTACGAAGGCGAGCGACCGGCGCTAGCCTTCGCGCGTGCGTTGGCAATGTTGGCGAGAAGAGCTGCACAAACGAGTCACTCGGACGAAGAAGCTTCGAGATTGTTTTTCCAGGCGGCTTTGCGTTTAGAGAAAGTTGACGACAGCGAGAATAAAATCCTAGCGGAAACGGCAAGAACGATTCGCACTTCGATACTTGGTGACGATGACGACGATGCCAAGAACGCGCAAGATCGAGGAAGAGGAGCGCAAGATCCGCGCACGTACGATGCGCTTGAGCATCACGAAACGGTCGCGTTAGCGTTTGAACGCGTCTTCTCCTCGCGTCTTTCTCACGCCTCTTTGAAATTCACAATGGCGGCAATCTCTGAAGCCGAGCTCGTCACTGAATTTGAATCGCAGGAAGATGCAGCTAGGCTCATCGACGCTAAAGAAAGACTTTGGCACGCGTCTCTGCGACGCGCTTGCGACGAAAACGATTTCGTTTCTGCGTTCGTTTCTACACTTTTCATGTACAATTCCCCGGCGGCGGCGAGACATTCGAACTTTTCAGGTGTACGTGCACTTGTCGAATCGGCATGCGACGCAATGGGCGTGAACTGTGGTGCGACGGCGGATATTGGTCGAGTGATTAAATCGTTGCCGTTTGGAGAGGCGATTTACGCGGCGAGAGAAACGCTTGAAAGAAAATCTCGAACGCACAAGTTGAATCACCAGTCTCAAGACGACAAAGACCAAGGAACTGCTACAATCGTTTCTCCGTCGGAGATTTTATATTCCATGCTCGTCGATCGTTGGGAGTTGAAGGACGCCGCGTTAGTCGCTGCCCAAGACGCCGTCCGCTTCGGCGACGAAGCTCGACGAAAAGTTTGCGAAGCCGCGAAAGACCCGCAAAACGCGCAACTTCGAGACGATGCCATCGAGTCAGTTCAACGTCATTTGCACGGTTTAGAAAAGTCTTTAGCCGCGTTGACCGCGACAAGAAGCGACGAGAGGTGCGGTACCGACGGCGAAGTGTTCTTTGCACCGACGCACGACGATTTTGGAGAAGAAAGCACGGACGATGAAATGCACGTCGAAAAAGGATCCTCAGAGTCCTCGCAAGAAGAGATCGTATTTGAAAAACTTCGCATTCATAATGACGACAACGACGAAGGCAACGATGTTGCACGTCAGAATCAAGAACCACCGAACGACCGCGCGCCTCCACCAAAACCGAAACGACACAAAAAGCTCCATCCTCCAACGGGAGACGACGAGATTGGCGTTGGTTCGCCTCTTGCGGCGATGGCGAGAATGGTCGCGCTCACAAAAGCGCGTCTTCTTCTTTTAAAAAATGATGCCTATTTAGAAGAGCTCGCGATTGAAAAGCAGAAGTTCACCAACATAGCTTCCTTATTCGATGAGAGCGCGGTAAAAGTTGTGTGCGAGAGTTTGTTAAAGCGCGGATTCTTCGATGACTGTTCGGATTTGGTTTCTTTGTGGTTTTCAAACCACGAGTTGCGCGACGTCGCGAGTCAAATATCATGTTGCGCCGGTGCGTTTGCGGCAGAAACGATTCAGCATTCGAGCGAGAGTCATCATTCGGCAAAGTTACCGATTGGTTTTAAATGTGTGAAAGTTTCGAGCTCGTTATCGAACAGCTCAAATACCCTCGCCAATGAGAACCCGTGGGTGGCGTCGAGAAAAATCGTGGACAAGTTTGAAAACGTGGAAACGAATGGGATGATTGCTCATTCCGCGTGTTTAGGCGCCTTAAGCGTGAACCCAGATCTCGAGTTACCTTTATTTCTCACTGAAAACGTGCATTGCGATAAGCTCATTTCGCTGTATTTGAAGGCGAATCGTCCGGCGTGCGCCGCTCGGGTGGCTCTGAAAGAGTTGGAGCTTTATTCGCGCGCGAGTGCGATGAAACGCGTTAAACATAACGCCGTTTGGCTTCCCATGGATGCTTTCCACGCGGTTCAAATTGCGCTCGATGACGACGCGTTCTCAAATAAAAAGAAGCACATATCATGTGCTTTGAGAATCGCGATTGATTCGCATCGAAACCAACTGGAGAAAGATGCGAAAACACTCGCTCAGGTGCACCGGATGTATTAATAGCAAATAGCGATAAAAAGCAATAAAAAACACAATAAGCGCCAAAATTACGTACCAGTTGGTACTAGGAAATAGACAAACTACATGCATGCCAATCATGGTCAAAATTACAAAAAGCTAATAATTCTCTTAATAACTCTTGGCGAATATGCATACCTCTTTCGCTGGCTTTCCAGTTTGGATGCAGTTTCCAACCGAGCTCGGTTGTTCAAAAGGGAAGCATCGGATGGTCGCCCCCGTTTTCTCCTTGATCTCCTTCTCTTCCTCGTCCGAACCTTCCCAAGCGCACCTCGCCCACTTCCCGTCCTCGATCGTTTTTTCTAAATCCGCCATCGTCGCGCAATCGACGATGTTTTCGTCTCGAAACTTTCTCGCTTTTTCCAACATCGCGTCTTGGATCTCATCCAAAATCACGTGGATTTTCTCCACTAACGACGCTTTTTCCGCGGAAACGCCAAACTCTTTGCCTTCTTTACCCGGCACGTCTCTTCTGGCCACAACGCACGCGTTCTTCTCGACGTCTCTGGGACCGATTTCAATACGAATCGGCACGCCTTTCATCTCCCAAAAGTTGAACTTCCATCCGGGCGATTTCGTATCGTCTGCATCAATCTTCACGCGAATGCCCGCTTCTTTCAATATCTTCGTAATCGCATCGCACGACGCCATCACCGATTCCTTATCTTTATTCTTTTGCCAAATCGGCGTCACGATGACTTGCACCGGTGCTAATTTCGGCGGCAACGTCAATCCCTTATCGTCGCCGTGCGTCATAATCACGCCACCCATCATTCGCGTACTCACGCCCCAGGAGCTTTGATACACGTTCTTTGCTTTCCCGTCGGTATCTAAAAACGTCGTCTCGAAAGCTTTTGCAAAGTTATCGCCTAAATCATGCGAAGTTCCGGCTTGTAACGCTTTCTTATCACCCATCATCGCCTCCATGGTAAACGTCGCCTTCGCGCCCGCGAAACTTTCAATGCTGGATTTCTTTCCAACGATGACAGGCATCGCGAGCGTCTTCTCCGCGAATTCTGAATACACTTTAATCATTTCCATGGCCATCGCGTTCGCTTCTTCCGCGGTTGCGTGCGCCGTGTGTCCTTCTTGCCACAAAAACTCTAACGTTCGAATAAATGGCCTCGTTCGCATCTCCCATCGGTGCACATTACACCACTGGTTCAATTTAATCGGCAAATCTCGATAACTTTGAATCCACTGCGAAAGCATGTGGTTCACGATAGTCTCCGACGTCGGTCTCACCACTAACGGTTCCTCCAACGTTTTCCCACCTCCTTGCGTGACTACGGCCAATTCTGGAGCGAATCCTTCCACGTGCGACGCCTCCTTCGTAATGAACGAATACGGAATCAACTGCGGAAAATAACAATTCTCCACCCCTCGCATTCCAAATTGTTCGTTCAAAATCGTCTGCGTCGTCTCCCACATGGCAAACCCGTACGGGCGAATAACCATAGTCCCTCTCGCCGGTCCGTAATCGGCCAGTTCGCACTCTCGAATGACGTCCAGGTACCACTTGGAGAAGTCTTCCGAGCGCGGCGTCACTTGCGCTTCCGCCTCTTTCCCTCCTTTACCGCCGCCGTCGTTCTTCTTCTTTTTATCGCTGCTATTCTCTTCTTTATTTTTTTTCGCTTCTCCGGCCGACGGATCCGCTTTCGCTTTCAGTTCCTTCAACACCGCCACGGCTGCTTTCACGTCCTCGTCCTGGTTCGTTTTCCCGGACGCTTTCAAAGCTTTAATCAAATCGCCTTGTTTTGCAATCGCGTCGGCGACATCACCTGACGTCGCCGCGCTGCTGCTGCTGCTGCTGCGGGTAACGACCGACGACGTAAACGACGTAAACGACGTTTGGGTAAAGAAGAAACGTTTACCACCACCACCACAAAAACCACCACCCGTTTTCCTGTTTTCATTCTCCCTAATAGTCGACGACGCGCTGAAAAACGAAGAAACCGAAGGAATTGGTTTCGCCGCCGGGACGACGGGCGTCGAATTTAAAGCAGACGACGACGTCGTACACGACGACGTATTCGTACACGACGACGTAATCGCGGGCGAAGAAAAACGCCCGCAAGAAGGAAACCACCACCCCTTAAAACTGTTTCGGCGGCTTAAATGTCGTCTCGCCGTCGTCGTCGTCGTCGTCGTCGTCATCATCCTCATCATCGTTCTCGTCGTATTGGTAAAAAAATGTCTTCTTTTCGTCGTCATCGTGTGCCTCCTCCTCAAGATGCTGTTCGTATTCGTCGCGGCTCCGACGAGAGTCATTTATTTCTTTTCTCTCTCTCTCTCTCTCTCTCTCTCTCTCTCTCTCTGTGTGTCTCTTTTCGTGTCGCCGTAATAAACTACTTCACGCGAGAGAACACAAAGAGAAAAGGTTTAATGTGGGAAATTTTATCTCTTTTTAGTGATGTGTTTTTTTCTCCAAAAAACCTTTACATTGGTCTTTTTTTTTTGGGCGCTTTTGCGTCTCATCACACACTGATTGAAAATGTCTCCGAAGCCAAGATCTCTCTCGTATGCATTCATCACCTTTTTCATCACGAGGAAGAAAGAGTTTGAGAGACCAATTGTTTGAAAAAAAAAAGTAAAAAAAAAAGAGGAATCTCATCATCATCACACCAAAATCTCCGCACAACTTTTCCTTTTCCTCTCTTCCTCTCGGTCCTCTTCGTCGTAAAGAAGGAAGAGCGCGGAGGAAAGAAGGTCGCTTTTCCGTATTTATACAGTAAAACCTACTCTTTTTTCACGCAAAGGCGAGTTTTATTAGGAAAAGAGAGAGCGTTGCATTGTTATTTTTTTTTTCCCTTCTTTTAGTGTGTTTTTGAAACCTCAGAGGGATGTCGTCGATGGTTTTTTCTTCGCGCATCTCCTCCTCGGCGAAGGCGACTTTGAGCCCAGGAAATGAGAACGAGCGCGCAATCAGGAGGAGGAGGAGGAGAAGAAGAAGCTCGATTTCCTCGTCGTCTGAATCGTCGTCTTTAACGAAGAAGAGGAGGAATTTTTGTTGCGCGTTTGTGACGAGCAAAAAAAGGAATATTGGCGGCGTCTTTTTTCCCAACACATCATCATCATCATCATCGTCGTCGTCGTCGTCGGGGAAAGAGAGGAGGAAAACAACAACTTTAGCGAGTAATGCCACGAAGGATTTGACGACGACGAGGATGGGAAAAGAGCGTTCGATGACCAGCAGAGCACGACGGTACCAAATCAACAAAAGAAGACTCTCTACTACCACCACTTCGTCAGCCACGGCTTCGAACCGAGGAGGCGAAACCGCCAACGCGAGCGGGTTAGCCGTGGGTGGCTTTGCAGCCGTGAAACCTTTACTTTCTAGATTATTACCAATGAGTGCGATGTTTTATTGCATGGCGTTTGCGAATTCAATCTTGGACGCGTTGAAAGATACGCTGGTCGTGACTGCGTTTGGCGGCGCCGAGCAGATTCCGTATTTGACGGTGTACGCGGTGTTGCCGATGTCGTTGTTGTTCGTGTCTTTGTTTACGAAACTGAGCCAAAGGTGGGGTAGGGAGAAGCTGTTTTATGCCGCGATTGGAACATTCATAAGCTTTTTTGTGTTGTTTACGATTGTGTTGTACCCGATGCGCTCGGTTTTGCACCCGGTGGACTTATCCGTGCAGTTGTTGAAATGGCTGCCGAGCGGTTTGAGAGGCGGCATCGCGGTCTTTACGAATTGGACGTATTCATTGTTTTACGTGTTTAGTGAGTTATGGGGCGACGTCGTTTTGTCGTTGCTGTTTTGGGGTTTAGCGAACGAGACGACGTCGTTGCACGACGCGGCGATTATATATCCGTTGCTCGGTATCGGGGCGAACGTCGCTCAGGCGAGTTCTGGGTTTATGATGAAATGGGTCACCGGGAGTGGAAATTTCATCTCTTGGGATGCTAAGCTCCGCTTTTTAATGACGGTAGTTTTAACGTGTGGTGGGTGCGCGACGTTGATTCACGCGTACATTTGCGATAAGCAAAGGCGACGGTTGTTGAAGGTTGAGAAGAAGAATAATAAAATTACGCCCGAGAAGAATGAAGAAAAAAAGAAAGTTTACGACGTCTATTTGGACGACGCGGACATCGATGAAGCGAGCGAAGAAGACGATTCGAACACAGAGGTGGCTAGGATTGAAATTCTTCCCATCGAAGATATACAAAAGAGTAAAGACGAAGATTCCATGGACGAGTCAGAGCTTGTGCAGAGAGAACTTTCGCAACGGGTAGGAATGACGGAAAGCGCACCGCCGACGAAATCGCAAATGGCAAAAAGAAATCGGTCGAAGTCGAAAAGAGGTTTGTTTGATGCGTTGAAGTTCGTTGCGAACTCGCCAGAGTTGTCTTGCTTAGCCGTGATGGCGATTTCACAAGGCATCTCTACGATTTTGTTCCAAGTCGCCTGGAAGACGCAGTTGAGAATTTTACACCCCGACCCGACCGCGTACGCGCAATTTATGGGCAACGTGCAAATGTACTCTGGATTCGTAACTGGAATATTTATGATCTCCGCACCGTTTCTGTTTAGGAACATCGGGTGGAAAGGAACCTTATCGATTACGCCAAAGTGCGTCATTATTCTCGGTTGGTTCTTCTTCGGAACCTCGATTTACGCGTCCCGAGTTGGCCTTTTGTCGCAAACGAGTTATTGGCTTCCAATTTTAGTTGTTGGCGGTGCTGCAATTTACATTGTCGAACGAGCGGCGAAGTTTTCGCTGTTCAAACCAGCGGAAGAGATGGTGTATATTGCATTAGACGATGAGGCGAAATCTAAAGGTAAAGCCGCCGTGGACGTGCTAGGTTCGCAATTTGGCAAAACTGGTGGTAGTTTCATGCAACAAGGTCTGCTATTTTGGTTCGGGAGCATTATCGCGGCGTTACCAGTCATGGTTTTCTTTCACTCGACCATTGCATTGGTATGGTTAGCGGCGGTGTACACGCTCGCGGGGAGAAGAGAGGCGCAGCTTGACGCGGAAGTCAAAGGCGATTAGAGATTTTTAGAAAAAGAAAGAGAGAGAGGAAAAACATAAAATTAGATGAGATGAGAGAGCGAGTATATAATATATAGAGGAGTTGTTGTAAATCTGAACGCATTTGAATACGAGTCATGCCACTAAGGCGCCCGCTAGCGTGAACGCGTAATCACCCACGCTCGAGAAAGGGTGATACCGCGTCGTATCTAAAACATACATCAACATCCACAGCGCGGATGGGCGGATTAAAAACCATTTTCGAAAATCAACGTCATCAACCACATTCCGCGCTTTTAAACTCGCCCCAAACGTGGACCAGTTCAACAACCAAATCAATCCGAACAGAGAGTGTTCCCACATCTGCGGCAACCCTTCTCTCAAGTTCAATAAATCTCCGTGTTGAATGGCCAACGCCGTCGGTACTAACTGCAAACTAAACAAAAGAACTCCAAGCCAAACTAACAAAACGGACCGTTTATCATCCTTCGTAACGAAAAAGACGTAGATGTACGTCAAAGTGTGCCAAACGAACGGCAAAGCGCACCCGTACAAAGCAATCGCGTCCAACGGCGCCAACGCCTCGCCTGAATTCAATCGACACAACTGCCACGTCATGACGAGCTGGAACGCAATCGATCGAAGCGATAACTCCTGTTTTCTCCAACCTTTGTTTTGTGCTAACGGTATGCCGCTTAACGCGCACGCCGTGGCTAATAGAACCGATATCGAAGCCGCGACGCTCCAATCCCCTACTCCCGTTGTGAGTGTTGTTGCTTCACCTACTAATGCACTTTTACTCATCTCTCCTCCGAATATCGCGCCGTAATCGTTTCGGCACCACTCGTACATGACGTCAAAACCTAAAATTGAATACAATCCTCCACTCACAGAGTGCGCGTGAAACCTATCCGCTCGCGTCCACATCCTCTTCGCCTTCGATTGAATGGAATCCTTCACATCTTTATCCGTATCTTTGACTGACGAAGATGATGAAGTGGACGCTTCGTCGTTGGAGGACGCGCGAAGTGCGGCGGCCGTTCGACTGTGCGCTTTCTTGAGGCGTCGAGAAGGTTTCGGTTTTGTCAACGGGTGGTGGTTCGCCGCGAGCTCGCCCGCGCTGGCTCGCATTGTAAAAAAAGTGAAGCATGATGGAGTAGAGTGTTCCTTGTTTGTTTATATGGGTTGGTATATGTGCTCTCTTCTCTTAACATGTATAATATCGCTCTTCTCTCTTTGTTCTTCTATGTATAAATCCTCCTCGGGGCTCCTTCCTCTTTCTCTCTCTTCGTGACGATCATAACCTCGACTTCAACTGTTTCAATTCCATGGTCAATTTTTTGATGTATTGATCTTTAACGTCCGGCGCTCTTCGCGTGACAAAGTTAAATTGTCCAGACGCCAAGTTCAACATGATTTCCTCGCTTCCACCAGGAATCGCGTACGCTTTCACTTCTCTGTATATGCGTTCGACTCGGACGCCTTTACCACCTCTCGTATATCCAGCGCCGCCGAAGACTTGCATCGCGCTCGAGGCGCAAAACTCCGCCGTTCGCGACGAGGCGAGTTTGAGCATGGCGATGTGCCCGCCTAATTTTACGTTTTGTTCCGATTTTTTCATCGTGTTCATTTGGAACGTAATGTTCTCTAACCACGCGTGTAATGATTCAACTTTCGTGGCCATCTCGCCAATTTTGTGTTGAATGACTTGGTGTTCGATTAAAAACTTACCAAACGTTCGTCGCGATCGAGCAAACGATAGCGAATCTTCCACGCAAATCCTCGCCATTCGACACGCTTGGGCGGCTAACAACCACCTCTCGTGGTTGAAGTTATACATGATTTGTTTAAATCCACCACCGACTTGACCGATGATGTTTGTTTTCGGCACTTTCACGTTATCGAATTCAATATACGTCGTCCCCGAAGGCCAAACGCCCGTGCAATCCATCTTCGTCGTCGTTACGCCGGGCATAGTTCTCTCCACCAAAATCATCGACAAACCTTTATGCGCCGAGTTCTTATCCCCGGTTCTCACCGCTACGGTAAAATAATCCGCGTAGATCCCATTCGTGATCCACTTCTTATTCCCGTCGACGATAAAGTGCCCGTCGCCCGAGTCTTTCGCGGTGCAGGCCAAATTCGAGACGTCCGACCCAGCCCCCGGCTCGGTGATGCACAAACAAATAATCTTCGTCCCGTTTAAACACTCTCGAATGACTCGATCGCACTTACCTTGGTCCATCGGCATCCCAAAGTTAATCAAAGGCGGTAAACCAATCCCTAACCCACCCATGAGCGCCCACGCGATGCCACCCCCACACCTCGTCCCTTCGTCCACGTTAATCAACTCGTGAAAGTAATCGTAATTCGCCGGCGCTGGCGCGTCCGTATATTTCGACGGCCACGGCGCGCCAACCACCCCTGCTAAAATCCCATACTCGGCGGATTTCCGGTACATCAACTGAATGTACTCCTTACATTTCGCGTGGTTGTTCAATGCCGCTTGTTTGTCCCAATCATCCACGATTGGTTCCACCTCGTTCTCGAAAAACGAGCGTATTTTCGCGCGCCATTCAACGTGCGATTGGTTGTAGAACGGCGAGTGCAAATTTTGGTCTGTTTTGTTTGGGTGATTGTTTTCAGGTTGTTTATGATGGCAAAGAAGAGAGGAGGACGTGGTGTCAGCGCGAATCGTACGAATCAAACAGAGCTGTTTTGTTGCGTACAAAAGGAGAGAGAGAGAGAGAGAGAAAGAACGGCTGTTCCGAACCACCGACCGATGCGTAATGTAAACGCGTAATGATGTGTTTGCGTAACGGAATCAATTCGGTAAAAATCTCCAATCGAGAGCATAAACACACATCGCGCAGAAAGAAGTAACAGAGAATACTACCGATACAATAACGAGACGAAAAAGAATAACAACGAGAAAGAAAAGTAAAGCACGCACACCAAGACGGTTCCGATAAGGGTACCTCCGCCCCGAACGGTTCGTATTTCACCAGCGGCTGATGATGACTCATTCTTTTTCTGTGCCGCCAATCGAGAGTTTTTTTTGAGAAAAAGTGACGCGACAAAAAAAAAAGTTTTAAACAATTAAGTTCTAAACCCTATGAGCTGCGCCTCTTTCTTTCCTCTTTTTTCTTTTCTTCTCTCATCGCGAAAAACGTCAGAAAAGAACAAAAGAAAATGTCAGCAACAAAGCAATACATCCAAGCGGAAACGTCCTCGCGCATCGACGCGTGCTTCGGCGGCGTCGTCGTCGAACACGAGAGTCACAAGTTTCAGTATTACCAGGATAGGAATAAACGGTGGCCGTTTACGTGTTCGGAGAAAGGATGTGCGTTGTTGTTCTTTGTTTGAAGTTGAGCGTTCAAAATTTTCTCGATCTCTAATCTTTTCTCTTCGTCTTCTTCTCTCTTTCTCTCGACTGAACGTAGTACCCAGAACCAGAGGCGTCGTCGTCTCTGCGTTCGATTGGTCGGAGGAGAGACGAGGAATGCTCGTCCGGCGGGCGCTTCTTTGTTTTCTTCTTCTGCGCTTTCTTTCATTTTAAGAAGAAAAAAATTGGTTCTCTTCCCTCACGTGGTGTGGTGTGGTTGGTCCTAAAAAGACAAAATATGATGACGCTTTGTTTGTACTGACATTTTCTTTCTCTCGACAACACTCCTGCAACAAACAAAAACAGACGCGTTACTGACGAAACTGATGACATCCGTCACGCCGGTTTTGAAATCTATTCGCCAAGAAATCACGGATTCCGGGAAGAACATCGACGAGACGCTGGAGAAAGGCCGCGAGATTTACGCGAGGAAACCCGCCATCAAGAACGAAGACGTCACGTGGTCGCAAGAGGAATACGCCGATTTGGGGTTGATTTTTGAGTACTGTCGGTATAAATCTATTCAGAGGTTGACCGAGGCGTGGTCGACGTTCGAGAAGGCGAAGAAGAAGCGCTTGTTTGAGTTTGTGGATCGAAAGATACAACAGATGGACGAGAGAAGACAGAAACCGAGGGAGACGAACGAGTACGACGCGGACGCCGCGGTTGAGGCGGCCAAGGAAGAGGAAGAGGACGTGGAGAATGTTTTTTTACGCGTGGCCTCTTTAGGCGGGGGACCTGGATTTGAACTCTTGGCGTTTAAGTGGTTCGTCGAGTACGCTTTTCGAACGAGCTACGACGCGAAGAAACACGGCGACGTGGAGTTGATCAGCTTGGACATCGCCGAAAGCTGGGAAAAAATCTGCAACCAGTTACAACCGATGAAGTTTTCCGCGTTTGATTTGGTCAAAGATGGCGACGCGCTGTTGGAAGAAAAGTGTGGCGGTCCCGTGGACGTCTTGTTGCTTTCCTACGTCGCTAAAATGTACTGCTGTAACGACGAGTGTTACGAGTGGGTTTCCAAGAAAATCAACGACCGACAAGTTTCGATCGCTTTTGTCATCTCCAGAGACGAGAAAATGGAAGAGTTTGTTCGCGGTTTCGAGAAGAAAGGTGTTTTAGTGACGCCATTGATGGACCAAGCGTTGGGTAAAGACCACCGTTTGTTGGCGTTGACGCGTCGATTGGATGAAGACGTCTCCAAAGCCATCGAAAAGCTCGAATTAGAAGACAATAGAAGAAAAAGTATAGACAAAAAAGTAGTCGCGGAGGACGACGACGGGTGGACCGAAGTCCACAAAGAGAAGGAAATTCCGCCAACCTTCCCCAACGTCCCGTACGTGGAGCACCGCAAAGCGAAGGTGGACAAGTACCAAAACAAAAAAGCCTCCAGCTACCATCACCACGACAGAAACAACGGCAACAACCCGAAGAGCGAATCGTACTCGAATTTTTCGAGAAACGCGCACGGGAAGGAAGTGTATTCCAGAGGAGGTGGGCGCGGTGACGGTGGTGGCAGTGGTGGTGCAAAAGGCAGTCGCTGGTAACTTTTTACATTGTTTTTGTAACAACAGGTACTCGTATTAAAAAACTCTATTACTTAATCAGTCTCTTCGCGCCATCCAATCCTCCTCGTCTCCAAAATAATACCCATCCTCCGCGATCTCCTTCTCCGTTAACGGTAAAATAAACTCTGGATCTTTCGTATTGTACACCTTCTTCAAATCTTTCGGCACGTCCTGCAAAGTCTTCGCGAACGTCTCTTGCATGTACTTATCGAACAACTTCTGTTCGCCTTTCGTCGGGTTCTTCGGCAACACCGGCACGTCTTCAATCTGCCCGACGTAATACTTCTCCTTGACAATTTCCGGCTGATCCTTCCTTGCAACCGCAATCCACACGCCTCCTTTACTATCCACCACCATCCCATCTTTCCCGTTATACGTGATTATTCCCTCATCTTTCGAAACTTTGAACAAGTTCCCGTCCTTGGTCTTGTACGCGACGATATCGCCCGGCGTGTCTCGGTTGTACAGTTGCATCGCTAAGTTCGATCGGCCTTTATCGATGTATTGAGGATTCAAAACTGAAAGCAAAGCGACGAGAGCGAACACTCCGTACGGGTTTAACACGTACTTCTTCAGCACGTTCTGCCATCTCGGCGGCACTCCTCTCGGATTTGGAGGATTCTTGTTGTTGTCGTTCCTCTCGTCGTCGTCCTCTTCGTCCTCCCAGTACGAGGAAAACCTGTCGTTCGTGGTGGTGGTTAATGCATTCCTCGTCGGTGCCACGAACGGCTTCAAACCTTCTCTGCGAACATCTCTCTGATTTCTCTGCCTTCGTAGATTCTCCAGCGCGTTGTTTTCTTCTTCCGTTTGCCCCTCGTACCCGCCCGCGTTGATTGGGAACCCTCGCTTCGGGAACCGCTTTTGTCTTCGCAACGGTCGTTGGCGGCGAAAATTGGACGACGAATGTACGACGTCGAAGTTGACGACATGAAGGGACAGCGCGTTCGTTTTTACGCGAGAAGAAGAAGTACAAGACGCAGAACGATGTCTCGCCGACACAGTGATGGGAAGCGCGCGATGATGAAACAACAGTGATGATGTCATGCTTTAAGAAAGGGAAAAGGCGTGCGATTGAAATGGCGAGACTTAATTGAATGAAGGAAAGAACACGCGCGTCGCGCGTCGAGAACGCCGCGTTTACGCGTATACTAGTAATCAATCGATGCATTAAAACGCGATCATCTCCCGACGTTGTCAATTTGTTGATTCAACTCGTTGATTTCTCGGTTCTTCTCTTCGATTTTCGCCCGGTATTCCTCGATGCCTCTTTGCGCGTTTAAAAACGCCTGTTGCACTAACCCGGAGTTGGATTGTTCCATGTGCGGGAAGCATTCGACTCCGAAATTTTGCATGATTTGTTTGATTTGTTGTTCGAAGTACATCACTTCCGCTTGGAGTTTCGTTCTCTGTTTTATGCGAGGGGGTAGTTTTGGAATAGGAAAGACACATCATCGTTTGTCAGTTAAGATTTGAGGAGGAAGCTTTAAACGCTCGAGGACCGCGAGTTTTGGGAGAGATGACGTTCGAGACCATCACCCCATCGGGTGTGTCGGAGTTTTGTTTCGCCTTCGTCGCGTTCTGATTGCGCCCCGCGAAAGAGGCGCGCGAAAAAAGAGACCGCGAAAGAACAAAAAAGAGAACAAAAAAGACGCACGATGGAGACGAGTTTCGTGGTTTCGGCGGCGTTTTGGGCGCCAGTCGTCACGGAATCCCAGAACGACATGGCGGTCTTCCTCGCGATTAGAGTTTGGACGGAAATGGTGCCGATTTTTGTGACGACGACGCGGCCTCTAGAAAGGAAGCGAAAGAGAAAAAATTCAGCGTAAGCAGCAGAGGACGCGAGAAATCGCTCGCGACGAGTAGTATTACACGGATAACTATTACGTAGTATTTATTATTGAATGCAACAGTTTTCGCTGGTTTTCGCGCCGCCACCCGAGGAGCTCTTCTTACCGCCCGAGGAGGAGACTTTCATCTTTCTCACGGGACGTAAATAGGCGCTTCGTTGCTCTCCGTTTTGGCCTTGTTCGTGCGGCGCGTTGGCGGCATACATCGGGTCCTCGGCTAAGCGACCGCGAGCGCCGTAGGTTGGAGGGATGTCCGCGAAATGTCCAGCAGAACGACGTCCTCCATTTTCGCGTTCTCGAGCGGCGGCGGATTGTTCCTCTTCTTCTTGTAAACGCATGGCGTAGGCTAAATCGGCATCCGCGCTGTTTTCGTACGTTTGCGACGGAGGAATGAATTGCGCGTCGACGTGATGCGCGTTCGGAGCCACTGGGGCCTCGAATCGAGCGTTGCAGTTTAACTCCGAGTGCAGTTTTCGAGCGACTTCGAAATCATCGTCCGAGGAAGTCGTCGTGGCTGTTGGAGTCCCGCCTAAAGCTTTCGCCGGGGACGCAGGGAAGGAGGTGCCTTGCCGCGGCGAAAACGCCGCGAGGCCACCTCCGCTCATCGCCGAGCCTGGTTGCGAGGAAGAGACTGACGCGCGTCCGCTTCTCGTTTTAATCGCACCCGGTGAGCTCTTTTCTACATCGAAATAGTCTTCGCCTGTGCCGTCGAACGGTTTGAAATCGGCGTTTAAGAAAACTTGTTCGCGTTCTCTCGCGCGTTGCTCTCTCATCAACCGCGCCAATTGATCGTCGTCAGTTTCTTCGGCGTAATCGATATCGTCGTCGTCGATCGCGCCGTCGTCGTAGACGATTTCCCAAACGATTGACGGTTCGTCGATGAATCCCTCGTCAGTAACCAGAGAAAGCAAATACTGATTATCTCTTTTAAAAATCACCGAGAAGTGATTGTTTCGAAAAAACACGCCCAACTCGTTGTTCCGCATGTTACCAAAAACAGATTTCAAACCTTCCTCGGTGCACTGCGTGGAGGTAGCCTCTAGGAACTCTTCGATGGCCGTGCGCTCCATGACAATTTTATTGAAATCGTTCGATATTTGTTTCTGTAAACGCACTCTTTCGTCCTCTTCTCTTTCTTCTTCTTCGCCGATCGCCGCTAAACTCTTTTCGCTATTGCTATTATCGTTATTGTTATTACTGTTGCTCTTGTTGTTATTCTCGCTAAAACTATTCTGATTACTTTTTGATCTGGGCGTCGTCACGTTGCTCCCACCTTCCATCATCTCCGCCAACTCGTCCAACTGTTTGTTCAGCTCCCCAGTCGTCGGCGAATCCTCCGTGTGAAGCACGTTTTCCTTCGCGCTTAAATTCAACTCTTCCTCGATCTTCTTCTTCTCTTCCTCGATCATCTCTTGTTCTTGTTCCAAGTCTCTCAATTCAATCAACCGTTCTACGAGTTGATTATAACTCAGCCTACTAACCACGTGCCCCGTCGCGACGTCAAACTTCGCGTCCACCACCCACCCGTGGTATAAACTCACGTCCAAAGCGTCAAACACGCACAAGTTCGCCGTGTACTCAAACGCCTCGGAATCGATAAACTGCACGTTCACATCTAACCCGTTCACTAAACTCGGCAACACCGACAACGCCGTCTCAATATTCTTCTCGTTGTTCTCATACATTCGTTCTCGCGCGTTCTCGCCTAACTGAAACCCTTTATACGCCTCCCCCGTCTTCTCCGAGACGTTCGAGTCTAATATTCTCGTCGCTAAAGTCGCGATGACTTCGTGCGAGGAATAAAGTTGAGGAGAGGAGGACGACTCTTCGCCGCCACCACCACTACTCGCACTCGCACTCGTCGTCGCAAAATTCCGCATTTGAATCGCGTTCCTGAGGAGTAAAACGTTCGCCAAAGCGAGCAACGGGCACGGACCGTTCTCGTTTTGCGTGCACACGTGCACGATTCGTCCGAGAAAATGAATTCGTTTCGCCCGGTAAAACGTTTCTTTCCGCGCCTCGTTGCGGTCCATCATCTCGCACTCTCTCCTCAACCTCGACAAATGTGCTGTAAAACAACGCGTTTCAGTCCCTTCTCTTCCTTTCGCTTCTCTCTCTCTCTCTCTCTCTCTCTCTCTGTGCTCGCTCTTTGTGCGTTTACTCTCTCTGAATTACTTTTAACGACACAAAAGGGGTAACGGAAATGAGCTCGACCTTTTAATAAGTTGAGATCTCCACAAAAGAAATAGGGTATAAGACCCTAAACTGTCTTTGCCTCAATTCTTCTTCAGAGAAAAAGCTTCAGAGAGAGAGAGAGTGACGACGTGACGACGAAGAAGTTAAAGAAGACAAAGAAGAAGGAGATAAACGCACACATATATGAGCACTTCTTCACCGCTCTGCTCTGTTTTTTTCCTCGGTTTGGACTCGAGAGTTCGAGGCGGCGGCGGAGGAAGATCGAGCAGCGGCATTCGCAGCAGCAGTTCTTCGGGGAATCCTCCTCCTTTGACGTCGACGGGGAGAAGAAGATACGATTTTACCACCGAGAAGAATCCTCTTCTTACGAAACAAAGGAGAAGATCTTCATCTTCCTCCGTCGTGGCGGAACCGTCCCGATTGACCGAAGAAGACGACGACGAGATGAACGACGAGGACGACGAGAACCCGACGAGGATCGCCATCGTGACATCCTCCACGTGTAAGCACTGTAAGCGCGCGAAATCAGCTTTAGATAAAATGTCGCTCGCGTATCTCGACGTCGATGTGGACTCGTTTGAACGAGAGGAAAGCGGGGAGAGGATTTTGCAGCTCTCGAAATCGGTGTCGAACATGCGAACGATACCACAGATTTACGTGGACGGAGAAATACTCGGCGGCGCGGACGAGTTGATCAAAGCTCTCGAAGATGGGAGTTTGATGGAGAAGATAAATGGAAACGATGGTGGTGGTGAAAAGAGGAAAGAGGAAGGGAGGAGCAAAAGCGCGTTGCCGGAAATTATCATGCGAGAGCTGCTGAAGGAGAAGATGTGCAAAGAGAACGCGTTGGGGATGGATGAGTGCGAGATTGATACCACCACGACGAGTGGCGTTGCGGAGGAAACAGAGGAAAGAGTAGTTGAACAAACGGGAAAAACGACAGAGCGAAGTCGCGAAGGCGGCGACATAAAGTTCGCCGACGAGATTCCATACGAAGGATTGGTGCACATCGTGAACATGGCGAGGAGAGATTCCGAAAAGGAAGGCGGGTTGAAGTTAGTTGAAACGAAGAAAAGGACGATAATTCCGTTTTGTCCGCAAAAGTATCCGAAAACGTTCAGCGCGGAACGTTTTATTCAATGGTTGGTGGTGAGAGATATTTGCGCCGATCGAAAAGCGGCTTTAGACGTGGGCGAGATGATGGTGCAAGAAGAGTTGATGCACTCGATCGATAGAACGGACGCGTTTAGTAGCTCTGTAAACATCGATCCTAGCAAATTCGGCGTAAACGGGTACCAAAAAGGTGTATTTCGGTTTCAAAAAGACGAAGTTGAAGTTGGCGTGGCTGGATTGAATAGCGAGTTTATCTTTCGCGGCGCGGCGAGAGACGCGACGACGGTGGCGAACGATCTTCGAAAGCGCATATTGGAATTGTACGGCTCATTTTTGAACGCAGACGGAACGTACGTAGATTACGAAGGTATGAAAGAGAGCGAAAAGTTTGAGGAGTACAAAGCCGTCGCGGCTGAGTTGCAAAGATGCGATCCGCGTTTGTTGAACAGAGACGATCGAATGGCGTTTTTCATCAACATTTACAACGCGTTAATTGTCCACGCGACCATCGTTAAAGGCGTACCGGACGATACTTTCAAACGATTGAAGTTCTTCGACGAGGCCAAATATGATATCGGCGGATTACAATACTCCGCGAACGACATCGAACACGGCGTGTTGCGTTCGAATCGACCTTCGCCGGCGGCGATTGGCGTGTTGTTAGGCAAACCAGAACTCTCGAGAGGACCGTTTAAAAGTGGCGACGCGAGACGCGAATGTTGCATAACGCCTATGGATCCGAGAATTCACTTCGCGCTAGTGTGCGGAGCGAAGTCGTGCCCACCCATTCGAGTTTTCAAAGGTGATAAAATTGATGAGCAGCTGGAAGACGCTGCTTTTGCGTTTATCGAAGGCGACGTCGAAATTGATTATCGATGCTCTTTGCTCATCAACCGAGCCGACGGGAAGAGAGACGACGAAGAAAGACCTTGCATCGTGGATGAAATCAGAGCGTCGAAGATTATTGCTGAGTGGTACAAAACCGATTTCGGTAAATCTAACTTTGAGAGACTTCAATTCATCGCCAAGTACCTGAAAGAGGACGAATCGAAAGAGGCGCTGATGTACATTCTCTCGCGAACGCTCGGTAAGACTGGCGACGGCGAGAAAACGCTCCCGGTTTTGAAAGCAAAACCGTACGATTGGACTTCGAACGGAGTAAAAAGTGAAACTGCGACGCCATCCGGTCCAGACTTCAACGCCGTGAAAAGTACGTATGATAAAAATGAAGTTCGAGAAGGTTCGGTTGATTTAGGCAAAAGATAAAGAAATGCACACATAGAAAAAGCGATAGCGTGCTGTTATATATGTTTACTACGATTCCTAAATTCCTATCCCTACTTCTTTTTTTTAACGTTGCCGCCAAACCCACCTCCCATCGCTTTTCTTTTCACTGGCGATTTCGTTTTCGCTTCAGGCGGCGGTAACTCCTTGGAATACTTCTGCGATATCTCTTCTTTCTTCCTCGCGTCTTCATTGTTCGAGGTATTTCGAACAGCCTCTCTCAACTCCTCCAGCTCCTTCATCGCCCTGTACGCAAACATTGACATCCCTACGCTTCCTCCCCCGTTTTCTATGTTTTCGTTTACTAAAGCAATATCGCTATAATTCCAATTCGTCGGAGTCGGCGGCAGCGTCAACGTAAACGAATGTCCCTTCATCACGCACTCAATCTCGCAATACATGTTAATTTTTCCATGGAGCGCATCCAACGCCTGATCGTTCGACAACCCTTGAAGCGAAACGCCGCCTCTCCGTTCCACCACCACGTTCACTTTTCTCTCCTTCTTTCGCAGCCCCTCTCGAATCATCTCGCGCACGTCTTCCTCGTCCACGCCGCTCAAACCGATCTCTTCGATGTGCCTTAAAACATCTTCCACCGAAAATGTCATCTCCACCCACAGGACGTTCGGCATCGGTCGACACCATCTCCCGTGTCCGTATGAAGATTCAATGCGCACGTAGTAAAGGCACGATCCCTCCCGATGTGGCGGTGGCGCTGTATATGGTGTACACTCGACGCTCACGGCGAGCAAACGACCTTCTTCCTTTACAATCTTCCCCCAAAAATCATCATCATCATCTTCATCGCACCCTTTGCCATCGACTCTTACACGCGCGTACGATTGGCCGAGAAAAAAAACCGAAGAGTTTACTCTCTCCTCGTACTCATCGTTCTCCTCCTCCTCCGTTTTTGGCGGCGAGGAGGACGGCATCCTTTTCTTTGTCTTCTTAAAACCACCGCATTAAAAAGAAGAACACGCGCATTTGATTTGAAAGAAGTTGTGTGCAACCCCCCAAAAAGATATTCGCGTCGTCACTTGCGATGAGAAATTTGAGCACTTTTGTGACAGTTGTGTGTTTGATGCAAAAAAGAAACCAAAAAAGAAGAAAAAAACGAACCCTCTGCCCCCTCACACGACAAAAAAAAGAAAAAAAAAATATGCAACAAAAACAAGGAGGAAAAACGAACACCACGGCGACGACGACGACGACGACGTCTTCGTCAAAGTTCAACACCACCAACGCCAACAATATTATGGTGCGACCGAGAGCGAACAACGCGCACTTGTTTAAAAAAGCGAGGTAGGTTTTGTGGGGAGTTTCTTCTTCTCGCGGTGTTTTTTTTACGCGCTTTGTTTACGTGTGCGACGAGTTTTACGGACGGAAAAAAAACGGGTCTCTTTTCTTACTTCGCGCGAACGTTTTCTTTTGTTTTGGTATCTCTGAACCTCCTTTGTGCAACGAACGACAGGATGATCGAAGAGGAGGACGATTTGGAGGACGATTTGGACGACGAGTTTAAGCTCGAAAGAAGCGATGAAGAGGACGAGGTGATGGGTTCAGGCGAAGACGACGTCGAGGAACACTCAGAAGAGCTCGAGGAAGAAGAGGTGGAAAGAGAAGAAGAGAAAGAAGAAAAGGTAAACGAGGAGGCGAAAGAAGCTAACGAACAAGAACAACAACAACAACAAAAAGAACAGCGCGAGGCAACGACTTCTGCGCCTCGAAACGCGGAATTGATACAGCCGCGAAATTTACAGATCGCGCTCACGAAAGTCGTCGCGCGCGGCGAAGAAGATTTTACGAATCCGGCGAGCGCAAACGCCATCAAGAGGAAAGTTTTACCTCCGACGCCGGGGAATACGCCGGTGGAAATGGCGGTAGAAGGTGCAGAAAAGGTTAACGCGATGACGAAGGAACAATCGAAAACATCGTCGTCGAATTTGCTTTTGAAGCAACGCTCGATGTTACCACCGACGATGACTTCGCCGTCGAAGAAGAAGCGCCGAGGCGAAGGCGGTAAGGAAAACGCGGCGAAACCGAGATCTGCAGAGGATCTTCCCATCCCCACTAACACCGCGACCGCCGTAGCTACGAAAGGGATGAAAGAGAGTACCAACGCCCCAAAGTCATCTCCGCAGGTTCCGCCAGTCGAAACGAACGCTAACCGTGATTGTTTGGAGGACGAGAAGCGTTACGCCGCGGAGGCTATCGATCTCACCAGTCGATTGGAGAAGTTACTCGACGAAGCTAAAGAACTAACAAATCGAAGCACGAACACGGCATTGCAATTAACCGTGGCGTCGTGTGAATTTCATTTCGCGGTAAACCCGGCAAAAATAAAACAGATTAAAGAGTATACGAAACAGGCGGAGGAGATTCTCGCTCGAGAGGAGTTGCGCAAACCGAGGGTAAGCGCAACGGCGGCGAAAAAGTAAACGCGATGGAAGGACTTACTATTAATGTACAATATAAGAAAAGATACAGGAAATACTATTACTATTATTACTAAATATCATACTAACACTACTTAATGCATATTAGAAAAGCTATGCTGATGTAAACGCTGATGCCGTTGCAAATCCAGGTAAAATGGTCGCGTACGCTTCCTCGTCCTTTTCGTTGGATTTTTGAGCGTTAAAAGTACGACTCTTCTTGCGGCGACTATGAGCGTTGGCAAAGAAATCCCCAACCTTCACATCGCCCAACTGTCGTCCGTCAACGTAGTTGGACCAATCCACTTGGACGGTACTCATCAAATAACTCCTAATCTGCGGTGACTGCGCTCTTTGGAAAACTTCTCTCAACGTGATTTCCTCCGCGTTGTCCCTCTTCAAATACTCGTACAGGAACCTCGTAAACCGATCGGAAACGGCCAGACCGATATCATTTCTCGTCCCGTGCGCGTAACTGTTTTCACCTTTCATCGAAGACGCGACTGCGATAATATTCCTCAATCCGTTAAACCTTTTAAACATCGTCCCAGCTTGACACGTGTCCACGACGAACAACAACTCGTTGTACCGTTTCATCTCGCGCATCTTCGTAAACGCGTTTTGCAAATCCATCGCGGTGATTTCTTTTTGGTCCTGGAACTTTAAAAACTCGTCACCGCCGTGACCGGTGAGGTAGAAGAGAATGTTCGAGTTTTCGTCCGTCCGCAATCGTTTCGAGTTGGGTAGATTGAGTAGTACGCTACCGTCATCATCATCGCTCTCGTCCTCCTCGGAGTTATAGTAGTGCGCGTCCAACAATACCCTCAAAACATTCGCTGGCGTCACCTCGTCGCCTCGATAATCCACCTCTATATCCTCCGTATACACGTTATTCTCGTACCCGCTATCGTCTGTGAACACTTCCCCGGCGCGAACGTTCCGGCTGTTACACGCGTAGTCGTCCGCCACCATCAAGATAATATTCTCGTCCGGAATACCTAATCGTTTAATCGTTTTGTAAATAGCCAACGTGTTCGCGGCGTGGCGGTAGTTGAACCAAAAGCGCGACGCGTCCACGAGAATCGCGTGATTGTTTGTTTTTTGTTCATGTCGTCCACCAAAGTGATCGTCTTCGGCGAAAGCACCACACAACCACCACGCGCAGCGTCCGCCTTCTAATCCGCTTTGTTCAACAGAAACAAAGCCGAGGAGGAGAAAAAGAAGACAAAGAAGAAGACGACAAAAACGGCTGTTCAAGCGCCGCCCCCGTCGTAAAACATCCCTCTTCTTTGAAGCAAAATCATCGTCGTGGAAACGTTTTCTTCTCATCTCTGTCTCTCTCTGTTTCTCTCTCTCTCTCTCTCTCTCTCTCTCTCGAGAAGAGAGAGAAAGGGAGCAAAGGCAGTCATGGAGAATTTTGGAGAAGTCCTCCAAGAGAGGTTAGGGTTTCAAGTGTAACCCTAAACAGATATTTGCCAGCCGATTCGATTCAATCCAATGCAACAATTCAATTTCTCCATTACGTACTACTCTCTTCTTTCCGCGCGAATATATATATACTATATATATATTTAAACCAACTCTTTAAGAAGAAGAAGAAGAAGAAGAAGAATAACGCACTACTATTTTACTGTTAAAGAAGATCTTTTGCATCACTATATATAACACATAAATTAGTAATAATGTCATCCGAAGAATTAAAAATAATCGACGCCTCGATCATCTCCGGCGAAGAGTGGTTCACCCAAGTGTTCAAAACCAAACTGGACGAAATGATGGCATCCGCACCGAAAGATTTTGAAGTCAAAGAAGATACCGGCGCCGAGGGTGGGTTCTTTAAATCCGGCGAAGATTTCGTCGACAAGGAGAAGTTGAAGAAGGAACACTTCGCGAAACAACGATTGGCAATTCTGAACGAATGCCACGAACTGCTCAAGGTGGAAATGAGGGAGATTTTGATTTCGAAAACGGAACGCAAACGCGTCGCGAAAGAATTGATCGAGAATTTGAGAAAGGACGCGGAGAAGGAAGTCGCGAACGCGGTTGCGATTGCAAACGCGGAAAGAACGAAGGTTGCGGCACAAATCGCGGAGAAGAAGGCGAAGGCTGAAGCCGAGGCGAAGAAGCAAGCGGCGAAGGAAGCGGCGGAAGCGGCGGCGAAGGAGGAGAAGGCGAAGAAGGAAGCCGAGGAGGCGGCAGGAGTACAGGTGGAGCTCGAGAAGAAAGCGACGTTGACCAAGCAAAAGAGCATGGCGCCAGAGGCTTCGGAAAAGGATAAGGCGGAAGCGACGGCGGCGGAAGAGGCGGCGAAGAAGGCCAAGGAGGAGGAAGCCGCCGCCGCGAAGAAAGCCGAGGAGGAAGCCAAGGCGAAAGCGGCAGCAGAGAAGGCGGCGAAAGAAGCCGAGGAAGCCGCCGCAAAAGCGGAAGCCGAAGAAAAAGCGGCGGAAGCGGCGAAACAAGCCGCTTTGGAGAAGCAAAAAGCGGCCGAGGAGGCGGAGAAAGAACGCATCGCCGCGGCGAAAGCTGAGGAGGAACGGTTGGCCAAGATTGCCGCGGAAGAAGAAGCAAAGAAGGCGGCAGAAAAGGCGGAAATGGAGAAATTACGCGCAGAAGCGCAAAAGATCGCCGACGAAGCCGCGAAGAAGGCGGAAGAGGAAGAAAAGGCGGCGGCGAAGGCGGCGAAAGAAGCCGAGGAGAAGGTTGCCAAAGCCAAGAAGGCGGCGGAAGAGTTGGAAGCGGCGAAAGCGTCCGCGCAGTTGACCAAACAAAAGTCCGCAGCTGCGAATGCGTCGCCCAAGGAGGTAAAAGAAGCGGAGAAGGCGACCGAGGAAGTCGAAAAGAAGGAAGCTGCCTTGAAGAGAGCCGAATCCGAAAAGAAAGAGGCGGAGGACAAGTACTCGGAGTACAAGGACAAGGCGATGGAAGCGGCGAACCAAGCCAAGGCGAAAGCGTTGGAGGCGAAGGACTTCGCGGCGAAGAAAGGCAAGGAAGCCTACGAAGCCGCACAAAAGAAGGCGCAGGAATTGTCCAAGATTGCGCAAGAGAAAGGGTGCTGCATCATCCAATAATCACCCACACAATAATAAAAAATATCAAACGCTTTATGATGTGAACTTTTAATATATACTTATTTATTTATCCACTACTACGATGCTGCTACGCTACTACTTCTGCTCGCATAAGCTAAACGCATAGAATACTTTTCCCCTTTCAAGCCGCCGCGTCGTACAAAGACGATCGCAGCGCATTCGTTTTTACCTTTTTCGTTTCTAGGATTAACTTGCCGACCGAGCCGTTGGAGGTGATGGTGTAATCCACGACTTCTTCGCTAAACGCATCAACGACGGATTTGAGACACTTTTGCGGCGCTCGTAAAAACTTACGCAAAAGTTTGGAGACCATGGCATCGTGTGATTTCAAAATACCGTGTTTGGCGCCGACGACAATGACGGAAAGAAGATTGGATTGACCTTGATTCTTCGCGCGATGTTGCGCCGCTAACTTTTCCAAAGCGATCGAGGCATCGCCGGAGTAATTCTTCTCCATTACTTCTTTCTCTTGCCCATCCATGCTCAATCTTTTGGCCGAAACGACATCGCTCGCCACCGACGATAACGGGCCGAAGAATTCGTCCTCGGAACCGTTGATGCACAAAACTGGGCAATTCGAACTCCAACTCGAACCGAACGTTCCCGCGAACCATCCTTTTAAACCGTCGGTAAAGTAGCTCGGTTCGAAGGGATACGCGATAGCAATTCGTGCTTTCACTACTGATTTTGACGATGCAGTCGCGTAGTTATTCATGAAAGTCTTATCGTTCAGCATCCCGAGAACTGCGGCGCCTTCCGAGTTTCCAACTAAGGCCACGCCGGCGTTTTTGATAAAGTCAGGTAACGTCAATAAAATGTGTGAGACGACGACAGATTTCAACTTCAACGCCGCGTCGTATTGCTTCTTCAGAAACGAGTCTTCGATGAAGGACTTCGCGGACGATTTATATACCAAACTTCCACTCGCGCTTTGTTTCGCGCCGGTCGTCGCATCGGTGGCAACGTCGTACAAAGCGAAATCGTTCCAATACGAATCTTCCTCCTTCGTTATTTCATTCTCTTCTTCCGCGGCGCTGTCCTCGCGAAGATCTTTCCTCGGGCGGTAGCGCAAATGCATCGGCCACGCCATATCGTCTGGTGCTATCACCACGTGTCCCATGCTTGCAAATCTTCTGACGTACCTCAACGTGTCTCCCGCTACGCCTCCGGAACCGGGTATGACTACCATGTATTTCAACGCCGAGGATTCCTTATTTTCTGTCGTCGTCGTCCCGTTGCCACTACTCATCTCGTTCGTGCTGCTATGCGTGCTACTGCTGCTTCTATTGTTATCAACATTACTACTTATTTTATTACCACCAACCCCATTTGAACTCTCGTTGTTGTTGTTCTCCGCGAACGAAGTCGAGGCAGAAGTCGTCATAGGCTCGGAAGGAGCACTCGTCACCACCTCGTGTATCGCCTTCAACACCACGTAAAACGAATACAAACTCCTCGACCCGAGCTCTTCGTCCCGCTCGTTCTCCCCGGGCGTCGGCGTCGTCGGTCGACTCTGCGATGTCATCGTCGCCGTTTTCGCTTTCACCGGCGACAAAGATGAAGACGACTGATTGTGCGCCGTCGTCAAGTTTGGCGTCGACTGATGCGAATACTGATGCGTCATCGACGACAAAGGCGCCGTCGTCGCGCTCGTCGTCGTCAGCGGCGGCGGCGTCATTCTTAAATTTCTGAACGCCAGATCCATGCTCGACCGCCGACTGCTGCTCGCGCTGTTGTTGTTTCTCGACTCCTCCATCTCCTCCGGAGTGTTCTTTTCCGTCCTCTCGCTTTTGTTGTTTTGTTCTCCTCCTCCTCCTCCCTCTCCGAATCCTTCTAAAGTCTTCCCTAACAAAGCGCCTCGTTTTGTCGTCACCGTCCTCGACGACGTCAAGACCTCTTGGCTGGCGCATTTTGAGAACCGAACGACGCCTAACGCTTTCGCTAACTGGTCCACTCGGCCGATCCAAATATCATTCGCATCGCGCTTTTCATCGTCGTTCTTCTCATCCGGCGGATGGCTTTTCGCGTTCGGACGAAGCGGGCGATGAAGATGGTTTTGATGACGAAGAAAAAACGACGGAGGTAACGCGACGACGGAGCTTTCGTGGCAGCTGTTCAAGCACGTGGCGACGTCCGAGGCGGTCAGGAGCGTTTGCGATTGCACTTGGTCGTCGTCCTTTCCTTCTTCTTGGTCTTCCGCTCTCCGAGACATAGTCTTCTTATAAGTCTGCGTTGTGGGGAAATCGAAGCGAACTCACTTCACTTCTCTGCTGCCTTTTCGCGCGCAGAAAGAAGCAGCGAAAAAGAAGAAGACAAAGAAGCACGCAAAGATGACGACGTTGAAGAAACAGCACAACAAACGTATGAAGCGGAGACGTCGATTGCTCGTTCTCTTCGTTCTCTTCCTCCTCTTTCTCTTCGTCTTTTTCCTCCAGCGAGGGACGGAGACTTTGTCGTACTTGCAAAGATTCCTCATCCGAGACCCGGGTGAGGACCCGTACGAGCACAACTCCATGTCGCGTGGGGACGTGTGCGAAGACCGAGGGTTCCACTACGACGGATTAAGCTTTTTAGACCCACACAAAACGCGCCTGAGCGGAACGGATTTCGAAAAGTACGAGAGAGAGAAAAATCTGTTCCAAAGTGCTCTGTGTCACCACCAGTTTAAGACGAAGTTTGACGATATGCGAGCGACGAATGCGAAACCGCTGGTCTACGCGGACGACGATCCAACCGCAGGGTTTGGGAGCCGAGTGTTGCGAGTGTGTTCGGCGTTCTTCGCGTCGGTACATTTTGGACGACCGTTCGCGTACGCGAAAGTTGGACGGTGGACGTATAGTAAGTGCGCGAGTCGCGGGAACGATTGTTACTTTCAGAAAATCACGAGCGCGCGGACGGAGTACGAGACGCCGGAAGGGGTGTACCGAGGCGAAGGGGCGCTGGTGAAGGAAGAGGAGAAAGACGAGGAGTTGATTTGGACGCGAGGGAGTTTGGATGGGTTTCAGAAGGAGCACAACGCTGGAATTGGGTGGATGAAAGATTTGAAAAAGGCGTTAAACGGGTTCGAGATGCCGAGCGGGAGAGGCGGATGTTGGGTCGTGTCGCAGTTTTTGTATTACATTTTACACCCGAACGAGAAATTAGATCGAGTGTTGCGATTGGAGAAGAAACGGATGGGGTGGGAAACCGAGGAGAGAAGAGAACCGGTGGCGGCGATTCACGTGCGACACGGCGATCGCGCGCAGAGAGGCCACCAAGGGTCCAACTTGCAAATCGAACAGTTTTTAGCGCGCTTGCGAAAACTCGATCCGAAGTGTAAGAAGGTTCTGTTGATGACGGAAGATGGGGAAGTCATCGACGACGCCATCAAGAACTTTGGGAAAGAGTTTCACTTTTATTACACCACGATTCAGCCGAGACACAACGATGACATCAATCGATTGTTGAAAGAAGGCAAATTAGATCCGGAGAATGAGATTCACAACGCGCTCGTGAATTTGTATTTAGCCGCAGACGCGGATTACTTTTTAGGCCATTTATCGAGCACGTGGGGGAGAGTTGTTTTACTGTTATCGTACGGCAAGTACGGGTGCTTCCAAAAGATGGACCTGATGGAATCCACGTGGAAAAGTCGATGGGGATTTAGTTCGTGTTCCACCGAGGAGTGGGAAAAAGAAGCGAAGAAGTTTGAGTGTAGAAACTAGTTTTGATGGTGAGCGTTTTGCGTGCTACGTAGCGTATAATAGTTTTCACCCCCGGTCTGTCTTCGTCTAAATCTATCTATCCGTGTATTTACTCTCTCTCGCGTCCGAAAATGTCTGTTCTTTTCTTCTTAGGCGGAGGAGGAGGTTGCTCCTTTTTCTTCCCGCCGCCGAACAAGCTTTTAAACACGTTGTTCTCGTTCTCTTCCTCTTCTTCTTCCTCTTCTTCTTCCTTTTCGTTTCTCCTCCCGAACGACGAGGAAAACGGCACTTTGCCGCTTTTGAACACGCCTTCATTTTTCTTCCACGTCGGCGTGATCCCGTTCGAATTCTTCTCCACGATTTTCTTCGCCTGTTTCTTCTGCCTCCGCTCGTCCCCCATGTTCTTCGCCCCGAGCGCGACTTTAAACGCGAGTTTCCCGCCTTCCTTGATCCCGGTCGCCGCGGCTTTGGCGACAATCGGCGTCGCCACTTTCACCGTCTCCACGCTCACTTTCTGAACAATCTTCGCCCCTTTTTGAACGCTCGGATTGTTCGCGATTCGTTCGCCTCTCTTGAACGTCTCCCACGTTCCTTTCACGAGAAAGTTCTGTCGCGTTTCCTTCTCCACGCCGTCCAGAATGCCATCCACCCCTTTGACCACTTTCCGCATCAAATCAGATTCTTCTTCTTCTTCTTCGAAATATTCGTCTTCTTCTTTGCTCTCGTTCATTCGTTCCTCCTCTGAATCTTCGTACATCTCTTCCGCTAAAATCGCCGCTTTTGATTTCATCACCGATGGTACTTCCACCTCTGCACTCCTCCTCGTCGACGACGACGCAGACATCATCATCATCGTCTCGCGCGCATCTTTCTTTACGTTCTTTCGCGCTTTCTTGCTCACATCAAACAAGGTTTTCCTGTTCGACGGTCGATCGTCGTCGAAGAGTTCGTCTAGATTATAACGCGCATCGTCGTCGTCGTCGTCATCGAATGAAACGCTCTTCGTCGTCGTTGTTGTTCTTCTTGTTGTTCTTCTTCTTCGTCTTCGAGAGGAAGAGGTGCACGAAGGAAACGCAGGCGTGGAAAAGGCGGTCGAAATCTTCATTTTAAGTGAAGATTGTACGCAAACTTTTATCACGAGAGAGTACCTTTGTGGCGGTGCGTGCCAGAGTCTGCGTGCTCCGCGCGCTTTCCTCTCTCTGCGCGTGCGTTTGTGCGCGAAGAAAGAAGAATGGAATCGACGAGAGGGAAAGAAACGACGACGGGAAAAGAAACGACGGTGTACGTGGGGAAAATCCCATCGGAAATCACGAACCAACAGATTACGTCGATACTGAAAACGTGCGGGAACCTCTCGGAATGGAAACGGACGCGAGATATCGAACCACCCGATTATAAGTATAAACCGTTCGGGTTCGCGACGTTTGAAACGTTAGAGGGTGTTTTAGCGGCGATGCGAGTTTTGGACGGGATGCAATTGTACGAGAACGTGGACGAGCAGTTGAAAGCGAGGACGGAGACGTTGTTATTGAACGTGAATCAAGCGACGAAGATAGCGGCGGAGAAGTTTAACGAGGAAAGGCGAGAGAAAGGATTAGGCGAGAAGGATGGGGAGGAGGATTACGAGAGGAAGAGGAAGATTGAGAAGATCATGAAAGGCGAGATGATGGATCCGGCGGAGGACGAAGACGTCGACGCGGGTGAATTCTCGGAGGAAAAAGAGTTAGAAGATAAGGACGAGGAGGATATTCAAAGTGGCGCGAAAAGAGCGACGACGACGACGACGACGACGACGAAGTCTTCGCAAGAGAAACTGCGAACGGCGTCTATGCTCACGAACCAAATTTCTACGAATAAGAGCACGAGCGCCGGAGGGACGAAAACGGAAACCACCGGCCCCAAAACAGCCGGAGCGATGCAACACGAAGACGGAGAAGTCGGTCGAGCGAGTGGTGGACAATATCCGAACCAAGGGGATAATAATATCCCGGCGAAACCTCTGACCAAACGCCAACGCGAAGAGAAACGAAGAGAGGATGAAAAACGAAGAAACGAACAGAGAGAATTCGGAAGGAGAGAGCGAGAGTGGTTGGACGAAGAGAGGTTTATTTTAAACGAAAGGAACAAGAGAATGCGACGACAACGAGAAGAAAAGAGTAACTTAGACCGCACGCGAGCGTCTCGACGCAAACGCGACGACGACGATCGACAGTTGAACGTTTGGGAAAGAGACGAGAGAGATTTGGATCGCCGAAAGCGATTCCGAGAACGCGAATTAGAAGCCGAAGAGAAAGATAGACAGAACGAAAAAGACGAGATCGAAGAGGCAAAACGAGACGAGGAGAAACGATTGGAAGAAGAGAGAAAGAAGAAGCTCAATTTAGAAAAGGCGAAGAAGGAGAAAACGGTGAAGGAAACCACCATCGCGGGATTCTCCAAGCGAAAGAAAACAAAATCCAGCGAAGACGGGGCAGGTGCGGAGGCGGACGGAAACGACGACGACGACGACGACGACGACGACGATGACGATGAAACAACCAAACTCAACAAAAAAAGACGTCGACAATTCGTACCAATTGAATACACCGAAGCTGAAAAACGCATCGTCGCCGCCGGTCTCACCGTCGATCACAAAGACTCCGACGACCAAGACCAAAAACGTCTCCTCGAAGAAGAAAAGAAACGCAAAGCCGCGCTCGAAGCGTCACTCATCGACAAAATCCCAACCAAAAAAGCCGACGTCTTCAACTATGACATCGATTGGTCCGCGTTCAAAACCTCCGGCGCCGAATCGCTGTGCCGAAAATGGGTCACCAAAAAAACCGTCGAACTTCTCGGAGAAGAAGAAGATGCCGTCGTCGATTTTGTCCTCGAAAAACTTCGCGAACGCGTCGACGCGTCCGTTTTGCTCGAAGAACTCTCCGTCTTTCTCGACGAAGAAGCCGAGAGCTTCGTCTTAAAGCTGTGGAGGATGATCATTTACGAAACGTTAAAGTTCAAGAGTGGCGAAAAAAGACGTTGACCACCCGAGCGAGAAAAAACGACAACTGTACTTTTAATAGAAACAATGCTTTATTATGATTAGATAGAACCACTTTACTTAAAAGAGCTCGATCGATGTATCATTCGTACGTGCGCGTAAAGCCTTTTTACTCTCTCTTGTTCGTAAACGACTTTCCTTCCGCACCGCACGTATTTTTCACTCTTTTTCAAGCATTTTTGCATTTTTGAACTCCTCCTTAGGGTCGAAAACCTCACAAAAACTACTAAGCTCGACCCGAAGATGTCCTCCTCCTCCGTCGCGCTTTTTCGAAGAGTCTCCTCCTCCTCCTCCTCCACTTACGTCCGATCTTCGTCTCTGTTGTGTCAGTTGACCAATTGGTCTTCGAACGACACCACCGTAACGACGACGAAGCGACACCAAAACCAACCGGATCCGTCGATGACGACGACGACATTTCGAGCAAAATCCATCTCGACCACGTCTTCGACGCGAAACACCGACTCACCGCATCTCCCGCGCACTCACGGAGGTCTGACCGATCAAGATCGTATTTTTACGAACTTATACGGCAAGCACGATCCGTTCATTAAAGGCGCGATGAAGCGCGGGGATTGGTATAACACGAAAGAACTCGTGTTGATGGGGGCGGATTGGATCATCAACGAAATCAAAGCCTCTGGGTTGCGCGGCCGCGGCGGCGCCGGGTTCCCGTCCGGGTTGAAGTGGTCGTTCATGCCGAAAGTGAGCGCGGATGGGAGACCGAATTATTTAGTGGTGAACGCGGACGAGAGTGAACCTGGAACGTGTAAAGATCGAGAGATTATGCGACACGACCCGCACAAGTTGTTGGAGGGGTGTTTGTTGGCCGGGGTCGGGATGCGAGCGAGAGCGTGTTACATTTATATCCGAGGAGAGTACGTGAACGAGAGATTGGCGTTAGAACGTGCAAGAGATGAAGCGTACGCGGCTGGGTATTTGGGGAAGAACGCGTGCGGGACCGGGATTGATTTTGACGTGAACATTCACTACGGCGCCGGCGCGTATATTTGCGGCGAAGAGACGGCGTTGATTGAAAGTTTGGAAGGGAAGCAAGGGAAACCGAGGTTAAAGCCTCCTTTTCCGGCGAACATCGGGTTGTACGGGTGCCCAACGACGGTGACAAACGTAGAAACTGTCGCGGTCGCGCCGACAATTTTGAGAAGAGGAAGCGATTGGTTCGCCGGTTTTGGGAGGAAGAACAACACGGGAACGAAACTTTTTTGCATCAGTGGCCACGTGAACAACCCGTGCACGGTCGAAGAAGAGATGAGTATCCCGTTGCAAGAGTTAATAGAGAAACACTGCGGAGGCGTGAGAGGTGGATGGGATAACTTGTTGGCGATTATTCCGGGCGGCTCGTCCGTGCCGTTGATTCCGAAGAAAGTCTGCGAGGAGGTGTTGATGGATTTCGATTCCTTGAAAGCGGCGCAAAGTGGATTAGGAACCGCAGCGGTTATTGTCATGGATAAGAGTACGGATGTTGTGGACGCGATTGCGAGATTATCGTACTTTTACAAGCACGAATCGTGCGGTCAGTGCACGCCGTGCAGAGAAGGTACCGGATGGTTGTATAACGTCATGGAACGCATGAAGAAAGGAGACGCAAAGTTGGAAGAGATTGACATGTTGCAAGAATTGACGAAACAAATCGAAGGACATACGATTTGTGCGTTGGGTGATGCGGCGGCGTGGCCGGTGCAAGGTTTGATTAGACATTTTAGACCGGAGTTGGAGGCTAGAATTGGCGCGCAAACGACACCCGACCGAATCGCGGCGTGAACAAACTTTTGCTCTGCGAAAAGTATATCAAATTTAGTTTAACATCAGACACGTGTACAGTATTTCTTTTTACTACTACTATAAATCAGTATTATTGCTTTTACATTTCTGCATTATCATTCCCATCGTCTCTCTTCCTCTCACTTCTTTTTCTTCTTTCCCGAATCCCAATCGTACTCGCAAACGAAATCGTTAACTTTTAAGCACTTCACCGAAAAGTTTGCTTCTTTCAACATATTAATGCAAGCTTTTTGATTATTTTGGATCTGATCCCCCGTGGACTTGACCTCAACACACATCGCTTCCGATTTTTCCGGATTCCATAAGAACAAATCTGGCATCCCTCCTTGAGCTATCGTACCGACTGGGTCTAGAATCCACCTCGCACAAATTTTGTACAACTGCTCGTTGTCGAAACATCGCACGACTTCACAGAGTTCCGTGAGACTCATCAATCGTCTTTTTTGCTCTGTAACTGCCACAGTACCGGTATACCCCTCCTTCACGGTCGTCCAACGCACGGTATGGCTTTCAGTGCCGTACCATTTCGCCCAATTTTCAACTAATAAACGCGTGCCGTGGCCTTTCCTAATTTTCTCCAACGTGACTTGCGTTACGCGTTCGCGTCGTAAGATCCATTCCGGTTCCGAATAATCGAGCGGTAAAGACTGAAACTCTAACGGCCAAGGATTGAATCCTATATCGTTGAACTCGTTGTGAAAGAAGACGTCGAGATTTAGTAAAGGTAGTAACGTGTACCAAAGCGAAAGTTCAGTATGGATGCCTTTCCAGCCAAATTTTTGCTCATAGAAGACCAACGAATACGCTTCCACGGACCAGATCTCCGCTGGAACAACTAGTTCTTCCGTCAAATCTATCGCATCTGTAGGTTTGCCATTTGTATCTACTGCGCTCAAATCTCGTATATCGTAAAATTTACGTGTCCCTTTCCATTCTGCGTTACCTTGCTCTCTTTTCTTCCTGTCGACGAACTCTTGCGGCAACGGCACGCCGTGAAGTTTATCTTCCGCCATCGAGAACTTTGCTGGCAATTGATAACGTGAAGGCACCTTAACTCCTTTGTTTTTCGACGATGCTATGCTGCAAATTTTATCGCGCATATTGGCGAGATCGTCCCAGACAACCCAGCTATCCTCTAAAGCCGCTTTGCACACGTCAAATTGTTTCTGATATTCCTTTAAATGTCCGAGGTCGACGTATAATCTATCGTACCATTTACCTCGACGGCGCGCATCAAACGGTTGCGCTAACAAAGCACGGAGTAGATTTATAGCGCGTGTAAGATATCCTACAGCGCATCTACGATGTGCGCGCCCTTGAATCTCGTTTGGTACGTTATTCACCAACTTTATACTCGCCATTGCCAACTTTTCCAGCGCAATGACCAAGATGTAGCAAATTCTGCACTCGACGGCGTGATGACTGAACCGTTCCATATCTTTCTTTGGATCGAGCAAATCTGCATCGTAACTCATCCCAGATCCTTTTCGCCACGCTTCGAGCATGCTCGTTTCGACGCATTTTCCTCTTTCTATGAGTTTCGGTGCATTTTCGACACTCAATGTAAATCCGTACACGTTTGCCTCGTTGAAACGTTCCAAATCCCTCAAAACTTCCATGGCCTCAAAATATGCGAGCATATCTACTCTCGATTTCCATGGTGACTCGAGTACCTCGGAGCTATTCCTGTTTGAAGAAACCATTGGATACCGTCGCACACCCGATATGGCGTCGTAAATGCAGGAGACGCTAAGTCTTTTGCGGTACGCCACGCATATCGCGATTCGTACGAGCGTCATAAACGTCGGCGAAAGTACGATCCAATTCGGATGCGTCGACTCCTTTGATTCCTTCCATTTTTGCATCCAGACTTCTTTGTTCTCATCGATAGAATAGAGCGCACGCAGTGGGATCATTAATCTATCCTTCGTTTTATATTCCTGTCGCCAATTCCTCAAATGTTCATTTAGGAGACTTCCTTCATTTTGAAACGACGACATCATGTGCTTCATCTCTTCTACCGTGAGATTATTGAGACAAAAATCGCGGTCGAAAACATACGCGAGCCCTTTGTCTGTTCCATGACTCTCATTACTCGATAAATCGTAAGCAAAAGAGTGCTGTACAAGTTTCCTCATCGCATCGTTCGTTTTAGCCACGTATTCTTTTTTCTCATAATCCGAAATCCAAGCGTGTCCCCTCGCTAAAAGCCTCGTTGCTAGCAAAGCCGCATCATTGCCACCGCTTTCCTCCACCACAACATCGATAAACTTTTGCCGGATTTCCTTTTCTTTTTCAGAAAGCAAAAATTCGGCGTTCGTCAATCCCGCTATCGCCTCTACGATTTTGTCTTTCGTTCGCAGCCAAGCCCAGGACTCGCTCTCGAACTCTTCCGCGTTTGCTCGAGTTGCGCTTTCAAATCGTCCGTTTAATATACTCGGCGTATCTATTTGAATACCGAAAACGTTCGTTATATTCGTCAACACTTTGATCTCGATTTCCACCCACGCCGACGATTCGTTTTCATCCGTTCCTTCCTCTCTCGCGTATCTCAGCGTCCCCGAAACCTCCACGACTCCCAAATCTACGAGACCGGCGAATTCTCCTGCAACTCTCCTCGGCACGTATCCTAACACCCGTTTCTCGTCGTCTAAAATTTGCATAGCCCCAGTCGCGTCAAACACGTTCTCCATATCTCTCTCAATGTAAACTTTCGCGCCGTCCTTCGGCAACTTTGTCTTCACTTCGCTCGCCTGGTATTCCCGCCCGCGGATACGAACGCAGAGTTTATATGCAGCTCTGCTACATTCCTCGCTCAACTTTTTCGCTTTATTTTCATACTCCTCCACCTCCCTCAGAACATCTTCCCGCGTCGCATCTCTCGTCGACAACGCGTCGATAAACGCCGGTCTCTGTCTCAGCGCTTTCGGCAACTGCAAAAAAGCGTCGTCTTGAGACGACGACGAGGCAATTTCCCCTCTATTTTCACTCACAATCTTCACCTCATCGTCGCCGTCGTCGTCCTCCTCCTCCTCCACTAAATCGCACTCCGATAATTCAATCGTCTCAACTCTCGTCGCCTTTTTAATCGTTTCGAAGTGTTCTTTCCGATCGATCCGCGCGAACGAAATGTTCGTTTGCTTATTCTGATTGTGTGCACTCTTCAATTTTTTCTCAACAACATCTTCCAAACGACGATGATGATTTGGATGCCCTTCTTCAACAACATTCTTCAGGTCTCTCTTCTTTTCTTTCGTCTTTATTTCTTCACCAACAACCGCACGTTTAACGAAGTCGTCTTTCTTCCTCTCGTCTCGTCTCCCGAGCGACGCCCACGTTGTTCCGCCGCTGGACATAGTTGGGTTGCTCTTTATGACGATTTTGTCATCTGTTTCATTCTTTTTTTTTTCGTTCGATTTTTCTGAAATTTTTTCATTCGTCACAAAAAAAATTTCTCAAAAGACTCTTGTCTCTTCTCTCTTGGAAAGAAAGAAAGCAGTGGAAAGGTGGGTTTGCTTTTCTCTCCGATTCTCTCTCACTCTTCTCTTTTCTCAAGTCGATTTTTTACTCACGCATCAAAATCCGTGAACCAAGTCAGCGAGGACGACGAATAACCTTCCCACTCGTCCTCGCGTTACGTTCTGCGGCACAGTAAACTACACCTTCGACCGGTTCGCACTCTCATCGATTGATGAGGGGATTCGATTTTTCTCGTCCGGAATTATGCAGTGTTTGCATTATTTCCCGTCGAGATGAGGTCGAGTTTTACGACGGTCTGATACCGTAAAGGCGTTTTTGTCGGGTCTCCCTTTCACCTTTGTTTGGGCGACGTGTATTCGTACGCGTCGCTTTTAAAGTGCGATGGTGAAAGACGCGATGAACGCGACATTTTTTCTTTTCTTTCTCCAATTCTTGATGATGTTGAGTAAAGAAAGGACTTTATTACGGGTTTTTCATCCTCAACTTACACTGTTTTCTCTCTTTCTCTCTCTCGTCATCTGCAGCATGTGTCACACAAACGATCAACACGACGCGAATTCTGAAGAGAGATAACATCTACGAAAGGTAACGAACGATGCCGAATACTTCTACTCGCGTGTTCGTGGTGTGCGGTCGCGGCGCGGAATCTGGAAAATTGGAACGGTATTTCTCGAACGCGTTTGGACCGGTGACGAAGGTGAAAAGCGACGCGCAGAAAGGTATCGCGTGGGTGACGTTCATGAACGAATCGGATGCGCAGAAAGCGGTGTTGGCGTTTCCAGAAGAGAAGCAGTCGAAGAATACTGCTCTTGCTACTGGCGATGGTGATGAACGCGAAAAGCAACAGGATTTGGCGTCGTCCTCGTCGTCGCTGGTTGATTTGAACGACGGCATGCCGAAGAGACATTTTACGGTGGTGTTTTCAGAAGAGACGAGAAAACGGGAACAGCAGCAACAACCATCGGCAACGACCGTGACGACGACGACGTTGACGACGACAACCACGACGACGACGACATCGTCGATGCAGTTTACCAATAATAATCAAATGAACGAGTTACCGGAAGGTTCGCGGTTGTTTATAGTCACGCCGAAGGACTGCACGGATGATGTGTTGAATAAAGCCGTGATGAGAGTGTTGGAAAACGAAGAGTTCAAGTTAGAACCGGAAGATTTGGTGAAAGTGACGGTTCCAGGTATGGCCTCGGGAGGAAACCAAGACGACGAGGAAGAAGAACAAAGCGAAGAAGTACAAAATGAAAGAAAAGATGGGAAGAACATCGCCGCACTGGAATACGCTCGCGTTGGTAAAGGTAATAAAGGCGTCGCGTTCGTTAAGTTCACGACGAAATCTGCGGCCGAAAAGTTTGCAAAGTTTGTTCACTTCAAGTTACAAAACGTGCTCGGTGATATGAAGGTGAAAATTATGACCGCTGAGAAGAAAAAGTACACCAAGAATAGCAGTCAATATCTCCATCAAAACAACAACACAAACTCGAAGAATTCGTTGAACACGTTCAGTGGGGCGCTCTCCTCTGGCGTGTTTTCCGAAAACGGAAACAACGAACAAGGAGAGATATCCTCGCAGCACCGGAGAGGGTTTTTGCAAAGGAGTAATAACAACGCGCCGGGAGAAGGAGGAAATGTCGTCGTCATTGGCGAAGCAACGGTTGGTGAAGTCAAAGGCACATTAGTGTTTCATCCTACAGTTGGCGTTTCGGATGCAATTCATCGCCGATTTCCAACACCACCGCCTCTCCCGAAAGGGTTACCGCCTCCGCAACAGCGCATGCAACAGATGAATATAGACAGTAGTAATACGACGGGTATGGCGACGCGAAGACCACGGGAGTACGGTGATGAAGAGACCAAAGGTAGAAGCAAAGGCACAAAGGTTTCGAAAGTTGAATCAACGACTTCATACGATCAGAATCAACTCATCGATGAGGGCGACTTAGCAAATGATACGAAAAAAGAGCACATCAACGAGACTGATAACATCGCCGCGGAAGCGGTTACCGCCATGGGCTTAGTGACAATCAAGGATGGTGAAAATACGACCACTATCATGGCAACAGATAGCGCGAGCGAAATGTTTGCAGCCGATGGCACGATAACATCTGCTCCTTCCAATGTTAAGGCGGCAAAAAGGACAAGCTCAGTTCTACAGTTTGAGACGAAGTTACCTTTACCGGTGTACGTGCTATCGCACGCGTTTAAAGCTCGATTGTCCAACAACGAAGCTTCATCGCAAACGGTGCCACAATTCGAGGTCAAAGCAACGTCTGCGTTGACTGGCGTCGTTGAAGAGGTACTACTAGCATCTCCTCCCGGTGCTAGGCCGTTCTTCGAGAAGCTCAAAGGCACCTTTGATATCTGCGGCGTCGATTGTCGCGTGTATTCCAAAGAGGCGTCGAAAGTACAAAAGGTCGAGGAAGAGAAACCATCATCCGACGTCGTTCAGCCGCCACCGCAAGCATCAACAGCGGACGAGTCCATCACTGAGCACGAGCGCAAGCGCTCTCGCGTAGAAACTAGATAGATAAAAGTAGATAGAAAGCACAGAACCAAATTGTAAAAACGCAGAGGATTATTAGTTTACGAGTTCCTAGACGAGTTTCACATGTATGAATTTTTAAAGCTAAACAGTTCAACGCATAATAATTTCAATCGCTCATCACATAACATTAAGAGGATAAGATGATATTGTTAATCGGAATGCTATTTATTAAAGAAGAAGAAACGAGAGGAACATTTGTCAGTACTCTATACACCACTTCTTCCCGCAAAGCGGAAAGCGAAGAAATCAGCCTTTTTCACTCCTTTTGGGGGAAGGAGTCTCGAATGTCCAATTCAACCGAAAAGGACAACACCTTCTTGTATGAATCCCACCGGGAACGCGAAGCGAGAATAAAAGAGAGAGAGAAGGTAAACACTCACAAGACGAGCTTCACGAAGAACCCGACGAACCCAAACATGATAAACCCTGTGAAAGAGAGAGAATAAGAGAGAGAAAATACACAACAGTCAGCGAAAGAGAGTGAAATGAAAATGCGCTCCGATCGGAAAGAAAAATGTATATAAAAATGTAGTAAACGAGTACATTACTTACCAAAAGCCGTCTTGCTCGCGATGAGCGTGAACTCTCGTCGGTCTGGTTTCGTGCACTTTTTCACTAATCGCACGGAGTCTTTCATGAACTCTTTCAGTGGGGCGATGGCGATGTCCGCGACTTCCATTTTTAATAACGAGATGTGTTTCTCTCTCTTTCTTTTCCCTAAAAGTCTGACGTTTTTCTTCGCGATGGAAAAAAGCGATTGAAATTCTTCACAAAAATCAAACGCACTTAAGAAGAAAAAGATGACGATGACGCACAGAACGCGGACGACGACGACGACGACTTGTCTGCTACTGCTGCTGTTTTTGCTGCTTTTCGCGCTTCTTTCCGACGCGAAGATTCACTTTTCGGAGACCTTTGATGGTGCGTTTTTTGTTTAAGTTTCCCCGGGAAGAAGAAAATCGAAACAAGTTTCGATTGAGACGAAGAAGAGAGGGAAACAGAGCCGACTCGCGCGCTCGATCTGATTTCAATCTCTTTTGGAGACGTCGTGTTGTTGCCTCTTTTATACTGACTTTACGGTTTTAATGCTTTTCGTTTTGATATCGTTTAAACACAACAGACGAAGATGCGTCGTCGAGATGGCACAAATCCACCTTCAAAGAAGACGAAAATATGGCTGGCGAATTCGTAGTGACGAGGGCGATACACGAAGGGAAAAAAACGGACTCGAAGGCGAACAAAGGGTTCAAAACGCAAACGAATGGACGCTTTTTCGCTTATTACTCGTCCGCGGACGAAGTGTTCGATAACGACGGGAAAGACCTCGTGGTGCAGTACTCGGTGAAGCACGAACAAAACATCGACTGCGGAGGCGCGTACGTGAAAATTTTACCGGAATCGAGCGAGATGGAAAATTTTGGAGGATCGACGCCGTATAACATCATGTTTGGACCGGATATTTGCGGGAAAGGGATCAAGAAAGTACATTTTATCTTGGCCAAACACGACGAACACGGGAACGAGAAGCAATACCAGATGAAGACGACGGTGAAAGCGAAAACGGACGAGTTGACGCACGTGTACACTTTGGTGATTCATCCGAACGATGATTTTGAGATTTTGATCGATGGTAAATCAGAAATCAAAAAGAATATCGAGGACGAGTTTGATATTTTGGAACCGAAAGAAATTCCTGACCCATCGGCGACGAAACCAGACGATTGGGACGATCGCAGAATGATTGTCGACGAAGACGCTGAGAAACCGGAAGGCTACGATGATATTCCTGAAAACATTGCCGACCCGGAACATCCGAAACCGGACGATTGGGACGACGACATCGATGGCGACTGGGAACCACCGATGGTTCCAAACCCGGAATACAAAGGTCCGTGGACGCAACCGATGATTGAAAATCCAAAGTATTCCGGAGGACCGTGGGAAGCGCCGATGATTAAAAATCCAAACTACGTGCCGAAGTCCGAGCCGTTAGCGTTGATGCGCAACTTAAAGCACGTCGGATTCGATTTGTGGCAAGTCAAAGCGGGTTCGTTTTTCGACAACATCGTCATCACGGACTCGTTAGAAGAGGCGAAATCGTTCGGCAAGAAATTGTTTGGCAAGAAATCTCGCAAGAAGGAGAAGCGCATGCAGGAAGACTTCGAGGAAGCTGATCGCAAGAAGAAAGACGACGAGGCGGACGAGTGGGCGAGAGAAACGAGGAAAAACGTGGAAGATCCGGACGCGCTCTTCCCGCCAGGAATGGAACCACCCGAAGATTACGACCCGGACGATCCTGCACACGATGAACTTTGAAACAAGCATGACGAATAGATAGAACGTAGCCTTATGCCGTAGCGCAAAGAAGCTCTCTCGTCGTCTACTCTTCGTTATTACTTACGCGATGTGAAGCGTTTGGGAGATCCATTTCCAAACCACATCATGCCTTTGTGAATAAAGCAAATAACGCGACTACTGAATTTCATATATAAATCATTCTAAATATCTTCGCTTGTAATACGCCTCCCATCGATTCAGAGTTCCTTCGCTCGACAGCCTTCGCTTTCGCTTTTGCGCGGTACTCTTACCACCACCACTCGTGGTGGTGGTGTTGCTAGGTGATTTCTCGCTCTTCTCACTGCTCCTCTGTTTTCGCGCATACGAACGCCTCTTCGCTCCCACTTTTGGCGTCGTCGTCGTCGTCCTCTCCTCGCTTTCCTTCTCGCCCCTCCCCGTCGTCGTCGCGATCGTCGACCGCGCGATCCGCATCTCTCTCGCCACTCTCTCTTCCTTCGTTCGTTTCAACCGTTCCAAAAGTTCCATTTTCTTCTCGCGTTTCTTTTGCACTTCCTTTCGCGTCTCTTTTACTCGCTTCTCGATCATCGCCTTATTATTATTATCATCATCATCGCTATTCTTCGTTTTCGTTTTGCTTTTCAGTCGCACTTTCATGCTCTATCTATATCGCGTGGTTTGTCAACAATGACGAGTGCATTCCAACTGTCGCTTTCCGTTTTGATATTTTCCCCCAAAACTCCTTTTCACCTCATAATAAAGATATAAGAAGAGCTCTCTTCTCTGATGAGGAAACATCAGCACCGCGCCTAAAATGGGCCGCAACGATGATGCTCGAAGAAACAGACGACGAAGAGCGCGTGTGTTTGGCGGTGAAAAAAGGCGCAAGTTAGTGGCAGAAAGAGAAGGAGGAATTAGGGGAATGGTGTTGCAAACGACTTCAAACGAGGTGTATTTGCGAGAGGATATTTCGTGCGGGTTTCCCGGGTGCGTAAGTTGCGACGAGAGGCAAAATGGAGCACCAACGGCACTGAACGAGCGGTGCGATTTTTTTCTCGTGCCGTCGTCGGCGAGCGTCATCGGAGTGTTGGGAGCGCAGTTTTGGGAAGATTTAGCGAGAGATTGTATCTTGTGTAAGAGCGTTGAAACGCGAACGAGGGAGAAGTTTAATTCAAACCCGAGGTTGATGCGAGCGATGAGAAGCGTATACGAAGATTCGCGGAAAGATAGTTTTTTGTTTGATGATTTGCACAGTCGAAAGATCAGAGAGCTTTCGAAGAGAAGTGGATGTGGATTGGTTGAAGCGACCGCGGCGTTTTACGCCGAGAAGGTGCAGACGGCGACGACGAGACGATCGAAGGTTATTGTACTCACGACAAAGCCTATGAAAAGCGCAGTGAAAGATAACGCCGTGACTACAATGCACGTAATCGAGTACATTCAAAAATATCATCCCGAGAACGAAGCTTTGATGTCGAAGGTACAAGCGGCGCTCGAAGAGAAAGAAGAGGAAAACGAAAAAGAGGAAGATATGGAAGGAGGCGGTACCTTTTCTGAGTACATTACACGAGTAGAGGTAGAAGAAGGTATTGCAAACGGTACCATAGTAATTGGACAAATGCGCGTAGATAGCAAACGGACGTCCGCAGTTGTCAATAACTCTATTCGCATAGACTCAAAAGTCAAAATGAATCGAGCTCTACACCTCGATACGGTTGCGGTTGACGTGAACACGAACGAGGTCGTTTATGTCGTGTCGCGAAAGCAAATGGAATTTACGTGCGTGCTCGATGAACACGACTCAGATGACTCTCGGTTGGCACAACGGAGCAGCGTTCTCGTCGTTCCGAGAGAGTCGAGTAAACTGCCTCGGTTTAAGATGTTCAAAAATGCTCCGGATACGCTAAAAGGAAAAGTGTTCTCGGTTCGCTTTTCCTCCTGGTCGAGACAGAAAACGTTCCCGGATGCGCATTTTTTGGAAGTTATAGGTGACGTTGGAAATTTCAAAGGTGAAGTTGATGCGGTGTTAACGAGTTGTATGATTCGCAAAGAGCCATTCGGGGTGAAAGCGAACTCGGAATTACCTCGGTCGGATTGGACGATACCGCTCGAAGAACTCGATACTCGAAGAGATTTTAGAAAGGATCCCGCGACGTGTATTTTTTCAGTCGACCCGCCTGGATGCGTTGATGTTGACGACGCGCTGAGTGTAAAGAAGTTGGAAAGTGGTGGTTACGAGATTGGTGTGCACATTGCTGACGTGTCGTTCTTCGTCCGAGAGAAATCTGCGTTAGATGCGGAAGGTAGGGCGAGAGGCACGACCGTGTACCTACCCAACGAGCGAATTGACATGCTCCCGGAAATTCTGTCTGCAAATCTGTGTTCGTTACTTGAAGGACAGGACAGATTAGCGGTATCGTGCGTTTGGCTCGTGAATGAGGACTTGCGCATTGAAGGGAAACCCTGGTTTGGTCGTTCAATCATTCGAAACCGAAAGGCTATCGATTATTATTCGGCGCAAGCTTTGTTAGATGGAGGCGATGCGGGATGCAAAAACAACGTTCGTGATTTTTACGACGCTTTGTATGTGTTGACAACTTTTGCGAATAGCAGACGCCGAGTGCGAGAAATGAACGGCGCGCTAGAATTGGCGAGCGCCGAGTTGAGGTTTGAAACGCATGCTGATGCTGGCGACCGCGAGGAACTTTCGACGGCAAAAAGAACCGCGGTTGCGGAGAAGCGTGATGTTCACACAATGAAAACGGTTGCAGAACTAATGATTTCAGCAAATTGTGCCTGCGCGGAACGCATTCACACGAAATTTCTCGAGGCGTCCTTCGTGCGCCGACACAGAATGCCAGCCGCGGACGCCTTCGACGACATCAAGAAATATTGCCGCGAGTTTTTAAATTTTAACTCGTTTGATAGTTCCAGCGGCGTTTCGTTGAACGAATCGCTTTCGAAGGCTATCCGTTTATCCACAGATTCTCGCGCCTCCGCCGAGGCGTTCTTCCGCGGCAACGCTGCGCAGAAGATGCAAGAGGCTGAATATTGCGTGTGCGACGGGGCCACGTCTTCGTCGCATTTCGGTTTAGCCGTCGATTTATACACGCACTTTACGTCGCCGATTCGCCGATATGCGGATATTATCGCGCACCGACAGTTATTGAGTGCCATCGGTGATTGCAGAGCGGCCAAGCGTAGCGACGACCTTTTGAAAAAATCAATTTTGCACGATCTCGCGGATCATCTCAACGAGCGCACGCGAATGTCGAAAGTCGTGCAAAGGAAAGTTTCAGAAGTTTACCTCGCCTTCTCGATGCTGGACAATGCAAAGACGAAAATCGCCATGGTTGAAAGTTACGACAAAGAACGAGAAGTTTTGAAAGTGTTTTTGCCGAGTTGGCATTTACGAGGCAATGTCTTCCTTCGTGACGAAACAGACGTCAAAACGCTCGATCCGTGCGGACTCGGCGGCGTTTCTATTAATAAAGGCGAGCGCGAGTTTTATCCTTTGCAAATAATTTACATCGAAGTCTCGGCGACGAGTTCCTATACGAGGGGCATTCAATTGACTTTTACTCTGTCCGAGGCTTTCAAATTATCACCGGACGATGACGACAATGATTTGAGGGAAATGGAACGCCGCGATGTAGAAAACGCACCAGAACTCGCGCAAGCGTTTGAGAATTCCGTCACGATTTCCAGCACGAACAGGAAGAAAGTGTTGCTGGAACGCAACGAACGACGCGATGACGCGACCAAAACAGATGACGGTAGCGAAACAGACGAAATGCTCGTCCCGCCGAAATCGTTCCGAATGAGAGCGCTCGATCCGTATTCCGTCCATCTCTTAACGCTCAAAGCTGCTTTGGAGATGAAATGCTCGAGAACGCGAATCGTGGACGAGCCATCGAAAGCTCGATACGCTCGTCGTCGCGCTCGGTTAGAAAAAGTTTTATAGTACCGTAGGGGTCATCGTAGCACATTAGATAGACACGATAAGCGTATAGCAATGAAACACAAAATACACAAGGGCAGCAGCAATTACTACAACACGTAGCTTACTTTTCTTCTTCAACCCGTTCGCTACTACACTATCTTCTGCCGGATTCTCTTTCCCTCTCGTCGGACCTATACCGCCTCTCGTATACTCTAAGCTTTTTTGTTGCCTAATTAATAAAGAATGAAGGGAAAAGAAAAACAAAAATTCCTCCACACAAACTCCTCCACACATCAAACGACAACGACAACAACAACGAGGCGCTTTCGTTTGAACGCAGAGCGTGGGGTTCATTTCATCTCTCTCTTTCTCAAAACACGTTTATTCGTCGGCTGTTTTGTTGCCTTGTCGTCGTCAAAGAGAATTATAATAGTAATAGTACTAATGGGCAAACGCTCCACCGTCGCGTACTCCTCCGAAGATTTCATCAAGAAGCGTCACAAAAAAGACGACAACGACACGAAAACGGATGACGATAAAAGCGCACTGAAAACGTATTACTGCACGTGTTGCTCCAATCCCGTTTTAATCACGGACTGCAATCTCTTCTCGCTCCCGAGACGAAGGAAAGATGGGTCGATTATTTTAGACAGGACGAAGTACGTCTGCCGGTTACGAGCGAAACGAGAGCGGGACAATAAAACGACGGCGATTCGAAGAGACAACGGGAAGAGCATTGAGAAGCAAACGCGTTATTATTGCGGGGACGTGCCGGTGTGTTACGAGTGCAACGACGAGAGTGTGAAATTGTACGTGTTGGACGGCGCGTTGAGGAGTTTCGAGAAAGCGAGGAAAGCGGGGACGAACGGTAAAGAGAAAGGGAATACTACTCGAGAGGTGGTGGAGTTGTTACCGGTGCCACCGTGCATACGCAGAGGGAAAGGAGGGAAGAAACTCATCATTTCGGTAAGAGTGATCGACCGGCAAGAGAAGTGCTCGGTGATGGATATTAGCGCCGAGAAGGTTTCCATCTCGGCGACGAAAAAAGCGGACGCGAAAGAGTTGTTGGAGCGAGAAGTGTTGGAATTTTTGAGCGAGACGTTGAAATGCCGAGTGGCTCAGTTATCCGTGTTAGTGAACGACGAAGAAGACGACGGCGTCGCGGTGACGAAAGAAATCGCGTGCGACGTCGGCGAATCGATGTCGCCGGAAACGGTGTTTCGAGCGCTCGAAAAGAGTCGCGCGGCGGCTGCTTCGTGATGAGAAAATGTGATAGATTTATCGAGAGCTTTTTGTAGAGTTTTAGTCATATCCACGGTACTATAGCAAACGCAAGCGCTCGTCGTCGTTCTCGGCTCCGGAATGTCTCGATACCTTTTACGTCGTCGCGCGTCTTTCGGTTTGATGGTTCGTTGGTTTTGTTCTGAAAATTCAAAAAGTCCCTTCGCACACCCCTCACAACAAAACATTCAAAATGCACACGCGCGAGACGACGACGCGAAAACGTCCTCCTCCGCGCGACAGATTCGATAAAATAAGCCTCGCAACAACCGAAGCCGTATCGTTCCTCGAAGCGCACGGAGTCGCGAACGAAAGGACTGGACGAGAAAACGCAGCGACGACGGCGTCAATAAATGCCGTTGAAATCAATTCCCGTGCGAAACAGATGAATCATCGAGAGAAACAAGCAGAGCAAGAAGAACGACGCTGGCGAACGATGGCAACAACAACAACATCAAACGTGGCGGAATCATTGAAAGTGTCCAAGCTCGAAATTGAACTCGAGCGACTCGAGGCGCAAGTGCGCGTGATGAAGAAAGATGTACGAATGGCGAGGGCGGACTGCGCAAGAGAAAGGCAAACAGTAGCGCACGAACGAAGGAGATGTGAAGAGTTGACGAGTTCGAGCGGACAAACGATGAAAGAAAACGAGGAGTTGAGAATGGTTTTAGAGAAGACGGAACGCGAACGGGACGAATTGAAGCGCGATTTTGTGGATTTAGGGGACCGGGCGACGGTCATCGCCAAGCAGAACGAGTACGCGAAGCGAGAGTACGAGAGGTGTAAGAAAGAGGCGGACGAGATGCGAGCGAAAGCGAAAGAGGAGACGAAGGCGGCAAAGGAGTCCGAGAAAAGAATGAAAACCGCCGAGAAGAGGATTAGCGAGAAGTTCGAGGAAGAGAAGGTGCAAATGGAACGTCGGGCGATGAAATGGCGGGACGAAGTGCTGCGCAAAGCGAGTAAAGCGAAGGCGAGTTTAGAAAAGAGAGAGAAAAATGTAAAACGAAAAGAGGAAAGTCAAGAGTCAATTGAGCGCAGAGAAAAGGAGAAATATGAAGCGAAAGTTCAAAAGATGCGGATGGAGTTTGAGCACAGAGCGACGGAGATTGAACGCGAGGCGAACGAACGAGGCGCGGCGGCGGTTGCCCGATTCGGCGCGAGAGCCTCGGAAACGGAAGTCGCCGCGGTGGCGGAAGCGCAGTTTGCAAAGGACAAAATGGACGAGGCCTTGAAAGAGTGCGCCGTGGCTAAAGCGGAAAAGGAAAGTTACGAGAGAAAGAGTAGAGAGGCGGAGCGAGCGAGGAAAGATATCGCGGACGCCTTAGAGAAGGAGACGCTGCAGAGATTAAAGTACCAGGCGGAGTTGGAGGTGTTCAGAGTTCAAAGCGAGCCGTTGAAGGATGAAATAGAAAGCGAGAAAGGGATGAAAGATGACTTCAAAAAACGTCTCGAGATGAGCTTACGAAGAAACGTGGAGTTACAAGAGGACGTTGAAACGCTTTCATCTTCAAAACGTGTATTGCTCGATGCCGAAACGCGTTTAAAAGCTGAAAATATGCGTTTGAACGCGTTAATCAAGGAAACGATAGAAAGCTACAAACAGAAAATAGAAACGTTGAAAGAGGACGTGAAAGCGTCCAACGAGAAAGCCATGCAGGCGTGCTTTGACGACGCCAAGAACGCGGTGGAAACGTGTTACCAAGAATCTAGCGAGTTGAAACGTCGCGTGGAAGATTTGACTGAGAAACTCGCGGTCGCACAAAACTTTTTACAAACTCGCGAAGAGGAACGCGACGTCGCCACGGAAAGTTTAGAACTAACCATGCGCGAGCTCGAAGCTAAGACGAGCGAAATCGAGCAGCTAGAGGAAAGTTTACAAAGTGCGAAGAATACGACGAATCAAATCAGCGCGAGCATGCAACAGCTCGTTAACGATTACGACGAGATGCAGAACGATTTGGAAGCGGCGGCTTTGAAAATTAACGAATTGACGGTGGAGAATATTCAGCTGAGCAGTATGCCACCTTCAACGGATAAAGGTGTGAACACCACTAGTGACACTGACAACTCGCGGGCGCTCGCAAAGCGCATGGAAAAGGAGAAAGAGATCGCCATCTCCATCGAATCCGAACGCGTTCGCGAAAAGTTGCAAAAACTGTTCGACACGAGGACGAAGGCGTTGAACGAGCAAAATCAAGCGCTTCTTCAAATAATGAACGTTATGAAATCAAAGGTTGACGCCACGGAGACTAATTTCAAGGAGGAGTTTGAAAAGCGTAAAGAAGTCGAAGCAGACTTGCATGCAAAATCCAAAGAGATTGAACGGTTGCAAAGCGAGTTATCCTCTTCCTCGCGAAAGCTTCGGGTGTTGGAAGATGCACTAAGCGTCGTACCTTCCTCAACCATATCGAAAGAGCAACCATTCTTTGACGCAAAAGATGATGATTACGACGAGAGCAACATCGACAACGACTTCAATAACGGGGAAACCTTTTTTATCCCTTCTGTTCCGAAGAACGGCTCCGATATTCGAGCGCTCATCGCGTCGCCGAAACGCTCCGTATCGAAAAGGGTTGGATTTAATAAAACGAGTCCTTTGATGCGACCGAACCCTCCACCCGTGAAAAACGAAGGGGCAAAGACGAATGATGCCACCAACGCGGAGAGAGGTTTGTGGTAGCAGAGCGCGTTTTATTTATTGTTATGCGATGTTTTCGTATGTGTATTTTAACTGAAACCTGTACAACATTTTCAAAAACTCCGCATAAAATCGAAAAACGAATTTTTAACACGCGCAATCAATCATGACGAGTTTTAAACGTATTGCGAACACGCGCGCGCACTGAGACGGGGAGAGGCGAAGGAACGCGGTGGTGCGCGTTTGTCAGTCATCATGCGCGCGAGAACGAGGACGAGACGCTCTCAGTATCACTCGTTTTGGAAAATGATACATTACCTCCTTCCGTTCCTTTTTCTGCTTCTTCTAACCGAATCATCGCGGAGTAGTCGCGCGCATAAAGACGACAGGAGAAGACACGCGTCGACAACAACATCGACGACTTCTTTCGAACCACCACCGGCTCCACCACAAATAGATAAGCGCGCGTTCAATTACAACAGAACCATCGCGCACAAAATGGAAAAAGTTTTAGAGAAGGAATTCGCGGACGACGATTTGGACGAGGAGAAGTATCACAAGGAGAAAGAGGAAGAGTTGCTAAAGTTGGAACGCGAGAGCGGTGGAGTAAGAGAAGGAAGCGAAAGCGTGATGAAGAAAAGTAGGAAGAAAGCGAGCAGTTCGAACGAGAGCGATGCTGTGAGTTCTGATATCGTGGAGGCGAACATGACGCAGCGCGCGAGACGGAAGCAGAAGATGAAAGCGTTGGTGTCAAGAACCGAGGATATTTTACTGCGAATAGATGAAGCTTTGAGTCGAGAGAGCGAAAAGAGAGCGGAAGGAGGAGAAGCGGAGACGTTGGTAGATAGCGAAGGAAACGAGTACGTTTTGGAACGAACGGAGAAGAGAAAGCAGACTTCGATGCAAACGGATTCAAATTTGACGAGAGATATCGTGTGCGTGTTCGTGTTTAGCGTGGTGATGTCGTTGATATTTTCGATTGTAGTTACCGGTGGAAATAGGAATAGAAAGATGTTTCAAAGTGCTCCGTCGTCTGATTTCGTAGGCTTCTTCGTTTGCGGTGCATTGGTTGGACCTTTCGGCTTGCGCTTGGTGGACGAGCCGGTGCAATTGGAGACGTTGGGAGAATTTGGCGTAATCGCGCTGTGTTTTTCAGTCGGTCGATTGTGTGATGCGAGTATATTTGAGAAGATTGGACGGAATAGTACTAGCCGATATTTTTCTTTCGTACGTCGAAGTCGAAGCAGTTCTATTGTGATTGCAAATGTCGCGATAAGTTCCTTCATCGGCGCGCTGTTAGGGGTTGCGACGAAAATCGGCATCTTGAAAGGGATAGTGATTGGCGCGATATCTGTCTTTGATGGGTCCAATTCCGTCGTCGTCGTGAGCAAATCAAGTAGTGCGAATTTGGTCGACAGTGCGAATTCACTAGACGGTAACGGTGGAAGCACGACGAGCATGGACAGTTTAGCTGGTGAAGAATCCAGTCATCTCTCCTCACTGACCTCACCGCAATCCTCGAAGAGAACAAACGACGAATTGAACGAGAGCAACATCATGCGATGGTGGACTGGAATCGCATTCGCAATTGCACGAAATTGGAACACGACGATCTTGTTTTCTCAGTCCGTGGCGAATATTGTGTACGCGCTCGTCATGTCGTCGTTCGTGACGTTTGTCGTCGCTTCGCGTTTTAGTGGCCGCGATAAGGTTCGCGCCGGCGTTGCGACGAAATGGAATAGCAATACTAAAACACACGCGAGCGAGCACTATCAAGCCGAGAAGAAACTGATTTTTATGTGTGCAACGTGCTTGTTCTTCGCTCGGCTGACTGAGATGTTCAATTTAGGTTACGAACTGGGTGCTTTCGCGTTTGGGATTGCGTGTCATCACAATCGCAGAGGAGAGGAGAGCTTGGGTGTAAATACCGACGACGACTTTGAAAATAAGCGCGGTAATTTTGCCAAAAAAGACGAAAATAACGGTGACTTGGAATCGCAGCACAAGGGTAAGAAGAAACAAACTCACAACAAAGTAGTTGGTTCAGACCTACTAAGAGCAGCGCACGCTTTAGCGTTCACGGCTATTGGCATGAACGTTCGCATGAACTATCTTCGCGAGAAATTGATTCCGTTGACGCTATCATCCGTCGCTTTTATTATTCTCGTTCGGAAATTGAGAACATCGTTGCGCAAAGGCGAAACGAGCTTGGTGAAACATTCCGTTGCGTCGCCTTTCGCTTCATACACGCTTGGCGAAACGACGAGCGAACGGAAAGACATCAAGAGTTACAGCGATGTCATCACGTTGCTCTTGCTAAAGCGCTCGCTTTTCGCGAACGGCATTTCTTTGAATGCGTATCACTTTGCGTTTCACACGCAAGTCTTGTGCATATTTTGTATTTGGCCACTCATGGACTACTTCATCTGGCGAAGGAGTCGCAGGCATCATCGCGCGAAATCGAGGAAGCGCAATTTTTAGTCGTCGCGTAAAGTTTGTTTGCATCGAGTCATTCTAATGGTAGTTGAACAATGAATTTGGTAGTAGTATTTAATGATATAACGTAGCTTTTTCTAGGTAGATTTTACACACTCAACTATTGATTACGTCTCCATAGCCTCTGGCGACGAATCCTTCTTCTTTTCTCCGTCCTCTCTGTTTTGCTCGTGCTCTCTCTTCTTGGGCACAAAAATGTCCCCTTCGCCCCCACCGTGTCTTTCTGGATTTTCGACCGCGTCCGCCGGATAGTACTCGTAATGCAACTCTCCTACATCCGTCCCGCTCATCTTCGTCCATCCGTCCGGTCCAACGTGATACACGCTCACCGTCCCTCCCGAAAAGGCGTCTCGGAACGTCGCGTGGTAAATCGCCCTTCTCCCCAACTCCGCCGCTTCTTTTATGCTCAAATCGTGTCTAAAACCTTGATCCAAAACACCATACGCGAACAACGACCCCGAACCAACTGAAAACCTCTTTCCTTTTAATCTCGTTCCATCCGAGTCCACGTAAAACAATCCCGGTCCGGTCGTATCCCAACCGGCGACCATCGTCCCCATCGATAATCCGCGTCCGCGATACCCGTACAAAGTATTTGCCAACAACTTCGACGCACCAGTCACGGTAATCCTCTTCCCAGTCTCAAGTTCGTGTAACCGACACTGAATCCCTAAGTTCCTCTGCCAAAACTGACAATCCGCCGCGCCTCCAGCCATCGTCCCGAGTAAAAAAGGGTTGATCTCGATGACTTTTTTCACCGTTTGTGAACTGATGTACGGTCCTTGCGACGCGCGAGAATCCACCGCGATGATAATTCCGTGTTCAAATATAAAGCCTAAAGTCGTCGTCCCGTGTTGTGGTTTCACGTGTTCGACGACGTCTTTCTGGAAGCGAGAGAAGTCTTCCACTCGAGGTATCGTGAAGTACTGATCGTGCGTGTTGATGCCGCACAGGACGTCGTTTTCCAAACTGTTTTGATGTCATTGTGTGAGGACGAGAAAGAGAGAGAGAGAGAGAGAGTATCATCACTGGTCAGATACAGAACGACTAAAACGCTTCAACGAACGAACAATCCTGCGATATCTCCACAGATCAACGGCTTTCCACCGCAACTTTCGACGCAAAGAAGAAGAAGAGACGATGAGACGATGATGAGATCGTTTCAAAGGAGAGAAAACGAAGCAGCAACAACGCGCAAAAGATGCAAACGCAGAAGAAGAAATCACCAAAACACCGAATCAATACGCTTACGTCGAAGTCAACTCGTCCGCCTCTTTACGAACCGGCCGGTCGAGCACGCTAAAGTCTAAGTTTAAAGACGTCATCTCTCTGAAACGATGTGATGTGTGGGTTTTAATGAGGTTCGATGAAGAAAAGAAAAGTTTGTCTACTCGTAAAGAGAAAGGAAAACGAAAAATGTGAACACCGCGAACGCAAACCCATACAATCCGTCCGATGATGATGAAAGCGAGAGAAGAGAGTTATTAAGAAAAACACAAAGTTCATTCATTTACAAACATTTTCGGGAATAGTTCGCTCGGCGACAGCAGGGACAAAATATCTCTCTGCCGATAGATTTCAAATGCCTCTCGAACGTTCGCAGGCAGTTTCTGTGGAACCGGTGCGAACAACTGAGGTACGCGACTTTCGTCGTCTTTGGAGGAGGAGGAGGAGAAGAAGGAGTAGAATCGTCGGTTCTTTGCGAGGAAATGACAGCGTTTGTCTTCGAGGCGGCGAAGCGAAGCGCGCAAATAGAACACTCGTCGATTTCCAGGGAGAGCGATTTGGCGATGACGACGTTCCAGTCGGTGTTCGTATCGTTGGAATCCTCGTCGGAAGAAGAAGATTTGTCGATGTCTTCTTCTTCTTCTTCTTCGGCGAGTTGTTGTTTCCTCGTCTCTCTCCTCTTTTCGGCGCTTCTCTCGACTCGCTTTCGTAACGCGCGGAGCTTATTCGCCATCCAGGTCATTCGCGCGTTCTCGTTCATCGGTCCGAGTTTGTTTCGAACGAGACGTCCTCTCCACATTTTCTGTATCGTCAACGCCGCGTGTCGAATGCACTCGTCTCTCGCGTCACTTATCCGAATCTTTCTGTACCCGACCGCACGACAACACGGACATCTTCGTCGTTCAGATATCGATTCCACGAACGTCTCGAAAGACTTCAAGCACTGCGCGTGGAAACAGTGCGCACAGGACGTCAACACTTGTCCTCGATTTTGATCAGCATCCATCGTCGTCGTCGCGCTCGTCTGAATCGTCGTCGCAAACTCTTCTCGGCAAATCGCGCACTCCGAATCTTTGCCGGTCCGTTCTCTCGCTTTCTTTCGAATCTCTTTCCAGTTAAACGACGACGACGACGACGAAAAGGAAGAAGAAAACGTGAGTAACGGTTTTTCGTTTTCTCGTCCTCCTCTTCTTCTTCGTTGACTGAGAAAAAAAGAAGAAGAAGACAAAGAAGAATCAAACGGTGCCTCTTGAAACGACGCCGAGGAGAGAACGAACGCGAGTTTCAAACAGTCGTCGTCCTCGTTCTTGTTCTTCTTGTTCTTCTTCTTCCTTTCGCTTCGAATCATCTCAAAGCTCTTCTTCTCTCTTTGAGGCAGTGTGGGTGGCAGAAGGCGCAAAGGGCTCGTATTTTATGCTCGATTTTGTGTTTAGGGTATCACACGCAACCCTAAATTTTATGTTTCCTGCTTTCCTCCACGAAGAGAGAAACGGGCAACACAAATCGCGCGCGCGCTGAAAGCGCATCATCTGATTGATTCCTCGCTCTTCGTTGCGAGAGAGAAGACACACACAATCAGCAATACCATCATCATTATGCGTCCGTCGCATTTAATGAAGTCCCATTTACGTGGAAGAACATCATTGGAAAACAATAACAATTTGAATGTTCCAAAAGCGTTCCTCGCGTTGCTCGTCTTCGTCCTCGTCTTCCTCGGGTTGCGCGCGTTCGTCGTGGATTCGATTTTGGAGGACACCAACACCAAGAACATGAACAACAACGAGTATAAAGGGGAGGCGTTCAGACTCGTGGAGAAGCAAACGCAAAAACACGACCGGAGAGTGGAACTCGGCATGGAGTGGTTTCGAACACATTCGGGAGGTGGGAATAGGTGCGCTTTGGACAAGAAAGGCGCGTGCGGGAGACACGCGACGTGCGTGAAGAACGTATGCGTGTGCGCAGTTTTGTACGGAGGGAAAAGTTGCGACGAGCACATCGATTTACCGGAAGTGTACGTGGATGGAGAGGATGCGGATGGTGAAGACGAGGACGCGCGAGAGAAGATGTTAAGGTTGTTGAGCCCGGCGCAAAAGACGGCGAGGGAGCAAGCGAGCAAGGGAGTAGGGAAGGTTAAGGATACGACGGAAGGTATTGCGTTTGAAGGCGCGTTGACGTTGAACAAGGAGACGTGTGGGAGCGCAGGGACGGCGAGAGTCTCCGCGCTGACGGTGAAATTGCCGTCAAAGAGAAGCGACGACGCGCGCGTGGGCGGCGGGTTGATTGGCGGGTTGTTCGGTAATAAAGACGGGAAGAGTGGAGCTTCGGGGAAAGGGTTCGTAAATGTAGGGACAGTCGAACAGACGGTGTTGAATAGGTTAGCGGAGACGGACGTTGTGACGCCGAAGGAAGAGCCGTGGACGAGTTGCGCGGTAGTTGGGAAATCGGGCGTTTTACTCTCCTACGAAAATGGACCGAATATCGATCAACACCAGGCGATTATTCGCGTCGACGATTTACCGACGCGCGGGTTTGAGCAAAGCGTCGGGTCGCGAACTACGGTGAGAATTTGCGGCGATGCCAAGCTACCGTTTTGTCAAAAATACATTCGCGAAGGCGCGGAAGAGACGTTGATTGCGAATATTACCAACGGGAATTCCTTGAGAGCTTTTGCGAGGATGCACAGAGTGCACGATAACGGTGTCGGAGCAGTCACGAAGAAACGTTTAAAATTAGAAGCTTTTCACCCGGAGTTTATGGAGTTTTTGGCCGAGGCTATAGAAGGTATTTCACCGATGACGACGGAAGCGCAGGCGATTATGTTTGCGCTTTTGAATTGCGCAAGCGTGGATATTTACGGCATCGGGTTAGGACCAAACGAAGGGTTTGCGACGAGGTATGACGACGAGTTAGGAAATAGAGGTGATGTAGATACGTTGGTGAGTAGTAACGGGGTGACGAGCGAGCTGGATCAAATCGATGGCGCGTTCAATTTACTGAAGACGGTGTACAATTTTGGGTTGGCGCACGTCGCCGAGAGGTGCATCGTAGAGTGTCACTTCTCTGCGGATGCGTGCGTGTTGTGTCAAACCGAGTTGTTGCACGCCGTCGAGGATGATTTCTAAATTTTATTCTTCGTGTTATTACATTGCACAATCTATGTTTTTTACCATGTACGGTCCTTCTAACTCATATCCTAACTTGCGGTAATAATTTCTCGTCCCGACACCGGAAATGACAGCCATTTTTGTCGATCCGTGCTCGTCTCTCGCGATTCTTTCGGCCTCATTCATCAACGCCGCGCCGTAGCCTCGGTGTTGAAACCGTCCAGCCTCTCGCGTCGATACTTTCACCGCGGAACCGTAGACGTGTAATTCGCGCACCATCGAAACTTTCCCTCCTTTCAATTCCACGTTGTTCTTACCAGCGTTTTTGGTCAACTTACGCAAACGCAACAAGCCGACTAAAATATCTTGTTTCGGGTCTTCGTACGATAAAAACGTTTCCCACCCGCCGTTCCCGGTGTACTCTCTTCGTACTAATTCTATGTCCTTCGGGGACACTCGATTGTGGATGTCTTGCATTCCAACCTCACGAGCGCGAACATCGCGACATTTCAATCCTAATTCGGCCATTCGAGCCATAGCGAGTTCGCGCAAGTTTCCTTTTTCGACACCAGAAGTCACCAACGGCATGGGGATATCTCTTTGCACTCTGTACACTCTCGTCCAAGGCGGCACGAGCGCTAAAATCCTCGCCACTAAATCGACTAGTTTTTCCGGCGAATACGAACGGTAAAAGCCATTTCTCCACAACTCGTACAAACCGGTACCTCGAATTACTAAGGTTGGATATAACTTCAACCCATCCATGCGAAACTCGGGGTTCTCAAAAGCCTCTAAGAACGATTCGTAATCTCTCTCCATGCCAACGTTCGGTAAATCTGGCATCATGTGCGCGACGACTTTGAACCCGGCATCTTTCGCCTCGCGAAAACATCGATTGACTGCTTTCACCGTGTGTCCTCTGTTTGTGTCTCTGGCAACATCCTCGTATATCGATTGTAAACCAATTTCGAGTCTCGTGCACCCGTACTTTAACATTTGCCTCAAGTGCGGTCCCAAACAATAATCTGGCCTCGTTTCAATCGTCATCCCAACGCATCTGTGTTTCCCGTGTTCCGAACTCCTCACGGCTTCATCCACGGACGAACTCGTCGCTCCACTCAACGCATCGTGTAAATTTCTAATAAAATAATCCCTATAATCCATTGGTAAACTCATAAACGTCCCTCCCATTAACACGTATTCAACTTTATCCGTCGAATGCCCTAACCTGGCCAACTGATCGACTCTCCCTCTCGCTTGCGCGTACGGATCGTACCTCGCACGAATCGCGCGCATACTCGTCGGCTCGTACCCGGTATAACTTTGCGTCGAATACTCAAAATCCGAATCCGGCCCGCCCGGGCAATACACGCACACGTTCCCCGTCGTCGCGATGTGCGGACACCTATGCGGCTTGGACATCACCGCGACCACCGCCACGCCGCTCGCCGTCCTCACCGGTTTCGCTCTCAACTGCGGCAACAAGCTCTTCTTGTGTTCCTCCGGCACGGCAGATATGATCTCAGTCAGTCTCACCGTCCCATCCACGCCGTATTTCTTCGCCGCTTTATTCTTCGCGTTGTTCAAGTTCAGCGTCTGGTTCGTTTTCACCGCTTCCACCATCTGTTCGATGACATCTTTCACCGTTCGCAATCTCGCTTCCTCTTGCGAGTACACGATTCGTTTGTGTTTCCCTCGCGAAGAGGTGACGATTGCGCCGACTTTTATCGCGCCTTCTTCTTTCGCTTTATTCTCGTCGAATCCTTTCTCCTTGCGCATCATCCTCTCCCCGAATACAACGCCACGGCCGTCGTCTTTCTCGTCCGGTAAACGTGTTGGTGTTGGTGCTGGCGGCTTCCCCGTGACTCGCTTCACCGCGTCTCTGCGAGAACAACAAGAACAACCAAACCACGACGCGTAAAAGTCGAGAGCGCTGCTCGAAAGACAAAGCGCTGTTTCCTCCTCTTCCTCTTCCTCTCGAAGTATTCGCGCAAAAGGCCCTCCCTTCGGCTTTCTTTCGTGAGTCGTAAACTTCCGCCTTCTGATTGTTTTCCAATTCGAGAGCGGAAAAGTGACGAAAATGCGACAGATTGTTTCGCTCTTTTCCGCGCGGAAAGAGACGAATCAGAGGACCAAGAAGAAGCGAGAGAGAGAGAATACCACTGCAGTAATACGCATGTCCGAAGTGTACTCTCTGGAACCTCCAACTTCCGGCAAAGTCATCCTCCACACCACGCACGGGGAAATCGACATCGAACTGTTTTCCAAGGAATGTCCGCTCGCCTGTCGCGCGTTCGTTCAACTCTGCGCGAGCAAGTATTACGAACAAAACGTCTTCCACCGCATCGTGAAAGGATTTATGGTACAAACCGGAGATAAAACCGGAACCGGGAAAGGAAACGGGTGGAAAGAAGGCGAGAAGTTTAAGGATGAGTTTCACAGCAGGATTTCCTTCAACGCGCGAGGCCAAGTGGCGATGGCGAACGAAGGGAAACGAAACTCGAACGGGTCGCAATTTTTCATCACCGTAGACAAGTGCAGACATCTGGATAGGAAACACACGATTTTCGGGAAAGTCGCAAATCAGACGTTTTATAACGTCCAACGAATCGCAGAGTGCGAGTGCGAAGGAGAGACGCCGGTTGGGGAGCCGTTGCCGAGGATTGTACGGACGGAGGTGGTGTGGAATCCGTTCGCGGATATCGTCGTCGCAGTTCCCGAGGAGAAGTCGGAGGAGAAGAAGGAACAGCCGAAAGCGAAGAAGAAGAAGCAGAAAGCAAACGTGGGGTTGTTATCGTTTGGTGACGACGAGGAAGTGGTGGAAGACGAGGACGAGAGGAAAGAGAAGAAAGCGAAGAAGCAGAAGATTGCGTCGGCGCACGACGTCGTCGAGGAAGGGTCGAATAAGAAATTCGCCAAAGTGGACGACGAGGAGTACGGAAATGTTTTGAAAAAGACGGAAGAGGAAACGAGAGAAAACGAAAAGAAAGCGAAAGATTTAGAGGAAAAAATGAAAGCGAAAATGCGCGAGAAAAGAGAGAAAGTATCAGGAAACGGCGGCGAGAAATCGTCTTTGGCGATGTTGTCGGAGATGAACGTGCACATTTCCGAGGAGGAGCGCAAACGCATCGAGAAGGCGAAGAAAGCGAGAGAGAAGCAAGCGAAAGCGGAAAGGAAACTGGAGCGAGAGAGACACAAGAAGAATAAACTGAAGAAACTAGGACTAGGGAAGGCGCTTGTCACCGAAGACGATAAAGCGCTCATGTCCAACCACGAAGTCAAACGCGCCGAGGCGAAACTGCGGAATCGAAGAGTCGTGGATCGCGAGAAAGATACGCTGGCTAAATTACAAAAGTTCAACGAAAAGTTACACGAAGGAGGAGAAAACAAAAACGCAGAAAGCAATAAGAAAGCACGCGATGGTTTCGTCGGCGTCTCCAAATTCGTCCCGGAAGGTTTGTACTACATGGAAGACGTCGACGAAGACGGCAACGAAATACGCAAAGACGACGATTCAGACGACGACGATAAAGATTGGCGAGCGCACTCGTTACAATTCGACAAAGATGGCGGTCAAAGCACCGCAGCCTCGCATTACTTAGCCTCCGCGGACGATTACGAAGTTTTAGATCCGAGGAAACCGTTAACGGGCGAAATCGGCACGCGTCAGGCCAAAAATGTTAACAGACGCTCGCACTAGAAGAAACTGTTGTTGTAAAACGAACGAAATATCTTCACACGAAAAACCAAATTCGTCGTCGTCTCCGGCACATGACCGAAGAAAAGAACGACGGAAAAAAAGACGAAAATGAACCCGCCGAGTCTTTCCCGACGCGCGCGTTCGACGTCATCGTTCTCGGCACCGGTCTCGCGGAGTCCTTGATCGCGTCGAGCGCGTCGAAGATTGGAAAAAAATCCGTTTTGCTTTTAGACGCGAACGACCACTACGGGAACAGTTTCGGCACTTTAACAGAAGCTCGCGGTACAGATGAAACTCTATTCAAAGGATGGAGCGTGCCTGTGTGTTTGACACGATCTGGTGCGGTGTTGGAAACGCACGATGTCGTGACCATTGACGACGACGAATGTCTTCTCGCTTCTCTGCGTCGTAAATTCAGTGTAGATGTTGCCTTCAAGTTTTCCTTGGGCGACGACCGGTTGACCGAGGAAGTGTGCAACAGCGAAGCGTATAAGTATTTAGAATTTAAAACGTTGGAAAAGAGTTTTGTTTGCGTGGGGACGAGCGATGGAAAAACGAATGGTAAGAAGGGAGAGTTTGAGTTCGTTCCGGTCCCGGCGTCTCGGGCGGAGATATTCGAAAACGCGCGCCTCTCTCCGACCGAGAAGAGAGGTTTGATGCGGTTTTTGAAAAAGGCCAGAGATGTGGCGTTGGAAGGTACGGGAGTGAATTACGGGAGAGGAGACGATGCGAACGCGCCTATTGGTGCGCCAGGGACGGAGTATACATTGGACGCGGAGAGAGAAGATGAGGGCACCTTTTTTGCGAACGATGGCGATAATAATAGTAGTAGTAGTAGTAGTAAAAACACATCCATGAAAGCGTTCTTGATGGAGTCGCCAAACGACCTTTCCGAGATTACATCCGATGCAGTCGCGCATTGCGTGAGTTTTTGTCCGAGCGTGACAACCAAATTGCGAGGAAGAGCGTCGGAGATGTTGATAACGTACATTCGTTCAATGGGAAAGTACGGGCCAGAAACGCCGCAAGCTGGTTTAATTCCGCTGTACGGATCTGGAGAGGTTGCGCAGGCTTTCTGTCGCGTGGCTGCGGTGAGCGGTGCAATCACAGCGTTGCGTCAACCGATTAAGAAAATAGAGAGGAAGAACAGTGAGAGTCACATTGAAGTTCTCACGAAAGGTGGGCGAGTATTGACGTGCAAAAAGCTCGTTTTGGGAGATGCGCAAGGCGATATAGAAATGGTTGGTTTCGCGAATGACGAAATAATTACTCCGAATCGTCGCGAAAGCTCAAAGTTTTGCATCAACAGAGCTGTGTTGGTCACAAACCGGTCTATGGTTGGCAGTGACGAAGCTCAACATCGCGTGTTCGTTGCAATACCACCCGCCGCGCGTCCGGGAAAATTGTACAAAGACGAGGACGAATTCGTCTGCTTCGCGACGCAGCTCGATTACTCGTCCAGATGTTGTCCGAAAGACACGTTCATCGTTCATCTTTGCCAAAAGTCGCGACGAACGGTACCGCTTCAAGATGTTTTTGCAGATATCCTCGACAACATTTTTTCCAAGGTGAAACAAAACGGAGAAGAAACGAAGAAACCAACCATTTTGTGGGGCACCTCGTACCGAACGCCGGATGTCGACGACGATATCGTCGAGAGTTTCAAAAGCGACGACTTCGTCAAGTTTCCAGGCGCAGACTGCAACGTAACTTTCGAGGAGACCGTCCGTCTCGCGCGAAGCGCCAACGGTTGTCTTTTTGGCGACGACGCGAACGCCTCTTCTCTTTCCTTTGATACTCTTCCGCTCTTTCCGAAAGCGCCGCAAAAGGGAGAAGAACGCGAAGAAGAAGAAGAAGTCACCGGCGATGGTGAAACCATCGACTTGAACGAGGACGAATACGCGTTGCTCAGAGACTTATGATTCTACCATCTAGCATTTGAGAGTGAGCAAAGCGTTTTAAAAGAGTGCGTTATGAAGTAGAGTAGTATAGCAGTAGTGTTTACGAGCGAAAAAAATCTACACAAGGAGTTGCCTCCTCTCGTGACTCATTCAACTCCCTCTTCTGACGAATTAAATCTCCGCAGAAAGAAATCTCTCCTTCGCGCACCTTTTCGGTGCGTTTGTACCGAGACAAATAAAACAAAGATGTCAAACATACTGACGGGATGTTGCGGCGGCGCACGCGCTGGCCACGAACTTAAAGCCGCCGCTCAAATCTCCAAACAATCCATTCAGAGTTTATTCACCGAGCAGAGCGCTTTCCTGGATCAGTTTTTCCAAACTCTCGATTTCGAGGAAACCGCGAAGTTTTGCCAGAAGGTTTTAGATTGCAAAGGGACGACGCTATTCACAGGGATCGGGAAATCGTCGTACATCGCGAAGAAAGTGTGCCAGACGTTAGTTTCCACGGGAACGAGAGCGATACATTTAGCGCCAGTGGATGCGTTACACGGAGATATTGGGAACGTGAACGAAGGCGATATTGTGGTGTTGTTCTCAAAGTCGGGAACGACGGAGGAGTTGGTGAACTTGGTTCCGTACGCGAAAGCGAAGGGTGGTTTCTTGGTTGCGGCTACGGCGAATAAGGAAAGCCAACTGGCGAAGTTGTGCGACATGCACGTGACGATTCCAGCGCCAGGAGAGTTGCAGCCGTTCGAGAAAGGATCGAGCTCGGTCGGGACGAGCGAGAGTCGGGTTTCGCCTCCCGTGACGTATACGGCGTTGCAGATGATGTTTGGGGACACGTGTGCGGTGTATATTATGCAGGCGAGAGGCTTGACGCAGGACGAGTACGCGATGAATCATCCCGCGGGGAGAATTGGGAAGCGATTGGTGTTGAGGGTGCAGGACGTGATGAGGAAGATTGAGAGTTTGCCGACGGTATCTCCCGAGGAGAAAGGATTGGAGGTTTTGGTGAAAATGGCCGGGGATACGAAAGGGTGTGGGTGCTTGTTGGTAGTGGATAAAGACATGACACTGTTAGGGACGTTTTCAGATGGAGATTTAAGACGAGCGACGGTGGCGAAAGGTGCGGAAGTGAGTAACTTGCTGGTGAAGGATTTGATGAACTATAACAAAGCGTTCCCGAGGTGTTGCGAGGCGGAACAGATGGCGTACGAGGCGCAAATGAGCATGAACTTGAACGGCAAGATGGTGGATTATTTACCAGTCATCAGTGGGGATGGGAAGAAGACGTTGTTTGGGTTGATTACGATTGAATCGTTATCAGAAGCCGGGATGTAAAGGAAAGAGAAAACACATTTTCATAGCGTTCAACGATACGAGTACCAGTACATGTACAATCAAATATAAAAGTTGGTTTAAAAATCATCAACACGCTTCTGTAAAAGTAAAGTTTTTCGTATATTCACAACGTTATTCAAAAATTATAGTATAAAGGACGATCCGAGCTTTATATTGCCCTCACTTCGAGATTGATACATTTAATTCCCACCCTTCTTCGAGCGATCGGCTCGCTTTCCCATCTTCGGGTTTTTCATGATACGGATGTTCAACGGAGTAATCTCAACTAACTCGTCCGGGCCGATGTATTCGACACAGTCATCCAAAGACAACGTTTTCGGTTCGTTCAAAACGACCGTCGCGTCCTTGTTACTTCGAACGTTCGTCGCCGCCTTCTTCTTCGCCACGTTGACTTTCAAATCGCCAGCGCGTTGATGTATACCGACAACCATGCCTTCGTACACTTCAGTCTGCGGTTTAATGAACAGAATACCTCTTTCTTGCGCAGAAAACATGGCGTACGACGTCGCGGCACCGGTTTCAAAGGCAACCAAAGACCCGTTATCTCTTTGTTGAATCTCACCAGCCCACTCTTTGTAAGCTTCAAAGTTCGTGTTGAGCACCGCGGTACCTCTGGTCGCAGTTAAAATCGCGTTTCTCAAACCTAACAAACCTCTGGTCGGAATCGAGTACTTCAACGTCGTTTGACCTTTGTCGTTGGTGACTAAATCAAGCATTTGGCCCTTTCTTTGTGAAAGCAAATCGACGCACGATCCGGTGTATTCCTCGCCGACTTCAATTTGCGCCTCTTCAAACGGTTCACACTTGCGGCCATCAATCTCTTGGTAGATGACCTCTGGCGGACCGATGCAAAACTCAAAGCCCTCTCTTCTCATGGTTTCAATTAAGATTGTGATGTGTAACGCACCTCTGCCGCAAACGACAAAGGTATCCGCGGTTTCCCCGGGTTCAACTCTCAACGCCAAGTTTCTTTCCAACTCGCGATCCAATCTGTCCTTGATGTTCCTCGAAGTGACAAACTTCCCTTCTTTACCGGCAAACGGAGACATATTCACGCTCAACGACATGCGAACTGTCGGTTCTTCGACCGAGAGTCTTGTCAATGGTTCCGAGCCATCCACAAAGATGGTTTCGCCAATCATGACGTCCGGTAAACCGGCAATGGCGCAAATGTCGCCCGCACCAACTTCCTCGATGGACGATTTCGCGAAGTTTCTGTAGACGAACAACTCGTTAATCTTACCGTTTCTCGTCGGTTCATCCGGAACGCCAATCTTAATTTGTTGGTTCTTCGAAATCGTTCCTTGGTTCACGCGGCCGAGCGCGATGCGACCTTTGAAGTCGTCGTAATCCAAGTTGGTCACCATCATTTGTAACGGCGCTTCCATGTCAACCTTCGGTGGAGGCACTTCTCTCAAAATAGCCTCAAACAACGGTTCCAAAGTGGTGCTCATGTCCGTGTAATCGTCCCCGGCGATGCCTTGGAAACCAGACGCATAAACGACTGGGAAATCGCAGCACTCGTCGTCGGCGCCCAAAGAGCAGAACAAATCAAACGTAGTGTCGACGACCCAATCCGGTCTGGCCCCGTCTCTGTCTACTTTGTTCACCACAACCAACACTTTCAACCCGAGCGCCAAGGCTTTCTTCAGTACAAATCTTGTTTGCGGCATCGGACCTTCCTGCGCGTCCACCAACAACAAAACGCCGTCCACCATGTTCAAAACGCGTTCGACTTCGCCGCCAAAATCGGCGTGCCCCGGGGTGTCCACGATGTTCAACTTCGTTCCTTTGTAATCCACCGAGGTGTTCTTACTCAAAATAGTAATACCTCTCTCTCTTTCCAAATCGTTCGAGTCCATGATTCTTTCCTCCACTTTCTCGTTGTCGCGGAAAACGGACGATTGTTTCAACATGGAATCCACCAAAGTGGTCTTCCCGTGGTCGACGTGCGCGATGATGGCAATGTTGCGCAAATCATCTCTCGGTTTCTTCGCGGTACCAGTGGCGGTTTCCGGTTCGGCGATTGCAGATTTGATCGACAAGGATCTCTTCGTCGTCTGAATCGTCGTCGTCGACGTCGTCGCGCGCTTCGCTCGGAGCGCCTTTTGGGAAAAAGACGTGGCGGCCATCATCGCTCTCGCGGAGAATGCGTGTTGCGCTGTGCTCATGATGAGTTTATAGCGGTAATTAATGGTCTTACTTTCTTAAAAACGAAGCAATTGCAATGCGTACAAGTATAGTTTAACGAGATGATAAACGATACAGGTGTGCGTGAATGGTGTGTGCGGACAAAGTGAGGATTGTATTAGAGACGTGGCACTTTTTGTTCCATTCTATCCAAAAAGAACGAGACTTTTCTCAGCCGTCGAATTTTCACTAAAATTTTTCACTCTTTCGAGGAAAACAAACACTACTATATGGAATACCACAAACTCTCTAAATTAATCTCCCTATTTCTATCTCCCTCTATCTCGTCGTCGCATCTCGGTTTCACCGCTCTTCTCTCCAGGATCGAGCGGCGTTGGTTTTCAAATAGACGCTGCTTTCTTCTTCGTCGTCTTTTCGTTTTTCGTCGAGCGCGTGCGGAGTCGCTTTGGTTTTGTTTTTCGTCCTCCATCGGCGCAAGAAGTAACTCTCGATAGATCTCGCCGCGGCGATGGCTTTAGACTCGTGAGATACGTCGAATGGGGCGACGCGGATGGTGAACATGCCAGATTTGTTGCCAAAGACGACGTCGGTGAGGTACCGGTCGCCGACGAAGACGAACTTTTCGCACGGCGACGTCGTATTTTCCTCCTCGTCTTTTGTTGTACTCTTTCTATTCTTTTCCTTCTCGGAGCTGTTGCTATTTAAAAACTCGGCGAGCTCGGTGCCGCTGCCGCTCGGCTTCTTTTCCTTGTGTCTCGCCACGCGAATCCCCAACTCTTTCTCTAACTGCGCCGCTTCGATCCCGTCCGGGTCGTACTGAATCAACCCGGCTGAGTTTGAGTACACGCAAACGCGTTCGTTCCCAAACGCTTGCTTGCACTCTTTCATGCTCTCTCGCAACGGCGGATACACCTCCGCCGCGTACGGTATCGTCAACGTGTTATCTTTATCAAAAATAACCGCGGTAAACCCGGCTTTTTTTAACTTGAACCAATCAATATCCTGAATCGACTCGCAGTCGATGTGCGGTATGGCTAACGAGGCGTCCGAGACGGCGAGCTTTAGGAACAAAGAAATGCCCGCCACGTTCATGGATTGGCCGAGTTTCCCTAAAAGTGATGGTTTCATCGCGACCATCGCGTCGTCGTTTACGTCGTCGTCGTCGCTCGAATCAGATATCGTCGTCGTCGTCGTCGTCGCGCGCGTCTTCATCCTCGGCGTCCTCCTCTTTCCTCGTCCACCAACAAATCGAACGTCCCCTGCAAAACACAAAGCACACGAAGTGGACGAACGAGAAGAAGCGCCGGGCGGGTGGTCGTTTTTCACTCTCAATCGACAAACAAAAGCAGCAGTACGAGCAGAAAAACTTTGATGTTGCCGATGATACCGATGATTCGTGCGAGAAAGAAAACGACTCGTCGATGCTCGGCCGAGGCTCATGTATTCCGCGCGACCGAACAACGACCAAGAAAAAGAGACTTTGGCGACAAAAGGAAAGAGAGAGAGAGAGGGAAAAGAGAGCTTTCTGGAGGTAGGGTTTGATACCCTAAACTTTTTTCGTGCTTCACATTTTTCTCGATAAGAAAACAACAATATCTTTGGGGGAAGTTTCATCGTTCACTTCTGCGCGCCTTATCCCGGCTGCTGCTTTTCGAGAGAGAGAGAGAGATCAAAAGCGAGAAAAAATGAGGTCTTCCGTGGTATCCGTGGCGAAACGCAGTCGCAACGCTCTGATGAAGAGCAACAACTTTATCACGAACGGTTTTGGTGTCGGTGGTGAAGCCGGTGTGGTGTTGTGTGGTGTCGCCGATCCATCATCCGTATCTTCTCTTCGACGACACGGGGAAAACTGCGCGTGCGGGTGTCGTTCCTCTTCGAAAGGGACGCGAGCGTTTTCGTCCTCGGCTGCGAACGGAACCGGGAACCGCGGCGTCATGTTCATGGGCGCGAACGACGTGCAAGTGAAGGATATTCCGTTTCCGAAACTCGAGCTCGATTCGACCAACTCTCCAGTCGTCTCCGAACGGCAAAAGAGGAAGTGCGAACACGGGGTTATTTTGAAAGTGGTCACGACGAATATTTGCGGAAGTGATCAACACATGGTTCGAGGGAGAACTTCCTTACCCGGCGGACACATGATTTTAGGCCACGAGATTACCGGCGAAGTCGTGGAACTCGGGAAAGACGTCGAGTTCATCAAGAAAGGAGACGTGTGTTCGGTGCCGTTTAACATCGCGTGCGGGAGGTGCGATAACTGCCGACAAGGCCACACCGGGATTTGTTTGAACGTGAACCCGGCGAGACCGGGTGCGGCGTACGGGTACGTCGATATGGGCGGTTGGATTGGTGGACAAGCGGAATACGTGATGGTTCCGTACGCCGATTTTAACTTGCTCAAGTTTCCGGACAAGGAACAAGCGAAGGAGAAGATTACAAGTTTAACGTTGCTGTCGGACATTTTCCCGACCGGTTACCACGGCGCAGTCACCGCGGGCGTTAAACCAGGATCAACCGTGTACGTCGCGGGTGCCGGACCGGTTGGTTTGGCGTGCGCAGCGTCCGCTCAGCTGCTCGGCGCGGCGTGCGTGATTGTCGGCGACGCGATTCCAGAACGCTTGAACCAAGCGAAATCCTTCGGTTGCGAAGTCGTGGACATTACCAAAGGGTCGGTCGATGAACAAATCGAAAAGATTCTTGGAACTCCTGAAGTGGATGCCGCGGTCGATTGCGTTGGCTTTGAAGCGAGGGGCTGTGGACACAACCACGCGAAGGAAGTGCCGGCGCAAGTGTTGAACGATTGCATGACGGTGACGAAAGCCGGCGGCGCGGTTGGAATTCCCGGTTTGTACGTTACGGAAGACCCGGGAGCGGTGGAAGATGCCGCGAAAACCGGAAACTTGAGCATGCGATTAGGCCTCGGATGGGCGAAATCGTTGACTTTTGCCACCGGTCAGTGTCCGACGATGAAGTATAACAGAAATTTAATGAACGCGATTTTGTACGACCGAGTGCAAATCGATAAAGCGGTGAACGTGGAAGTGATTTCCTTGGACGACGCGCCGAGAGGCTACGCCGACTTTGACAAAGGGGCGAGTAAGAAGTACGTCATCGACCCGCACAATTATACCGGTCGCGTGTAAAAGTTTATTCTTGTTATATATATATATAATTTTTTAGTATATCTCACTTCTTAAAACATGTTCCCATCGATGAAACTTTCGTGATTATCCATCAGCGCGTCCAAGCCGAGCAAATCGTCGTCGATTCGAAAGTTTCCCGGATTGGGAACGTTGTTATTGATAATGTTCGCGTTACTAATATTACTGATATTGTTCGGCGGCGAAAAACCTCTGAGCTCTCCGCTACCGCCTCGCATGATTTGTTGTTGTTGACTAATGTACATAGTGTTGCTTTGATGGTGTTCTTGATGTCGTTGTTGGTTTCCGGGGATGATATTTGTGTACAATGGTTCCCCTCCGAACCCGTTACTGAAGAGGACGTTTTCCCAGGATTGTAAATCCTCCGCGGCGGTTGGTTGTCGTTGTTCTTGCTGAACGTTTTGGTTATTGTTATTTGAACTGATCGGCCGTTCGTGGAAAGAATCGTTCAAGCCGAAGAACTGATCCGCCATGGATCGGTCTGATGCGTTCTTCCGCATGCCCACTTTCTTCGTAACTGCTCCGCCGCCGGCAGAAGCACCGGCAGAAGCGGTGGCGGCTTTCTTCGCCGCTTTTTCTTCGCTCGCTTGTTGCGCTTTGAGCCTTTTCGCAGCTGTCTTTGACGACGCGTTCGTTTTTCGCTTCTGTGGAGCGTTCGTATACGCAACATCGACAAACTTTGTAATTTCTTTGCGTTCGCGCTTCGAAGAGCGTCTCTGTTGCGCCGGTTGGTTCTTCCCGCCGTTCGACAACATAAAGGATGTTTCGTATCGCCCGTATTTATGCATCCCGGCTGCCATGAGAACGTCCATGCCCATAGATGGAGCGTACTTCGCGATGATGTGTGCTCGGAGCGCGTCTTGAACGATGTGCTCGTGGTATCCAAAGACGGCGAAGCCATTCAGACTCTCAATCTTGGGAACAATTCGAGCCAACTTCTCTTTTTCTTCAATCTCTTTCTCGAGTTGTCGTTTTGCTTCATCTTCTTCTTCTTTCGTTCGTTTGTTGAACTCGCCGTCGCCACCTTGTTCTTCTCCGGCGGCGGCCGCAGCGGCCATAGTTTCTTTCGCCGCCTTGGCTTCTCTCTCGGCGACGCTCCCGCCTTCGATGGGACGTTGCGTTCCTCTTCGAGCGTACCACAAACCGCACGCGTTGCATAACGAACGCACGCCGTCTGGACCTCTGCGCATCAACGGCGTCGAGTTGCTCCCGGCGCCGCAGTTGGAACACAGACGACCACCGTTTCCGTTGTTGTTGTTGTTGCTATTTCCAGTGTTCAATTTTAACGACGATGATGAGGATGGTTTCATACCCGGGATTTTATTCTCGAACCGGCGCGCGATTTCTTCGACGATGCACTTTACTGCCTCGTCCACGTCTAATAACCCTTTCTTGTTCGCCGTCGTCGTCGTCGTCGTCGTTTCGCTGCTGTCGTTATTCGAGGTTTCTGGTTGTTGCTGTTGTTGTTGTTGTTTCTCTGACGTCTCTTCTGCTTTTTGAGAAGTAGACGTGGAGCACGGCGTCTCCACGACGCGTCTGCCTTCGCCTTCCGCACCCCATCGAACAAAGTGGTACCCGCTTTCATCGATGGTCGCTTCAAACGGTTCGGAAAACAACGTCCCTTCGCACCTATACCCGAGCGGTTTCAACATTTCGTTCTTCTCTTCGTCGTTCGAGGAAGTGTTATTGGTATTCGAGGAAGTTGGATGAACGTTTCCTCCTTCTTTGTAATGTTCCTTTGCCAACTTTTCCACGTCCATTTGCTCGGCTATTTTCTCGTCCACCATGCCGAGATATTTCACGCGAATATTCGCGCGCGGGAACAACGAACACGTGAACTTCAACGCTCTCGCTTTGGCTTCCGCATCCAACGTCGCTCTTTGCACGTGTAATGACTTGAGTCGTCCCGATTCGCGTCGACTCGGAGACGCGGTATCCCGCTGCTTCGCATCGGTCGTCGTCATCGTCGTAGCGTCGGTGCCGGCCGGTTTCGCGCTCTCCCCGGCGTTTTTGTCGTTGTTGTTATTATTAGTATTATTATTCTTATTCGGGTTCAACAAAGACGGTTTATTCGGCTTACTACTCGGTTCGGAAGACCCGGCGTTTTCTCGCCGCGCGAGCGACCCCCCCGACGAGTTTTGCTGCTGCATCTCAAAATTCGTCGTGTACGTAAAATCCGACTCGCTCGCGTTCTTTGGAATGTTATTCTCTCGTTGTATTTTATCCACGGTCGCACTGACGCCACTTCCCTCTTCCTTCTCCATTGGATTCATTTTCAGTGATCGAATGTGATGCTCGATGATGCTCCTTTCGGTTTATTCTTCTTCTTCTTTATATCAAATTGGATGACGTTTCGATTTTTGTTTGTTTTTTTCTCGTGCGACGACTCAAAAGAGAGATCGCGGGCGTTTCGAAAATTGTAAATTACGAACGAATCTTTCCGTTTACTAAACGAAAAACTCTCTTTGCCCTCTCGTTGTTGTTGTTCTTCTTCTTCTTCGTCTCCTCCTCCTCTCCGCGAAAGAAGAGCAAAGAGAGAGAGAGAGAGACGAACTTTGTGTTGTAAAACGTGTAACTCTTTTTCTATAATTATGCCGCAGAAAAGAGCGAGGAAACAGTTGCGAGAGCCCACACGGCGAACAGGAAACGAGTGACGCAGGTTCGTTCTCCGAAGATATTCTTGCACGAGGTTTTGCACTTTTTTTCACGGTTTTAGATTTTTGGGGGCGAAAGATGCTTTTTTGCTTTTTTTCAGTCGTTTTTATATATATCTTTTTTGCTCTGTTTTACAATGCATTTCTATATTCTACTATGTAGCGGTAGTATTATGTGACGCAACTGTGATGATGATGATGATGTCGTTTTTCGTTCTTTTTCTTCTCCTCGTCTATATCGTCGTTTTATTATTCTTCTCCTTTAGCTCGATTATTATTGTTATTATTCGTAGGAGGAGTGGTAGGAGTACTCGCGCGTTGTTCGAGTTTGTTCAACAACGCGAGCGAGGTCGCGTAGAAAGCGTCTCCGATGATTGGTTTGTCCTTGTGGTAGACGAAGAAACTAATCACGCGACCTAAATTTGAGTGCAACTCTCGCCAGTTTGCTTTTTCGACGTAGGCGTGAATATTTTCGTACTCGGATTCCGGGACGCGAATGGAAAACTTTGTCCAATCGAGAAACCACGCCAAGGGGAGTTCGTACGCGTCGGCGACGATGACCGGGACGCATCCGAAAAGCATGAGCTCTATTAACCGCGGAGACATCACTCTCGTGCCTCGGACGTGTAAGCAATATTTGCTGTGTTCCATTAAGGACATGTAAGCTTGCGGCGAAGCGACCCCGGTGGTTTCGATGGAGTCTTCCGGGCTCCCGTTTTCGATGAGATATCGAAAGACTTTTTCGCGCAAAGGACCTCGATTGTTTCCTCTGAACATCAGTCGAATGTTTCGCTCGGCTTCGAGCTTTGGTAACTCTAAACCAACCGACGCGTATTCTTCCTCGTTGCGCAGGAAGTGCGACAAATCAACCAACCCTCTCGATACCGCTTCTCTCGGCAAGTAAAACGACAAAGAAGGTATCACGGCGACGTCTTTCTGCGCGTCAAACGGCGCGTTCTCCACCCCGATCTCGGAGTTTGAGACGATAAAGTGCGTGGTGTTTATCAACGACGAAGAAGTCGAAGAGGAGGAGGAGGAGAAGGAGACAGGAGATAACATCGCGGACGAAGATGCAGATGTATCATAAATATCATCGATGTCGTTTTCGTCGTCGTCCGGAAAGATTTTCGTCGCCAACTCGGTGCCAAAATCGTGCACGGAGACGATGACTCGTCTTCCTTTCGACTGTTTCCATAAGCTCGGGTTTACTTTTTTCGCGTACTGAACGGCAGATTTTAACCCCGATTCGCTACTCTCGCGTCCATCTGTAAACGGGAACGACGAAACTCGATCTAAATACGGTTGGATAGGCAGCAAATACGCGATTTCTGTTTTCTCCGTCAACGTTTTCACGCGATTGTTTCGATTGATTGAAAACGGACCATCAGAAAGCCATTTGACGAGATAATCTTCCACGTCGTACCCTCGATTAAACGTCGGCAACTTTCTGAGCGAGTTGTATTTCATCTGCGCTCTCGTGTTCAGTGGAAACGTGTGCACTCTCAGCGTTTTCGGGAGAACGTCGAGAAACGATTCGCACAAAAACGACGAAGTCATAAACGCCACGGTTGGCCACTCCACCTTTCGTTCGCACTGTTGTTGTAACGTCGGCAATCCGTACTCGTCTAATAAAACTAATGGAAGATTTTGACTGCTGTCGTATTGTTGAGGGTGGTTATATTTTTTCCACCACTTCGTCTTCTCACCATTACTAACCTCTTCTAAACTCCATTGCGCTCTCGTCGCGAGCGCGGATATCGTGTGGTGCAACTTTCTATCAATGTCTCGAATCTTTCTGTTTTTGTTTTGCTGCTTGATGACGAGTAAAGAGAAGATGAGCAGAGAAGAAAGAATCACAATTGCCAGGGTTTGATACGATATTTGTTCGTTCTTTTTCTTCTTCTTTTTATTCTTCTTAGTATTATTCGTCGTCGTAGTCAACAATAAATCTCCCAAAGACTGCGCTCGTCGCATCAGATTTATATGACTGATACGCCGGGATAGATTTTTTTTCTTGATGAAAGTCAATTTTGTTTTCTTTTTTCCTTTGTTTTCTTCGTCGTCATTTTCATCGTCGTCGTCCGAGGAAGAAGAAGACGAGGAAGAAGACGGAGGCGCGTTTGGCGAGAGAGAGGTGACGGCGAAGAGCATGTCGACGACCACCACCCCCGAGCACAAAGCAGGGAGGGGATAATCTCTGCACGAGACAACAATGTGAAGACCGAGAGAAAATTTTTCAGAAAGTAAGGAAGGCAACCAAAAAAATGTTGATTTAGGGCTACGTTGTTAGTTTATTGTCTCTTATTTTGAGACCTAAACTGCAAGGCGTCTCCATGGTTCAGTGGTAAGTTCAAAAAATTTGGTGCAAAGAAAAGAACAGCTTCTAACTCGTCCTTCTTTCAAATTAAAGGTAGAACATTGCCCTGCCACCCTCAATGGCACCTTTTGGCAACCAAACTCATCCGCAGTGAAAATTCACTGTACTCTCTTGAGCAAAATGACTCAGTTCGGCAGAGACCCGGATTCGATTTCCGGTGGAGACAACGAAATATCATTCTTTTTTTTTCATTCTTTATGGTTTAAATTCGTCGCATCTATTCCTTTCGATTTCACCGTGAACACCTTCGACTCTCTCGTCGCGTACGACAAACCGAGCCGACGCGTCGGGATGTTGTCTGTATTTTTTATGCCAAAATTGTCGTTCACCGCCAAGACGACGACAAAGATGACCACATCCGGATCTCTCAAATCAACTTTATCGATGCGCGTTATTTTCGATACCGCTTTTGCAACCGCGTTCGTGACTGCCCTCGATTTCCATTTTTCGACATCTTCAGAGAGCGCTTTCGAAAAGCAATCTCGGTGACAAATCGCAAACGACTTGAATTGACTACTACGACCACTACTAATACTACTACTACTCTTGCTCCAACCACCATCAATACGTAATCGATCGATCGCTCGTTCAATCGCGTCTTCGCTGTATTCGCACGTTGTTTGTATTGCAATCATGCGTTCTAAAAACCTCACATTTTGACGACTCGCTCTCATCACTCGCTTCATCACCTCCAATAATTTACAATTCGTTTCACCATCGCAATTCGTATCTATAAAACTTAGAAAAGCAAACGCTTTGCACGGCATCTTCATGGGCGAGATTTTGGTGAAATCGTCGTCCAGACACTCTCTCAACAACTCCAAAGCTTCTTTCATCGCCGACCGTTCTCGGTGCATGACGCATGTGAGCGCAAAGCCCGCCACCGAGTTCTCACGAAACTGCTTTTCCAAAGCGTAGTCAAACTGCAAAGAGGAAGTCGACGACGAAGCAGCCGCGTTCGCATTTTTGCTCCTCGTTTTGTGTTGTTCACCATTCAAATCATCCGGAGCCTTCCTTTTCATTTGCATCTCGGCCTTTCGAATGACATCTGGAGGGATAGACATCTTTGTTTTAGAATGAGGAGATATTTTACGTATTTCCCAACCGAAGTTCCCCATAATATCTCAGATACAATGATGTCATCAGCGAGTAGTAGTGTGAGTAGCAGAGCGTCTCAAACAACAACAACTTTGTCTCCTCGTCGTGCGGGAACCAAGAGGAGTTCTTCGACTTTTCAAAGGAAACGAGGAGTCGCTGTTCCAAGAGCTACGATAGACGACGTTTCGATTTTCAATCTCGACAGCGCAGCAGAAGCTGGGGTGATTATCTTACTCGTGAGAATCATAACGCTCGGTGGTGGTAAAGCGGCGCTTTCGAAACAGCTGGAGGAACAAATCGAGCGAGCGAAAGAGAAGAACGTCGACATCAGCGACTTGTATTATACCGAAGACCAAGGCGAGGACGCGTGGTATTTAATCGGCGATTGGAGACCTCCTAAAAAAGGTGATTTGAAGTTTGGCGACGGGAGAACGAAAGAGGAGATCAAGTACCGGATACGGTGGTCGGAAGCGATTAAAGTCGCGATAAAGAACGAAATAGAATACGAAGATTTGAACGAATTTGCGAGCGCGAAGAAATTTGTGGAGTTGAGAAAACGGATTCGCGAGAAGACGAAGGACGACGCGTTCGACGTGTTGTGATGATGTTGTACATTTTTGTTTATCAAAAAAAGCGAGCGGACACGAACGTTTTTTACGACGCGTACTCTCTGTTCAAATACTCCAAGATATCTTTACTTTCGAACATCGCTTTCTTCGTGTTTGGGTCCTCAATGTAAGGAACTTGAAACGTGCCGCGCTTTTTCAACAACTCCTTCCTTTTGTACGAGCCTCTTCCCGTGCTTTTGATTTGGTGCGGGATTTCCAATTCCACCAACCGTTCGCGAACGATTTTGCAAAACGGAGACGTCTCGTAGCCATAAAACACAATAGGTTCCAACTCCTTCTCGTTCGCCGTGGACTTTGCATCCAATTTGCTCCCTTTGCCAATTCTGCCTAACATGCCGAGACCCGCGGCAACGGTGACAATCGGCGACCGACTTATCAAACTAGGCACTTTATCCTTCCCCGGCCCATAGTTTTCGTACAAATACTCGATGATATCGTCGGACTCGTACATTTTCGTACCGGTGTTTTCGTCGATCAAGTAGGGGAACTGCGCTTTCCCTCCAGTTTCCTTGACAAACTCGCGATATCTTTTCCCGCCTTGCGGACACGGATATGCTATGGGATCCAAATCGAGCCAAACGATAGCCTCGCGCACTTTGCGACAAAATGGACATCCCTCAAATTCGTAGAGTTTCAACGGTTTCTCCGGACGTTTGAACAATTCCGTGTCGCTCGTTTCTTTCAGATATCGCCCGCCAAAGGAACCAAACGAATACTCCCCGTCCGGCACCGGACCGGTTTCCAGCGACACTTTCCACCCAGACGTCAGAACGCCACTGATTAATCTCGTCGACGCCGGCGTCGCCGCGGTGAGCAAACTCACCAGCTGCCCTTCCGCGACTTTAAATCTCTCCGGTTTCGGACCGACTAATTCGTATTCGTCTTTGCTTCCCATGTCTTTCGTCTTCTCGATGGTCGTAATGCTCGTCGTCGACGACGTTTCAGCCTCCTCTCCCGCGTTCGTTTTTGCATCGACGTCGGCAGATACGTCGTTTTCCCCATCCTCGCTCGCCGCTTGCGCGCGAACGACTTTGACGCTGAAACTCTTCTTGCTCGCGCATTTTCTACCAGCCGCGGTGGTCGTCGTCGACAAAGCAGAAGAAAAGATGCCGCTCTTACACGCGATGGCTCTCGATGCGAGCGAAAAGGAGGACATGTGTGGTGTGTGTGTTTTGTGTGCACAAAAAAGTGTCGAGTGATGCGTGCCTTGTGTTTGTTGTCTCTGCTACAAAAAATTAGCGCATGGAAAATGTCTCTCTCTTTCTTTCTCTTTCTCTTTCTCTCTCTCTCTCTCTTTCTCAATGATCTATCTATCTTCTCAATCGCTGTTCTCTTCCTCGGAATCTCGTTGCTGATCCTCGACAAATGCAGCGTATTGCTCATCCGTCGGCTCAGGAGAACCTTTTTCTCGCAAGTAGTTTACGCACTCGTGGTACTCTTTGTAACGAGCGCCAGCGATGTATTCCAAGTTGTTAAGAGGCGCTTTCGCCTCTTCGACTAAGTATTTGAGGCAATCGAGTTGGCCATGCCACGCAGCTTGTCCCACGCAGGCGAACTTTGCTACATCGGATATCTTTCTTTCTTCGACGAGATATCTCAAGATGTGCATGTGACCATCGCTTGCTGCCAGTAATGCTGCGTTTTTCTCCGTCCTTCGCGAAGGTTTTACTTTGTCGAAAAGAAATCGAAGACAGTCGAGGTGTCCTCCATCAGCTGCTAGTCCACACGCCTCTTCTTCATCACACGGGCAATCGTTAGAGAAGCAGTACTTTAACATCTCGAGATTACCTTTAACTGCTGCCATAGTAATCGTCTCTTCATCCCACTCGCAATGTTTCACTTCTCTCGCCCACTTGAGAAACTCGAGTTTGTTCGTTCCAGCAACTTCCGAGCAAAACCAGGCTTGATCTAGCACTCTTCCATCTCTATCTTCCTCTCCCCAGGGATAGTGATTCCACGCCCATTCCAACGTCGAAATGGATGAACATTCGTCAATAGACCAACCCAATTCCGATACGTTTACCCCTGCGTACGCAAGCACACCCCAACTCTTACTATTCACCTTTGCAAACAAATACCGATCCGTCGTATTCAATTTCGAAAGCACATGCGAGACAAACACATCCTTGTGATGCAACACCAATCCCGTCCACAACTTGGTCGGTCCAAGCTTCAACCTCTCCATTTCCGCAACAGCCTCCTTCGCGGCTTTTTCTTTCTCCTTCCTCTTCTTCCTCTTCTGCGCGCCGGATATCTTTTTTCCCATTATTTAGTCGTATTGTTGTTCTTTTTTCTCCAAAACGTCAAAGAAGACGTTTTCTCGTTGGGGAGTGAAGCGAAAGAAAATTCAAGAGAAAATTCTTCAAAGAATACCCTCTCGACCGTGCAAAGGGAGAAGAAGAATGAAAGAACTGCATTTTCCGGTTCTAGAAGACCTGGTCTCGAATTCGTTCGAGGAAAACGAAACGATCTTCTCGAAACTTTCCGTGAGAAAACACTTCGCATCTCGACCGGATCTGATTTTAGCCTCGTCAACCGTTTTCGCGCGATTGCGAATGAGCGAACGCGCGATGCTGTTGAAATCCGTGGTCGATTTCGCGAGAGGAGGCGTGGAAGAGGAAGGAGAGGAAGAGAAAGAGAGAGAGGAGGAGGAAGAGAAAGAGAAGAAGAAAAAGAGCGAACGCACCGGGACGACGACCGCAGCGGCAACGAAGAAGAAAATTTCGCAGACGAAAATCAGAAAGAAAAAGACGATGGATTTTTTAGGAGGAGGAGGAGGATCTTACGCTAAAAAGAGCGGCGAAGATGAGGACGACGGGAGCGCGTCGTTGGTAACGAAGGCGATCTCGGAAGAAGATGCGATGAAATTTCTCGAGTTGGCGGAAAAGTGCGTGTTGTTCGCGAAGGAGAAGGAGGAGTATGAAGCGCATCTGGCCAACGCTTCGGCGCTCGCGAAGAAGGCGTTTGCGGTGGTCGCGAGGTCGTACGTGAAGACATTGCGCGAGATGGGAGTTTTGGAACGAGCTTTGGAGCCGCTGAAGTACGCTTTGAAAACGTATTCAAACGTGGTATCGAGAGGTAAGGTGACGTTTTTGCACGCGGTGTGTTACGAAACGTGCGTGGAACTGAAGAGAGAGAACGAGGCGTACGAGGGAGGACTTCTCTTCGCCGTGGAAGATCCGTCCGAAACTGGATTTAAGGCGAAAGATTTCGCAAACTATTGCTATTACGCCGGTTTGTCGTGCTTGTGCGCGGAAAAGTACGATCGAGCTATTTCGTTCTTTTCACACTGCATTTCGATGCCGACGAAAGAGAAGTGCGGACGAGTCCAGATGGAGAGTTATAACAAATTGCTCTTGGCGTCCATCGTTCGAACGGGTGAAACGTCGACGTTTTTGTCCGAGAAGAGCGGGATTCCCGCGAAGACATCGAATGTGGTCAGACAAGCGTTGATGCAGCAAACGCCATTTATCGGTGGTGATTATGGTGGTAAGCGAGGAGGTAGGAGTTTTGGAAACGAGTCGAACGAGTTCGCAGATGTGGACTTGGAGGACATTTTAGCCGCGGGTGATTTTGGCGCCGCGGAAGATCCAAACAGAAAACAACAATCGAACGATTCATCGCAGGACGACGAGATGAAGAACGAGGATGAACACGAATATCATCATCAACAAGGAACAAAAGGAGCTAGAGAGGAGACGACTCCGCAAAAGATGAAGATGAAGTTTGAAGAGGAAGGAGACGCTTTGGATGACGACATCGATTCATCGCCGCCGCCGGCGCCAAGAGGGGAAGGCGAAGAAGATGCAGAAGAAGACGAGGAAAAGAAACAGCAACAGCAAAACAATAGTCCCTATCAACTTCTCGTGGAAGCGTTGTCGAACAAAAGTGTTCGTGGTGATAAATCATCGTCAACGCCTTTGCAACGTTTCACGGAAACCATGAAGAAGTACTCCGCCATTTTCGAAAACGACAAAAATGCAGACTTGGTCTTGTTAGCGCACAAATCTGTCCAACTCGCGCAAGTCCGCAAAGTGGCAGAGACGTACTCGTCGTTAAGTTTGGGGGCTATTGCGCGCGAGTTGCATCTGGACGGCGGCGAAAGCGAAGCGAAGATGTTGGTGAACGAAATGGTTGCTCGATCGAATATCCGAGGCGGCATTACGGCGAAAATTGACGACCAAAACATGGTGACGTTTCACGATCACGTCGAAGACGCGGCGACGAAGCAGGTGAAGTTGGAGACGGCGATGGCGGACGTCGAAAAGATGACGAGTCTGATCAAACAGTTCGACGAGTTAATGATCACAGACGAGAAGTACTTTGCCAAGTTTTATGAAAGGCAAATGGACAGAAGGAACAAGTCGGCGAGAGGAGGTGACAGAGGAGGAGGAGGAGGAGGACGAAGAGCGCCGTTTTCAACATTTGCAACAGCGATGACGACGACGGCGACGGCGACTCCCACTGAATGTGAAGGTGACGAAGAAATAGCAATGCTTTAGTAGGATTTAGTAGAATTCTTTGAATGACAAAGAGAACACGAGAGAGACGCTTGCAGTACGCTGACTATAAAACAGCCTCCACGAGTATGGGGCCATCGCCGTTCTTTTCCATCGCTTCTTGGAAGACCATTTGGAAACTTTCAATCGTGTCGCATCGAGTAGCCATGCGGAAGCCGAACGATTTCGCCATGGTGACCCAATCGATGGTTGGTTCCCCGAGACTCGTCAACGATTTCGACACGTTTGTCTTGTTCGCATCTTCAACTCTTTGCATCGCATTTTCAATGTTTAAGATGTTGTAACTCGAGTTGTTGCAAATGACCACGCACACGTTCAAATTGTACCTGGCCATAGTCCATAGCGCTTGACAATCGTACAAACCTGAACCGTCGGCTTGAAACGCGATGACTTTGCGCGAACGATCAGCGACCGCCGCCCCCACTGCGGCGGAAAGAGCGAAACCAATCGCTCCACCGGTGAGAGTCAAGTGCGTAAACTGAGGCGAGAACGCATCGGTCGAGTCCCAATACATCGAACCTGACGTTAAACTTTCGTCAACAACAACACAGTTTTCCGGTTGCGATTTTGCGATCGTTCCGCACATTGCGGCGGGTGTCAACTTTCCGCTCGTCTCGCGCAACGTATTTTCCTTCGCCGCACGCGTGACTCTTTCGCGGTGTTTATCGTTCTTAGCGTCCGCAACATCCGTTCTCCACGCATTTGCCTTCTTTTCTAACGCAGTTTCGATCGCTTCAAACGCGTCAGTCAGTTTGCCACCAGGCGGTGCTTCGATTTCCCAAACATCGTCCTCGCCTTGGCGAATGAGCGAGGAGAAGTTTTGGTCTTTGTAGCCAAACATCGCGACCGGTTTCTTCGCGTCGACGAGAACGAGCGTTTCAAAACTGGCCAACGTCGCCATCGCGTCGCGCGGGAAGTATGGACATCTTTTCACCATGAGATCACCACCACGATCGATGCGCGAGAACGCATTTTCGACGTAAATTGAGTCTTCGGAGATGCCCAGTTTGCGAAAAATTCCGCAGACACGTTCCAAGTTTTCTCTAATTCCCGCGTCGCCGCCCAAGTAGACGCCCACTTTCCCGGATTCAGATTTCAAAATACTTTTTACGAACGACTTACCAAACGCGTTGATGGCCTTTTGTACCGGTTCAGAAAGACCATGCGAATGTGAAGTATTTTTCTTACCCACATCAGCGCTCTCTCGCGTGGGTGAAGACGCAGGAGAGAAACTATTCTCCCCCCCGCTGTTTTTGTTCTCAATCGCCAAGCGGTCTTCGATGTATAAAACTAAGTCCCAAACTAAACTGTAGTCATACATGATCGTCGGTTGAATATCCAACTTGAATTCTTCGCGTAACATTGAGGCGTAGCGTATGCTCGATTGCGATGTTAATCCGATGGAACGAAAGGTAGTCTTGGTCGTAAATGGTGGCGGAACTTCTTTTTCATCTAGAAGTTCTGTGAGTTGCGCGTGCATGCGCTCGGCTACACTTCCTTTCGTCGTTGCTTGCTCTGGTGACTGGAGGTGTTGACTCTTTTGTTCACGATCCTCGTTCAGTTGCTCTAATGGCGAAGCATCTCCACGAATCACATCTTCGACGGATACTTTCGAAACGCGCTCCCAACTTCGATCGTGGGGTACAATTAAAGTAACCACTTTCGACGCCCCCGGAGATGTCGAGTTTCTCGTCGCAGTCACAAATGCTTCTTTTGCATCCGCCGCAATAGCTGCGGGGACTTTGGACGAAACAACCGCGCCGTTAATCTTCGCGATATCAGCGATCGAACTCTCAAGGACTGGATCGGTGCCAGAATGCCAAGTGGACATATCGCCGACTACGTTTACAACAGACGATCCGGCGCGATGAGCGTTGTGTAGATTTGCCGAAGCATTCATCAATCCCGGACCGAGATGGAGTAAAGTTACGCCTGGAATATTCACATTCGAGCCTTTCTTCACTCTAGCATACCCGTCTGCAGCTCCAGAGGCAACGGTCTCGTGTAAAGTCAAGATTGGCTCGATTTTACGAACAGACTCAAACGCGCCGACGAAATGCATCTCCGTCGTGCCAGGATTGGCGAAAACGTGCGTGACGCCGTGACTTTCCGCCACCCTCCATACCGCCGTCGCGCCAGTGATTGTTTCTTCTCTGTTACTTTCTTCAGCCATGTTTGTGACGAGAAAAACTTTTTTTCCTTCTTTTTTTATTTATCAGTTACGCCTCGAAATCAACACCCCCTTTTTCGCTCAAGTCTTCTTCTCGAACACTCCACAAAACTCAGCCATAGACATCTTCTCTCGCTTCTCAATCAACTTGGTTACTCTGTTGATTTTCTCCACAGAAAGTAAGAAATCGCTCCGAAACATCTCAAACATTTTTGCGTTCTCGTGCTGTTCAGGATCCAAGGCATTGAAAAACACAGTTTCCGCGTTTCCTTGGCGAGCGTTTCCTTGGCGACGCCCGTTCGCTTTAACATACCGCCTTTCCAACTCCGCGTCCAAACTATCGTGCACTTCCTGTAGTACGCTCATCGCTTCCTCGTATTTCTCCCCGGGCATGCTCTCCAGCGCTTGCGCTTTCCTAAACATTGCCTTGACCTGTTGTGGTTTCGTCAACCAACACGAATCTTCCTTTTTCTCGCGAAAAAAGTGACACCGATTCACGGCGTCGCCCCAGACGCCTTCGCCCCTCGCCAAATCGCAATACTTGACGCACAACGCGTACTCCTTCAACGCTAAAAAACTCCCGCCCATATTCAATCGCAACGTCGCTCTCAGCTCTTCCGCTAAATCCACGTGTTTTGGCAACACCAACTGTTGCATCAAATCCTCCGTGATGTACGACAAACCGCTCTCGTACAACCGCACCGCCGCTTTCTTCGATCCATCTCGAAACTTCTCGTTCCCTTTCTTTTTCAAATTTTCGCACCGCTCCATCCGTTTCTCGAACGTTAAATCCGCTCGATTGGTATCTGGCGTCTCTTTCGTCCCTTCCACGTGCAACAGCTCAATCTCCACGAGTAACTCGCACTTCGGCGGTATCGAAGGGAAGGAGATATTTCCAGCATCCCCGTACCCTAACGAAGGAGGTATCACAAAAGACGCCTTCTCGCCGACATTTTTCATCAATCGCAAGCACTCATCGACGCCTTTGCACGCGACGTGTCGCGCGTTCGGTTGGCCCACATATATCGCCAGCGCGAGTTGTTCCTCGCCTTCTTCTTCATTGGTGCTAAATCGTAGGGCATTCCTACTAGGGGATTTCTCCCCGTCGTTTTCAAACAAAAACACGGAGTAGTGCGCGTAACACGTGCAATTCTCTTCGATGGTAACTCTCGTGGTCTCGACCGATTCGTTCTGGTCTAGGTTTACCGCGGATGAAAGTTTGCGAGGTCGTTCTTCGTTGGAATATGTTGTCATTGATTTTGTGACGCGTGAGTGTGCTTTTCGGGAAAGTTTTCCTCCAAAACGCCACTTTTTCTTCTTTGACAGCAATTGAGAGCCTAAAAGCGTCATCATGAGCATGAGCACGCGCGGCGCTGATGGTGCGATGCCCGCTGCGTCGGCAGCAATCCCGCATCTCCCATCCGCGGCGCAACCAGATTTAGTCCGAGCGCATCAGAAGGACGATTACTATCGAAAGGTACGGGTGCAAAAGTTTGAATTGGAAAAATGAAATCCCCTATAGAAATCAAATGACGCGCTTTCACGTGCAAAAAAGACTGACATTTCGATCCAAATTCTCCCTCTCTCTGTGCGTACGCACTTTAACAGCTCATATCTGAATCCGTCTCTGATTCCGTTCGGCTGTTATTCGGCCCACAGTTCTGGAACGACAAACTCGATGCCATCGAATCTTTCGGTGATTTCTTGTACTTTGCATTCACCACCGGGTGCAACTCGCAAACGCTCGGGGAAGGTAGGAACTAAAATTTCTCTTTTGATCCTTTGATTGTATTGAACTCGCGATTGAATACTGACTCTCTCTCCCTCTCTGTTTTTATATGCACTCTGCTACTCTCTCGTTCATCATTTACACGGATTTATAGAATACACGGATCTTTTCATCGCGGACGCGAGAGGGGACATCCCGAGCGCCTCGCGACGGTGGGCGTTGGTCGCGTTGGAGGCGTTGGCGAAACCGATCGGGAGACGGTTGAAAAATGCGTCCAGGAACGCTGTTTCCGGAGTTGGGGCGTTTGAAAAACAGTCTTTGTTAGGTGCTAGTAGTAATAGTAGTGGTAGTACGAGTAGCAGCGGCGATAAGGAGAAGGAGAGGAACAAAAGCGCTTTGAAAAAACAGTTCTTAAAAGCGTACGCGTGGGTGTTCGGAAACGCGCCGCAGAATGCAACTGCGACGAATCCAGCGCTCAAAGGAGTCAACGACCGAGGAGGATTTGGACCTTTGACGCAGTTGATGCTCTTTTACGCGTTCGGAAAGTATGTTTCTTGGACGAACTGGGCGACTGGGATGGAGAGGGTGTTTGTGAACCCGAATCCGGGAGAGCCAAGGGCGCAGTATTCTTTGCTGTCGAAGCTGGTCGCGTTGCAAATAGCATACGCAGTATTTAATGAAGGACAGCGTAGGTATAAGTTACATTTGAGCGGGAAAGCGACAAAAGGAAGACGACCGAAAGCGGCGGAGGAGTTTGGCTTTTTTGAGGCGGACGGCGTGACGAAATGTGGGGATAGATCGAGAGACGAAGCAAAGGAGAGACGAAAAGGAAGCGTAAATCCAGTTTCAGTCATTGACGACGCAAACATGCTTCCAAGTTTCGGCGGCAACGGATTATCGAACGACTTTGATCGAGCCGACGACGAAGATGCCAAACGGTACACCTGGCATGATATACCGTGTCCGTTATGTTTGAACCCTACGAAATACCCAACCGCGTTGAAGTGCGGACACTGTTTGTGTTGGGAGTGCGCGGTGGAGTGTTGCCAACAGAAACCAGAGTGCCCGATGTGTCGCGCGCCGTGTAAACCGCAAGAGTTGATAACGATAGCAAACCCTTAAACTTAATTTATACGAATAGTAAACATTTTTAGTAACAACAACCCGAGCTAGAGCTAGAAAATGATAAATTACAAGCACTTTAACTTTTAAGCTTTCAACATCGCAAACTGCCCTTTCCAATCCGTCTTACCGGTCTCGTTAGATGTCGCAATCTCGAATGCAATCGCGTCGCTACCTTTCTTCGGCGGCTGCGCTAACGCTCGGACCGCGCACACGGCGACATCCTCGATTGAAATCGTGCCGCTCAATCGTCCGTCTTCCTTGGAGAACGCCATCGTCTTCCCTCTCGTTGGTTCATCCACCACGTCCACTGGGCGAATAATCGTCAAAGGTATCCCCAAACTTCTAGCCAATTGTTCTCTCTTCTCCTCTTTTCTCGCCCGCGCGCCTTCGTCGTCCAAAAACATGCTCAACACGTTCCCTTTACTCGCTTTCGCGGTCGACAACAGCACGATGTGCTTCACCCCGCTCTCCTTGCACGATTTCGCGAACGACTCGTCAAACTTACCCGCGGGAACAATCACCGACCTCACACCAGCCAACGATCGACGCAACGCCTTCGCGTCCCCTAAATCTGCGACGTCGACGTATGGCCCGTACCTCGCGCTCTCCGCCTCCACGTTCTCGCACGCCACCTTCACGTCCAACTTCGCGAGCACGAGTTGCATGACCACCGCGTCGCCGAGCTTTGATCCAGAATCGAGCACATAAATAGCTCTCTTCGGAGAACTCATCTCTCCCTCTTCGTTCCCGTACGCGCTCTCTTCACTGTCCATCTTCATTTGCATCTCTCGTTCCTCTTTCCTTAAACTTTCCTCCTTTTCTTCTCTCTCTCTTTTCACTTCGCCATCTTTCCCGACCGAGGAATCCTCGCCGTACCACTTCCGTAACTTTGGCCCGCCTTCCATGACGTCGAGCATTTTGTTCGCCTCGTTGGCGATTTTATCGAAAATGTTGCTCTCCTTGGAGCCGTCTGCTTTCGCTCTGGTCGTCGTCGTCGCGAATCCATCATCATTCCGTCGTCGTCGTCTATATCGTCGTGAACTCTCTTTGAGTGATGACGTTTTGGACGCAGTCATCTTTACGCAGAAAACATTCGTCGTCGAAAGCATCGTCGTCCCCATCGTTTCTCGCGCGTAGAAGTGTGACTCGTCGTGTTTCTCTTCCTCGGGGTGGCGACCTTTTCCTGATCAACTTCTGTATCTGTGCTTTACTTTTTGCGCGCGTTGTTCGGATGGAATGACGACATGTCTTCCATTTTATCCAAACTTTCTTCATAAAGAAAACACATCGCAGTCATACCATAACGCACCCTTTTCATTGAACGCAGATGAGATGAACTCGACGAGAACGCGAAGCGAGTGAGAGAGAGATTTAAGACTTTTTCGCGAGAGTACGATAATCTGAGATGAACAACGCGCAAAGATGTCTTTCTTCGTTTCATCTTTCCAAACACCTAACGGGAAATCAAAGGCTTTGGAATGCGCGAGAGGAAGGGCAACGAGAACACCTCAAAAGAGGAGACAGAATACGAAGGAGAGTTGGCAAGCGAGAGATGATAAATGAAGGCGAGAGTGGTGCGTATCGAAATGGTGGTGTGAAAGAGTACGTCGCGGCGAATTACGTTCGCGTGCTCGCAAAGCTGGACGTGTTGGATGCGAAGAATGAAAACGAAACAGCGGAAGGTGACTTTGAGGACGAGAACGGCAGCGGTTCGAAGATGAACATTTACGGGCACGTCGCGACGATTGATTTGAGCGATGCGAAGAATAATAGCGAGCTCTTGGACGAGAAATTTATTCGATGCTTACACGAACCGGTGCTCATTCAAAACGCGTTTGAGAAATCGCGGCATGGAAGCGCTTCGTCGTGGACGTTGCGCAAGTTGTTGGAAGCGCACGAGGAGGAAGAGAAGAGGACGGGAGGCTTGTTTCAGACCACGGTAAGAGTAAGAATGGAGGATGGAGCACCAAGTGGTAACAATGGACGAAGGAACGCGAAGGCATTCGTGTACGCAGAGCAATCGCACGAAGCGATACGGAATCGAAAGTTTCAACCACCTTCGCTTACGCAACAAATGCCATTCGCAAACGGATTATCGCGCGTGTTGGAGTATTCAGGAGACGGAGCGTATATCCAATCCGAATTGCCATCTAATTTGAAAGACGAGATGGAACATGACTACTCGCGCGTGTTTACGTCGTTTGAAAACAGCGAGGAGTTCGTGGAGTCGCAACCTCTCCGACTTTGGTTGTCAAAAAGAGGGAGCATATCGCCGCTCCATTTCGACGCCTCGATTTCGACTCTGACGCAATTGAAAGGCGAGAAGACTTTTTTATTGTTTGCGCCATTTTCTGGGCTCTCGCAATGTTACTTATATCCCGATTGGCATCCATTGAGAAGACGTTCACAGCTCTCCATCAATGATGAGCGCATTAGAAATGGATTACGCGCGTATGAGGCAACTCTTTCGGAGGGCGATGTTTTGATTTTCCCACCGCGATGGCTACATCACGTTGAATCGTCGAATAAGACGAATTATTCGGTATCAATCACGCGTCGTTATATTTACAACGCATCAAGTGGTGTAAATACGGATACATCCTACGCGTTGCGTTTCGCAAAATGGGCAAAAACGCGAGACAAAGGCACGAAGGCGCTGAGTCGTTTGTATTCCTCGGGAATGGTTAATCCGGATTTTCCGTCGAGATTTAATCTTGCCGTCATTGATTTAGATGAGGACGGCAAGTGTCCGAAGCTCTGTGAAACCAAAACGTTTGAAAGAAATGTACAAGAGAAATGGAAAGTGTGCGTAAAAGCTTTGTCCGATCGCATAGTCGCCCGAACGAAAAATATTTCGTCGATTTGCGTGCGTGGCTCAATCGCTCGAGGCGCCGCGGTTGATTTCGAATCCGATTGCGACTTGATTGTCGTATTTGAAAATGAACGACCGAATGAACAAGAATTGCAAGATTTACGCTCGGAACTGGAAGATGTCCGCGCCCAAGAGTTTCCATTCGCTAAAAAAATCGACGTCCGCTTTGAAAAAAATCGCGACGAACTGAACGCGGAGCAACTATTTACGTTGGCCACGTCTTCGCTTTGCGTGAGCGGCGAGGATATTCCAAAGTCGTCATCACGAATGGCACCTGTGCGAACATGTTTCCCAACATTGCTCGAAGACGTCAATTCGGCAATTGAGAATGGAAGTGAAAAAGCAATGTCATGGGCGTGTAAGCGATGTTTGCGCGCCGCGTTCGAAAGTCAGAAGAGGACCAGGTTTACGCGAGAGATATCGAGATGCTGCGAGATTGTGTGCGAGGAAGATTATCCGAAAAAGAAATACGAAGTTGGTGATTTGGAAACTGCTCTAGTTATCGCCGTGAAAGGTCCCAAGATGGTTTTCGGCGACGCGTACTGGTTGGAAATGAGCACAGCGCTTCTCGAGCGTTTGAGTAATTGTATTCTGTCAGCTAAGATATAGACTTTTTGTTTATCATTATTTTTACACCGCAGAAGATGCGGAGAACGCCATCGGAACAAAACTCGTCGCGCCGTCCCCCCACGATACTGCTAAGATTCTATCTACGATGGCCCGATCGTTTAATCTGCGCATAGCCGCCGAGTCACCGGACGAGAATTGCATAGAAGCGGCGATAGCTTTCGCTCCTATTGATTTCCCCTCTTCGTCATCCGCGAGCGCGTCTTCCTCGTCTTCTTTCTCTCTGCAAAACGTACCGATAGCTCTTACCGTCAACACCGGGTGAACGATGGTCGCGTACACTCGAACTTTCCCATCCGCGTGTCCAAACACCAATCGCGACGCCGTATCATCCCACGCGCACGACGTAATCGCCGCCGCTTCGGAAGAATCACCTTCACCTGGGATTTTTGGAAAGGTGATGGGCAGCGCCGCTCGTGTCGCCCCGTCTGGAGCGACTTGTAAAGCCGCGCACGAGATGTGTCTCTTGTCCGTGCTTTTTAAAGTAACACCTCCTATCGCGGTTTCGACGCAGCACAAGCCAATTTCGTGTTCGTCGTACTCTCGAACTCTCTTGTTTCCACGCCTCGCCGCCGCTTTCGGAGACGGCCCCCACGCAAACGCGGTCACTTTCCCAGTCGACGAGAATCCATTCTCCGACCAAACGCCCGATTTCTTCGTCCAAATTGTCAAGGCGCCATCTTTCGAAACCGACGCGAGGTGTCGACCAGACCCACTAAACGCCAACGAGATGATTCCATTCCGTTTTGTATCGATTTCAATCGGCACGAGCGTTTCCTTGAACGAATCAATCGAGGAGAACGCTTTCATAATTTCACTCTTCGATTTTGGCACTCGAAACGTCTTTCTTCGCTTAATCGATCGAATAACCGAGGACAAACCGCTCATGTTCCCGGAGGACATAGCCGTACTCTTCTTCGCGTTCACGTCCCAAATACGAATGGTAGCCCCCCTTGAACTCGCCGTCGCTAACAAAGACCCATCTGGCGACCACGCGAGTTTATCGAGAACGCGCACGCCTATCACGTCCGACACCGCCGAATCCAACAGCGTCTCCGTCTCGTCCTTTGGCAATCTTTCAATCTTCCACGTCGTTACATCACTAGCGCTACTACTATTATTATTATTATTAGACGCAAAGGATGAGAGAACCTTCGAAAATAATCTCACCCCACCGCTCTCCTTCGTAGTCACCGCGATCTCGTTCGGATGATCCGGCCGAAACGCCATCGCCACCGTCGTCTCGTTCGCCACTGCCGGCGTCGAACACGGCGAGGAAAGTAAACTCACGGGCGCAGCAGCGCCTCTTTTCTTGGTCACTTTCGACGCCGACGGAGAAAACGGCGCCGAAGGAACGGTACCAACCGACGACGACATTTGCTCTAAAATCTCCAGTACGCTCCGCCTTCGATCAAACACTGAAATTTTCGTCCCTCTTTCACTGTTGCTCGCGATGCCAAACGTCGTTTTACAGTTTTTATGCCAAGACAAAGGCGAAGGATTGACCAAATCCTCCTCCGTCTCTTCCTCGTCTGCGGTATATCTGCCATTCTTCGCGAACGATGAGACGACTTTAACCACTTTTCTGGCGAACGCATGCAGTTTCGGCACCATCGAAGCGCCGTTTAACTCCAATTCATCTTCGTCTCTTTTGCCCCCATCGGCTTCAGAATTGGAAACGACAAAACTTTTTTTCTTCGTCTTCTCAAACTTTTGCGGCGCGGCAATGGTCACCGGACACGACGCCGGCGATTTCACGCGAGAGGACGCGCTTCGTTTGGTGTAATACGCGTTCGAGTCCATCGACGAGGCGTTCACCAGCTCGTGGTTGATTTCTCGGAGCATGATGTTCGAGAGGTTGGTGTTTTTTGAATTTTTAGTGTGAGGCAAATTCAAGCGAAAAAGGAGAGTGTAGCGGTAAACGTGCGCGAGCGAACGCGGGAAAGAGAGCGAGTTTTCTTGATGCATCGATCTCGATAGATTCCGAGATGGAGGATTCGCACGCGATGAACGATGGTTTTATATTTCTATATGTTTTTTGTAATAGTTGTCATCACATCGTCATCCTTCTGTTGCTATTCTTTTTGTTCTTGTTTTTGTTCTTCTTTTTCTTTTTCTTCTTCTCCCCGACGGCGGTTGTTCCCGAGTGATTTTGATGTTTCTCGGTATTCTTCTTAATGCCAAGAATCATGTGGTCTTCTCGTTGGTCGTCGTCGCTGTCTTCGTCGTGTGCGGAGTACATGGACTGGGCTCTTCGTTGCATGGGCGCCGAAGCCGGCGGGCCGGGGAAGTATTTCGATTTGACAAACGCCGAGGGCGAGCCTTTACCGATCGCGTGGATTGGCTTGAGTAATCCTTTCGTTGGTGTGGACATCTTAATGTTTTGGACACCTCTGGAAGTATCGATAGCGCCGGACGGGAAGGACCGGGTGATGCCTTTGAGGTTCCACGATAGTCTTTTTGACGGCGAGGCGGACGGCGAGGAAGAAGGGGAATCGTTGTTTCCTTTATCTTGGTACTTCTTCGGTTTGAAGTTCAACGCGCGTCGAGCGGAGATGACGTGACCATTCATCGGCGGATGCTTCTCGTCGTCATCAGCAGCATCTTCCTCTGTTGTTGTTACTGCTGCCGGTGCTACTTTTACTGCCAACGCGTGTTTTTCTTGCTGCGCCTTCTCGAACGGGTTTTCCTCGAATATTTTTTCAGCTTTCTTTTTGTTCTTCTTTTGTTTCTTCTTCTCCGGTTGCTCTTCCTCGTCTTCATCGTCAATGACGCGAATCTCTGCGCGTTTCTTCTTCTTCTTTTTCTTGTTACTGCTAGTGGTGGCTTTTTCCTCTTTATCTTCTTCCTCCGACGACAATGACGAACTCGATGACGAAGATTTCTCCTCGCTCATGATTCTTTTCGCCACTTTAATCGTCAACTTTTGATCCTTCTTCAACTCAATCGACGGCGCTTTCTCTGCCACCGCAGTTGCTTTCTTTAAGTCCGTGTGTAACTCGTACAGCGCTTCTCGGGACGTCTCTGGACAACCGTTCCCAGCGCCGAGCTCAATCGCCACCCTCGCCAAGTCTTTAATATGCGTCGCGTTCAACACCCACCCATTTTTGTTCCTCGGCGCGTTTCGTGTATCCACGTTCGTCGGACAAAACATGTCAAACACATCGCTCGCGCACCGTTTGAGGAAGCTAAACGATGTTTCATGTCGCATGCCGTGCATGAACGCGACGAGAAGCATTTTGATAATTTCCTGCGGAGGCGCCTCCCCGGCGTCGAAATCGTCCTCATCATCGGTGACGTCCACGTTTTCTTTATCATCGTCGTCATCCGAATCACTCTCTCCATCGCTACTGCGCTTGCCATTCTTGCTCTTGTTTTTCTTCTTTTCATCATTCTCCTTCAAGTCGAACCTTCGAATCTCCTCGCCGAACGCCTCCGCCACGTGTAACTTAATCCCCACATCGATCGCGGTGATATGATCATCTTCCCCAAACAAAGCATCTCTGTACACCCTATTCGCCACGTTCTGACTCACGTTTGTTTCCCAATCTCTCCGTTGCATATACTGAAACACGTGCTTCTGCATCTGCCTCGCCAGCACGCAATACTTGTCCAACCGGTGTTTATCGATGCCGGCCCACTCGTTTCGCATCGTCCAAAAGAACACCGAAGCGTATAAAATAGCCATCTGTGGTTTCAACGAGTGCATCACGGACGCGATGGACGTCGCCAATTCTCTTTGCACCTCTCTCCCGTCCGAGTGCCACATGGCGTAAAACAAAGCCTTCCACACTTTCTTCGTGGACAGATGGTCCAGCGATTTCTGAGAGCACAGCCACTTCCTCAATCGTTCGAAGGTTTTATCGCGCGTGTGTCGGTCGGAGGAGACCAACGCTTTCGCAAACTTCGTGTTCTTCATCTCTCGCGCTTTGTCTTTACCCTCTCGAATTCCCACTCCTGGAACGTGAAATGCGCTCGCTCTGTTTCCTCTCCTATTCAATGTACGAATTTGCGGCGGCGGTGAAGGGTGCCCGCCGCCTGCCAATTCCTTCTTTTCCCTAAACCCAGAGAGTAAGAGAGTGAGAGAGTGAGACAGTTCACGAATCAAACGCGAACGAACGGTTTCGCTAATATGCGACGAGTGCACGAAATACTCGCGCTTAAAGTGTCGAGGGAAGAGGAAGCAGCGCGTGTCTCCCTTTTTCTCTGATTTGAGGATTTTTGGGTAAAAAATACGAGAGAAGAAGAAAAGGGCAGAGAAAGAGTATAAACAAACACTGCCGATGTGACGCACGCGAACACACTAAAACCAAAACGACCCGCACGACGCGCTGCTGCTGCTCCTGCTACTACTACTACTACTACTATTGCCTGTGCTATCATATTCTCGTAGCCCCAATCCTAACGCCGCGCGGTGCGCTTGGACGGCGCGTTCGAAGGCGCACGTCGCCCCGCAGTACGTGGACCACGCGGTTTTGACGTTTTCGTCGCAGGAGGATTTGGCGTTGGCGGCGGAGGAGGGAGGGGATGCCCCTGAAGCAAAGGAGGAGGAAGAGGCGCTGCGAGTAGTGCCGCGAGAGAGCGCTCGCGCTGCGCGCAAGGCGTACGACATCGTGCGGCGGAGTTTTTCCGCCCGCTCGAACAGTTCGTTCACGTCTCGACGTTTTTGAGGGTCCGCCGGTTGGGCTTTGAAGAGCGCGAATGTTTTCGAAGAGGACGACGTAGAAGAGGAGCGACTGGTATCAACGACATCGTCGCCGATGAAGTTTGTCTCTGCACGAGAGGCGAGCGTTTTGTCGATGAAAGCTTCGGTTTTGTTCCAAGCGTACGCGAGCGCGTCCAAGGAGAGGACGACTTCGATGGATGCCGATGACGCGGGGGCAGCGGCGACGGTTGCCATCGACAGTGGTGATGATGTTGAAGAGTTCTCTCCGCCATCCAACTGTATGGGGCTAGTGTGCTCGTTCGTGATTGTATCGTTTATGTTGCTGTTGGATGGTATTATTTCGTTGTTTTCGTCTCTGTTGTTTTCGCTGGCAGTATCATTGAGGCATATGCCCGGGACGATTTCACTCGCACACTTCGCAAAGATACCTTTCGATAGCACACCCATTTCGAGTGCTAACTCCGCATCTACTCCTTCTAAATTTGTATCGACTATATCATTGCGCTGTTTCAACATCGTGCGTTTCGTTTCTTCGTGACACGCCTCGAAAACTTCCGCAGCGAGTGCGTCGGCTTCCTCACCGCTCGCGCCAGCTTCTTTAAGCAAAGTTCTCACGATTGGTCGGTGCATGAGAGGTTTAGAAACTCTGTGTCGAAAGACTGCATCGAATGTTTCCGAAAATTTGACTTTAGCCATCTTTTTGAGTTGAATGAGTTCAGTCAACGCGAGATCCAACGCTATTCCTACATCAATCGCGTATCGATCGTCGTTCAACCCGGCAAAATATTTTTGTTGCAAATCCTGAAAATTATAGCCATCGCTCGATACCGAGTGGTTCCGCAACGCACTTCGCAGTTGCGTTGGTATCTTGTTCCGTCGAAACGCGTAGTGAATACCTCGTTCGGCTTCGTCGAGGAAAACCATCGGCGTTTGGGTCTTTTTACAGACCGGTACTTTCATCGCGCTTCGTTCTGGAGGCAGCATCGCAGAAAATGCAGTCATTACAAACACTCGCTCGTCCGCGCGTAAAGGCTGACAACATCCCATCAAGCGCGAAAACATTCTCGCCAACGGCGTGTGACTTGTTGCTATGGAAGATGTCGAGGCGTTACAAATATTTATTTTTCTGAGTTTTCGCAACGTCACCGCGAACGCTCGCAAGTGCCACGTGGCGAGCTCGTGAGACCCGTGGGACTTGATGAACCACGATTTAACGAACCGTAACAAGTCGTATTGAATCGATGGCGAAGAATTTGCAGAGTTCAATTCTCCTTGCTTGCGGAAAAATGTGGAGCGTTTATGCACGCCACCACAGATGCTCGGTTTACTATCGTAAATAGTCGAGATGCGCCTATTCGCACTCGTCGCGTTGCTATTACTTCGCACGTGTATCGACGAACGCGAGAGCACTGTGGAGTTCATTCTCGAGAATCTTCTCGAATCCAGTGAAGGTACGCGTTCTGCTTTGTTTCGCTCGATACCGTTGGTCATTGTGTCCTCGATGCCTATGTAGTCGTCGCCGTCGTCGTCAAACGGCAAACATTCCATCCGTAAAAATCTCACGATCTCGCACAAGAGTAACAGAATGTGAGTCGCGCAATCGCTCGAGCGCATCGGTTCAATCTCCATTGCATCTCGCCCACCAAGTAAGGATCTCTCGTCATCGTCTAGGTCTTTGTATACTGCAATTTCACATTTATTCTTCGATTCGGCAGTTTTACTCTGCTCGACACGTTGAGCTCTTTCAGAGGAGAAGAAATCCTCCTCGTCGTCGTCGTCGTTCTCGCGTTTACCGAATCCTTCCTCTCGCGCAGACACAACAACGCATCGATCGCGCCCAGGTCGAGCATCCTCGTTCATGCGACCATCCTCGTTTATCGACCAAAAATATTCGGCGTCTTTTTCGTCATCGAGAACAAGCATTACCTTTCCTTGCTCTCCCTCACCTTCCCTCGTTTCGCCGCTCGTCGATACGTCCTCGTCTTCATCGCACGCCGCCAACTTTTCCAGCACCGCCACCATTTCTTCCTCGCGATGATCGTTCCCTTCGTCCTCCTCCTCCTCTTTTTCGTCATCGCTGTTTCCCAGCTTCTCTATTTCTCTCGCCATCGTCCGCATCGCTCGTTTCGCTCTCGCGACTTCCCACCGCAACCGTTCGTTCTCCTCGCTTTGTTTTACCAACTTCCTCTCCAGTTTCTCTCTTCGTTTCTTTTCTCTCTCCGCTTTCTCTTCCGCTCTTCGCGCGAGTTTGCGTTGCCAAACGAGATCGAACGATTCATCCTCCTCCGATTCCGAGCTCCTCGTCACCAGCAGTAGCGGCCCCGGCGTTTTCTCGTTCTCATTCTCGTCCTCGGGGCACATCTCTCTCTCTCTTCGAGCGGTGGTCAGCGCGTGTATTTTTAGGATGAATCTGAAAAAAAGGCGTTTAAGAAACAATTTTTCCGAGATATTCCACACAATTTTTCCTACAAAGCTCCTTATTCTGCAACAAATAATGAACGCTTTAACGACGACGCTCAAACCCTGCCAAAACAAACCCGCGCGAGGGGGAAGAGGAGGAGTAAAAGTGGCCTCATCCTCCTCTTTGCCGCAGAGAAGAAGGTTTATTCGGCGTCACAACGGGGGCGGGATGTGCGGCGCGCTTGGGAAATCATCAACTGTATCTCATTATCCAAAAGAAGTTAAAGAAGAACAGAGAGACGAGAAGGATGCGAGCACGAGTGATGTCGCGCTCAATCCGCCAGTAAGAAGAAGAAGAGCGGTGATGGTTGGTGTTGCGAGGAGTGTGTTGTTTGGCGCGGCATCGTGCGTCCTCGCGGAAAGTTTTGTTCGGGAGGACGTCCAGGCATCCGAAGACGTGGAGGATGAAACTGCACCACCGCTCAACGAATTCACGTTCAAAACGTTCACGCTGAGAGCGCCTGGGTTTTACAAAGAGGTAGACGTCGATTACGATAAAGGACGCTTATCTGGTGCGAACGGTTTAGAACTTCTAATTAGAGATTCCCGGTTCGGTTTGGCCGGGAACACGATTACTTTGAGCAAACAAGGCAGTCCGATCGATCCGAACACGAAGCAACCGCTCTTCTCGAAGACGGAAGACTTGGGCGACGTCGACGCGGTGGCGGAGAAGTTAGTAGCGGGGGAGAATCAGAGGAATAAAGGCGCAAACGCGATTTTGAAAGAATCGAAAAAAGGTACCGTGGACGGGACGACGTATTACGACGTCAGTTATACGAAGAAGGTGAAATTTGTGGATAGAATTGTGAGGACGAGGGTGTGCGTGCACGATAACGTGTTGTTCACTTTGACGGTTGAAACGGACTTGGAACGCGGTACCGGGGAGGAGGCGCAATCGTTGGACGATATCGTGACGAGCTTTAGAGTACTTTAGTAATTTTCTTGTACCTATAGGTTGTGTACAACACATGAGAATAAAAATACATTTAGGTGTAGAAGCGCCGAGCACTCGTTTATGAATACATTCATGCAGACGTCGGAGGAGGAGTTGGTGGTGTTAAGGAAGGCGGCGTAAACGCGACGATGACGTTTGCAAACTCGGCACCTAAGTACGCCGATCCTCCGGCGATGGCGCATAACGCCACCAAGCCAATACCGCCTCTCGTTTTGATCCAATTGTCCGGATTCCCAGCTTGTTTACCGAACAAGTACGTCACCGTAATCTCTAATCCTAAGGAAATTCCAGGTTCTATGACGCCGTAATTTGTAAACGCCCACTTCAACGTGCTCCAATACGGAAACCGACGTCGAAAGTTTCTCTCGACTTCATCCAATCGAAGTAATCGAGCGTCGTTCCCTAGTAATTGCTCAAACTCGCTCGGGTTCCCGACGATTGGTTTCTCCGTCGCTTGCTCCGAGCGCAAAAGACTCACAAATTGTCGGTTCAAGTTCCCCAACGACGCGACGTTTAGCACGCGCTCAAAGTTTCTGTAATCGACAAACACCGGCGTCAATTTTGTGCTGTTGATTTTCGCAAACTTTTCGTTGAGTTCGAGCATGGTCATAATTTCCGGACCGACCGCGTCGTACATTCGCAACGTGTAATGCCTCTGATTATTCGTGACGAGTTGTTTCCACGAGTCTTTGTTCCACATTTTGTTCATGCCGTCGTCCGCGTCGTACGTTGCGGTACTACTACTACTACTACTACTAATGCTACTATTACTGCTGCTGCTGCTGCTATTTGCCGCCACGTCTCCTGTGGTGTTATTAATGCTCCCAACTCTCACTGTTGTCGTGTTGTTGTTACTCGAGCTACCCGAACCCCACCCACCGCTCGGCATTCGCCTCAAATCGTACCGTTGCGTCGCCCTTGAACTAAACTCTGTCAAACACAAAAAAGCAATCCTGTTTGCCGCGTCTGCCACCTCCAGCGGTTGCAGCGGCGCCGTTCCGTTGCCCATAATCGGCGTCAACGGCAACAGCGTCAAATCCGTCATGTTCAACAAATCCCCTCTCTGCCCGACTGCGCCACTCTTCGAACTGTACAACAATCCTAAACTCGTGATCGATACCGGTAACTTCTCTAACCTCGCCAATGAATAATCAGTCATCGATTTCCACCTCGAATACGGCACCTGCCCGGCTCTCTCCGCTTTCGTCGCTTGCGTCGAGCTTTGCACGAAATGCCCGAATCCCAACGCCTCGCACGCCCTCGCGGCGGCCACCGGCGCGCGATAATTCACCGCCATCATCGAATCCGGCTTCCCTGGAACCGGTCCGGCTAAACCGGCTAAATTTGCAAACACCGCGTTACACCCACCCAATCCGAGCGACCCGAGCTGGTCATGCCACGAATCCACGTCGTGTTGATGATAATAATCCACCCGAGTCGCTCTCACCGTCTTCAACCTTTGACTTCCCAACTGACTCGTCAATCGCGCCATCAGCGTCCCTGGACTGGAGGACAACAATAACAACTCTCCTGGATCTAACCCGTTCGCCCTTCGAAACTCGTGCGCGTCCAAAATAGCATCCACGACGTTGCTCCCTAAAAACCCAGCCGGACCGCTCAGCGCTATCGTCTTCGGTCGAGAATACAACAGTTGTTCCCCAGCGTGCTTGATTAAAGGGTTGTTAAACGCTTGCTTCGCGTAGTCGGTTGTTGTGTTCGAAGAAGAAGAAGAAGACGCCATCGCCGCGCCACCATACACCACATCGCTACTACTACTCAGCACTCGTCGCCGCACATCGTAAATCCCCTCCGCAAAAGCAGAAGAACACGAGGAAGAACACGAAGAACCAGACGGCATCCCCCGACGAAAACACCCAATCCGTGACATCATTCTCCAATTTGTATCGCTTTTTATTTGTATCTCTTCTCCAAAGAATTCAAAAAATCCGAAACGCGTTCTTTCGTTTGTTTGTGTGTGTGTATGTGCAAACGCGTGTGATGCGTTGCAAATGCGTTCTTTCGTTCGCGTAAGTGTGTGTGTATTATTATGCGTATAAATTCGCTCCTGTGAAGATAATTTATGCTGACTCAGAAGGAGCTCAAGCTGCTCAAAAAGCTTCAAAACAACAACAGACGGAGAAAAAAACATCACAAAAAAGTTTAAAAGGGAGAGAGATTTTTATAGAGCGAGTATATACATGGCATGCTGAGCGCGTTAAAGGCACTCGGAGTGCCTCGGTTCGAATTCGAGTTTCGGCGAAGCGCGACTGATTCTTCCTCTTCTGAGGACGAGGAGGATGAGAATACAGAAGAAGACGAAGAGAAGCGAGGTAAAAAAGATGATGATTTTGATGATGATGATTCGACGACGCCACCGAGAAAGCAACCGGCGATGTCGTCTTCTTTGCGTAAGAACGGCACGCGTGGTGGTGATAAAGATACGAAGTCGAGACTTGGTAAGAAGAATCGAGTGGTGTCGTTTGACGACGGGACGTTTAGCGACGAGGAGGTGGAGGAGGAAGGTGGTGATGATGATGAAATGCTTTTGTTTGGAACCATCACTGGGAGTTCGGAAAAATCGATCGAAATAGACTTGACGAAGTGCGCGGAGAAGATGCGTTTGGTTTTGGAGCGGTGTACACGGATGGGAATGTCTTTAGTCGAATGCGCGAGAGCGGTAGGGAGTAACGGTAGATATAGTCATAGGAAACGGATAAGTAGTAAAAATAGGAACGGCGGAGCGTCGTCGACGTACGGGAGAGGAGGAAGAGGAAGGGACAAAGCTTCGGATGTGAAAAGTTATTACGTCGAGTCGAGGAAGAAGATGCAGAAACGGACGCGACGCTTGGTTGTCCCGAGAGTGGTTATAAGCGTCGTCTTATTTTGGACGATTATGTATTTATGGTACAGGAAAAGGACGATGATGGATGGATTAGGTGTTGAAAAGAGAATCGGAGAAAGTGAGTCGATGAAAAACGCTCGACTGGAAGTGGACGCGGCGAAAAAAGGCGATTATAATAGTCGCGAAAAGTTCCATTCCAGTCGCGAGACGACGTTTTCGGGCGGTATTTTTCCGTCGCACGAACGCGTCGGGTCCGCCGAGTACGAAAGAGAAACCGAACGATTGATGGAGGCTCTCGCGAAAAGAATCGCCACCGGACAACACCATTCCGCGGATTTTAACGACGCGAGAAGGCACGTTCGCGAACACCGAATGAGAAATAACTTAGTTCACGTAGATAACGCGGAAGTGATGAGACTGAGGGAAGCTAAACGCCAACTCCGCGATGATTTTTTACAAATGGGCCCGAAATGTGAATTCGACACTTCTGGAATGTCTCGCGAAAGTATCAAAGACATGAAAGAAGAGTGCAAAGAATTCTTTCGCGAAGAAGAGAAACGAATCGGAAAGATACCGCTGTTGGACGACGCGAAGTATAAAGTTCACGCAGATAACCAGCTCGATCGCGAGCATTTTCGAGGGCACCGTCAAAAACTCCCAACAATCGTTGATATTCGAGCCATGGACATGGTCCCGCACTAAATAGCACGCGTTTTAGATATATAGTAGCATATAAAAAGTATTTAACGACTAGCTTTAGTATCACAAATTAGTAGCGTCTGTATCCACCACCACCGCCGCCGCCGCCATGGTGTCTCCTACCACCGCCTCTTCCGCCGTGCCTTCCTCTCCCTTCCGGTTTATACTCGCTCTTGCTCGCGTTGCTTTTATCCCATCCGGGAAAGCACCCTTCCACGCACTTCCTGTACGAAAAATCCGACCTCGACCCGTCATTCCTCACCACGTAATAACACTTCGAATCATGCTCCTGGTGCACCTTCACTTGTATGGATTTAATCCCGCTCTCGCCGATTTTTTTCTCCGCGTCCTCGTGCCCTCGCCTCAACATCCCTTCAACCACCAAACGTTCGTAATCGTTCAAGTCTTGATGCATCGTGACCGTGTTTAACAACCAGGAGATGTATTTGATCGCGTCTTCCGGCGTGTCGAACGTTTTCGGACCGAGTTTCACCGGCGTCCACGTGGGTGATTTCTTCTCCGCCACCTCCGCTTCCTCTGCCATCACCGCCGCCGAAGCAGATGGAGGATCCACTTCCTCCTCGCCGCCATTTTCCGGTTCCACTTTTGCTTTTTTCTCCTCTTCTTTTGCCGGCGGTTCTTCTTCCTCTCGCTCTCGTTTATCGCCGACTTCAGCGGAAGGAGGAGGAACATCGACAACAGTTTCTTCTTTAGCTTTTTCTTTCTCGGCCTTCTCGGCGGCGGCAGCAGCTGCAGCCGCTTTCTTCGCCGCTGCGGTTTTTCTCGGTGGCATTTTGTTTTTTGTGGAGCTTTTTGGTCTGCTAAAATGGAGCTTTCGCATCTGCAAAAATTTTACGAGAGCTCTATATATATCTCTTTGCTTTAATTTTACACATCTCTTCTATTATCATACATCTCTCTTCTAACTGCTATCGTTCGCATACTATTTATTTATATCTACGCTATCGTACGCGGCGGCGCGGCCTCTTCGGCCTTCGGCGGCTTGGAGAGGGTGTTCGCCTCCTCCTTCTTCTTCGTCGTCGTTGTCGTTTTTCACCTTCTTTTTCGGGTCTAAACCGACAAAGGTTCGTTTGGTGAGCAAGTATTCCGCGCCAGAGCGCGGCGTGGAGGTGGTTTTGTTCAGGTGGAGGTTTTCGTGGCGGAAGGTGAGCGCCTGAGAGGCGCGTTCGGCGAGTTTGAGAGCGTCGACCGCTTTGGCGTCGTTCGTCGCCCCTTCTTCCTTCTCGTCGTCTTCCTCGTCCATGAGCGTTGACGAAAGGTTTGCGCCGTGTAAATCGTAATCGTCCGCATCGTCCCCGGTGAGCGCGGATGATGTGTCTTTGCGTAAAGTTCCAGTTAGAAATGACATGGTTGGTTCCGCTCGAACGTCGTGTACGCCGTCGAAATCTTTCGTTTCCTCTTCGAACGAGTCGAAATCTAATTTGATTTCGCCAATCCAAGGTTTATTCCCGAAAGCTAACGCGGCTTCGTACGGGGTGATGACTGCTTGCAAGTAATCTTTCCCGTCTACTAAAGCGCACAACTCGCACGCGACTAGCACGAACGTTTCAATCTCTGGAAAATTCGCCAACTTATTTGGATTCGGCTTCCCGCACGCCACGGTATAACACGTACGTCCGCTCGACTCTATCATTTCACGCAGTTTAGATACGACCGATAAATATCCCGAAACACCAAGAGTACCGACGACAATACCGACAATGTTCGAATCTTTCGCACGCTCAATCGAATGGTTACGTTTCTTCACGTTTCTCCGACACGCCTCGGTCCCAATCGCTTTCGCTTCAATCTCGCCCTTCTCTGGACAATATCGCGCGACATCGTAATTCGTCCGAAACGGCGACGCGTCGCTCGTCGCCGACGATATCATCAACAAAGCGTGCGTCAACGCCGGTGAGTTCGCATCGCCAACCCAAACGAACGCTTTTGTATTCGGATCTTTGAAATCTTTGTCCATCTCGCGTTCGTATTTTAATCGAGCGGCGCCTAATGTCACGTGTATTTTATTACCGTCATCGTTTTCTCCGTTCGTCCCACATTCACTCGTGGATGTCAGGCGAACGGTCTCTTCGTCTTCTTTCCCAATCCTAGCCTCTCCCGTCGGTTCAATCACGTTTGGCGGCATCGACGACACCACGTACCGAACCTTCCCACCATCTTCGCTTTCCCCTACCGCCAACGCCTTCTCCATCCGCTCCGAACACCAGCTTCGATTTTGTTCCATTAACACGACCACAACGTTCACGGACTCCCCTAACACACTCTTCGCGTGCTCTCTGATCTTCTCCGCGCACGCGTCCACCTCTAAACTCTTCTCCTCGAATACCATCCTCGCGTTCAACCTGCTCGTTTTTGAACAACACGAAAAACCAACGTGAACAACGCAGTCCGCGTTGTGATGCAACGCCGCGACTTCGTCCACGCAACACGAACCAAACGTCGTGTCCGCGAGAACAAACACTTCTCGTCGTTTCTTCTTCCCCTCGTCCGTGGAATCTTTGTCATCCTCCGTCGTCGTTCGCGCGTCCAACTCGCGTTTCAATGCGCGACAGATGCTGGCGGCGTCTTTGAGTAATTCGTCGGGAACCTGTATCGCGATTCGATGGAACGCGTTCACGTGGATCCATTCAGCGACTCGAACGATGTCGTATTGGTCTCGAACCACGCTTTCGTGCGACGACGGAGGAGGAGGAGAACTCGTCGTCGCGGAAGACGACATTTTCGAAACGTTGGGCTGTCTTGGTCGAATGGGGAAAATACGAGCAAAATCGTTTCCTTTTAAAACTGCGCGATGTAAAAGCTAATAAACAAACTATTTAAAAGTCCACATCCAAACCAGGATTATTCTTCCAAACGCTGTACTTCCACGTTGGATTCTCCTCGTCGACGATTTTACTCTCGAGCGCGTGTTTCACGGCCAACGCGTTTTCATCGAGCGCTTGGTTTCGCGCCATCGCCGACTCGAGGCGTTCGCGTCTGGTCAAGCCAGCGGTCGGGCCGTAGCGTTGTACGTCGTGGTCGAAGAGTTTAAACTTCTGAAGAAGGAGCTCGTAGTCAACGCCCGGTATACTGCCGAGTTTTGCTTTCACCGCCGGTGGTGGCGCTTGCTTTTCGCGCTCGTCTGTTACGGAGAGGTGCAGATGATGTCGGGATCAAGAAAATGTCAGACGCGAACGAAGCGAAAGAGCCAAACAACGCGAAGAGAGGGAGAGAAGTAGAGAAAGCGGTTCCGACTCAGGAAGAGGTATCTGTAATCACCGAACGCCACCAAAGGCAAAGTCATTGAAACGAAGTGCCCATTTTTTACATCATCGTCGGAACATTTGAACACTCTCTCGCTTCTCTCCTAAACCTCATTCGATGTGTATCTCGAGAGAGAAAAGAAAGAGAGCGAACGCGATGCTTTTCGTGTATTTTCGAGAAAAGATACGTTTCTTACCTTTCTTCTGAGGTGTGATCGGGGGAAGCGCGCCGATCGTGGAAAGTTCTTCGCGCTTTTGTCGTCGTTCGCGCTCTTCGGCGGCGTAAAAGCGCATTCTTCTTCGTCGCGTCTTCTAATTCTTCTTCTTCTTCTTCTTCTTCTTCTTTGTGTGTGCGCGCGTGTGTTTTGTTCGGTCAAGTTGTCCTCTCATGAGAGTATTTTTTCCCCCAAATATTTTAAAACAAACACAAAAGCACAAACGTCTCAAAAAATTTCCTCTGCGCTTTCGCGGAAAAGAAAAAGCTGCTCTTCTGCCCATCGAAAACCCAAAGTCGTCCGTCGGTTAAATCGATGAAGATCTCTGCATCTCTCTCTCTGCGTTGTTTTTATTTATCCAAGCGGCGAAGATATCTCTCAATTTTCCCCCCACAAACTTTTCTCATCCAAATAAAGCGAGAGAGGAACATCATCCATCCGTAACAGAACACGCAGCGCATCATGTTCGCCGCATCTGCGAAAGCGTCCACCGCTCTCGTCGCACCGTCGTCGTCCTCGTCCTCTCGCGCGTCGACGACGATGAAATCATCATCGTCTTTCCCGAAAAAAAACAGATCCTCCTCCTTGGTTTCGTCGGCGTTACCCATCGCGGACCTCGCGGACGGATCTGCGGTGACCACGGCGGTTGTCGGCGTCGCGGCTATTGGTGCCGCCGGTGCGGCGTTAGTGCTCACCGATCCGTCGAAACGACGCGCGTCGATGATGGAGACGACCGGTGGTGACGAAGCCGCTTCTGTGCGCGATTATTTCGATAAAGTTGGATTCGAGAGATGGCAGAAAATTTACGGCGAAACCGACGAGGTGAACAAAGTACAATTGGACATCCGTCAAGGGCATCAAAAGACGGTCGATAAGATTTTGGATTGGTTGCCGGAGAATATGGACGGGATGACGGTGTGTGATGCCGGCGCTGGGACTGGGTCTTTGGCGATTCCGTTGGCGCACAGAGGTGCCGGCGTGAGCGCTTCGGATATTTCGGCGAGTATGATTGGCGAGGCGGAGACGAGGTATAATCAAAGCATCGCCGCGGGAGCGAAGGCGCCAGCTGTCGCGCCGAAATTTGAAGCGTTGGGGTTGGAAGAGTGCACTGGGGAGTACGACGTGGTGAGTTGCATCGACGTTATGATTCACTATCCGGACGATCGCGTGGCCGCGATGGTGGGGCACTTGGCTTCTTTGAGTAAGAAGAAGTTGATTGTTTCGTTCGCGCCGAAAACGTTGGCGTATTCGATTTTGAAGAGAATTGGGGAATTGTTTCCGGGGCCGAGTAAAGCGACCAGAGCGTACTTGCACGACGAAGGTGAAGTCGAAGAGGCGTTGGAGAAGGCTGGGTTTCGCGTGACGAGAAGACAAATGACGGCGACGTCGTTTTACTTTTCTCGCATCTTGGAGTGCGAAAGAGTGTAAGAGAGCGTCACCTTCTTCATTTACGAACAGTAGGATCATTTCATATGTATGCGGTACTTCATATTATTATTATTATTATTTTAACAGAACACACCACTCGGATACGTATTATTATTATTTGTCGCGCGCGTGCGTGGCATCGATGTGTATTACTTTCATTAATGTCCTTTTTTCCCTTTCTTGTGATTCCCGGCAGCTTTTTTGATCACGAAGATGTTCGGATGCAATCCCAAGCAACCCGTAACTTGAGCGACCAAGTGAAAGAATCGGTAGAAAAAGGTCGCCAACGCTACGGCAATCACTGTACCCATCCCGACGTCGTCCGTCTTCTCGATTACTTGCGACGCGACGTACGCGACTATCGCGTGCGTCCAGTTAAACACGCGAAAGTTGGGATCGCTCACTCTTATTTGCATCACGCGAACCATGACTTCGGTAAACATGACGCACGCGCAGATGTGCGCCGCTATAAAGTTTTTCGAATGATAAACGGCGTTGAAGAAACACAACTCGATGACAACAACAGTCAAATACACCGCGGCTAAGGAACGGTCTTGCGGCCAGTGCGGTGGTAAACCGCCGTTCTTCTTCATCTGCGCTCTCGTCGATGTCCTGCGTTTACCTTCTCCCGTCGCAACGCTTCCACTCTTCACCTGTCTTCTCTTCCTGACAGTCTTCACTACGGTTATAAACCTCGTCGTATACGAAACAATACTCGCCACACCCATGAAGAGCAAACCAACCGGAATCGTCCCGCTAGGACTCACGAACGTCGGCACCGGAACATTAATTTCCTTCCATCCGCTCGGTCCGAGATACGCCGTGAGCAAAAACACAATCTGACAGATAATCTGAATCTCTTGCGCGTCAAAATCGTTAATCGGCAACAACCCTTGATACGTGCTCGTGACCGTATCCAACCCAAAATTCCATCTGCCACAACTCGTAATCGCACACACCAACAACCGATTCGTCTTGGCGTTGAACGAAAACGCGTCGCACAAAATAGTCGCGTACGCGCACGCGCTAAACGCGTCGCACCCGTGGTCGACAACCTCCCCTAACGGCGACCCAGTCCCGGTCCTCCTCGCTTGTTTCCCGTCCATCCCGTCCATGGTTTGATAAATCCAAAAACCCACCGCGCAAACTGCGTACACCCAATTCGGCGAAGACCCGTCCAACTCCGGCGAAAAGTACAAAACTAAAGACACGTTCAGAATCACGAAACACAAGCCGAGCGTGGTGATTAAATTCGGCGCCAGCCATTTCGGACAAAACGTGTGCACCATAAACGTCCAGTACCTCTCCAAAAACGCTCGCTCCAAAATCGTGCTCTTCGGAGACGTGTGTAAATACGAGTGCACTTGCTCGCACTTTGAAGCGTCCGCGTGCACGTGGTGCTTCCTCTTCCTCCCTCCTAAAACATCGTTCTTGAAGTGGCAGCACTGGCTCTCTTTCCAACGCGTCGTTCGTAAACTCGTCGCGTGTAATACCGTCATTTTTGCTTTATCAACAATAACAACAACGGGACGCAAGAGAGAGAGGCAAACGAGCGCTTTCGCGGCAGATGCGGACGCAGAAGAGCGAGAACAAACAACAACTCTTCTTTGAAGCAAATTCGCTTCTTTTTTGTGCTTCGTTCGTTCTTTCCCAAATCGAAAGATATATTCGACCAATTAAATCCCACCTCTTTGTTTGTCAATTTTTCAAAAAATTTGAAATCTTGCTTCTTTTCGCTTCGAATAAATTTGAAGAAGAAGACTTCAAAAAAAGAACGAAGAAGGATTTTGCATTTCAGACTTGCGCGCGCGCGCGGTGTTTTGTCGTGGGGGTCGAGAAAAGAGTCGGTGGTCGTGATACGATACGAGTAGCCGCAGTTTGGCAGCGTTCGCGCGGTGGGCTTTTTCGTTTCTTTGAAGAAGAAGAAGAAGAAAAGGCAAAGAAATTTAGAGAGTAAAATCATCATCATGGGCGAAAAAGGAAAAAAGCGAACGCAAGATGAGTTGGAGAAAGGCGAGGAAGACGCGGTTGAAATCATGCCCGGGACGATCAAATCCGTCCGTCTTCAGAACTTCATGTGCCACGAACATTTGCTCGTGGATTTAGGTCCAAGGATTAACTTTATCACCGGAGAGAACGGGTCCGGGAAGTCGGCGGTGTTAACCGCGTTGACGTTAGCGTTGGGGACCTCGGCGAGGAAGACAAACAGGACGAGTAAAGACGGCGTGAAAGGTTTGATTCGAACCGGGCAGCACAGCGCGAAGATTATCGTCGAGTTACGGAACGAAGGGTCGGACGCGTTCGAGCCGGAGAAATTCGGGGACGTGATTATTATTGAGAAGAATATAGTCAATACGGGCGGGTCGACGATGAAGATGAAAACGAGACACGGACCGGGCGCCGGCGAGAAGAAGGAAGTGACCGTGTATACAAAGTCGGAGGATTTGGCGAGGATGTGCGATCATTTGAACTTGAATTGCGAGAATCCTATTTGCGTGATGACGCAAGATGGGAGTCGAGAGTTTTTGAGCTCCGGGAAGGATCGAGATAAATACAACTTTTACATGAAAGCGACACTTTTGGAATCGGTGTTGAGCGAGTTGCAAACGTCGAAAGATAGGTTGGATCTGATGGGCGAGAATTTGAAAATAAAAGAACAAACTATTCCAGAAATGGAATCGTTGGTGGCAGATTTGGAAACGAAGATGCAGATGTTCACGTTGAAGAGAAAGTTGTCGACAGAGTTGCATTTGGCTCGTATTTTGTTTCCGTGGGCCGGAGTCGCCGCAATGAAGCTTGAAATGGACAAGTTGACGGAAGAGATCGAGGAGGCCAACGCACAATTGCAACAGTTTGACGCCCAGTTGAAAGCTCGCGGTGCGAAGAAGGAAAAATACGAGAACAAGAGAAAGGAATTGGGAGAAGAAGTAGAGAAAATAAAAAGTCAAGAGATTGGCCAAGCTTTGCTGAGGAAGCAGGAGTACACAGACTCGATGAAAACGGCTGAACGTATGATGATCAGCGCAAAGCGAGCGATGGACGGGGCTGAAGCGAACGTTAAAGATAAGGTAAAAGAACGCGATAACCAGAAACGGTTGTTGGAAACCGAGAAGGAAAAAGCCGTGTCGGCGACACAAAATGCGAGTGGTCAAAACGACGCGGCGTTGCTCGCGGCGAAAGTGAAATACGAAAAAGCGCGCGGGGAGAAGGAAGCGTTTGAAACGGCGGTGAAAGAAGTGAACGAGCGCGTCACAAAGGCTGGTTTTGAGGTTAGAAATATCTCTAATAGAATTCGCGGCAAAGAGCAAAGCGTGAACCAGCAGCAACAGACGATTAAAAGGATGGAAAACGCGAGCAAGGACGCCAACGCTCAATTCGGCGAGTGGGTGCCAAAACTTTTAGACGTCATTAAGAAGAACGAGAATAAGTTTTCGAGACCGCCGATTGGACCGGTTGGTGCAAACGTGCTGCTTAAGCAAGATAAATGGGGCCTTTGCGTTGAAGAGTGTTGCGGACGTGAGTTTGAGAAATTTCTCGTCCATTCGGCGAAAGACGTTAGCGTTCTTCAAAAAATCGCCAAGGATGCAAATTGTAAGGTTCCGGTGATTGCTTGCATGAACTTTGATGCGCCAAGACACAATACGAAGGAAAACTCACCGGATGGTTCGCTTTTAACTGTTTTGGACGTTTTAGATTTCAAGAACAACGCGGTGTTCAATTATCTGGTTGATAAAGCGCAGGTTGAAAGAGTTATGTTGACTACGAGCGATAAGGAAGCGGCGTCGATCGTGCACCACAGATTCGGCCAACCGAAGCACCCGAAGAGTAAAAACGTGGCGTATGCGTTGACCGTGGACATGCGCAGCTACAGGCAAATTGGAGGTACGCAGCAAGTGCAACCCTTCAGACGACAAGTGCTCAATTCTCCGGTTCGTCTGATCAAGGATAAGAAAGCCGAAATCGGGAAAGCTAAGTCAAAGCTTGTTGAGATTCAAACCGAAATGAAAGACGCGCAGAAAGCGATGGAAAGGGAGAGAAAAGCACTGAGCGATGCGAAAGCTGAGCAGACCAAAACTGAAAGCGGACGCCTCAAAATCGTGCGGAACGTGCGGACGACGTTGGACGAGTACCAAAATAAGAAACAGGAAGTGCAGGAAGCTGTGCAAGATGTGGCGGAAGTGGATTTGGAAGAACTCGAGCGCGAGTTGGCAGAAAAAGAAGAAGCTTTGGTAAATAGCGAAGACGAGAAACGCGTGTTAATGGAAGATCACGTGCAGAAAAAAGAAGATTACGTTGCCAAGAAAGCTGCACTCGACTCGTTCATCGATAACCAGGTGGGCTTATCAGCCCAACTCGACAAGTACGATTCAGATCTCGGTGCTTGCGTTCGAAAAATCGAAACGGAGGAGGAGACGCTTAAAAAACTCTCTTACGGAAAAGAGGAGAAGATGAAAGAACGTGACGTAAAAGTCAAAATGCTCGACGAAAAAAAGCTGGAATTCGTGGAGAGTGAAAAGAATGTCATTGAATGTACGAAAAGCGACAAAACTGGAGAGAGTATCAAATCGCTCGAAGAAGCCGAGGCCCACAAAGCCGAGTTTGACGTTTACAAGGGCATAGATGCCGCCCAGAAACACATCCAGTCTATTAAAAATAAAATTGCGAGAGAAGAGGCCATGCACGAACAACCGTTCGAGGAGGTGCGCGATCTTCTCGACGAGGCGAAGAGTAAACTCAACAAGACAAAGAGGTCACTCAAAAACACGAAGGAGCCAAAGAACCTCTTGTCGAAGCTGGTGAAGAAACGGAAGTTGGCGTTTGAAGAGGTAGCCACGAACGTAAAAAGAGAAGTCTCTGGTAACTTTGGTTTTCACTTAAGTAAAAAACCCGGGTGCGGAGGAGGATTGGACGTTGACTACACGAATCGCACGTTGACGATGAATGTGCAGATGAAGAACAAAACTGTCACGAACATCAACGGACTATCAGGCGGCGAAAGATCGTTCACCACGCTCGCTCTCACGTTAGCGATGGGAGAACTCAGCGAATCGCCTTTCCGCGCCATGGACGAATTCGACGTTTTCATGGACGAAGTTGCGCGTAAAGTTTCCATGAACTCACTGTTGGAATTCGCGAGAGGAGACGAGGAACTAAGCAGACAGTTCATTCTCATCACGCCGCAAAATATTTCCGGCATCGACGCGAAAGCGAAGGACATTCACGTCTTCCAAATGCGAGCGCCTAGAACGTAAAAAATATAAAAGAGAGAAAGAGAGAGAGAGCGAGAGAGAAATCTCAGAGCAGGCGTACGTACTACTACTCGCCATTTCCTGTATTAAGAAGAACGCATTCGAATTATAAGACTACATACACGATATTACATTATACAGTATAAAAAATCGACTTACTGTACACATCTCCCTCCCAACTTTTCTAAAATCACCTAGCAACTCTAATCTAACTTTGCCTCGCCTCCCCCGTCCCCGTCCCGGTCGTCGTCGTCGTCCAAGACAATCCCAAACCCGTCGTCGTCCTCCTCGCTGTTATACTGCCTGTGCGTGACCCTCATGTCCCCGCCCGGTCGTCGCAACAGTTTCAAATAACTCTTCAACTCTCGAAACGATTTGAACGTTTTATACGCCAGAAAAACGAGCGCGAGAAAGACTAAAAACTGTTCGAAGTTCAAGGAGATGTAATCGCCCTCGGTCGGGTGCGTCGGGGTGATGACTCTCTGGTGAAGACGGAAGGAGTGTTTTTGCTCGTTGAGGCCACCCTCGCGTTTCGTGTTGTCCGACGATGACGACGGCGACATAGAGAAAGTGCAATAAAAAGTAGGGGAAATTCGTTTGTGCATGTCTCCTCTAGAATAGTTGTATTAGTTTTAGCGCGGATTAATATTTCACGCCGTAGTTATAGTAACAGTATTTCCGCGAGCATTTCGCCTCGCGTTTGTTTCTCGATGCGTCGCTCTCTCTCGTTCGTTTTTCGGACTCCTCAGACGCTCAGTGCATTTGTTGCACGTCGACCATTTTATCCAAATACTCCGCGATGTTCTCGTGCGTCAACTTGACGAGTTGGCGACGTTTCAGATTTTGTTTGGTGAACGGGCACGTGTCCGGCGCTTCTGGGTTGCGTAGGATTCGGCACCAGGTTTCGTAACCAGCGACGTGACCGTACGGCGAGATTGCCGCCGGTTCCTCGATTTGCATGCGCGTGATTGGGTCCAAGAATCCAGCCGGCAAGACTGGCGGGCCTTCGTCGTCGCCGTCTTCGTCGTCCTCGTTGTCTTCGTCCTCGTTGTCTTCTCCCTCGCCGCCGTCGGAGTATTTTCGCTTCTCTTTGCCAGAGTTTCGACTGGATCGGCGAATTTCACCGGTTTTGACGCTGCATCGGAAAGTTTTATCACCTTTCGTGTCGTCGTCGCCTTGGTCTTTCTTCTTTTTCTTTGGTTCTTTCTTCGGTTTTTTCATTTTCGGTGCTTTGATTTTCGGAGGAGGACGCATTTTCGGTTTCTTCGGTTTCGGCGGCGGCTTGACTTTTGCCGGTTTAGTACCAATCGTAGTTCGGTCGAATCCTTTGTTTTTGAAGTTGAAGCGCAACTCACCCTTATCGTCCAACATGTAGTTTTCGTCTTGGACGACGCCGTTTTTCACCAACGAGCGGTAATAGTTGGAGCACTGGTAGCCCACTCGCCCCGGGATGGAGATGGAGAACGTGCCCCACTCGTAGTTGGCTTTGCCGTCCGGAAGCTTCGCCAACGTGTCCATGAATTGCTCGTGCTCTTTCGGCGTCCAGCCGCCGTTCGCCTGGCGTTCGCCCGGGGCGTTGAAACGGTAGTAGTACGCGTTCGGTTTCTTAATGCGATTCTTCCATCCTTTGATTCTGGCTTCGGACCATCCGGCAAAGAGCTCGGACTCGTCGATTTCGAGCGGCGCTTCGATGTCGTCGTCCGAGTCATCGTCCGAGTTGGCATCGGCATCGACTGCTGCTGATACCGGTGGCGGTGGAACAGTATCGTCACCTGACACTGTGGCGTCCATAGCTTCACTAGATAAAGCTTTTGTAGCATCGGTGGTCTCTTCGACTGGTTTCGTTTCTTCGCCAGCAGTCGCCGGCTCAAGGAACGTTTCTTCCATCCCGACGTCCTCCTTCTTCTGCTCCGCTTTAACTGATTCTTCCTTGGTCTTCGCCGCTTCCTCTTCCGCCAATTTCGCCAATCGCTTCGCCTCTTTCGCCTTCCTCTTCTCTTCTCTCGCTTTCATTTGCGCTTCCATGACCGCATTCGCTCTCGCCACGGCGTCGTCCAACTTTAACCGCGCCGTCGTGTGCGCGCCCTTCTCCAAGTTCTCTCCGTTCGGCGCTTTCCTCTCGTGTCGGACAAACTTCACTCCGTCCAACGCCTCGTCTTTCCCGATGACCATTTCTTTCCCGTCCTCGCCCAACATTGGCCCTAAATCCACTTTCTCCTCTTTCTTCGGCGGCAGTTCCACGTACTCTTCGAAAAACTGTTCGTTATCGTACTCCTCCCACGCCTCCAAATCCGAGTCCACGATTTCATTCCCGTCCTCGTCGAACAACTTCTTATTCGACAACCGTTTAATCTTCCTCGCGATGCGTTGTTCCGAAATCGTCCGCATCTTCTTATTCTTCTGTAACGTCTGCTTCGCGTATTCTTCCTCCTTCACCATTTCTCGTATTTGCGTCAAAAACTGCCCAGTTTCCGTATCCAAAATACGCAGTAAATACATCTCCGTACTTTCTCCCGCGTCTTGATACAAATCGTCCACGCGTCTCAATCTCTCCTCCGCGTTCAGTTCGTTCATCTCGCACACTTTTAAAATCATAAACGCTTCTTTCTCGTTCAAATTCAAGTGTCCGTGTTGCATCACCAACTCTTCGATTTTGTTCTCCGTGCTCTTCTCTTCGAATTTTTTAAACCGGTTTTGCAACGCAGCGATGCGTTCGGCGATGACTCTTTTTTGTTCCTCGGTGAGTTCGTCGTCCGAATCGTCCATGAAATTATTAGTATTATTCGTAGCATTCGTCGCATTCACCTCTCTCTCAGCGAGCTGCTCTTTTTTATTCTCTTCTCCCGTCGTCGGAACCATCATCACTTCCTCCTCCTCGACACGCATCATCGGCGCCGTCGCATCGGGAGGACACATGTTTTCAAAATTCAAATCTTTGTTTTCCAATGTTGCTCCAACATTAGTATCAAAAGCAGCAGAAGGGGGAGTCTCGCTCGATGGAACCCCTCCTCCCGTCTGCTTCATCAACGTTAAGCCGTTGGTGGTGGTATTATTCGTGTTGTCTTGCAGAAGGTTGTTCGGCATGGTCTTCAAAAAGGACAAAGAGGGCGACGATATTGGCATCGTGATGTTGAAAATGTGACGAGCACTTTCTGCGTTGGTTTTGCTTCGAAAAATGTTTAGGGTTTACAACCCTACTTAAGCTTACTAAGAAATTTTGAAAATGCGTTCGTCTCTCTTCTGTTGTAAGACACGCTTTAGCGCGCTGTATCTCCGTCGCTTGTTGTTGAAGAAGAAGAAGAAGAAAGGTTTTTCGTGCGCAGAGTATCGTTATCATTTAAAAATCATCATGAGCGACAATAATAACAACAAAGAAAGGAGCAGTGATGAAAGTTCTAATAACGCGAGGATAAAACATTTCGCCGACGCGTCGTTTCTTTTCGCCTTCAACGACGACAACGACGACGAAAACGAGGGGGAGACGAATTACGAAGAAATCCGCGCGCTTTCCAAACGCATGAAAGCGTTAGGATGCACAAAAGTCACCGAATCGTTCGCCTTAAAAACGAACGACGCGACGCACGTCGTGTGCCGATCCGAGGAGGAATACAACTCCTTGTGGGAAGAGTCGCAGAACGACGCGGATTCGTTTTTTGAATTCGTCCACGACGACGAAAAACGAGCACCACCTGTCAAGTGCACGTTTGAATTCGCCAGGCGAAGCGTCGAGGAAAAAAAAGTCTTGGACGTGCATTCGAACATCTTGTTCCGACCACCGAAGACGTCGGAAAAGATACTGAAAGGTTTGAAGATTTGTCAAACCTCGTACACTGGGCCAAGAAGGAACGACGTGAAGTCGCTCATCGAGCGGTTAGGCGCGGAGTACTCGAAGCCGTTCGATAAAACGTGCACGCACTTGTGTTGTTATCAGTTTGAAGGGAAGAAGTACGAGAAGGCGGTGTCGGATGGGACGACGATTGTCAGTCACGCGTGGTTGGAGGCGTGTTACGTGAGTGGGGAGAAAGTGGACGCTTCGAGGTACATGAGGAGCGGGGAGGAGGAGGATAGGTTGGCGCAGGAGAAGGACGTGGTGCCGGACTCGGAAGCCGAAGAAGAACAAGAAGAAGAAGAAGAAGAGATTGAAGATGCGATTGAAGATGTGGTGGCCGTGGTGAACGTAAAGAAGAACGCGCAGAAGATGAAAGAGTATAATCTTAACAACAACGCGAGCGGTAAAAAGGGTGACGAGAGTAATAACGAAAGCGCAAAGAGCGTTCGGTTTGAGGCGCTCAAGAAGTTGAACGGTAACAACACAGAAACGCAAGAAGAACCGAGCGTATACGAGATACGGGTGAACAAAGTCTCGGAAACGCCGACGGAACCGAGCGTGGGGAGAACGACCGCGCAAAAGGAGAAGGAGGATGAAGAGACGGAAATCCCCGCGACGGAGGCACAAGCGAGACCATCAGCTCTTGCTCACGAAGGAGAAGAAGAAAAAGAAGAGGCGCCTTCATCGGCGAATTCAAAAAAATATCCGTCACCGGATTACAACAATCTCCCACCGGAGCAAGTCGAACGATGCGTCCGTAACATCATCGATCCAACGCACTCGAAATCTTCAAACGAGTTCCAAGGTTTGCTCGCGGATGCGGACGATGTCGAAGCGGCGTTGAATAACGGCGGAACGTTCGCGATGGCAAACTCGTTTCCGCGTTTTGGCGACGGCGACGGTCCCTTGTGTAAAGAGACGGACGACGATGCTTTCTTCGAGCTCTTAATGGCTGGAAAAATTCCAACGTTAGCAGACGAGTATAATAACCGAGCGAAAATAGACCGCGTGTCTAAAGGCGAACGAGTGTTTGAAGTTTTGCGCGATGTGGAAGAGATTGAACACGACTTCGGTCTGCCAGAGTTAGGCGTCGAGTTGATCGATGTTTCAAAAGGTCAGCATAAAGTACACCAAAGCCGGCGAGAATTGAACAGTGACACGTTCAAAGCGGTGTGTTTCAATGTAGAAACTACAAACGTTGGTGACGATAAGTTTGACGAAATTCGAGCGAACGCGTTGACGTGCTTAAACGAAGCAGAAAGATATGCTGAACGCGGACCACTCGGTCGCGCGGTGACGTCGCGCCTAGCCCTTGAACGCGCACAGAATGGGACATTGCGTGATTCGAACACTAGCGACGATCCAGATGCACTTTTAGCGACGTTCGTGAACGTTTATTTGCGCTATGGGTACAACTATACCCCGAGAGCCGTTCGAGAGATGTTCATGACGAACAACGGCACGAAGATCATCCAGGACTACAACTTTGTCGTAACGCTTCCAGAGCGAAGGCCGGGAAATTTACCGAACGTAGTTTTAGAGTCGGTGGATAGAACCATCGGTCAAGTTGTTGCTGGATTTTTCGAATTGTTAGCGGGTCCGACGCAACCAGACCCGACGCAGCGCGTGCCGACGCAACCATCGGCGAGGAAAGAGAATAACTCGCAGCAGCTGCAACAGTCTCCACACGAAAGATTAGACCTCACTCAACTCGCGACACAACTTGCGACGCAGCCACCTGCGGCGACGCAAACCTGGGAACCCACGAGTGAAGATGAAGAGAACGTAGACGAAGAGGTACAAGAGGGAGAAGAAGATGTCGAGGAGGAAGCTATGCCGGCACGTGGGGAGGAGGAGGAGGACAACGACGACGACGACGACAACAACAAGGAAGAAGAGAGGGATGAAGAACTGGAAGAAATAGAACCTGACCAACACGAGCGAGCGGAAAAGAGAAAGCATTACATAAGCGGTTCTATGGAGAAGTCAACCTCCAAGTCGAACAATAGCGGGTATAAGACGGCTCTGGACACGCAAGCGACAACAACAGTAGACGTCGCCGAAGCTGAAGAGGAGGAGGAAGCACCTCCGGTTTTGGAGCCGGTTCCGGCAAAGCGAATGACGAGACAGCGAAGAGGCCAGTCGACTCGGATTAGTGCACCTACGGCCGAGCAGCAACGCAAATCGCTCGAAATGTCCGCGAAAGAAGTCGTCGATAAATCTTCGGCCAAACGGAAGGAGAAGACGACGACGAAGACAGTTGCTTCGACGAAATCTACGTCACTATCACCACCATCAGCGCCAAAAAGGAAGCGGAAAGCGGACCAGACGGAGAAGGCGGTGATGCACATATCCGTCAAGCGGAGCTACAGCGCGCGTGCTACTAAAGGGACAACGAAAAGGCAGTCAAATGTCGTCCGCGTGGCGCTTTCTGGTTTCAACACCGAAGAGCTCAAGAAGCGCGTATCTGTTTTGAAGAAACTCAACATTCCGTACTCTTCCTCCGGCCGCGATTGGGATGAATCTATCACGCATGTCGTTTTTGGCGTTCGTGGTACGCGTAGTTTAAAGTTTCTCGCCGCTTTGGCGAGCGGTGCGCACGTCTTGAACGAAACGTACCTGGACGAGTGCGAGGCGCAAAACAGCTCGAAAGACTCGATGCCGATAATCGATGACAAGCACTTTTTCAAAGGCGGTAAAGGCTTGGAGAACAAGTTGATTTGTGCGTCAGCATCAAAGTTTTGGCACGGTTGGCACGCATCGGCATCGAAATCGACCACAAACCGCGGCGCGGACGCGTCATCGACAATGAATAGCTTGAAACCGTTTTCAAATCTCGACGTCGCGGTGGCATCCTTTGGCTCCAACGCCAACGCGAAAGGTGAACATCAAATGGTGTGCGACGTGCTTCGCGTTGGTGGTGCTAACGTAAAAACGATTTCCGCAAACGGGGATGCGAGTTTAACCGTCCACGCGACGAGGTCTCACGAAGACAAGATGGCCATCAGAGACTCCGGTGATGAAGAAGAAGACGCCGTCGATATCATCGTTTGTAACGAAGACAAAGCTGAATCCGGACGCGTCAAAAAAGCCATGGACGCGTATCCAGCCGCACTCGTCGTTTCATCAGAGTTTATCAAGCGGTTTCTCTCCTCTCCGGGAGACGATTTGAACGCATACACTCTGTTTGAAACCACCGCGAACGAGAAAGTTGAAGACTCCTTGATTAAGAGACGACTAGGAGGGCCGCACGCCGTTTCGCTCGGCGCCGAGATGCATAAGAAGCGAAAGTTCCACCAATTCCCGGCTGGAAATAAGGTTAGTAGTAACAAGAAAGCAAAGGCGAAGGCTCTTCCAATACTTTCGATGAGTAAAAACAAGAAACCCGGCGCGGCAGCTGCGAAGAAGAAAAACGCGCCAACTCGGGCGTTGGCCGCGAAGAGATTTCCAGTAGAACAACTGCAACAGCAAACGCGAGGAGGTAGGCGCGCGACAAGAGCGCTCGGAACCATAAATTAGTATATTCGTTTTACCACACTATCGTTGTCACAGCGTGATGGTATATGTGATGGTATATGTGTATCGTTGTTTTAACTTTGTAAAATCAAAAAATATATACACGCGTGTACAGTTGAGTGAAAAAACAATAGCGCGACGCGCAGAAAATTTTTAATATAATATAAAATGCATTAGTGAATGATTGTTTTACAACAACTAAATGCTTCTTTGGTGTGTGTTTTGATACAGTCTACGCCTAAATATATATAAACGAAGAGTATCGCTTAGTAGAAGCCGAAGCCCTTGGCCGCGTTGGTCAAGACGTTCGCGTGAACCGGGTCCGCGGTGTGCGCTTGCCAGTTGGCAATCGGACCTTCTTGGGTGGCCAAGGCTTGGAAGATGCAGCCCAACCACGCGAACATGGACAATCTGCAGTGCTTCAATTCCTTGATCTTCAACTCTTCCAAGTCGCCAGATTCAGCCAAGCCCAACGGGTCGAATCGGCCACCCGGGGAGACGTCCCCGACGGAGAGTTCGTCAAAGACCGGGTCGATCAAACCGGTTCTGTATCCTTCGGCGGCGCCAACCAAAACGGTTTCGATTATCAAAACGTTCCAGAAGGACGGGTAGCCAGAGCCTTCCGGCGCCAACGGGGCAACAGCGCCCGGGAACTTGTCCGCGACGGCGGTGCAGTCATCCGGGGTGCACAAGGTACCCGCGGTGAACCACGGGATGCCGGTGCCGTTCTCGGCGGCCCAGGCGCCGGTGACGCCCAATTGGGCCCATCTGCCGTGGATGATTTCACGCTCGGCGTTCTTTTCGTCGCCGAACGGGATGATCGGGGATTCGCCCCCGCCCGGGTAGGTACCGAATTCCGGGTAGATGTCAGCCTTGACAACCTTGGAGATGGACTTGGACTGATAATAATAAATGAAAAAGAGTTTGAGGGAGAAAAAAAGGTCAGTCTCTCTTCTTACAAGCCACTCGTGCGTGATAAAATCAAATCGAAAATCGAAGATTTTTTTCTCTCTCGGCGGCTCTCGAACGAGAATATTTTCTTCTCAAAGTGTAGTGAGATCTCAAAAATCGATGCGTTGCGGATCCACCTCCAACGAACGCACGACGCAACGACGAGAAGAAGCGTTATTACGCGCATTCGTTTTCGTTCATTCTCTCGGTGAGACCAGCAGCGCGCATCGGAGATCAGATCTCTCTCGCGCATCATCACAAACGTCGATTCGTTTTTGGAGAATTAGATACGGAAGAAAATTCGCATCGTCATCAAAAGCGCGCGCTCTGTGAGAAGAACACGCCGACGATGAGATCGGTATCATTAAAAAGAAAGAAAGAACGAGCAGTAGAGAATACGCACCTGAACCTTGGTGGCCTTGAGGCCGGCGACGGACGCGATTTGTTGAGTAGCAGCAAACATTATTAGTATATATGTATTTGTATGTGTGTGTGTGTAAGAATAGCGATATTCGTTCTTTTCGATTCTTGTGATCTTTGAGATTCTTTTTTAAGGAGTTGTTTAGGGTGTTAGAGGCAAAAAAAAAACGAAACGAAACGAAAGAAAAAAATTCAAAAAAAAAGAACAGAAGCTGGGGAGAAAAAGAGGGACACATCAGTGCTTCTATTCTGCGCTTGAGAAGAGAGCTTTTCAGAACGAGACGACGCTTTGCTTTTTTGCGCCGCGTTCTTTCTTTCTCTCTTTCTTTCTTTCTTTGAAAAACGGTATCTCTCTCTCCTTTGCTTTTCTCTCCTTTTATTGCGCGCTTTTCGAAGGGCTTTAAGAAGAAGAGAGAAAGAGCATGGAGACGGAAAAATCGTCGTTCTCGTTTACCGAGACCTCGATGGCGACCATTCGAGTTGAGTTAGCTTCAACCGTGGAGGATTGCAACCGGAGAGGTTTGAAATGCGCCAAGAAATGGGCCGCGGAACAGTTGTGTGGGTTACCTTCACCACCATCTAAAGGTTTGAGCGAGGAAGAAACAGAGGATTTTGAGAATGCGAAGGAGGAAAAGGAAAGAGAGTTAAGGGTGATTTCGTTTCCCGAACCGGTTGGAAACGTGCCGTTTCGAGGCGAAGGAGAGGAGTATACGACGAGGACGACGACCTCATCAAACAACCACGGACAGGACGATCCGACGTACATATTAGCCAAATCGTATTTCGATTTAGGCGAATACCGAAGGTGCGCGGATTTGCTGGCGACGTCGTCGCCGGCGTCCGCGCACGGGAAACCTTTGAAGACGTTTCTCGAACTGTACGCGCTCTTCTTGGCGGGCGAGACGACGAGGCGAGACGTGGCGAATGTGCGCGCGAAAGGTCCGAGTGGGGCGGCTGGAGATAGAGAGGATGGAAAGAAAGGGAACGTTTCGGATGCGAACGATATGGATGGAGACGATTTGGATAGGAACGAAGGGCCGAGAGTTCGGGGCGAGTTGGTCGGGAGGATGGCGAATAATCCAGAGTTGGACGTCGTCCAGAGCGGGCTGGATGAGTACGAAAAGTATAACAGCAGCAGTAGTACGAATAATAGCACTAGGGAGCATAATAATAACGAGCATAAGTGCGCGTTCATCTGCTATTTGCAGGCGTTGGTATTTCGAGAACGAGGGCGATTGGACGCGGCGAAAGTGAAGTTTGCCGAATCGGCGAGGCTGTATCCAACCTTTTGGAGCGCTTGGCAAGGGTTAGTAGATTTGTGCGACGAAGACACCATCGCCAACTTGAGGTTACCGAGAGACCATTGGTGTTACCAATGGTTCATCGCGGAGTTTAATTTAGAGAGTCAAAAGAACGTGGAAGCGATGCAACAGTTTGATAGGCTTTCGGAGATTTTCAAGCGTTCGTCCTCGATTTTGACCAAGTGCGCCATAGCGCAATACAACTTGAGAGAGTTCGACGAAGCCGAAGAGTTGTTCGAGCGAGTGATTGAAGTCGATCCACACAGAATTGAAGGCATAGACGCGTATTCGAATATCTTATACGTGAAAGAAGATTTTGCCAAGTTAGCACATCTGGCGCACAGAATTTCCAACACGAACAAATACACGCCTGAAACGTGTTGCGTCATCGGAAACTATTATTCGTTAAAGCAACAACACGAGAAAGCGGTGACGTACTTCCGTCGCGCGTTACGTCTGAATCGAGATTACTTGTCCGCGTGGACGTTATTAGGTCACGAGTATACGGAAATGAAAAATCCAAAAGCTGCGATTGAGGCCTACCGGTGCGCGGTGGATATCAACCCGAAAGATTATCGCGCGTGGTATGGTTTAGGCCAAATGTACGAGTTAATTTCCATGCACGTGTACGCGGTGTATTACTACCAAGCGGCGGCTAAGTTGCGCCCGAACGATAGTCGGATGTGGTGCGCTATTGGTGCTTGCTATGAAGCGGACGGATTACGCCAACCGATAGCAGCCATTCGCGTATACCAACGAGCGGTGGCGTGCGGCGATAAGGAAGGCATCGCGCTCGGGAGATTAGCAAAGCTTCACGAGCAACAAAAGAATTGGAAAGCGGCGGCACATTACCATTTACGAAACTTAGAACGTTTGAAGCGCGAGACTGGGAGTTATGCAGAGACGCAAGACTCCATCGATGGTTTGTTATTCTTAGCAAAATATTATAAAGGCGTGGGTAAATTTGGCGCCGCCGAGGAAGCGTGCTCGAAACTTCTCGATTTCCAAGGGCCGGAAAAGCAAACCGCGAAAGCTTTGTTGAGGGAGATTCGCTCGGTAACGAGTGTGGATTACGTCAGAAATTAGTTTTTAATCGTACGTTATCTTTACTAAATATTTCTAGGCATATATGCATGCTATGTGCGCTACAAACTATTTGTTTTTTTACTTTGGCGGTTCGACGTTCGCTAAATCTTCGTCGTCCAGCCTTTCCAACTCATCCACAAGAAAGTCTTTCACGATAGACGTTCAAAGCTCATCGCGCAGCTTCATCAACGCCACACCTAACAAGTTTTTGCCGTCGTTGTTTCGCCCACTCCCCCAAACGTTATCAACGGGCGAGTCTTCGACCAAACGTTTTTGACCGGTGGATAGAAGCAAGGATTGCGCCGACCGGTGCTGCGTAAACTTTGCGCGCAAGACGCGATCCATGACGTGTATTTTAATCGAGTTCCAATCTTTCTTCAACAAATCTGGTCTTTCGCGTTGTTTTAATCGTCCAATTCTGCTCGCTTTTTCTGGAGAATTCGCTTTAAGAATAGCATTTTTGATTTCTACGCCGTCGGGGTGCGAATCGTCGAATTTTTGCGCTTGATAGTACGATTCAGACGTCAGCCAGTTTTCTCCGTCGATATCGACCGCGTGCGCGCTAAAGTTTGAGAGAGCGCTGTACGTGTCCCAGGATTTGTAAAACCGAATCTCGTCGCTCGCATTGTCGTCTTTTTCATTGTCATTAGATTCCGCTTCGTCCGCGCAACACTGCTCCACGTCCGCCAGAACCTCGTTTTCGCCAAACGTATCCACGCGTTCGGAATCGTCCGATGATTCACCGACGTCCACAAATCCATCCCGTTTACCATCCATCCACCCACCTTCGACAAATCGTTTTAATCTACCTTTTGCGAACGCGTTTGGTAAGTATCCGGTAATCAAGACGTCCCTTCCGTACACCTTGGCGTCGGTCGCTTTCAAAGGCACCGCGTCCGCCATTGCGTCGCATCCAAAATCGCCCATCGGCGTCGGTGCTTTCGAACCACCGCCAACGATTTTCGGCGCTACAAATGCCAACACCCGCGAAAACGCACCAGCCGTAATAGCCGGCGCTGCGAGCGTTCCACCGCACTCCCAAAACGTTTGCAACCAGCCTCTCTGGCGCATCTCGTCTAAAACTTTATCCATGGTAAACTCGCCCTCAAATTCTACCACGTCTACGCCTTTATCTCTCAATATCTTCGCCAAAGCTGGTTTTCCGTGACTCGCCGACGTCATCACAATCGTAGAAGCCACGGACGTATCCCATAACCTCGCGTCTTCTGGCACGTCGAACGACCTCGACAACACCACCCTCGCCGGCTGATACGCGTGCGTCAACGTCCCGTCCCCATTCCGACTGGTCAACCTCGGATCGTCCGTCCGCAACGTCCCACCACCGACAATCACCGCATCTGACCTCGCTCTCTCGTGAAATACCGTTTCCCTCGATTCCGGTCCCGTCACCCACTTTGACTTCCCGCTCGAACTCGCAATCTTCCCGTCTAAAGTCATCGCGTATTTATACACGCCGTGAGGGTACCCGCCCGTGGCACATCTATACAACAAAGCCTCGTTTACTTTCCTCGCACACATCGCCCCTCGCGTATTCGTTTTACACACCACAATCTGTTCTTTCTTAAAACCTCCCCTCTCGACCAACTCCTTAATCGCGTTCCCTCGAAACTTCTCGTTCGGGTGCATGGTGCCGATAACTATCCGTCGAACGCCGCGCGAGCGCATGCGCGTCAATGCGTCCACCGAACGCGTTTCCCCGGACACCTCAATTCCGTGCACCGGTTCCATGTTCAAATACACGTCGTACTCTCCCGTTTCCGTCGTCGTTTCTTTCTTTGCCAGAGATGACGACGACGACAGAACTTCTCGCAGTTTCCTCTCCGCTTGCCTCTCGCACTTCTCACCAGCTTGGCCAAACTGAAACGCTTCGCACAGGATGTCTCTCGTTTTCGAGTGCACAATCACGCACGCGAATTTTGGGTGCGGCGCACACTCGCCCGCGGATGAGTCCGCCAAGACGCACGCGCGTTCGACCCATTCATCGTCGTCTGAACCGTCGTTCGAAACGCAGCAAACACTGTCGGGGAAAACGAGACGGCGGCGAATTGAAGACGAACGTTCTCGTCGTCGTGTGCGTCGTTTACCTCGATGATGACACTTGAAAACCACTTTTTTTGACGAGGAGGAGGAGAAGGATATCATCGTCGCTCCTGGAGGACGAGAGAAAACGTGCGGGTGCGCCATCATCGATCGATCGAGAAGGAGGAATCAAGTGGAGTAATTCTGAGGGTGAATTCAGAGAGAAAACGAGAGAGAAAGACACAAGACGAATATGAATACGTATGTAACGCAGATGGACAAATGTGTGATCGTATTTACAATAAGTGAATAGCTAGTTTCACTTATCTTTGCGCTCGATGCTACTATATAGAAAAAGCCAGATTTCACGCACTGTGTTCTGCTGGCCGCAAACGACGCGTCGTCGTCTGAATCGTCGTCAGTCTCTCGTGTCAATACTCGAGAAGAGGCGTCTTGAAAACCGATAAAAAAATGTCTTATTATTAAGCCATGGCTGGCGTCGCGGGCGGAGCAACGGTCGCGTCAGCCGCAACAGCAGCCGCCGGTACTTTTCGCTTCACCTTTCGCTTCACCTTTTTCGTTTTTCTAACACCCCCCGCAGACTTTTTGGACGACGCGCGCGTGTATCCAGTCGTGCCCCGTACTCGCTGTCTTTGCGCGTGCAACGGTAAGCCGAGCAAGAACAATCTCGTTTGTTCACCAACTTGATTGTTCGTCAATCGCATCAACGCCGTGGCGGTGATTGCAGATCCTAAGCTCGTCAAGCGATCCGTCATCCATCGATCCGCTCCGCCAATCAATTGATATCTGGCGTTGCACGACAAACCGAGGAACGCTCCCATACCCAACGCGGACGTCTTCACGTCCGGCACCGGCACGGCTGGTTTCCATTTTTTTCCTTCTTTCTTTTTGTGTGAGTTGACTAATAAGTTGTTTAAGCCGCTGAACGCACCCCCGATGACGACACCGACGGCGGAGAGCTCCGCGCCTTTAGCTACGACGGAGGCGATTCTGGTGCCGGTGGTGTACGGTCGCAAAGGTCCGGCGCGGTCAAACGCGTTGTTCGGCATACCCGCCAACGCTTTTTGCCAGCCAAACTTTTGGACGCCGCCAAAGGATCGCGATGGGGTGCACAACCAGACCGTAGCCAAGTTTGCGACGCACATTTGCGCCACGTTGGACGCCGCCAAGTCCCACTCTTTCTTCAACTTATCCCCTCTGTGCGCGACTTCGTACATGGTACCAGCCGCAACCGTCACCGCTTGTTCAAACGCAAGCTTGTACAAAAACGCCGGTTCTGCCATTAATCGACCAACGAACGCTCTGGATGCCCACTGCGGAGTAGATCTGGAGACGACTCTTACCACGGACGGTCTAACGTCCACGGACATGAATCTGACCAACTGCGCGCTCGAAACGACGCCCATCTCCACCGCCATTCTCAAACCAGCCGGTAAACTCGCGATCGTTTTAAACCACTCGGACAACACGGCTTGAATCGCCTCTCTTTCGAACGTTTCCGGGATCCCTTCTCTCAAAGAAATGTATCCTCCTTCGTCGCCGTCGCCGTCTTCTTCGTCGAACCAATCGTCGTCGTCGCCTTCGTCGCCGTCGCCGCCGCCCCCGCCGTTATTGATCTTCCCCCCGTTATTCCCCCCGTTATCGCCGTCAGATAACTTTGGCGCTGCCACTGATTGTACCGAACTCGATAAATCCATGCTCACCTTCTCCAAAGTCGCCGCTCCGCCGCCGCCCAACTGTCGACCGATTTTCGCCATCGCCGTGTTCGGAATCCTCATGGCGGCGTGAAACTGGCTCTTATCAACTCGTCCGGTGCCTTGATCCTCGGCGCCGGCGTAATCGCTCACCGCGTTGAACACTTGCAAGCACGATCGCATCGCAGAAGTGTTGTTGTTGTTGTTGTTTCTTTTTGAGCAGTGCTGATAAAACGCCGAGGATGACGACGTCAACACAGACGCTTTTGCCGGTAAAATTTGAGCAGATAAAGCACCCCCCGCGACGGACGATTTGCGCTCGAGACAATGAGTGTTGGCGGAAAAAGAATCGTTACGCTTTGATGCGACGCCACGCGACTCCAAACGTGCCACAGAAGCGGCACATCTCGCGCGGTTCAATCGTCCTCGTCTCGAAACGTTCGGTTTTACGTGCGTAAACGCGTTCGAAGCGAGTGATAAAGCGCTCATTTCGTGCGTTGGAAATTCGCGCAATTATTTCTATCTCTCGAGAAACTTCTTCTTCGGCCTTCGAAAATTGTATAACGCGCGAATAAATGAAGAAAACGCTTCTCGATCTCAAAGATGCGAACGCAAAATCCGCTCTTAAAAGCACAAAAAGAACTCTACTCTCCCGTATTTATGTGTAAACCGCTACGAAACGTAACGCGAAATACAACGCTTGCGTGTGTGTGTGTGTGTGGTAGTGCTAATTAAAGCGCTATTGAAAAGACGGATAAATTCGCATTTCAACGGCGGTTGTGTTCCTTGTTTTCTTTTCTGCTTTTTTTCAAAAAAATGTATATTTTTTTTTTCGTTCGAGGAAGGCATTGGTTGGTTGAAAGAAGAAGAAGAAGAGTAAAATTTTACGAACAGCGTCGTAATCATACGATATGGTAGTTGTTTTATTACAAATTTTGATTCGATCCTCTCTCTCTCTCTCTGTTACGTTTGGCTTTTCAGACGACGTCGTCTACATCGGTTGTTATTGTTCTCGACGGATGAAATCAATCAAAATCAGAAACCGGCAATGTCGCGCACGAGTGTCAAACCGCTTCCGATGGCAAAGAGAGACCCCCAAAAGGTCAAAATTCTCAACACGCGAGCGTTTCGAGGGTTTAAGCCGAACTTCATTCCAGCTTTCATTTGTTTGGCGATGTTGGTGACGATTTCCGCGCGCTCTTTTGGAGATTTGCTCGCGAGGATTTGTAACGCGACGTCGTCTTTGTTGTACAAAAAGATTTCCGAGAACGTGAAGGACTTAAACTCGGATTCGATGAGTTTCTTCACCGAAATCTTTCCAGTCGATGGATCTTCGTCGTACTGTAATCCAACGGCTTCGTAGTAATAGTTGTCGTTGGATTTCAACGTTTCCAAGGCGTCGAGTAAATTTTGTTCAGCCTCGGAGACGTCCTCGTCCATGGACGCGTTGGCAAAATCGTCGTCGTACGGCACAGCGTCGACGATAATGTACGGTTCCGTTTGGACGACGCGCAAAATTTTAAACCTATTCGCGCTCGCACGAGCACACACGGAGAGTAAAATCCCGTCCACTGCGACATCGTGCGCTTCGATTTCCATCTTGACGCCTAAACCGGCAATTTTACCGTCGATGCCTCTGTACACCGCGCCAAACGCGTTCGTACCCACAAAGCCGTCTTCCGGGTACCGGTTCGCCCCGGGGACGATATCGAACCGTCTCTCGCCGGATTCGTAATCCGCTATCATTTCAACTTTGCTAAAATCAATCGTTTTCGCGTCTCGACTGCCCCCCCATTCGTGAGAAGTCAAAATCGTTCGATCTTCCTCCGCGTCTTCTGGTTTCAACAGTTTCGAAAAGAGCGTCAACCATCTCGGCTCGAACAAGTTCAATTTCGCTCGGGCTCCTGGAACGACCACGTGTCCGTAAGGAATAATCGGAATCTGAAACTCCCCGGGTAATCTATTCACCGTGCTATTCGTAATCGTCGTCGTCGTCGCGTCCTCCTCCCCAGTCGACTCCGAAGACGAAGACGAAGACGCCTTCGCGCTCGCCTTCAATCGATCCCCGGTTCTCGGATCGATAATCTCGCTCGGTAACTCAAAGAACTCCATCTTCTCTTCTCTCGAAGACGACGACGACGATGCAACGTTCGGGAGTAAAAAACCTTCCAAAAAGACCGCCTGTAACCGTTGTATCGACGTCGATTGTTTCACCGCGAACTGAAACTTCTCGAACCGTTTTTTGTTCATTTTTTTCGTCTCTTCTTTCCTTTCTTTTTTTTCTTGCTGCAACGCGTACTGCGCTTTCGCTCTTTCGTCCGCCTTACGTTCCTCGATAATTTTCGGGTCCTCGCCGAGTAAGTCGTCCAAGGATTGCAACGTCTGCGAGATTTCAGGAGGTGGAGAACTTCCTTTCGTTGTTTCCGTCTTCTTCTTCAAAGCGTCGTCGTCGTTCGTTTTCGTCGTCGTCGTTCCTTCGAAGAGACCAAAAATCGCCTGCGTCGTGGGCGTTCGATGTCCTCGTCTCGAGGATGCGTGCGCCTTCGTCTTACACCTCGACGGAGGAAGGGCAAACGAGGAAGAACGAGAGGAGCACGAGGAAAGCGATTTTGACGACGAGTGATGCATTTTGCTTGGGTGTTGATTCGCGCGCGCAAAGCGAGTTATGTGAGGAAAGATTAGCGCGAGGCACGACGAAAGATATTTCGTTAAAAACGTCGCCAAAGCGAATGGATGATGACGTCAATTGTCAATGATGAAACAAATGAGTGATGATTTGTGTTCTTTTGAATTTTTGCGTAAGCGGTAAAAGCTTCGAGAAGAATATATACGAGAGCACAACGCGGACACGCCCGAGAAGAAGGGAAAGCTTTTACTACATATAAATGCGGCGTTTATTAGTAGTAGTGTTAGTAGTAGTATTCGTAGTATTACGTTTTAGTAGGATTCGTTGTCCAAAGAGCTGGACCAGCCGTCCTCGGCGTCGTCGCGCGAAGCGTCGTCGTCGCCGTCGGGGTCTCCGTCCTCGACGTCCGAGGCTTTTTTGGACGAAGTCTCGAACTGGTCTAAATCGATGCCGGTGTTGTCTTCCGTTGAGGCGCTAGATGTTGGTGATGATGACGTTGTACTATCGTCGGTGGTGGCACTCTTGATGGAGTTGCCGCCCATGAGTTTGTTGTACAAGTCTTCGCCGAAGGATTTGGAGTCTTGGCCGGAATCGGAGGCGGAGGCGAAGTCCTCGGCGAGATCTTGCGCTTCTTCCTCGGGCGTTTTCTCCTTCTGTTGTTCTTCTTCACCTCCTGTTTCTTTTTCTTCTTCGCTACTTTCTTCGGCAGCAGCACTGGTGATTACGGCGGATGGTTGTACCGTCGCGGCAATTTCGTCCTCGATGTTGCTTTCCATCTCGCTTTCCATCGCGCTCGTGTTGCGTTCCTCTTCTTCTCTCGCTTCCTGCTCGTCGTCGCTCTCCTTTTTTACATCAGAACCGGCTTCTTCTTCTTCTCCCTCACTCGCGATTGAGTCGTTCGAAGGCGTACTAATCTTAGCTTCTGGTTGTACCGTCGCCGCGATTTCATCCTCGATGCTGCTCTCCATAGCGCTCGTGTCCATCTTTTCCTCCGCCGTTTCAGGTTGTTCCTCGATTTCTTCCTTCAAATCTTCTTTTTTTATTGACTTTTCCTCCTCCAACTCGTAGTTTCCGTCCTCTTGGCGTTTCAATGCTTCCTCGATTTGTTTGCGTTCGGATTCTTTCCGCGCCTTCTTGAGGTTCTCCTTTTCCGAGGCGGCCTTTTGTTCCGCTTCGATTTCTTCCATTTTTTCCGCTCGAGACTTCCCCGAAATCGCCGCTTCGAGTTCTTCGTTGATGTCAAAACTGTTGCTGGACCCAGCTTCTTCTTCTTCTTCTTCTTCTTCTTCTTTTTCTTCTTTTTCGTCAACCTGTTCTTCTCCTCCAGATTCCGGAGCTTTAGCTTTTTCGTCTGTTTCTTCATTGGTGGTGGCGTCAACGGCCTTCTCCGCGGCTGTTTCTCCCCCGTCCTCCTCCTTCGATGACGCACTCTCTTCTCTCTCTTCGCGTTCTGAATCTTTCTTTGAGGCTTTGCACAATCCAGTCTTTGCCAACCACGGTGCACAGAGTTTCTCGCCAGTCCACACGCCGCCATCGACCCAATCTGAGCTCCCATCTCCGTCCGTGCGTCTGTCGCACATGGCGGATTGAATCTCCGCGTTATTTTGCTTCACGCGATACAATATCTCGTCCAAAAATAATTTCGGCGCTAACGAGCATCGACCCGTATCTTTATCGCACGCATCCCCGGCATCGTTTCGGTCGTTCCAGACGAGTTTCGCTCTCGCGTTCAACATTTTCGAGCGCATCGCTTGCAACGCGTTGGATGAAATTTTAGAAACCGCCTCCGCGACTTCCAACGGGTTCTCCACGAAGATATTTTCCGGCACTTGCAACATGAAAGATTTATAATCCACCGCCCACTTAAATGGGAGAGACTCCGCGATCGAATCAACGACAACGACTGGGATGCAGCCGGCTGCAATCGAGTCGATGACTCTCGTCGACGTCTCAAATCGCGCCTTATCGTACGATCTCGGAATCCAGCAAAACGACGAACGCAAGGAGCCTTCGGCGTAATCTTTGACGTCGTTATCGGAGTTCAACGATTTCGATTTACCCAAGTGGATGTTCTGACCTTCTGCGCTGATTAAGTTTTTCATCGGCGCTTGCATGGTGTCGTGAAGAAACTCCAAGTCGCCGGTGTAAAACATTTCCGGTCGTTCGCGCTCGTAGAAAAAAATATTTTTCAACTTCAGCGATGCTCGAGCAATGTCCGAATTCGCGGTAAAAGGCACGAGCATGGCAATACCGTTCGTCTTGTACGCTTTTTCCCAAATATGCGCCGGCGAAACATCCGTTACAGCTATGAAGACGTTCGAATTCTTCTTGTTATCGCCCACCACGGCGTCGCTGCCGACCTGCGCGTATTCCGGCACTCCAATCTCGTCTTTTTCACGCAAAATAAAACGCTCAGACGGGAACAAAAAGTTCGAAAATGCAACCGCTCTGCTCGCTTGATCTTTTTCCTTGGACATTCTCGAGAACAAGTTTTGCGCCAACACTTTCGAGTTGTCTTTTTGCTCCGACCACCATTTCGCTCGCGATTCTTCGTCCTCGACGTCGTTTTCGTGTAAAAACTTCGCCATGTACGGATTCGCATCCGCGAATGAATCCGTAAACAACACCATATCGGCATCATTGATGTGATTCGCAATCCGCGGATCGTCCTGTAACGCCGGCTTTAACCAATCGATGAACGCATACCTGTACGGCGTCTTGTCTGGAGGAACAAAGAGCAGCTCTTTCGCGTTTACCAACTTCTCCGCGGCGGCTTTTTCGGTGCTCTCTTCGTCTTCGTTTTCGTATTCTCGCACTTCTTTTCTTCCCACGGAGCTTTCTCCGTCTTCTTCGTTTTCACTCGTCGTCTTTGCGGTTGATTCATCGTCATCGGGTGCATCGTTATTATCTTCGTCAGTCGTCGTCGCTGTCGTCGTCGCAGCCTTTTCTCCTTCTACCTCTTCTTCTTCTTCGCTCCCGGTGACGACCAACTGTTGCTGCTGCCTCTCCCCTCTCTCGTCTTCCGACGTGTCCGTCCCACCAACCTCGTTCTCAATTTCCGTCGGACTCGCGATTGCCACCATTTCGTCTTCGTCGTCTTCTTCTTCTTCTTCCTTTTCAGACGGCTCCGAGCTCTCCGCCGCGCTCGCCGAGCTCCTACTCAAAGAGTATTTCAAACTTCGCCTCTTGTACGACGCGTCCAATCTCGTCTCCACGAACGGCGACCACCCGAATAAATCCGTCGCGTAAAACGTCATCGCTTGTGTCTCTCGTTCCACGATATTTTCGCACGATGACGACGACGCCACGTCGCTTGGTTTCACCCCGAGCGTTTGCACGATGAGTCGATTTTCCAAATACGTCTTCAAAGGGTGATTACGACTCACGAATGCGAATGCGCAGAAACAGACGAAGCACGCGATCGATACCGCTTTCATCGTTGGAGCGGCGGTTCTTTTTTGTGTGAATGATGACGATACGGGTGTCATCATTCTTTTACTGCCGCTTTTGAGAAGCAGCGCGACGCGTTCGTCGTCGTTTGCAGTCATTAACGTCGCGGATTCGTGGTGCTCCATCCTCGTATCTCTTCGCCGCGGCTTTTGTGATTTGATGTGTGTATTATATAAATTCACAGAAACAACTCTCAGAAACCAAAACAATCGCACTCTTTTCACGACACAGAAAAATCACCTCTCGCGCTCTGCCCGTCCTCTTCTTTCTCTGTCCGAGAGACTTTTGCTCTCTTTTTGCGCGCGTAAAAAGTAAAGAGCGCTTTGAACGCGCGCAAATGTGTTCGTCGTAATTTGCGGAAATTGGTCTCGTCAAAAAGGCTAGGGTTGAAAACCCTAAATTTTAAAGCGAGTAAAAAAAAAACGAGAAAAAAGACAGACACCACGAAAAGATATCTCGACTCCCTGCGACTACCTCTCTCCACGACTCCTGAAGAAACGAAGAAGAATGGGAAGGATCAAGGAATACTTTCTCGACAAAGGCCTCACCGCGAGAGATATCCCGCTGGCGTTCGCGTGCGTGCTTTCTTTGTTTTCTTCTTTGTTCTCTTTGTTGTCTTCTTCTTCTGAAATATATTCCATCATCGGATGATGATGATGATGATGTTGACGCGCGCTCTGATACCATTTCTCTCTTCTTTAACGTGCGCTGCTTCGACGCGGATAAAACAACGTAAAACAACAATTTACGTAAAAACAGGTTCCACGAAATCTTCTCCATCGCGTTCGCCGCGTCCACGTGGGTCGCCGCGTACGGCATTCAACCGTCAAAAACGCTCTGCCAACCGTTTGCAAACGTACGCGTGATTAAAAACAACGTCCAACCGGTGTTCCTGAAAATGCTGGAAACGTCTTCGAAACCGGCGCGCCGAGCGGTGGAAAGAATACCGATGTTAGCGAAAACCGATCCGACGCGTCTGACGGTTGCGTTAGCGGAGAGTTTGACGCTGAGAGCGTTTATTAAACCAATCACTTTTGGTGGGAAGTTATGGGTGACGTATGAGTTTATGAAGTTTGTCAAGAGGAAGAGCGACGAGGGAACGACGACGGAGAAGACGACGAAGAAGTTAAAGAAGAAGAACAAAGTCGCGAGCGCGAGTCTCTCGCTGCGATAATGTGAATCATCCTCACTAGAAGAACACACTTAGTTATACGTGTACCATGGTAGCTGCGCAATACATATTATTATTATAAATAACCATAATCATCGTCCTCTCTCTCTGAAATTCTCTCTACTGCGCCTCTTCTTCTTTTTCTTCTTCTTCCTTACCGCCGCTACTAGATGACCTACTACTACTTGAACTATTATTTT